>NW_022680356.1:0-746250 GCF_004115265.2 Rhinolophus ferrumequinum
AACAAAAATTGAAAGTTAAGAAAGCTCTACTGATTTGCCCAAAGAAGCACCATGAAAACATCGCAGCGCTAAAAATTGAGTCTTGTTATCTTTAAGACATAAGCTTGTTTGATTTTACTATGTGGGGGAAATAAAGCTGTAGGTGATTCATACCAAGTGAGGAGTGAACTCACACGTGTACAACACTCAGATGACAGAAACTGGCAGAGATCTGTGCTGTTACCATGGAAATTGTCATCATCCCAAACTCTTACGTGAGCAGTTTTACCCAAGAACTAACACAAAGAAGCCCCAACAATAATATTCTGAACCGAGTGGACTGAATACCTGGGTGGACTTGGAGGCACCTCATGTGAAGAGCTGCTTCGTTCGAACAACAATCCATATTTGGTGGACCAAACATTTGCAACCTGTTAGTAAAAAGGGGAGGAAACACAGGTAAAGGAAGCTACTCTTTAGAACATGTTTTAGGAAACATGTTAGAACATTAGATTTTCTTCCAATTCAGTAAGAGTATTACAACATAATGTCAATTAGTATAATTTTTTTCAAAAGTTATTCTAACAAGCAAGTCTAAGGCAAAATCAAATCTAAGGAAGAGTTCAGTGTGAAATTCCTGCCAGGGGCTGATATCAGCACTAGGCGTGAAAAAGATGATGAGAAACAGGAAAAGACTAATATTGTCACGTGCTTTACTATAAGCAAAATGATTTCTATTTACCAGTTAAACTGAAAAAAAAAACCTCTCAGAAAAGACTTCATAATTTACTTCATTAAATTATATTTTATGCAAAGGACAGAAAAACGGTAAGCAACAAAATCTAAATTTTAGTTGTTTTAATTGAATGAAAATAATATTAGTGATTACTACAAGACATAAGAGTAGCACTACTTCTGAAAGCAATTAATTCAAGAATAATCTCCAACCAAACACAAATCCATAGAAACACTCAGGTTTACCTGAAAAGGTAAAGAAGCTATGTAATCCTTTCCTTCTATGCTTTGTATGTTAATACACGAGCTCTGCAATATAATATGTATTTCTCTACTTCATCACTACCTGAAAGAAAGGTTACAACAAGATGGGTGCTTTTGTTTCAAAACTACCCCAATAATCACAAATTACAATTCCCAACAACACAAATTCTTTAATAAATAATATAAAATGCTTAGGCTAAACCTAAGCCTTTTAGTGGCTACTTATTTTCAACAAAAGAACCACGGGAAACACAGAATCATAAGATACAATAAAATTTCAAAAAGAAACTTACTGTAGGCTTTTTCAGACTTGTCTTGTGATACAATGAAGTCACACCACAATGCCTAAAATTAAAACAAAACGCTCTCCTAAGAAAATTGTATCTACATAATAACATAGTCACTAATGGTATTTAAATAATAATTATGACATCTACCAAACAACTGTCTTTCTTCATGAGCTCAATGCATACAACATGGGAACAGAAAAGAGTTAAGATAAAATTGGACTAATTAGTGATAAATATAAAGAAAGATAAACTATGTTTGCAAATAAATTTTATGAAAAGGGAAGGCAAGATAAAATCCCAAAAATCTAGATAGAAGCCTTGCAGCAAAAGTTAACTCAAACGGTGACTCAACCTGTTTTAAACGCTATATCCTACATAAAGTGAAAAATTATCAGAAGAGCTGAAAATTGCCAAGCTAGTTAATCATCTCCAGATTTTCTTCATTCTTAAACCTTCCTAGACTAGCGTTAGAAACATTTTTAGAAAAACTAACATTTCCCTTTCTTAGAAAGCCATCTTACAAAAAATAAACAGAAAAAGCCATTCAGCTTTCACTGGCATGCTTGACAATCACTGAAAATATTCAATGGCGTTTTTAAGAGTTTTTTAAATTGTGGTGTAATATATTACACAAAATGTACCACTTGAACCATTTTTAGTGTATGGATTCAGCGGCATTAATTACACTCACAACGTTGTGCAACCTCAACATCACCCATTCCCAGCACTTTTCCATTATCCCAAACAGCAACTGCCCATTCAACAAAACTCCACATTTCTCCCTCCCCCCGCCTCCATTCTCTTTTCTGTCTCTGTGAATTTGCCTACACAAAGGACTCATGAAAGAGGAATCACAGACTGCGTGTCCTGTCGTATCTGCCTTATGTCACTCAGCATCACATCCTCAGGGTCCGACCACGTTGGAGCGTGAGCGTCCGTCAGAATTTCCTTCCTTGTAAAGGCTGAAAGATACTCCTTTGCAGGCGTGTCCCCCGTATTGTTTATCCGTTCATCTGTCCACAGACACCTGGGTTGTCGCCACCTTGTGGCTACTGTGAATAATGCTGCTGTGGACGCTGCTGTTTGAGTCCCTGCTTTCAATGCTTTTGTGTGTATACCTGCACGGGGAATGGCTGATCACAGGGGATTCTAGCTTTAACGTTTTCAGGAACCGCCAAACTCTTTCCCACAGTGGACTTTTTACTTTGCCACCAGCAATGCACAGGGTTCCAACTTTCCACCTTCCTCACCAACACGTGTGATTTTCCTCAGTTGTTTAATACCAGGCGTCCCCGTGGGTGAGAAGTGGTGTCTCACCGAGTTTGGATTTGCATCTGCCTAATGAGTAACGAGGCTGAGCACCTCTTACGAGCTCACTGGCCATCTGCACATCTGCTTTAGAGAAATGTCCACTCAAGTCCTCCGCCTGCTTTTTAATTGGGTTGTTTTGGTTGTTGTTGAGTTGTAGGAGTTTTTAACGGCATTTCAGCAAATGAAAAACCTATATCAGAGCTTCACTCTGATCTGAAATGTCCAGAGTCTAAGCTGTCACCGTCTCAGCTTCCTTTTATGAAGTCCCATCCTCCCATCTCTGAAACCACGTAGCATTTGCACACGCCCCTTTACCCCACGACTCAGAGATCATTAGCTCCGTGGTGCACATGGTCCCTCAGCTCTGTCTCTCACCTCTGTCTTCTCGTTATTCCGGGCACCGATCTCTTTCACCTGAACTGTCACAAAACAGTATCCCAGACAACAGTCTCTCTAATCCACAGGCAAAGCTACCTATTGCCGCCAAAGCAATATCTTCTCAGAACACACAACTGAAGATGCACTTTCCATTTGAAGGTCCTTGCTAGGTTCTTTCTGAGTTCCTAATCCGAGTTCCCAGGTGCATATAAGCCTCTTCACTTTGGTCCCACTCAGCACCTGCGAGCTCCTCTCCACACCCACACCCTGTGTGCAGCCATTCGGAAGTTAGAAAGCGTCATGTTGTTCCAAAATTCTTTTTGCTGCGAAGCGAGGGGACCCCACGCCGGTTCCATCAAGGGACGGGACACCAGCCCCGCCTTGCGGAGAGAGGGAACATGGTGCCTTCTCTAGCAGGGAACTGGATCCCTGCCCCGCCTGGCGTTGGGAGGAAACACGGTGTCCCCTCCGCATGGGACGGGACCCCAGCCGGGCCATGCGGAGGAAGGAGACCTGGCGCCCACTCCAACGGGGGACCGGATCTCAGCACTGCATGCCGAAGGGAAGGATCTCGCGCTTTCTGCGGCGGGGAGTGTGATCTTAGCCCCGCCTGGAGGAATTAGAGGACCCGCGCCCGCTGCAGCGGTGGAAGGTACCGTAGCCCCTACTAGCAAACGAAGGGGACCCCACGCCAGCTCCAGCCGAGAACCGCACCACAGCTCCACCTGGCGGAGGTAAGGGACCCTTCGCCTGCTCCAGCAAGAGACGGGTCCCCAGCCACTCCTCGCCGAGGCAGGGGACCTCACATCCGTTCCACCCGCGAGTGTGGACCCCGCGCTTGTTCCAGCGGGACTACAAGACGTAAGCCTTGCCTGCCAGAAGGAGGAGATCCTGCACCTGCTCCAGTAGGGTCTTGACCCGAGCCCCATTTGGGAAAGGGAGGGATCCGGGTGCCCACTTCAGCGGGAAATGTAACCCCAGCCAGCACAGAAAAGGGAGGAGACCCGGCGACCTCTCCCGTGGGGGACGGGAGCCCAACTCAGCCTGGCTGAAGAAGGGGACCCGGCACCCCTCCACCTGGGGACAAGATTCCAGCTCCGCCTGGAGGAGAAAGGGGACCCGGCGCCGCTCCAGCAGGGATCAGGACACCATCCCCTTTTGGGAGAGAGAGGGGATACGGCGCCCTCTACAGCAGGGGACAAGACCCCCGCCCCACATGGCAAAGGGAATGGACCCAACACCTGCTCCCGCGTGTGAAGGGTCCCCAGCATTGCCTGGCGTGAAAGAGGGGATCCGACGTCGCTCCAGAAGCCCTCAGGACCTCAGATCAGCCTAGTGAAGGGAGGAGACCAGGCGCCCGCTCCAGCGGTGGACTGGACCCTTGCCTTGCCTGGCGGAGGCGCCTACTCCAGCGGGGGACCGGGCGCCTGCCCCGCCTGGCAGAGGGAGGGGACTCGGCGCCCGCTGCTGCTGGAGGGTGGGGCGCTTCCCCATCTGACGGAGGGAGGCGACACAGCGACCGCTCCACTGGGTGAAGGGAACTCTGCCCGGTATTGCGGATGCAAAGGACCCGGCGCTCAATCCAGCGGGGGATGGGAATACAGCCCTCCCTGGCAAAGGGAGATGACCTGGCACCCACTCCAGCGGGGAAATGGATCCCAGCCCTGCCTACCGGAGTGAGGGGATCTTGTGATCGCTCCAGCGTGTGTGTCCGGGGCGGGGGGGAGCCTTAGCTCTGCCTGGAGGAGGGAGGGGACCCCGGGCCCGCTTCTGCAGCTTACTGGACCTCGAACCCCCGTTGCCGCTGGGCCGAGCCAGGGGATGGGGACTGACCCACCTTGGTCAAGGGCGGGGTTTTCGCATCAGTCCTGCCGGTGAGGAGCTGTGACCCAGCGGCCACTGGGGCAAGCGTGGGCCTTGTGGGCCACCAGGCCTAGCCAGGGTGCGGGGCTCTGACCCCCAAGCCGGGGGAGGGGCGGGGGTTGGGGCGGGTCCCTTGCCGCCGCCTGGTCAAGCGGAAGGGCGGCCAAGGCAGCTGGGCTGAGAATGAGAAGGCTGAGGCGGGGTGATGGCACTAAGAAAAATGATCCAAATCCTCAGAAAAAAGGCAAAAACACTATTCTGTGCCTTTTCTGTGTCGTATGGCAGCACTGTCAATAGGCCCAGCCAAGGGTCATGTCGTCCTCTGTAAGTACAACTTTGTCACTGTTTACTACTAACGTAGAAAACAGATCAAGCGCAAGTGGTTTTAGTGCAGTAGAGATAAGAGTGACATCTGTCTGGTAGAAAACAGAATGTGTAACATCGGCAAATCAAGAACTAGAAGTAAAAGCATGAATCCAGACCCCGGGAGGCAGAAGAAGCACTGACAGTGGCAGTTGCCTCGTAGAAATAGGACGTGTTATTTTGTAAGAATCTTCTTTTAAACAACTTTTTAAAGTCCAAGAAATAAAAAATTAATGTTTTATTGACATTGTTGACGGTAATCAGAAGTCCACCAGGGATTCCCTCACCAAAAAGGATGTATTGGGGGGATTCCCATCCGGTGCTGCAGACACCGAGCCTGTGCACAGAGGCGGCGGGAAGCTTCTGGCAGGGAGGATCAGCTGTCACCCAGGATACCCCCTGCATGGTTTTGAAAACATAGAGTGTGGGATGCCTCCCACAGGCCTTCCTGATTCCTGTCTAGGCGAAGGTCTCTGTCGGGAACTTTGGCAACAGAAGACTTATTTACAACCCCTGTTCCCAGCATCTTCAGCCCCCCGCCCAGCTGTTCATGCTCTACAGGACAGTCTTCAGCTGCAGCCTCAGCCCTCAGCAGGCCCTGTGCCGGGAGACATACAGCAGCTCACCAAGAAATCATTCCACTCAACGGTTTACTCTGCCATTGTGACTTTGGTGGCCAGGTTCCTGATCCCCCCGGAACCCCAGAGCCCGTCCCCAGTGCATCCGGCCCTCTGCAGCACCTGGTTGTGAGCCAAAGAAACCAGATGCTTCAGTGAATGTTGTCCTGGAGCTCAGGGAACTCAAGTGCAAAGGCGTATGATCCAGCAGGTGCTGTGTGCAAGCCGGGTGTGCCCTGGCAATCGCCTGACAACCAGGGTGCTGCTACTCGAAGGCCTGTTCCACACTGCTGTTTCTCAAACACGCTGGGTCAGCCACGAAGTCAACTCTCCGGTTTCACATGCTATGAGATTTTTGTGTTTTATTTTGATCACACTCAAAATGTGTTATCAGAACCTCTTCTGGACCGTCTGGATGACCACCTTACCCCCGGACCACCTTGACACCAAGACTCACGTTTGAACTTTTGTCTGAGCTCATATCTGTGCCAAGTGATACTCCGGGCTGTCACAGTGCCTGTACGAACAAAGTGTTCGCTGTAGAGAAAGAAGGTGGTAAAACTGAATCGTCACACAGCCTGTGGTAGGGTGGAGGTGCTGTTGCACTCAGGACCCTAACCATGTCACAAAGATCCGGAATGGTCAGATGTAACAACTGACAATGTAACAATGTAAATTGGCAGATGTAATAACTTGCTGCACTATTGTGTACCGAGTAGTAAATATCCAGTAACTGATTCTTCTATGGGATACTCCAGAACTAAATACTAGCTTAGTGCCCATTTTAATGTCGATTTGTATAGAAGTGCAATGCTAAAATCATATTTAACTGAGGAAGAAAACTTGAAAGGATGGGGAGACATCACATTGAATCGGTGCT
The DNA here is from genome assembly GCF_004115265.2 of Rhinolophus ferrumequinum. Classification (NCBI taxonomy): domain Eukaryota; kingdom Metazoa; phylum Chordata; class Mammalia; order Chiroptera; family Rhinolophidae; genus Rhinolophus; species Rhinolophus ferrumequinum. Next base: position 6,681 of record NW_022680356.1, read on the forward strand.
TACTGGGGTGCCTTGTAAGAGTGTGCCGTCTGATTCTCCAGAAGTAGGAAAAAGAATGTAAGTTGCTGGTGCATTTTAGAGACTTTATTTAAGCAAACAGAATTTTTTGCATTTGTAGTATCAGAGTCAAATCTATTACATACAGAAGCAGGTCTGAGTGACATCTTTCTGCAGTTATACCCACAACCAGTTACATACTGTCATCAGAACGTATCACCTGAAGCAGGGTTGGTGGGAACTCAAGGCGCCCTGTTCCCAAAAGGGGCCTCTCGCTCGCAGTGTTTACAGAGAGAGTGTGGATGGTGCATGTGCCAGGAGGGGAAGACCAGAGGAAGCCCACAGAAGGCGCAGCTGGGAGACTGCACAGAGAGTGGCTATGTAAGTGTCCTCTTACACGCCTGCTCTCCCCCCCTCCTGTCCACCAGCAAGGTCGTCCCCCCAGCTCTCTTCATGCCATCCCTCATGCTGATCTCAGCCTCCTCTCTGTTTTCTGTTTCATTTTATATCTGTTTTAGCTTTTGTACAGTATAAATGTGTGAAGCTGAGATTTGGCTTTATGTTTGCTCATTAGTTTTAGGACAAAAATAATTTAACCTAATTAAAAACTATTAAGAACTATTTTTCTTTAAAAGTTTCTAACCCTTAAAATGACATATTACACACCTGGGAAGTGTCCTGGCAACATAAAGAATATGGGAAATGTAACCCAAATAGGGAAGAAAAAGCAAAACAAAAACGAAGATTACCTCCACGCTGATCACGCCGCCTTGGTCCTGCGTGAGGCTCATGATTTCTGAAGCGTCTTCACATCTGCCCCCAGGAGAGAACATCCTCACACAGGTGACTGGTGGGATGGACAGCTTGGGAGGCTAGCTAGACGTCACCCCTCCCTCCTGCTTGCAAGACCACATTTTATTCCCCGCCGTCGTGAAGTCATTGCTTTTTCTCCAGTCACAAAATGAGATGCCAGCAGGGCCCTGCACTAGTGTGAGATGACACTGAGATAATACAGATGGAAACACCCTGAGAACCAGAAAGTTTAAGACAAAGGCTCCTGGCCCAGCTGCCACCCCCAGGCTGAGTTCAAGACCTCATATGTAAGTTGAAGGCGGTGTTTTACTTGGTCCCCTGGTCCGAAGTGAAGAAGATGAGCTGGCCTCTGTCCGCGCAGGCCAGGAACCAGCCTGGGAAGGCCACAGACTCGTAGGTGGAGGTGGAGCCCAACTGGACGTGGTAGAAGAGGAAGGCTTTCACGGGCTGGGCCTCATTGTACAGATCCAGTATCTTCTCATCCTGAAACAGGAGAGGACACAAGAGAGGGGCGGGGCTTTAAGTGGAGTTCAAGTTACTCATGCAAAGCTCCAGGCCGCCAGCCATCAACCAGAGTGGGCCGGAAACACACATTTCAGAGGCGCAGCAGAGAGCATGCGCGACAGCTCACATTCCAGCCCAGACACGGCACAGGGAGGATTCAGGGACAGGCCAGTCATAAGTGGCTGTGCTCAAACAATGAATCGGAACTCTCCTCACACAAGAGGGGACCCCCAGGGAAAAGATGGACATGCAGACTAGCAGCAGGAAGCCAAAGACTGACCCCCTGACCAAAGCTGACAGTGACAGCCGCCCCTTGCAAGGACCCTGCTTGACGGAGATTGGCAGGTATGTGGGCTGGGTCTCTGACCAACTGCCAACATATGAGAAAGGGCAGTGCCACCAAAAGACCCAAGAGGGTCTAACAGACCAAGAAAATCAACAGAGCTGGCAAAAAGCATGTCCGCATCGTAGCTAGAAGTGTGCTTGTAAACGTGAGGCCGTTGCACATTTAGGTCAAAGGGGCACTTCTAAGTGAAGCATCAGCAAGGTCGCCAGGTACTTGGTAATGACCCAGAATGCAGCCACACCCCACGCAATTAAAAAGAAGAAGAAAACAATGAATGGGTAGAAAGTATGGAACACTAGGCAAGACCCAGACATTCCATTAATTGATGAGGGGACTTTCCAGTGGGGAGAAAGGCAGAACGAAGACAAGTCCGCACGTGAGGGCAGAATGGCCGAGGTACGTCACCGTTCATGGACGACAAGAGCCCCCACAGGTGAAGGGCAGGGTCCATCACAACAGGGTCCACGGCGCACAAACAACTTAAAAAGTGCAAGGAATCGAAATGATTAAAAACAGGAAAAAGTTCTTTTTTTAACTCTAAAATTAGATTTTCTACCAAATAAATTTCTTGTAAAAAAAAAAATGCAGGGCTTTTTTTCCCCACGTTATTTTTCTTAGTCACTGGCCTTCAGTTGCAATGTGGGCTGCCCTCCAACCCCCTCACAACACAGACACATTTCTGGATCCTGGATTGCGAAACGAATGGGGTGCCTTTGCCATTGTCAAAAGACGGGAAACTTGCACGGGAAGATAGTGACCGTGGCTGAAAAGATGAGCTGGGCGACCGTGTCAGTGTTCTTTTGAAGTCAGGAAAAGACCAGTGTCTTTCACGTGGGGCTGGAAGAGACCTTACGAGTGTAATCCCTGCCACCCCAGACCACCAAATGGCCATCCATTCATTCATTCATCCACAGCATGTGCCAATCACTGCCCTGGGATATGGAACAAACACAAGAGCTGAGCAGAGGGCAGACCTCAGCTTAAACAGCTGGAGCTGGAAAGATGCCCCCCAAGCTGCCCTTTCTGACCATTGGAGGTCTCTGTCCCCCAGCAAGTCTGGCTGGATATGATGATGAAATGTGCCTTCCTCTGCAGGTCACCCCTGTAGTCCTGTTGCGACAGCATGAAGTCAGGCCGACCAAGCCACTCCTCCTCCATAGAACAGGCCTGCAGGGCCCGGCAAGCACTCTTCTCCACCCTCGCTGCTTCCTCCATGCTGCTCAAGACAAGCTTTTCCCAGGCAGGGGTGACATTCTCCTCCCCCTTGTAAAGCCACACACTGAGGGAGCAGCCACAGGATGACCACTCACTGGGAGCCACACTGTCACTCCATGGAACTGCCACAAGGGTCTGACCCTGAAGGGTCCACACCTGCTGACTCAAATCAGAGACCTCACTGAGCTGAGAGCCATTCACTGTGGTTTCGACGTAAAAGAAGAAGAAAACGTCATGATTGGGCTTCTTTACAAGACACCAGAAGAAGCTCATCTGGGTCTGGGTTTACGCAGCCCCAAACAGGCAGCACTCATGTGACCCGGCCAACCAGCCTTCTTCCAGTAAAGCTGTGGGCTCTGGTGAGGGGGCAAGTGGCCTAAGAGGGTAGACCGTCAGTCCCAAGGCACACATGTGGCCCAGCCACTCTTGGACATCACTCTGTGCTCAGTCCAATGTGGGGTCTGCAGCTACAGAAGGATCCAGTGGGAAGTGGACGGCGCCGCGGGCCAGGGTCATACACAGGGAGAGGCAGAAAGTGCCCCTGTCCCGCCCCCAGCGCCCGGCCCAGCATCTCCTGCTTTGTGGAGGGATCTAAAGCTGGGGGCTCTGCAGATGCGTATCAGAGCGGGCTTATCTCAGCACCTGTGGGGGCAGTGACAGCAGAGATGAGCCTCTGGACACATTTCTAAGACCTCCCAGGGACATTGGTGGCTAAGGTCCTCATGCTGGACAGGACGCCTCAGTCAGAAAACCTGAGCCACCTCCTGGGACAAGCTTACGGCAGCCTCCAAGACGGGAAAGCAGGCCAGCTGACAGTACCTCCCCAGCTGCCCCAAGGCCAGGCACGACTTTTACCTTAAATATCTCACAGCCCCTGGTGCCTGTGGCCCCTCACGTTGGCATCTACTTCTGTCGGGGAGCAGGGGCCGGGCCCTGAGCCAGAGTAGGAAGCACGAGCCCCGAACAGGACACAATGCGGACCCTGCCTGGCACGGCCCCACTGTTCCCCAAGCAAGAGGACTTTCCAGCCACCTGCAGGCAAAGAACTAAGTACCTTTACTGAAAGTCCAGGGGACTGACTCAGCTCCAGCAGCATCCAACAGCAGTGACGACTCTGACAGTTCTGGGGCATTTATCTGATGAGCACAGGGAGGCTCCTGCTTTCTTGTTGGGGCGTGACAACCCTGTGACAGTTCCTCCCGCAGGAAGATGCTGTGAGGCTCAGATGAGGAAACCGCACCTGAGCCCCCGCAGTTTCTCTGGGAAGCCCCACAAGGAAACAGAGCTGACGACAGAGCTGGGCTGCTCAGGAGGGGAAACTGAGGGACTTCCCCAAGCCCAGTTCTCCTGCCATTTTGCCCTGGGGGTAGGACTGGAAATGCCCTTGCTGAAGGGAGCGCTCCTCCTGGGCCCGGGAGACCTGCCCTCCACAAATCCACTAAAGGAGTCCTGTGCTTGCAGGACGGCCTGCGTGCATCTGGCACGATCCCCTGCCATGCTTCTAGCATGATTCAGTGGCATTCCTGGCCACCGAGCCACTCCCCCTCGGGCCACGCCTGAAGGGAGGGTCAGACTGACAGCCGCCTACCTGCCCTCTTTCGGACAGTAGGTACCCACCTCCATCCCTTTGATGAGTTCAGGCTTTTAGAAACACACCCTTAACTGAGGCAGGCCTGGTCCCCGGTGCCCCCAAAACACAGCGGACTCCAGCAGTGCCTCAGTTCAAAATGATTTTCGCAGTGATTTCACCAAATCCAACCTCACTCCTGACATCTCCATTCTGCTCTAGTGATGCAGAACCTGAGTAGGTTCCCAGCTAATGGTGACAATTTATCTTCTTGTACTATGTTTGTTACACCACCCCCCACCCCCACCCTTCACCCATCTGCTGAGGTCCAGCACAGAAATTTCCTGAGGCACAAGTTAACTTGGCAGACGTGAATTTCAGGAGACAGAGTAGAAGTTCCTACAACTTCATACACACCCATCCAGCTGGGGAGAAAAATGCTGAGAATAAGACAGAAGCTTCTAGGCGAGCCCCTCCGTGAGACCCTCTTCCAAACTCTGAAAGCAGCCCCCTTGCTGAACCCCTCGCACTTTGCACCCACTTTCCTTCTTGGCTTTGGCGGGACCTGGTTCTTTCCTGTTGAGGCCCTAGTCCCATCACTGTAGGTCCCAGCTTATCTGTTCCCATAGAAGAGAGTGTGAGAAAGAATTCAGACATATTCTGTTCAAAGCTAGGCTCAGCCAGTGTCCCTTCTCCTGAGTTCCCTCTCCAGCTGACGGACCTCTCACCATATCCCTTTTTTGATGCTCCCCACAAAATAGCATCTAAGAGGCCCCTTGTCACCTGGCCCCCACATTCCTTCAGGAGCCAATCTGCAAAGCAGAACCCACCTGAGGACTGGGCTGCACACGTGTGAGAAGGCTGAGGAGTGAGATGGCCTTGCTGGTTAAGTCCAGGTGGTAACTGCTGCAGGAAGAGAATAGAGGGCACGGAGCCCAGAGCTCGAAGAAGGACCTTGTGGGACTGATGCCCAGACCAGGAGGGTCCTCTGCCAAACCGACCCACAGGCTCTGCAAAGAGAGTGGCTTCTGAGAGTGCATGAGCCACAGCCCAGGGACACAGCCATGCAGCTGTATCTTTGTTAATTCCAAAGCCTTTGGGTATAGCTTGAATATTTTCATGCCCAGATGAAGGTTGCAGCAACCTGTGTATCATGGTTGTGTGTGCCCTTTTTTGCCTCAGCTCCTTGTCCCCTTGATCCTGACCTTGACCTAGCTTCCCAACATTGAGAGAGTCCAGCCTCCCCGGAGTTCCCAGCAGTCAATATTCATTCTGAAGCCTCCAGTTTAAACATTAGTGCGAATAAGTATCAGAGAAATTAGAGGGAACAGGGTGATGGCAATAAGATAGCAGACAATTGACAGGTAGAGAGCCCATCTGCTGAAGAAGTGGGCCAGAATGTTGGTCTTGGGGTGGAATGGGTACCCTATCTGTGTCTGAGAAAACTATCAATATTTATGCTGGTTATAAAAAGAGAAGACGTGCTTCTGCCATATAAACATCATCCAGTTTGCCAGATTTCTTTCTATTAATGTCGTACAGTGATACCTTGGTTTTCGAACATCTCAGTTGATGAACATTTTGGTTTACGAACGCCATAAATTTTATGGATCTATGGTATCATTAGATAGTAAAATTCATGCTAAATTTGCAGTTTTAGGGGTTGAAAGGTCTGGAACGGATTAATCCATTTTGCATTACTCTCTATGGGGAAACCGCACCTCAGTTTTCGAACATTTCAGATCTCGAACGGTCTTCCAAAATGGATTATGTTCGAAAACCGAGGTACCACTGTATGTTAAAAAAAATCAAGGTACCACTGTACTGTCAAGTAGAATGATGGAAATCATGCACATTGTTAAGTGTGGCTGAATTGAATTCAAGGGAGTACTCAGAAAGCCAAAGATCCTACAAATGGAAATACTTTTAAGAGGTCACTGAGTTCACATTCTGATTTTCGAGCTCTGCAGTATTATAACCCAAGCTTGTCTGGTGGCAACACAGCTGGTTTGCTCACTTCTCCTGTCCATGAGAGAGAGCGTGATCATTCACTACTAGAATCTGTCCAGAATCTGTTCGTAGACCCAGAATCTCTATAACAACTTATCCATGTAACCAAGCTGGCAGTCACAATGAATAAAGCAGAAGAGACCATGGAGTAGGAAAGGTTATCGGGCCCCCACAACTGACAAATACACAGGATCAAATTAATAGTAGAGAAAGATCCAAGATGGCGGAGTAGATAAACACTGTGCCTGCTTCCTTCCATGAAAACGTTAAAATTACAACTTAATTATAGAACAATCAACCTAGAGAACCATCTGAGTTCTGGCTGAACAGAAAGTTTATAACTAAGGATATAAATAAGCCACATCAAGACTGGTAAGAGGGGCAGGAATGTGGAACAGGCTTCACACCTGTGTGTGATGGTTGAGAACTGGGAGGGATATCTCTGCCTCAGAGGTTCCCCAAGGAGGAGTGAGGGACCCCAGCACCACACCAGGCTCCCCAGGCCAGAGTACTGGTGCCAGGAAGAAGAGCCCCCATAACTTCTGGCTGTGAAAAACAGGAGTGCACACACAACCCACACAAGGGACACTCCTGGAGCACCTGGAACAGGTGACCAGGGAAACTGTGCCAGGGCCCCATAGGGCACCTACTACATAAGGCCACCCGGCCAAGACTGGGAGACATAGCAGATGTACCTAATACATAGAAACAAACAGAGAGGCAGACAAAATGAAAAAACAGGGAAATAGGTCCCAAATAAATCACAGAAGAAAAATCCAGAAAAAGACTAAATGATATGGAGGCAAGCAACCTACCAGATACAGAGTTCAAAACGATGGTTATAAAGATGTTCAAGGAACTTAGTGAGAACTTTAACAGAGAGATAGCAAGCATTAAAAAAAGGGCATAGAAACCATTTTTAAAAAGTCAGAAAAATACAATAACTGAAATGAAGAATGAACTAGAAGGAATCACCAGCAGACTAGATGAAGCAGAGGATCGAATCAGCGACTTAAGAGACAAAGTAGCATAAAACACCCAATCGGAACAGCAAAAAGAAAAAAGAATCCAAAAATATGAGGATAGTTTAAGAGACTTCTGGGGCAACATCAAGCATAACAGCGTTCACATCATAGGAATACCAGAAGGAGAAGAGAGAAAACAAGGAATTGAGAGGCTATTTGAAGAAATGACACTAACCTGGCAAAGGAAATAGACATACCAGCCCAGGAAGCACAGAGAGTCCCAACAAGATGAACCCAAAGAGGCCCACACCAGGACACATCATAACTAAAATGGCAAAGGTTAAAAACAAGTAGAGGATCCTAAAAGCAGCAACTACCATGTTTCCCCAAAAATAAGACTGGGTCTTATATTAATTTTTGCTCCCTTAAGGTTTATTTTCAGGGGATGTCTTATTTTTTCATGTACAACAATCTATATTTATTCAAATCAGTGATGTCATCTTCTTCTGGAACATCATCATAATGTACTAAATGTGTCCGCCTGGCTGACGATCTTAACTGGGGCTTTTTTCCAGGGTAGGTCTTATTTTTGGGGAAACATGGTAGTAACTTATAAGGGAGCTCCAATAAGACTGTCTGCTGATTTTTCAACAGAAACTTTGCAGGCCAGAAGGGATTGGCAGGAAGTATTCAAAGTAATGAACAGCAAGGACCTACAACCAAGATTATTCTACCCAGCAAAGCTGTCATTTAGAATCAAAGGGCAGATAAAGAGCTTCTCAGACAAGAAAAAGCTAAAGGAGTTCCTCACCATCAAGCCAGTATTATAAGGAATGTTAGACTTCCTTAAGATAGAAAAAAAATTATGAATACTAAAATGGCAATAGTTACATATCTATCAATAATTACTTTCAATGTAAATGGATTAAATGTTCCACTCAAAAGACAGAAGGGCTGAATGGATAAGAAAACAAGACCCTTATATATGCTGCCTACAAGAGAATCATTTCAGATGGAAAGATGCACAGAGATGAAAAGCAAAGGGATGGAAAAAGATATTTCATGAAAATGGAAATAGGAGGGGAAAAAAAGACTTATACCAGACCAAAAAAAAAAAAAAAGGCTATAACAAGAGATGATGAAGGACTCCGTGATCCCATTTCTGGGCATTTATCCAAAGACACCCAAAACGCTACTTTGAGGGGAACTGTGCATCCACATGTTCATTGCAGCATTGTTTACAATGGCCAAGATGTGGAGGCAGCCTGGGTGTCCGTCGATGGAAGAATGGATAAAGAGGAGGTGGTACATATATACAAATACAATATTGCTCGGCCAGGGAAGCGAATGGGTTCTTGCCATCTGCAGCGGCATGGATGGGCCTGGAGGGTCATGTGCTAAGTGGAGTATGTCAGACAGAGAAGACAGATGAAACGTGATTTACGGAGAATATACTGGCAATTGCCGGATGGGAAGGGGGTTGGGAGTGAGTATAAAATGTGAAGGGATTAACAAGCAGAAATTGGTAGTTACAAATAGTCAATGGTATGTAAAGTATAGCATAGGAAATATAGTCAATAATATGGTAATAACTATATATAGTGCTAGGTGAGTACTAGAGTCAGGAGGATCACTTTTTAAATTACATAAATGCCTAACCACTATGCTGTACACCTGAAATTAATATAAAGTAATACTGAATGTCAACTGTAATTGAAAAATTAAACAGGGGCGGGGGGAAGGTGAAGAGAAATAAGAGGTCCAAATCTCCACCGCAGACGGGCGTGAATCAGCAAAGGCTGATTGTGGCAGTGATTGATCAACATTCACCTACCGGTTTTTGTGTGGAGGGCCATTGCTGGGACAGATGGTACAGCCATGTTCAGCTTTGAAAAACACAAGAACTACCAGACTGTCTGCAAAGGGACCATACCATTTGCGTCCCCACCAGCCATGAGCGTCCCTGCTGCTCCACAGCCGGTCAGCACGTTGTCATTGTCCAGATTTGGGCCACTCTAACAGGTAGGTACACGGTGGTGCCTGCTTGTTTTTAAATTTGCATTTCCCTAATGATACATAATGTAGAGCGTTGTCTCATGTGTTTTTCAGATTTTGAGTTTCATCTATTTCTTTTTACTTCTGTCATTATGGCTACTGGAAAATTTTAAATTCCCTACACAGCGCACAGTTGTGCCTGGCATTATATTTCCATTGGACACTTGTCTAAGGCTAAGCGGTTGTTCCGGGAACACCCAGGAGCAGCACATGATGAGAGGCAGCGGCTGAAGGATAGTACAAAGCACAACCTTCTGCTGTGACATTGCTGACACTCATTTTTGCAACCACCCAAACCAAAACATTCAATGTCCAGCTTTTTAAAGTTAATTACCAAGTGCTATGTGCGGTCGCATGCTCATCTGATGATCTGACTTCCCTCTGCCACCCCTGATCCAGCACTGTGGGACTCAGGCCACTGTGTGCCACCTGACCTCCCGCTGCGGTCTGTTAACGATTCAGGCCATCGTGCTCACCTCAGTGCGGCAGATTTGTCTAGAACACACATCTGCTCTTGCCACTGTCCTCAAAACCTTCAGAGGCTCTCTATGGCCCAGACAAGAGAGTCCAAGGCCTTGCCCTGTCCTGGCTAGGACAGACACGCACTGGGAGGGTGCAAGCCGGGAGCGTTCACAAGTGCAGGCAGGTCCCCAGGCTGCGGCAGCTGGAGTGTGTCACCTCCTCCAGAGAAGGGCAGGGGTGGGTGTTGGCAGGTGTAGGTGAGGTCTGGGACTGTGGTCTACCACATGGGAAGGCAGCCCCTGTCACCTGACGAAGGCGGTCCCTCTAACCACATCACCCCTTCCTTCCCATCTCCCATGGCCTGAGCACAACAAGGAGACAGGACTAGAGACCACGGAGGCTACCCACAAGGTCAGTCTCACAGGTGTAGGGCAGGTGTAGGCTTAAGGGCACGCACCACCTGAGTTCTGGCCAGCCCATCACTGCCCGCCCTGCTCCAGGATACCCACCTCCTCTGGCCAAGAACTGCACCCTAAAATACAGACCCGGAGCTGATGCTATTCCTCCTCGCTCACCTTAGCTTCGTGAATACACACTGAAGAGCCATCTTCAGCCCCTGCCCCTCCGGGGTCTTGCTACGAGAGGGTCCAGCTGCCCCTGGCCCAGCTGTGCTACCGTCAGCGCTGTGCCTCCTGCAACCAGCAGAGGGCGCCATGACAGCGAGTGACAGCGCGTGACCTCTGGAGGCCACACCTGGGTGGGCCTGCTGGAGCTGAGGCAGGACCTGTCACAGCCATGGAACCGTGCTTTTCTAACTTTTTTTTTAAACTGCAATCAAGTTTGAAATATATTTTACCTTGCAGTCCAGTGCACACACACGTACATTTACTACTGATGTTTAATATTAACCTGCACAAATCTGATTGCTGAAGGCATTTCAGAGTGAAATCAATTCGAGAAATAGTTTAACAAAATTAAATTTAGTTAATTAATTAAAGTGACTTTTGGTCTTTGTACCTCCAGCCAATTAGTTTTTTAATAGTTTGTTTTTATATGACTGACACATTTATTTTGCAACATTCAGATTTTTTGGTATTACATACATGAAAGTATGTAGTATGTGAATACATAAAATGCTTACTTGTTTTGAACTTTTCAATGCAACTTATTTTGAAATGTTCTTTAAAATGTTTGAAAAAAAATACGGGATTTAACTAAAGTCATAAAGGCCTATGGTCTCCTTACAATGAAACATTTAATTTTGATGTATTTTTTTCTTCTGGGCAGCAGAATGCATAACAGTTTAATTAAAACTAGAAAGTTATCAGATTTCCAATCATACACAGTTGTGGGGGGAAAAACTTTGTCATCACCTCTGTAATGTGTTAAAAGATAAACTGAGGCACATTAAATTTTTTTTAAGTTTATTTGAGCAGAAATGCGTTTGAATCACAGTTTCCCATCTAACAGACAGGAAGGAGCTCCGAGGACCTGGGCAAAGTGAGACTTTCACAGGCGGAAGGAATGGGACAGGGAAGTCACAGAAAGTAGAAGTCACAGCGAGGCCCCTTTCCTTCAGGGTCCAGCAGGCAGTTATCTAGTGCTGACCAGGACATTCTTGGTTGACAATTTAAGATTCCATTTCTGGGAGAGAAAGCCGACACCGGGATTAAGTTCAGTGTGGTGGGGTGTGTGTGGCGGGGGAGCTCATGAGCAACTCCATTTTGGGCCTATTGTCTTGTTTCCTAAGAAACAAAACAATAATTATTTCATATTTAGAGTCTGCTCTAAACAAATTTCGTCCTTAGTTTGAATATCTTGTTTGTATGGAAAAGTTATCAAAGGGCAGGAGAGCAGGAAACAAACTAGGGAGACACCTGGTGAGATGAACAGAACTCCTTAAGTGTTCACAAATGTGAAACAAGAGACACTGTATTTCATGAGTCTGGCTGCAACAGTGTCAGCTGGAGCAAGTCACACAGTGATGTCATGAACCTTGAAAAGGCAAAATGCCTCACACAACGGTGGGGGGTGGGGTAAGGGTTGGCGTGGGGAATCACCTCCTTAACCAGCCTGCGGGAAAGCCAATTAGCGTCGTTTGAGACCAATGGAGCAAAAAGAAAAGGTTCCACTTTTAAATAGTAACTGCTGATAGATTATCAAGTAAAGTTTTCGTTGCAGATTGATAAACATATGTAAGTAACTTGTTATTGTGCGTCGTTAATACAACAGTTGGGATTCCCTAAGAGAAATTCTACAAGACGAGCTATCGAGCTATCGGGGGCAAGATATTCAAAGAGTAAAGAAATAAGATATTCTAGAAAACGTCGCAGCCAGTAAAGGATTGAGGGTGTGCTCAGGCGGGAGGTCCTAGGGAAGACGCCACGAAGCACAGGCCCCAGCGAAAGGCGTCACGCCCGTGGAGTGAGTCGGACACAAGACCTCATGCGTCTGTGTCTTCGTGGGCATGTGATTATAGCACGACTGCTAACCCACAAGGTGACCTATCACAGTGTCACATTTATATCTACTGACCAGCGGTCTCTGGCTTTAAAGGACAAAGCGAGAGGTTGTTTCTCTCCTGCAGCTTCCAGAGGAACTGGTCCTGCCGACACCTTCACTGTAGCCCCAGGAGATCCATTTGGGGCTGCCCTCCAGAAAGGTGAGATGACAAATCACATCATTGTAAACAACGGTTTGTGGTCATCTGCAGCAGTGGCCATACTGGCAAGTGAGCTGCTTGTGCCTGCAGAGCATACCCGGTGACAGTTCCCCAGCCCCTCCTTTTGCCCTCCCGCTCTGCTCCCGGGCAGACCATCTCCCTTTGCAGGCACCTGAGCCAGCTTAGCAAGGGGACCTGGCCTTTGTGACAGGCGTCCCAGATGCCGACTGGCTGCTCACTGGGCCTCCTGGCTGTCACTTGACGCAGGCAGATTCCTTGTCTCTGTGCCTCTCCCACGTGGGTCCTTGTCAGGGACCCACCCCAATCTTTTCCACTTATCACTTGGATGGTGGTGGTGATAACTGTTGCTTTTATTCCAGTCACATGGGCCCTAGACACAGACTAGGGCCACTTCCGTGTACTTCTGCCCCAGGGTCAGTCCCCCGCCCCTGCCAAACTCCATCAGGAACCCATCCTGGAGCCCACAGCCCCTCCCCAAGGCAATGGCAAACTCCACCTGGCCTGACCGTGAACAGGGCACGCTGCAGAGACTGACATTGGGGAGCTCTGTGGCCAAAACTTTATTTCATCACAGAAGGAGGGAAGGCCTTGCTGGGGCTCACGGCGGCTTTGCCAACGTGCTCAAACGAAAACTCGGTGTATTTGTTGCCCCCAAGACTATCCGTCATCTCCACAGGTTCCCCAGCGTTGAAGGACGTGCTGAGGAACCAGCCGGTGTGGGCAGCTGACTCCAGTGTGTTCCAAGAACCCACCATCGCCCTGTAGAAGGTGAAGGGCAGTCGCTGTGCTTCTTCCTGGGCAGCCACGTATTCCAAACTCTGCTTCTAGGAGGTAAAGGGGTAATGAGCCAGAGAGGCCCCTGGGGGGGAGTAGGGCCAGCTGTGGGATCTTGAAGAGACCATAGGAGGACGGGAAGCCTACAGGGGGACAGAGAGCCCTTCTACCTCGCTTCCTGGAGGCGGTGCTCTGTTGGACCAGCCCAGGTGAGAATTTGTGCAGAGTGAGTGGTTCTGGGGTCTTGAAGTTCCCCCTTCATGGTGGCTGAGGGGACAGGAAATTGGGCTGGAAAGCTCACCTTCAGCTGAAGGGACGGGTAGCTTTTGCTATTGTCCTCTTCACAGCAAAGACAAAGCTCTCCGTTAGAGACCGCCAAGAGAACCGGACTGCCCTTCTCCTCATAGGCTGAGCACAAGCGAGAGGCCAAGACAGAGAAGGTCTCTGGGAGAAGAGAGGAGGGGTCTGTCCTCAGAGTGGGCTTGCCGTCTGCCAGGGCCTAGGGCCCATCCCCTGCAGCCAAGCCCCACAGTCCACAAACACCTCCCTCGGATCTGGTCACCACCACAGACTACCATTCCATTCCTAGTGCTCCCTGGGGCTCTGCTGGACTCGGAGGTGTCCTACAGACTGAGCAGAGCCCCAGGGGAGGACCTTCCTCTGGGGACAGAAAGCAGCCAAGAAAGTCACCTGGGAGAATGTAGTGCTTGTTGGGCACGGCCATGAGGGTCCCGCAGTCCAGCACCACCACCTTCTGGTCCTGGTCATAGACGCTGAACTTCTCCGGGATGGTGGTGACCATTTCTAGATTAGAGTGTGACCAGATTCCAGCTTCACACTGGGAACGGACAGCTCGGTCCTTTCCGCCCTGGACAGCAGCCCACTGGAGGCTTCTGCCATCCAGGCTTCCTGCCTTGCTCCAGACCTGCTATGTAGCATGTATGTACACACATGGTGTCTGCTTTGGACACATGGGTACAAATCCAAGCTCTGCCATCTGGTGCTAGAGGACACAGGAGTCACCAACCTCTCCAAATCTCACTGTTGTCTGAGGTGGGGCTCAGAATTGGGGGTAATAACAGCAGCTGCCTCAGATGGATACTCATTAAAACGCTTGTATAGATGAATGACACTTAGCAGGTGTCTGAGTTTGATAAGCGCTCCATACATGCTATCCATTCTTCTTCCAGTCTGTCCTACACTCTCCCCTGGGGCACTGTGCTCCCAGCAATGCCCAGCGTGGGACACATCCTGACACTGACTGTGCCAATGAAGGGACAGAGGAAGAGGGCTGACAGGTTCAGGCAGGATGCACCCAGGAGCCCAGCACCGTGAAGGCCGCTGGCACGGGGTTGCGTCACAGCCACAGGGCTTGCGGCCAGTCCTGGAGAAATGCCTTGCAACCAACGGGCAGGACAGGCCACCCCAGTAGCCAGTGGCTTTCCAGGGCACGGCTCCCAGCAGCACCCTCAGGCCAGCCCTGCCCAGAGGTGGGGCCCTGCTCAAGAACCCTCACGCTGGGCCTAGACTGGGCAGGTGGCCCGCCCCTCGGCTCGATGAAGGCTGGTGTGGGACAGCACAGTCTTGGGTGCTGTGACATGTCAGCTGTGGGAAGGCAGTAGCCACTGCATTGAGTGAGCTGCCGTGTAATCAGTCATCTGTGGGCGGTAATCACACCTGGATGTGAAGCCAGAGGCCCCTCTCTCCTCCCGTGCAGGAAACACCCACCTCTGGCTGGACCCCTCCTGCCCCGGGCTGGAGGACTCTGCCTGGAATGCTGGCTCTCGGCCGCCTCCCCCAGCCCAGCCACTGGGCCCCTCGGGGCCACGGCACAGGTGTCAGTGCCCCCGTGTCATCCGCACAGTGCTGGGCGCTCCTGGGCACAGGGCCCTGTCTGACGTGCCCCATCCTCCTTGGCCACGGCCTAGCGTCACCGACAGTCGGTGTTTATGGACAGGATGAGTGGGTGAGACCCTAAATGAGTACAGTGACGTGGGGCCAGGTAGACTGTGAGCCTGGCTCACACTAGAATCTCTCAGGGGCTTTTCTGAGCCCCACCTCAGACATCTTGAGCTCACAGGACCCACGCAAGCTGATTCTGAACATGAAGCCAGATTGAGGCCGAGCCTTCCACCTTTGGAAACGTGACCACATCCCTGACTCTCCCTTTCTGATCAGCCCCAGTGCTGGCGATGCTACTGGTGTCAGGGCTCCTCCGAGCGGCATGGCCTGCGTCCCTGGTCCCCAGCCTCAGCTGCACACCTGACCTCCTGGTGAGTGAGGCCAAGACCACAGGTGCCTGTCCCACACCCCTGAAATTCTGATTCGGTGGTGCCGGTGACACCAGACCTGCCATATAAGTTGCATTTCTAGCACTAGCATTGCGCTTTTTATTCCTAAACGTTTCCTGCATCTGTCCTTTTACTTTTGCTTCACTCCTGTCACCCCCACCTGGGCCCCATCCTGTCCCACTGAGGCACGTGCGCATGCTGTTCACTAACCTCTCGCATTATTCCCCAAATCAATGTTAGTGCCAGTGGTTTGAACGTGCTGGTGGTCTCTCCCGTGGGGCAGCGGTCCTCACTTTCCTGTGCATCACAGCAGGCAGGGTGTGTGCTGCTGCCACCAGGTGGGGCACGTGCAAAGCAGGGCAGACACGTCCCAGGGATGGGGGCCTGCACGGCCCTGTGGGCAGCGTGTCTCCCCTGATGAGCAGAGCAAGGCACAAGGCTCACACGTGGCCTGCGGTGCTGCTGGGGCTCGGGCCTCCTGACTGCCCTGCGCCGGGCGTGGTGCCGGCAGCCATACCCTGACCTGGGCAGACAGCACTCAGAGCGCCTCACACTCCAGAATCTGTCATTGCTGCCTGTGCACCTGGGGCTGGTGGCCACCCTCCTCCTCAGTTTCTGCACCGGGAGAGTAGTGATTAATGTTTTCTCCTGAGGTTACTGTGAGAGGCACGTGCCGCCTGTGGGAAGGGTCCCAGCCCAGGGTGCCTGTGGCACTCAGGGGTCTGGGTCCCCACGCACCCTGCTGCCAAGTTCCTGGTTGTCATAAACACTGTGGAGAGGGCCAGGTTGCCTGCAGCGGTCAGAAGAAGCTAGAAGTTCCCCAGGCTTAAAGCTTTACTTACCCTGAGCCCCTCGGCAGGTCTGTGTGACCTTCTCTCTGTGCAGAGGCTGAGGCCCATCTTTCTCATCAGCCCCTGAGATTTGCTTCTACAAGGGGAAGCCTCGATCCCACCCCCAGCACCTGACATTCCCCAAGGGCTCAACCGACAGGCCGTACCTGCGTGTGCAGGGCTGAAGGAGGTGACACTTGGGCCTGGTTCCAGGGCGCCTCCGGCCGGGGCTGGAATCAGAGACAGTGAAGTCAGCACGTACAGTGGGTGACCCAGGGACTCAGGAGCCCCCGGGGCCGTTTAATGCCTCACTTCATTTTTGTGCATTTTCACAAACACCAAAGCAGACAGACATTAACAGTAACTTTTCTGGTTGAATATGACAGGGAATGGATACAAAATGAGGGAACTCCAGTTCTGAGTGCAGAACTTCCTACAAACATGTGTGTCAACTTGGGTAGAGCCCCACGGCCTACAGCTGTGACAACGACCCGTGGGGGCGGGGGGAGGGGCCTGCCTGACAAGACAGCAAGTCGGAGAAATGCCGGAGGGACCCGGAGTGCACAGAGCACACGCAGCCCGTGGCCGAGGAGCCCCAGATGGGCTCCCAGTGCAGGTCCCAGCAGCGGGGCTCTGTGGCCATAGGGCACCGCTGTCGCACAGCCCTCCCTCACCATTGGAGCCCCATCCTCCCACATGTCCCCCAGCTCGGACAGTCCTGCTCCAGAGAAGCAGGGAGCTGATGGGGAGGCTGGGGAACCTGTGGGAGCAGGAGGAGGCCACCCCTCCCACATACCCAGCATCACGGGTCCAAGTTCCCGGGTACTGGAAAATGACATCATCTTGCTACTATGCCTGCCCCGTGTCCTCAGGGACAGAGTGACATGCTAGCCACCACGTAGCCCCTGTCCCAGGAGCAGGGCTGCTCCCAGGCCTCTCTGCTATTGCTCTTGGCGAGTCCACACTGTCCTGACTTTAGTCTAACTCTGATGGTCACGTGATGTGGCCTCTGGCATGTTCCAGGCCCCTCCCCTCACACTCGTGCATTAGACAGTCAGGTGGGTCAAAATCCTCCTCTTATTGTCCCCCTTGAGCCAACACCCAAGTCCTTCCTCCAGGGAGCACCCGGCAGGCCCCAGCTCTGCCGGCGGCCGAGTGACAGACCTGCATTTGCGGGGTTCAGAACCATCCCTGGTGAGGCAGGGCTTCATCCCCTAGTCTCTGGGCAGAGCTGATCCATTTACCTGCTGCCACTGGGTTCCTGTGACATCATCGTCTCCTCAACGGTCTATCGTCTAATTCAGCACCAGTTCTCGAGGCTCAGTCTGCGTGCCAGGTCCCCGGGAGGCACTCCACAGGGTCCTGCTTTGCGAGTTCCCTGAGACCCCAGGCGCATTTTCACAAGAACCTCACCTTCTGAGCTACGCTGGGGTTCAGCTCTCTCGTGGCCTGCAGAGTCCATCTCCACCCCCGTGTTCTCCTCCAGAAAGGACATTTTCAGTGCGATGGAGCCTGGGATGGTGGGCAGGACCTGAGTGGACAGCAAAGACACTAGCCACGGCAATCTCTGACCCCAGGAGGTCTAGCTGGATGCCCTATGTGTCCCCACTACCCTCTGATTGCCCTCTAAGGGCATGATATCCACAATTTGACTTGATGTTGTTTCTTAGCTGGCTGTATCCCCTGAACCCACAAAGCAACACTGCCTTTTCAGTTTGGAGTAAATCAGGGAACACAGAGAAGGCACAGAATGTGGCAGCCAGGGGACCTCAGAACAGAGGTATATGGCAAAAATGTAGATGCCCAAATACGTGAGGATACTGGAAGTGCAGCTGGAGTACCTGCAGATGTTCTCGTGAGGTGCTTGGGGGGCCGCCTAAATCAAGAGAAATGCAGGTGGCATCCATCAGGGCTCAAAGCAGGCAGTGCGTGTGGCCGTCTGAGAGCCATATCTTCCCACCTAAGACACCAAGATCTCTTCCTGAAAACCAGTACTTTCCAGACTCTGAAGTCAGTCTGTTCAGCCTTCAGAGGACACGCTAGTGGTCCCAGGGTTTGCAGGCTCCCTAAGCTCAGTGTGCACCTGGCCCCGTGGCAAGGCCCTGCTTGTTGGAGGAGCCGTGCTAGGGGACAGCAGCTGGCTTCTGGGCTAAGTGGTGTCTGGTGGGTGTCAGAGCTAATAGTCCATGGAGGAGCTTCTAGTGGAGACAGCAGGGTGAGCCAGTGCTGCTCTGCTTCCCCATCATGTCTGCTGGCCTCTTGAGCTGGGGGCAAGGACCACCTACCTGGGCCGGGTTCCCCACGGACTGCGGCTCTGTCTTGGGCACTGGAGCTTGGCTGGTCTCCTTCCCTCAGGATCTCTGACCTGAGGAGCCAGTCTCAGGCACATTTTGAGTAGTCAGTGTGGGCGTGCATAGGTATGTGCCACGGCCGCCTTCCCTCAGCCGATAATGACATCCTATCACCATTCATGGGCACAAATTCCTGAGGGAGTGGTTGTGCCACATCCATGCACTACATTTCAGGGCGCTCACGACAGACGGTGTGGCTGCCCATCCACCCAGACAGCAAAGGTGTGGGGAAGAGATGCAGCGGAAGGACAGGGAGATGGGAGGCCCCTGTCCTCGCGGGCTCTTTCCCCCAGTCCCGGAGTTCAGGCAGGTACAGTCTCCACATCCAAGAGAAAAATGTCTACCTATCATCTTACCTCCTGGTGCACTCTGGAACGTCACTGACTCCTCCCTCTGCCTCTTCTTTAATGGGACACGCACAGCACCCCAGAGACCTTCCTTGACTAGGCCCATGGCGCATGTTTCCACTGGTGCTTCCTTGCAGCTTGCAGTGCATTTGTTCTCCTCTCCTCGTAAGTTTGGCTGCGCCTCACAATGCCCCAAAGAGCTGCTCATTCAGAGGAAAGTCCACACGGCCTAGTAAGATCATAGCTCCAGGCCACCACCAGCAGCAGCAGCCAGTCACCTGCCAGGCCTGGACTGAGCCCCTGACTTTCTGTCTCTAGCTCCCCAGTCCTCTGACACCCAGCTGGGACGTGCTATCCTCACTGCTTTCCAGAAAAAAGACACAGCATGTTTAGGGGTTTGGCCATCCAGCCCTGGTCACAAAGCTGGGCCCGGAAGCACAGGACTGTTACATGGGCCTGTCCGAGCACGTGGCGTCTCATCCTGCAGGCGTGTTGCACACACATGTACGCAGGACAGTGGTCAGCACCCTGGGCCCTAACACGCCTGTCCTTCTAGCAGTGCTCCTGCTGCTGCTGCTCAATACGTTTCATCAGTACGTTTGTGTGTCGTGTTTTGTTGCTGCCAAGTGTTATCCCTTTGCCAGTGGGGACAAAAATCCCTAACTTATCTGTTGAATTCCTAACAAGGAGAGATCTTCGGAAAACTTCTCCATAACCCTTTAGGAGGGGGAGAGCATGGAGGGAAAGACGACATAAAAACAGAGTCAAATGGTCACTAACTGCCTCCCAGGCAGGCGCGCTGTGTCCCTTCGGGCACTTCTGTCCTCAATAGTCAGGAGAGGCCAGGGGTGGTGGTGCCCTGTCTACTGGCTGTGACAGACTTGTAGAGACCAAACCCAGGGCTCCAGACAGGGAGGGAGCCAAGAGGAGTCATCTGTGCAAGGGAGTGACGTACTGGGTGTGGAGTCGTCACTGCCAACTCGCCGAGGTCCCCCCACAGCCTCAATACATTTGACGGCCCTTATGATTTGTGTTTCTGTTTATGGGAGGGTAGGAGGGGGACAAGGGCCAGCTAATCTGTGAGTCACACGTGTTCGGACCTTATCGACCTAAGCCCCAGTGTTGGACATTTCGCTTTTCGTTTTCCCGCTATTACCTGCAGTGTTGTACTAAACATGCTTGGACGTGAACCTTCACATGTTTCATTGATTACATCCTTACAATAAAGTCCTAGGATGTCATTGCTGGGTCGAAACACGTACATATCTGATTTTATATACTCTTTTAAGATTTGCATCTTAACAGCAATTTTTAAGGAACCTAACTCATTAGATAATTTTTTCACTTATCTAACCGTTCATTACTGAGGCAATCCCCGTGCAGACTTCTTGAGAGGCTGTATTTTCCTGAGTGTATGTGTTTGGTGCATTTGTTTTCTGTGTGTATGGGTGTATATACGCCTGTGTGTGGATACTTTGAGTGCATGTATATTTTCTTGGCGTATGTGTTTTTATGTGTATGTTTGTTTGTTGTATTTGTGGTTACATATTATTGTGTGCCATGTGTTTTGTGGCTGTATGTATTTTGTGTATGTTATGTATTGTATGTGCGTGTTATGTTAGGTACGCTGTGCGTGTTTGTGTGTGCGTTGTGTGTGTGTGTTTGGGGGAGTGGACAGCCCTCCCGTCCTTGGTGTCTGCACAGCACTAGGCCGTGGCCAAGGACGATGGGGCACGTCAGACAGGGCCCTGTGCCCAGGAGCGCCCAGCACTGTGCGGATGACACGGGGGCACTGACACCTGTGCTGTGGCCCCGAGGGGACATGCGGCTGGGCTGGGGGAGGCGGCCGAGAGCCAGCATTCCAGGCAGAGTCCTCCAGCCCGGGGCAGGGGGAGTCCAGCCAGAGGCGGGTGTTTCCTACACGGGAGGAGAGAGGGGCCTCTGGCTTCACATCCAGGTGTGATTACCGCCCACAGATGACTGATTACACAGCAGCTCACTCAATGCAGTGGCTACTGCCTTCCCACAGCTGACATGTCACAGCCGCCACCCACGACTGTGCTGTCCCACACCAGCCTCCATCGAGCCGAGGGGCGGGCCGCCTGCCCAGTCCAGGCCCAGCGCAAGGGTTCTTGAGCAGGGCCCTACCTCGGGGCAGGGCTGGCCTGAGGGTGCTGCTGGGAGCCGTGCCCTGGAAAGCCACTGGCTACTGGGGTGGCCTGTCCTGCCCGTTGGTTGCAAGGCATTTCTCCAGGGCTGGCCGCAAGCTCTGTGGCTGTGACGCAACCCCGTGCCAGCGGCCTTCACGGTGCTGGGCTCCTGGGTGTATCCTGCCTGCACCTGTCAGCCCTCTTCCTCTGTCCCTTCATTGGCACAGTCAGTGTCAGGATGTGTCCCACGCTGGGCATTGCTGGGAGCACAGTGCCCCAGGGGAAGGTGAAGGACAGATGGGAAGAAAGAGAACTACAATAATAACAAACAATTTAGTGATATTTTCCCCATGGTCCAGGCACCTTGCTAAACACTGTTCACCGAATGACTTTTTAAATCCTTGGAACAACCCTATTTGGTTGGCTCTGTTCCAAAGCTCATTTCATGGATGAGAAAACAGGTTGGGGGAATTTGGAAAGTGGCAGTAAGTCCACAACTAAAATGTGAGAGAGCTCAGATTGGAAACTAAGTCTGCCTAATTCCACAGCCCAGGCTCTGAGAAGATAGGTCATTTGCCCCCCGTTAAATGCTCAGGACGACAGAAATCATGAGTCTGCTGGATCTGGGGCTGGAAAGGCTCAGTCCTCCATACTTGAGGTGACATCCTGCATTCCAGTCATACTGATCCCATGAAATCTAGTGTTTATGTCACGTAGCTCCGGTCCTGGGCAATAGGACCTTTCAAAGCCAGTCGGCAAACAGCTGACAGAAGCTAGGTGACCACCTGCCTGTCCTGTTCTGGGGCAGCTTTGGTCCTTCCAGTGGGGCTCTGTCTCCTCCTTCTCCCTGCAGGGCAGCGAGTGCCTTCTCTGGGCCTTCAGAAGCCACAGGTGATGGGCAGCATGAGGAAATGCCAGAAACCATTAGGAATTGGGTGAACTGTTGGAAAGATTCCTAGGTCAGAGGGGAGCCCCTCTCAAAAGGCCAGAACTGAGAAGGGTCCAGACCTTCAGATAAGAGAGTGATCAGAGCCTTGGGCCAGCATGAGGCGTGGGAGGGCCTATGGGCCACGCCGAACCCCACAGCTGGAGGGCATGTCCCCAGTCAGGACATGACCTTTTTACTGACTTATTCCCCAGAGACAATGCTGCATTTAATCTCACATTTGGGCCTGTTCTGTGTGGAGAAAGGAAGTCTGTGGTCTTAGGAGGAGCCCCATCTCGACTGTGACAAGGACGAGGGACAAACCCAACACTCACTGGAGCTGTAGGTGCTGATTCAGGAAACAGGTGTGTCCAGTGTCCCAGACCACTGTCCTCAGCCACACTCAAGCCAGCACGGAGGGGCATTCCCCATGGAAAAGCCTGTCCTTGCCTTTCCTTGCTTTCCTTCATCAGTCCAGAAGACTAGGAAGCAGATCTGGGGAGGACACCGCTGTGCAGATGACAACGCTCTCCTGGGCAGCCAGTCCCCAGGCCTGGCCCCAGCGGGGTGTGTAATGAGAACCCAGCTGAGTGTGATCTCTGTAGTCCAATGGGCAGAGAACTGCAGTTCGCCTCCTGCGTCCTGCGACACATGGAGTTTGTCATCTCTCAAGATTTGTCCAGGCAATAAGGCTCTCTCTCTCTCTAGAACCAGCCAGCCCAAGGGGCTGCACAGTGCGGATGCCCAGAGACGTTTGAGCACGGTGCCCAAGGGAGCAGGGGACACTGTGTCTGAGTGCTTGGCAGAAAAGGTGTGGGTGGGTCCCCCACACACAGCAACAGGGCCCAGCAGGTGTCAGGGGCACAGGACACGTACTTGGGGTTGAGCAGTGCCACGTCCAGCTGAGTGGCCCTCAGCAGGTGGCTGGAGCTTCAGAGGACCAGCACCTTCTAAGGGGCCACAGAGCTGGGTAGTGAGCGGGACAGAGTCCAGATGGGACAGAGTGAGAAAGCAGAGGGAATTCAGGGTTTGGAAGTCAGTGGAGAGAGGGCTGCCGTTCCATCATCAGTGCTAGTAACCAGCATATCGCTGCCCGCTTCTCACGTCAGCCTCGTTGCCCACCAGTGTCGTCGGTGAGCGCGTGACGTGTTCCCACAGGCGTTCCGCACAGCATCCCACACATGTCCAGGACGCGGAGGTGTGAGCCCCACTGAGCAGATGTTTATAGAAAATCTGTGTGTCTTTTTACCCCTGCAGGCGTGGATCCTGCCTGTTCTTTGTTTAAAAAGATAACAGCAATGACAATGAATGAGAATCCTCAGCCTCGTGCCCTGAGTTTCTGACTGAGCGGGTCTGGAATGAAGCCCAGAAATGTGTGTTTCTACAAAGGTCCCTGAGTTCTTCTGAGCAGCGATTTCAGAAACATCACCTCTTCCTAATTTGTTTTCTTTGGAAACGTAGTGACATGTGTGACACAGCTGAGAGCCATTGGGTGCTTGGCCCCCAGCGATAGCACTAACGGTGCCTCGTGCAGCCTCAAACACAGACCACGATCGGCACCCCACTGTGACGGAGACCGCGATGTGGTATAGCCGGGACGTGGAAGCACGGCCTCAGAGAGGCCCAGCATTCTCAGGGCTGCTAATGCATGCATTCACTCCATTTGTAGGGACTTATTTGCACAAGGCACTCTGCTGGGTGCTGGCAACAAAAATGGTGAACAACCGCAGACACAGCCCCTTGCCTTGTGAGAACTGCAGTCTGGTGGAAGACATAGACATCCACGACGGTTCCACCAAGCAACTTCAAGCAGCTCCTAGGACAACAGCTGCGTCAGAGACGGGCCAGCCTCCGGGGCTTGCATCAGGGCTGTGAGTGAGGGGTCAGGGAGGACCTCCTTGGGGATGTGACTGCTGAACTGAGACCTAAGGAGGACATGCGGTTTAACTAGCCCAGGAGAGGAGTGGTAGCTCTGGGGGTCACAATCATTTCTGTTGTTGATGTTAGAATAAGCAACAGCAGAGTAAAAGCCGAGCAATGAGGACCCCATGGCGACCTGGTAGATCACCGTGTCCCGGACACCACATCTGTGAGCCTTGAGTCTTCATGCCCTCCCTCCACAGGAAAAGAAAAAGGCCACTGCCCAGAGGCAGAGAGTTCACGGCAGCCTCCTCCCTTCCTCTCTAATCCCATTCTCAGGCATCCAGAAAGTCAGGTTCCTGGCAACAAGTGAAACAAATTGCTCATGAAAGACGATTTCAAGATAAAGCTTTGAGCGTGCATCAGGCATTCTATCACTCTGAACTCCGTCCCTGGAAATTGGACGTTTCAAGCTGACTTCTGATCCTTACATGGCCCAGAATATCCCCGAGCCCCTGTGTGCTCCCACACCCATCTCCACACCATTCTTATATGAGAAAAACAAAGCACATGAAGTTTATCTCATTCCTGCACTCATGCATCCATGAGCTGTGCTGGGCCTGAACACACCAAGGTAAGAGCTACGATGTGGGGGAACCGTGAGCTCTTCTCAATATTTCAAAATTTGTTGATGGTGATGGTGATGTTGGTGATTGTGATGATGGTGATAGTGAGGCGGTGATGATGGTGATTAAGACGATGATGAAGATGAATATGATGATGAAGATGGTGGTGATGATGGTGAAGATAATGAGGGTGATGATGAGATGATGGTGACGTTGATGATGGTGATGATGGTGATGGTGGTGACATTGATGACCTCCCATCCACAAGGATTCTGGCTCAACTGGTTTGGGGTGGCCTTCAGGCATCAGTGTTATTTCAAAGCTCCCCAGATGACTCTAATGTACAGCCAGGACTGACAACCACTTCTTTGATTTCAACAAACTCTTTGATTTCAGGACCCATTTATATGCATAAAATTATCAAGGACCCCAAAGAAGTTTGTTTGAAAACAAACTTTTAAACACAAACACATATATACATATCTTTCCTTAGCCATCAGAGCAATGTCAACACCACATGTCACGTAGATCTGGAAAACTCCACTGACCACTCAGAAAAGTAAAAATAAAAAAAGGAAAAAATGCATATAATGTATTGTTACGAAATACTTTTGACTTTGTGGACCTTCTGATGATGCCTTAGACTAAGTTTTCCACACCAAGGTATTGCCCTCTGTACCCTTTCCCCCAACACTTCACACACACACATACACACACACACACGTTGTCATCTTGTCAGCCTCCCTCCTGGCTTCTCCGCCACACCTAAAGGAGCAATCACACCCAGTGGCTCTCAGTCAACACAAGACAATCAAATCCCGCATAGGCTGACTGACCGATCAAGAGGAAGACGTGGGCTGGTCTCAGCTCTGGCCATTTAAAACAAAACATGGAAGATTTGCAAAGTCAGTGAATAGTGTAAATAAGACTGCAAGACCTACATGGGCAAATAAACTGCTTTTACACACCCTCAGGCTCTCTGCAAATACACTAGACACTAAGCACATAATTGCTCAATCAATCACATCAGCTTCATGACAGGCAATGACAAGCACTCTAGGCTCATCCAGTTGAGTATCAGAGATTGCAGACTGGCCACCCTGGGAAAGGTTAGTGGCACAAGCAAGTTCATTTGGCCCACACAGTGTTATTTTTAATAGTAATGTGTTCCCAACATTAAAAGCCAGGATATTTTCCGTAAAAGTCTGAGTTTCTGGTTCTTTTTAATGAAAGCCTGGCAATACTGGGGCTGTGTTTCCACAGCGGGCTAGATCACAGTCGCAGTGCCCCTGTCAGGTGGGGCTCGGGTTCCCTTTCTCACCCCAGCCCTCTTCTCTCCATTTCACACCTGCCATGCCCAGCAGGTGCTGTATTTGGTTTTAGATATTTGTTGGAGCTCACTCTGTCTTTGTTTAGAAAGTCCATGGGTCCTGAAGGCCTCTCCTCTCCTGTAAGCCCTATTAGTAATGCTGGACTCACTCCGCTTTTACAGACATCAGCCTTGCTGCCACCTCTACTACCTCTGGGACCTGATGGCTGTGGAAGGCCTCCAGCAGCCAGGAGAGTGGCACAGAGTCCACGGAACTTCCTCTGAGTCAAGACAGCACACTTGGTTAATTTACTTCTATTTTACACACAATTATAAAAAATTATTTATGAAAATCTGATTTTCCAGTCTAGAAGGAAATAATTAAAAGCAGAAAAAAATTTCCAGCTTATGAACATAAGGAAGAATCCCTCCCTCACCCCCACACCCCAAAAAAAGCAGTCCAAGGAATTTTAAAGTCAAGATTAATGGTGGAAATGGGAGGGAACACTCGTCTCAATGCCAAGGCTTAGTATGCAGCTACAGTAATGAGGACAACGTGGTACTGACAGAGGGATAGACATAGAGATCAATAAACAGAAGAGAGAAGCCAGAAACAGACCCACACAAATGTGCCCAATTGATTTTTGACAAAGGAGCAAAAGCAATTTAATGGAAGAATGATGCACTTTCCAATAAATGGTACTGAACAATGAGACATCCATAGGCAAAAAATTAACCTCTACCTAAACCTCAAACCATGTACAAGAGTTCACTCAAAATGGATCATGGATTTAAGTGTAAAACATAAAACTATAAACCATCCAGAAAAAAATGGAGAAACTTTCGTACCTAGGACTATGCAAAGAGTTCTCAGACTTGACACCAAAAATGTGATCCATAAAGAAAAAAATGATGATTTGGACCTCATGAAAATTAAAATATTTGGTCTGCAAAAGAGCTTGTCAAAAGGATGAGAAAACAAATTACAAGCTGGGAGAAAATTATTTGCAAATCACATATATGACAAAAAAAAACAACCCTTGTATTTAGAATATAAAGAACTGTCAAACTGAATATTTGAAAAAACAACCAATGCAATTTAAAAACGGGCACAATACATGCACATTTCACGAAAGATGATATGCTGATGACAAATAAATACATGAAAAAATGTTCAATATCCTTAGCCATTAGAAAAACACAAATTAAGACCACAATGAAGTATCACTACACCTATCATAATGGCTAAAATGAAAAAATAGTGATAACACCAAATACTAGTAAAGATGTGGAGAAACTGGGTCACTCAGACATTGTGGTGAAAATATAAAATGGCACAGCCACTCTGGAAAATAGTTTGGCAGTTCCTTCTAAAACTGAAAAATAGGGGTGACCGGATGACTCAGTTGGTTAGAGCACCAGCTCTGAACAACAGGGTTGTCGGTTCGATTCCCACATGGGCCAGTGAGCTGCATCCTCCACAACTAGATTGAAGACAACAAGCTGTTGCTGAGCTTTCGGAGAGGCGGCCGGATGGCTAGAGCGTTAGCTCTCAACAACAAGGTTGCTGGTTCAATGGGATGAGGGATTGTGCTCCCTGCAACTAAAGATTGAAAACAGCAACTGGACTTGGAGCTGAGCTGCGCCCTCCACAACTATATTGAAGGACAACGACTTGGAGCTGATGGGCTCAGAAGAAACACACTGTTCCCCAATGTTCCCCAATAAAAATTTTAAAAATAATAATAATAATCTACTATGACTATATGACCCAGCAATTGCACCCTTGGGCATATATTTCAGAGAAAGGAAGATTTAAGTTCACACAAAAATGAGTGTTTTGTGGTCGCTTTATTCATAGTGTCCCCGAACTGGGAGTTATTCAAATGACGGTCAGTGGGAATGGTTACACTGCGGCACACCCACGCCATGGGATGCTGTTTGGCCAAGAAAAAGAGTGGACTTCTGACACAGCCAACAACTTGGATGAACCTCAAGGAAATTATGCTGAGCGAAGAAACGCTAATTTCAAAAGAATAGCTACTTCACAATCCCATTTCTATATATTAAATAACATAGTTGCAGAGATGGAAGACAAATTAGTGATTGCCAGGGGTTAGAGATGGGGATACGGGTAGGTATCCATAGGGGGAAGCATGAGGGAGCCGTGTGGGGGTGGTGCAGTTCAGTACCTCAATCATGGTGATTACACGGACCTACACAGTGTGATAAAACTGTGGAGAGTCTCTCTCTCTATCACACACACACACACACACACACACACACACACACTCTCACAAGTGAGTGCCTGTGTAACCGCTGAAATCAGTGTGCTATGTGAGTTATACCAGAGTCCAGGCCCTGGTTCGATGTTGTTCTGTGACAATGCAAGGTGTCACCACTGGGAGGGGCTGGAGGACGGTGCTCAGGACCTCCCTGTACAGCCCTTTGCACTTTCCTGCAAGTCTGTAATTGTTTCAAAATAAAAAAAATGGTTTTAAAGCCTGTATCATTTTCATTTATCTCTATGTAACGATCAAGATACATACCAATGGCCCCTGGCCTCCAGGAACTCGCAGTTCCTTCTGATTTGTTCTGTCACCCTGGCCAAGCCACTTCTCTTCTCTGGCCCTCACTTTCCCATCTTCCAAATGAAGATTGAATTTCCTGTTAAGAACTCTTGCGATTCTTGAGATGAAGTGTATTGAATGGACCCAGGAGGGTGCCATTTGACAAAAACATGGGTTTTTCACTCAGTCAATCATACAAGACAGAGGCAGCAGCAGGACTTGGCAGCCATGGGGACAACACGAAGATGAGGGCCACGCGACACACGCTTTGAGCCCTGCAGCTGGTTGGTGTAACGGCTGGTGGAGTGTGAAGGGAACGGAGGCTCACGGAAAACATGTGAGCCAAGGAGGAGAGATGGGGAAGACGTGGGAACAGCCACAGCTGCATGCAGGAGGGGGACTCAGCTGCAGTTAAGCCCCACCCTGCCTGCCAGGCCCCACCGGCTGGCGGAACTTGGTGGTGCTCACTGCCCCAAGCTGGTGCCCACGTACCAGCGTACTCAGGGCCTTGCATCCAATTCTATCTGTTACCCAGTGACTTCCATTTTTACACCTTCAGCCCTTATCTCTCCCACAGAATCCAGACTGGGTTATCTAACTACGAACGTGACACTGACACCTGGCCCCAAATGGCAATCAAGCTCTTGATGCACCATCTCCCAAGCCTGCCTCCTCCCCATTCTTCCCTCCGTGACGGCACCCCTGAGCCGACATCCCTCCACAGCCTATGAACATGTTGGTGACTCCACCAGGTGACTCCACCTCTGGGACGTATTCCAAGTGTGAGCACACCCTGCCACCCCCGGGTGTCTCCCTTCTCTGGGCATGCCTCTAATAGGATGGTCCTACTACGCTTAATTACATGCTGTCACTCCCCACCGAGAACCTTCCAGTGGCTTCCTGTCCCCCTTAAGACAACATCCAAATTCCTCTCCTCGGCTTATAAGGCCCAGATGCCTGGGCTCCGCACTGTGCTGCACGGGGCTTCCTCAGGTGCCTCCGACACGGCGAAGCCCATCTCGGGCCTGGCTCCTTCTCATGGGCTCCCCTCAGCCACTTTCCCGGACCAGCCTCCCTCAGGCTACAGACCTGCTGCCCCCCGCCCACATCACCTGCAGCATTTCCTTCACAGAGTACGTCCCTATCTGAATATTTTCGTGATTTGATGTTCATAACTAAGCCGGCCCCTTGCCTTTCTCTCCTATGAGCTCTATCTATGGGAAGTGACAACGGTCCATCTTGTCACTGCACACAGCAGAAGCATGGTAACATCTGTCAAGGGGTGAGTTACTGGAGGCGCCCTGTGTGCTCCTGGCTGTGTAAGTATGTTTGTCCATGTTCCCACAACTGAATGAAGATTATTTTCATCTAAGGAATGTTAAAACACAAAGACATGACCACGGTCTGGAGATTCCTGTTAAAATGGCTAGGAGCAACAAGCACAGCGGCCCCCCCTTATCCGCGGGGTACCTGTCTCCAGACCCCCAGTGGACCCTGGAGACAGAGGACAGCACTGAGCCCTGTACGTACTGCATTTTCCTACACGTGCGTACCTACGATCGAGTTTAATTTATATATCAGGCATAGTAGGAGATTAACAATGACTAATAATACGACAAGTATAATAAACTACTGTCATTCAACTTATGTGAAGACTTCAGGATACAGTCAATAATATGGTAATAACTACGTATGGTGCCAGGTGGGTATGAGACTAATCGAGGGGATCACTTCACAAGGTACAGAAGCGTTGGACCACTATGCTGCACAACTGAAACTAATGTAATATTAAATGGCAGTTATAACTGAAAAAAAACAGTTATGTGGATGACTTTGGGGCCATTGTTAAGTAAAATAAGGGTGACTTGAACACATGCACGGCACTACAGCACCAGTTGATCTGGTCACCTAAACAACTACTGAGTGACTAAATGGGAATGAGGGACAAAGAGGTGAGTCATGTCCTGGGTGGGACGGAGCGGGAGGTGCGAGATTTCATCACGCTACTCAGAATGGCACGCAATTTGAAACGTATGAGTTATTTCTGGAATTTTCCATTTAGTGTTTTCGAACCGCGATTGACCACGAGCAACTGAAACCTTGGAAAGTGAAACTGTGCTAAAGGGGGAACAGCCGTAAGATAACAGGTTAGAAATAAGTTAGCAGTGGTTGCTTTTGAAAGGTGGAGTCAATGGTTTTCTTCCATTTGTCCATGCATTCCAAGTGTCTGCATTGTGATACTTTGATAACCAGGGCCGGTGTCATTTACTGACAATCTGCCTCTGGTCACTAACTCCAGAAGTCAGCTCAGAGTGGGGAAAGCAATCAGGAACAGGACCCAGCCTCCGACTGGCAGGAATCAAGCAAGACCCAAGCTGGACGAAGAAAGAAAACACAAGACACGTGACATCAGCAGCCCAGAGAGCTGATGAATATAGTCCCCCCCACCTGTGCTGAGGCTCTGTGGCCTCTAGATGTGTGGCAGCTGGGCAAAAACCTGCTAGAGGGGACAGTGCTGTGGTCACAGATGTCACTGGGCCACTCAGATCTCCCATGGGTGCTCACGGTCCATTCATCACCACTTCTTGGTCTAGTGCATGCAAGGTGCTAAGCTAGGAGTTGCAGCCACATGGGAAGTCGGCACCATGCTGTGCCCTCACGGCACTCACAGGCAGGGTGTAACAGGAGGGCAATTCCAGCGACAAGGTGACAAAGGCCAGGCCAGGAGCCAGGGGGACGCTGCCTGTTCTGGGTCCAGCCTCAGCACGGGGTCATACTGGAGGAGAGCAGGGCTCCAAGTTTTCCCTCCTAGAACGCTGCCTTTGGTGGCAGTGTGACACTGAGTAGAACCATGAAAAATGCAAATCCACATTTCCATGGCACTTACGGGGGCCTTACGAGGAGTAATTAGCCAGCATCTTTCATTCACTAGATTCTAGTCTTTTGATCAGATTATTCAAGCTCAAACTAAGAACCACATAAAGAAGTTAACAGAAGGGCAGGTGTGGCCCCCAAATAGACACGCTCAGGCCTGCTGGGTTACCCCATCCTTCTCAGGTGTGTGAATGTCTCAGGGATCCTCCAAGGACAGCTCTGGGTCAGCTGATATGTCCCCACAGCTTCAGGGACTCTTGCTCTGCAGTCTTCTCTCTGAGGGTTGACAGACCGGGTTCAAACACCTAAAGACCAGCTTTCACAAACAGACAAATCGGGGTAGAAAAGAGGCTTTCCAAAGGCCCAGAAACTGAACTTTACACGAGACAACAATGAGGGTCTGAAGTGATGGAAATTATTCCCGGGTGCTTCGTTCCTAAATTTTCTCAGTGAGCCTTAAATTGCTTTGAAGACAAGGAAACAAGCAAACGCTGTATTTATGAGAGGTCAAGTTCGGGGAAGATAGGGGCTCTCCGGGCACTTGGCCACATGCTTCGCTTCCATGAATCCCTGTTCACAGAAGATGTAGTAACAACACCTGCAAAACAACAAATGTTGCAAAATCAGGGAAAAACACTTCGCACCACCCTCAGCTTCCCAGGCTAGTGTCACCATCAAAAACATATGTTGTGGTTGATTGCGTGACACAGATTTAAATGATGTGGCAAGAAACGACAAACAGAAAACGTGGTTCGCTGATGGCAGCCAGCACAGAGGGGGCTGGTCTGCAAGAGGCAGGAGGATGGGACAGCTTCTGTGGCCACAACAGGAAGGACCGTAGTAAGTGGCACCTCCCCGCTCATTATCTTCTCTGAGCAGTGCTATGAGGTGGTAGGACAGACACTACAGCTGACAGAGGACTTGCACACAAAATAAAGAATAAAAAGTAAATATGGAGCTCTTACATAATGATTCTAGGTCCCAATACAAATATTGGGGGAATTCCCACACACCCACCAAGCAATTCTCTGCGACACCAGCCAGGTGTCCCACAATTTCACTCAGTTCTGACATTACCTGGGGACAGTGTCAATTCTCACAGACTAATGGCTCAGCCCCTCAAGACTGTCCCCGGCCCCCACTTCAGACACCACTTGTCACCTCAGGTTATCACCGTGCTTTGGCCAACCAGCTGCGGATCGGAGGTCACCTGACCCCCTCCTCAGTTTGATTAATTCGCTGGAGCAGCTCACAGAACTCAGGAAAGCATGCTTATTAAAGGACAGGATGAAGGCCACAGTGACCAGCCAGATGAAGACGCACACAGGAAGGGGTCTGGGAGGATCCTGAGCACACACAGGAACTTCAGTCCCCGCGGAGCTGGGTGTGTCACCCTCCTGGTGTGGGTGTGCCCGCCAGCCTGGAAGCTCTCTGAGTCCCATACTTTGGGAGTTTGTGGAGGCTTCATGGTGAAGGCGTGACCCATCGTTAACTCCGTTTCCAGCCCCTCTTCCTCTCTGGAGAACGGCGGGAGGAGGGAGGTTGGGGCTGAAAATCCCAAGCTTCAGGTGGTCTTTTGGGCGGCCAGCCCTCATCCAGGGTCCATCCACGAGCGCTCCCAGAGTCACCTCATCAGAACAGAAGACAGGCCTGTCACCCAGGAAATTACAAGGGTTCAGGAGCCCTGTGCCAGGAACCAGGGCAGAGACCAACACAGACATTTTCTATTATCTCATATCTTCCAACATAATAAGACAAACCACAGATTTTTTAAATGGGCAAAAGATCTGAACAGAAAGTTCACAAAAGAAGACACGTGAGAGGCCAATAAGCACATGGAGCAGGTTGGTCCCCAGGGAGGAGCTTAGGCCACATGAGGTGCCTGAGCAGACGGACTCAGGAGCCTCACACTGAGTAAAGCAACGGGGGGGAGAAGGGGGCAACGAAGTGGAGCAACAGGACCTCCCTGGACAGAGTACAGGACGGTGTCACCATCACAAAGAACTTGTGGGCGTCTTCTTACAGTTACACAGAAACCCACCATCTGAGCCAGCAGTTCTGCTCCCAGTTCCTCAGCCGAGAGCCCAAGTCCTCAAGGAAACTTGGCTGTGCATGCTCACGGTGGCTCCACTTGTCACTGTAGAGGCTGAAACAACACACCTGTCTGGCAGCAGTTGGACTGTGCACGAGTAGTGGCCCATCTATGAAACGGAGATCTTCTCGGCCATGGGAAGAACAAACAGGGGCACGGGCAGATCTCCGGGACGCTGTGTGGAGAGACGGGTGCCAGACAGAGTGTGGCTCCATTTACAGGGAACTGTGGGGGCCGATGAGGCTGCAGTGGCAGAAGGTGGGCCCCGGGTGCTGGGGGGGGGGTGGCGGGTGGGCTGCAAAGGGGCATAAGGGAAGGTGAGGGGTGATGGAAATAGTCTGTGACTTGGATGGGGTATTAGTGTCACAAGTTTTTCATTTGTCAAAACTCATCAAGCTGTACATTTAAAAATGGATGTTTTATTCTGTATAAATTATACCTCAGTAAAGTTGATTTTTAACAGAAAATGATATGGCTAAGTGTGACCTCATTTAGGGAAAAAAGAAAACAGTGTTACGTATTCCTGTGCACAAAGGAAAGGCTTCATCCTAGAAGGACGCCAACCAACCGGTAGCAGGGCCAACGTGGGACCAGCGAGTGCATTTGGGAGTGAAGGGTAGGAGGGGGGACGTGGACCTTTTCTTCTACAAATTCTGCATTGTTTGAATTTGGTGGGAAAAACAACTTAGGAGGAGGATGAGGAGACAGAACGTAAGTGACTGTCCAGGGAACACCAGACACATTGTGGCAAACGCCGCCAAATTTCAGTAGGGACACTTCATGTGGTGGGTCCCGATTTCACATGTGAAATAAACGTTTATGTCTTGTTACCACTAACTTCTGGGGATGGAAAGGCTTCCTCCTCCCCAGCTGTTACCTGGGCACAGATGGCGCTCAGGACTCACCTGCCTCAGGGCATTAAGTCAGCCCCGCCTTCAGGAACGGTGTCCTGAGCATTACAGAATGCTACAACCTACACCTCCCGCGTCTTACACAAAAAACACAAATTATGTCGAATTTCATATGACCCACCTTTCAATGCCCCCAGGCTGGCACCTTGAACGTGTGTTCTCCGCTTTACAACAGTGCCTGCACACTGAGCTGATGTGAAGCTGAAACGCAAGCAAAGCCTAATTTCTCTTAGGATGTTTTGGGGGTTCCCCCATTTCTTTGCACTCCCCTGGCACGTGGACACGCAGCCACTGGGTCTTGAGCTGCAGGCCTTTCTGAGCCCCACCTCTGGAGTGAACACAGGGTCCGTTTGTTATAGCCTCTGGGACCTTCCTGTCTCGTGACGAAAGACCATGCTCCAGAAGAAAACTTCCTGGCAAACTCGTTTAGAAGGCGTTTCTGATTCAAGCTTCCAAATGCAGACACTGTCCTGCAAAGCAGTCACTTACCTATAGGCGAGCCTGCTCCTGAGTCAGACTGGAACCAGGACACCTCCCCAGCAACTGCTGCCCCAGGGGGAGACGGCTGATGTTATGGCCACAAGTGCCAGCTGGGGACAGGGAGCAGGAAGCCTTGGTGGCAGGTAGTTTCAGAACCTAACTGAGGACTGTGTCCTACACACTCACTTATTTTCCTTTACACTTTCTCAACTGCTCTCTACAACCCGTCTGCATCCAGCCTCCCAAAGCTGCCCAGGGAAGAACTGGTTTGTGGACCTAAGGAGACCAGGGGACAGTGGAATTGTGACAGGGACCTCAGGATTTGTAGGGCATCTGATTCCACAGGAGGCTTGTCTAGTGCAGAGTTACCTGCCCTCGTGTCCAGTGGCCACCGAGCCCTGCTTCACTCGGGAAAGGGCTCTAGCCCATCACTCCCTCTCCACTGTCTCGTGGCAGGACTCATCCTTGTCACTTCCTTCTAGACTCTCTGTCTCCCTGCTTCGAGCCGGGCCCCACTCCAGCCCTTTGCTGTGTGTAAAAAGGCACTTGCTAAAATGCACATCTGATCATATCACCCAGAGATAGAGACAGGGACAGAGGTACAGACAGAGATACAGAGAGAGACAGAGACAGAGAGATAGAGAGAGAATGAGATCGAGACAGCAAAGTCCTTGAGAAGGCAGTACTCCATTTCAACCCCATTAGATGAATTTCAATTCACCTGCAGTGACAACCACCCAGCGTTGGTGCAGACCCACAAGTTAAAGGCACGGCCCCAACAAGACTTCCTGATCCCAGTGCCGGTGGCAGTTCAGGGGTTCCCAGGCCACCCACACCTTCAATTGACTGGCTTTAAATTCAAATGTTTCCATGACCCCCTCAGGCTTGGTAATTCATTAGAAAGAGTCACAGAACTCAGGAAAGTGCTGTTATTATTATTTTATTATAACGGATACAAGTGAAGAGGGCTAGCCAAGTGACAAGACACATAAGGAAAGGTCCAGGAGGGTCACAGAGCCCCCATGTCCCCTCCCTGTGCAGTCAGGCTACTGGAAACGCAGGACACCCCTGTGAGGTGAAGCCTTGGGAGTCTCTGTGTGAACACAGGTCGCAGGGAACCAATGAGACAAAGGGACAGCGGTACGCATGGGGACAGGGTTCCTATGCACACTGCAGTGCCAGGGCAACTGGGCTCCAGTCTGCACCACAGACGCCCTCCAACGGTGCCTAGTGTGAAGTATGAATGAATGAACGAATGAATCAATGATGGCAGTCATTCTGAAAGCTCCTTCCCCTGACATGCATCTCCTCTGACTTCATCTGTCTGGAACTCCTGCCTTCTCAGGAGAATTTGGAAAACCCTCAAGAAGCACCTCAAAACCACCATATGGGAGAAATAGGGGTGTCTCTCCAGAAATTTTCTGCCCAGGTATTTGTGGAGATACCCGGGCAGGAGGAGCACTTGTTCCTCCTGGAGTGTCAGCTCCCATCCCCTCCCTGTCCCATCGCCACGAAGGGCCCAGAGCTCCCCAGACGGGCAGGTGGACACGGCTCTTGTCCAGCAGGGGCTGAGGCGTGGGGTGTGTGCTGGCAGCAGGAACACAGGATTCCCAGGCAACCTCGCCTGCTGTGCTCGGGCACTCACGCTGGGAGCCAAGGCCGGATGTCACCAGATTGGCTCCGTGGACAGAGCTCTGCGGCTAACATGAAGGGAGTGGATGGGTGGAGTTCTCATGGCAGCAAGTGAACCTGTTAGAAGGCAATGCAGCTGGCCCCGTGACAGGGGCGGGGGCTCAGACTGCAGTGAAGTGTGTGGGGAAGTGCTCGAGGAGGCAGGTTAAGAGGACTGGTGGTGGGGACGGGCAAGTGAGTCCTTGGGTGGCAGCGACTAGGGCACTTTCTGGTCCAGTGGCTTATCCAGGGACAGGCAGTGGGGTGGCAGAAGTGGAGGGGCTCCCCTCTTTATTTGAAATGCCTCATATTATTTGAAACTTTGAAAATGAGCAGCTATATTAACAAGAAACCTAGGGAGAGGTTTTAAATCACTACCAGTCCTAACATGTCGCTTTCTGCCCCGTTCACCATCAGCTAGCTTTGAAAGATTGGTTCTGGAAATGCTGTGTCAAACCTCTCTCCTGCCGAAAAGCTCGCTTGAAAAACAGGTCCCGTGTGGCCGCCTCACAGATTCCTTGTTAGGTATTGGGAGACTTTCCAAACCTCCACTGGCGGACAGGGAATGGAACCCGAATCTGCGGCTAGTGCTTCTGGAAGAGTGTCTATGACCTGAAGCTTGGGCAGAATTTTTGTGACACCCTTACACAATCACACTTCCTCATTCCACATTGCTCAGTAGTTTGGGGATAACAACTACCGAGAGTTTGGGGCCCAGACTTGACCAACGCACCTGGCAAACCCTGAGTGGCCTTGTGAGAACTTCCTCTCCCGGAAGACAGAAGACCCAGTTCCAGCCAAGGAGGAAGTGACTGAAACGGAGAGATTAATGGGTGCTGGACGTAAGTGGCCAAGTGAGCTCTGAATATGTAACAGCCAGCCGGTAGGACACAGACACAACAGGCAGGTGAGGACAGAGCATCTTGTCACAGATTCTACGAGAGACATGTTTTTCAGTGTCATAACAAAAACCATATGATTGCAGGGGTACAATCTGAAGGGATTTTCTGGCTGTAACAAAGTCTTAAGGAAAAATAGAAAGACAAGGACATCAAGCAGCAGGGCTGCCACAGCTGGTGAGGAAGTGGAGAGGAATAAGAAAGAGACTCAGAAAAGGGAAGAGAAAGCTGGAAGCAGGCTTAGCAAGCCCCGGAGCTGCCCCTGAGAAGGACAAAGGAGAGAGCTCACACGAGACACAGCCAGATGGGGGGACAGGGAGCATGGCTGCCCAGGTCCTGAGATGACCACGGTGGGCAGAGCAGCCGAGGCTGGTGCATCTGCCAGCACGACGCCGTGTAGGCTGTCATTAAGGTGGTGTGACAGGTCACTGTGGACAGCAACTTAACTCCTAACAATTAAAAGTGACAAGAAAGGATCTGGTGTGTCTTCCACTGACACATGCTTGCATCATGGTTCCAGGAGCCACTGGTTGTGTGGTGTTCGATAAGTCACTTCTGTGGGCCTTGCTTTCCCCGTAGGTGACATGGGTCAATGTTGCCTCCCTTAGAGTTTATCGTGAAAACTGAATAAGACTGTGAGAAAGTGTCTGGCACTTAGCAGGTGCTAAGTAAAAAGTGGCTTTATTTAAGTATTGTTTCTAAGTGTACCCAAGGAAAGTGCTGGCCCAGTGGCCTGCGTCCCACACAGACCTTGCAGGACAATTCCAGCTCCACTGTCGCCCACGGGTCCTGGTGGCTGCTTTCTCATGAGGGCAGAGGGGCCGTCACAGTGGAGACCGTGTGGCCGCAGAGCATAGCACACTTACCAGCTGGCCCTATTCTCGTTTTGAAGTCACTACTGGTGCTAGCATCAAGCTTTCTGCTTGCACACGTCATCAGTTAACTTGGACGGATTAGTGCCGGAGCTGTAACTCATGTGGAAAGCCAGTCCGAAAAGTGCATCCTGTGCGGCCGCCTCTTTCTGATGGCCCCTTATGGAGCATGTCCCCAGACCCTTGGTATAAGTGGTACCAGAGCCTGTGTATGTGGCCGATTCCTACACCAGTACGTGAAAGAGGACAAAGCAGGAGGCCGGCACCTTCCTCATCCACCCGGGGCTTTTGCTGCTGAGTCCAAAGGGAGGACAAGGTCTCCCAGGTCCTGGCTCAGCCGACAGGGATATGCCACTGGAGGCCATACACCTCAGCAGATGGTGTAGCACCTCACTCATGCAGGTGGGCGCTCCTTATTCCCAACAGGGGACGACGGGCACATCCCTGGGTCTTCCTATCCCCTCTCTGAGGACCTGGGTCCAAGAGAGGGTGGCAGGCCCAAGGAAATGATGCTGTGAGAAGAAGACCAGAGGTCTCAAAATTAAAACTTGGATGGCCCAATCCCAAATAATCCTCGAAACCAAAAGAAAGGGAGAGACGTACCCATGAGACGGATGTGGCCACAGGCCATGGTTCCTGCTCTCGGATCCCAGAAAGACCCATGAACTTGATGGCAGGTTGTGGCAGCCTTTCAAGAACATCGTTAGGCAGTCAGTGCCAAGGATGAGGTGGGACTTGGGGAAAATGGAGGGGACGGTCATGGCTCAGGTCTGCTCGGAGCAAGAGCGTGAACACAGAAGAGGGCAGGCCTTACTACATTCACTCTGACCATGTAAGAACTGACCCACACTCACTCTGCTGTCGTCTTGTCCAAAATAACTGAAGCCCGTCTGGGTGAGACCAACCAGGGGGCAGACGCCCGACCTTAGACGTGAGACGGCACAGTGGAACTTGCCAGTCTCCTCTCCTGGAGGAGTGACTCACCAGGACAGACGGCGACCCGCAGCTGAGAAGGGCTTACATGACATAAGAGCTGAAGAATTCCCCAAGAGCTGGAGTTGCCAGTGACATCGGGCATTGCCCACTGCCCACTTCTGCCAGTTCCGTTTCCTGGGTTCTGCATCTTCATCTACACAATCAACACTGTCCCAGCCCCAGCCCACCCCCAGTGCAACTAGCTCTGTCGGGAGGTGTCCTTAGCTGCTGGGACGGGAAGGAAGTGCTGTGTCCTGGGAGACAGAGTGTGATACATTCATTGTGCAACCTGCGTGCATGACACAGCAAGGCATGTCAGTTCCTGAGGTAGACAGGATGCTGCCAATTTTGGGGTGCAGGCTACAGGGCCAGGAGGAGACAGGGCAGAGCTGTAGAGGCTACCATGTCACAGCCATTGCACATGGCCCCAACATTCCCCTAGAGCAGAAAGCATGAGGCTCATGCACCTAGAAGCTGGAAGCTAGGGAAGCAGGCTCACAGTCCCTGACCCACATCTCAAGCCCCAGAAACAGATGGCTCACCTCAGACATGGCGCTCGAGTCCCTACACACTTCCTTCCCTGTCACTGGCTTCCATCCTCCATTCAGTTTCCAGTCACACTCACCTACTGAGGGCATCTTGTGTTCTGTCAGGAGAACCCACCGAGCTGGCAGACCCGCAGGTCCTGTTGAGCCCAGCATGCACCCTGGAAGGAGGCAGTTCCACTAATGCGGCTGGGGACCGGTGGTTCCTTTGCAGAGCGGACACTGTGGAGGCAGACAGAGGAGTCCACCAGGTTCCCAAGACTGGCCTCTGGGGTGTCGGCAGAACCAGACACCCAAGTTCATGAGGCTCCGAGCTGGGCCAGACACTGCATCCCAAAGCACAGGACAACGATGCAGTGAACAGGATGTGGCTTTTGGATTCCTGTGGGACACACAATTTATCAAAGATGGAATTCTTATAGACACAAGATATCAATGTACTAGCAGCCAAACTAAGAATCAAAAGGCTACTTGGGGAGCAAGGCCTCTGGCTGTCCTTGCCCCACACACAGTCCACTCCCTTGCCCGCACGTCAGGGGCTCTCTCCCATGGACAGTGTGGACCAAGCACAGCCCCTGGCACACAGTAGGCACGTGCTTATATCAAATTCCTGCTCGCCCACTCAGGCAGCAAACCTCCACGGCCTGAGTTTGCACACCAGGCACTGTGGTAAGCCCAGCTTTAAAAGCGTTCACAGCCTCCTAAGGATGACTGATCAAGGTTCCAATTCAGTGCTGTAATAAGTGTGACGATACACACGTGCCAAAGGGGTAGGGAAGGCTCAGTCCCTAGACTCTGGGCAGCAGTTGTGACCCAGCCACTCTTCATTCTAAAATGTTGACGGAGGCTCTGGGACAGGCCCTCCACTTGTCTCTAAGGTAAGCCAAGTCTGGTGGTTTCTATACACTAACAACAAAATATCTGAAAGAGAAATAAAGAAAACAATCCCATTTATAGGAGCATCAAAAACAATAAAGTGCTTAGGAGTAAATTTAACCAAGGAGGTGAAAGACCTGTCCACTGAAAACTATGTGACATTGAAGAAAGACATTGAAGACACAAGTACATGGAAAGAGTGCTCATGGCTTGGAAGAATTAATATTGTCCATTCTTCCCAAAGCAACGCACAGATTCAATGCAGACCCTATCAAAATCCCAATGGCATATTTCACAGAAATAGAAAAAAACATTCTTAAAATGTGCATGGAACCACAGAAGACCTCAAATAGCCACAGCAATATTGAGAAAAAAGAACAAACCTTGACACGTCACACTTCCTGACTTCAAACTAAACTACAAATCCATAATAATCAAGACAGTATGGTGTTGGCATAAAAACAGACACACACAAAAAACAGAATTGAGGCCCAGAAATAAACCCTCGTAAGTTAACATTTGACCAGGGAGACAAGAACACTCAATGGGGAAAAGGTATCCTTTCCAATACCTGGTGCTGGGAAAACTAGATATTTACACACAAAGGAATGAAATTGCACCCCGATCTTCTACCACTCCCCAGAATTAACTCAAAATGGATTAAAAAAATGGATCAAAAAGATTTAAACTGAAAGTTTAAGGTTATCTGAAAGGCAACTTATGGAATGGGAGAAGATATTTGCAAGTCATATTTCAGATACCCAGAGTATATAAGAAACTCATATGACTCAACAGAAAAAAAAATCCAATTAAAAAATGGACAGAGGACCTAAATAGACATTTCCCAAAGAAGACAAACAAATGGGCAACAAGCACATGAAAGGATGCTCAAAATACTAATCATCACGGAAATGCAAATCAAAACCACAGAAAGATATCACCTCACAGCTGTTAGAATGACCATCATCAAAAAGATAAGAGATAACAAGTGTTGACAAGGGTGTGAAGAAAAGGGAACCTTCATGCACCATTGGTGGGAATATAAATTGGTGCAGCCACTATGGAAAACAGTATGGAGGTTCCTCAAAAAATTAAAGACAGAACTACTGTATGGCCCAGCAAGTCCACTTCTGGGTTATTATTTAAAAGAAATGAAATCATTATCTTAAAGAGATATCTGTACCCCATGTTCACTGCAGTGTTATTGACAATAGCCAAGACGTGGAAACAACCTAAGTGTCCATAGACAGAAGCATGGACCAAGAAGAGATACACACACACACACACAAATGGATATTATCCAGCTGGGAAAAAAGAAGGAAGTCCTGCCGTTTGTGACAATATGGATGGACCTAGCGGGTGTTATGCTGAGTGAAATAAGTCAGACAGAAAGACAGATACTGTATGATTTCACTTATATGTGGAATCTTTAAAAAAAAAAAAGCCAAACTCATAGAGACAGAAAAGAATGGTGGGGGTGGCCGGTTGGCTCAGTTAGTTAGAGTGCAGTGCTCATAACACCAACGTCGCCGGTTCGATTCCCACATGGGCCAGTGAGCTGCGCCCTCCACAACTAGATTGAAAACAATGACTTGACTTGGAGCTGACAGGTTCTGGAAAAATACACCGTTCCCCAATATTCCCCAATAAAAATTAAAGAAAACGAAATCTGACTCAAAATTGCAAAAAATAAAGAAAAAATAAAGATTCGTTAAAAAAAACAAAGAAAAGAATGGTGGTTGCCAAGAGCTAGAGGGTGTGGGAAATGGGAAGATGTTGGTCAATAGTACAAACGTCCAGCTATAAGGTGAGTAAGTTCTGGGGATCTAAGGTACCGCATGGTGACTATGTTAACGATACTGCATTGTGAACTTAGAAGTTGCTAAGAGAGTAGATCTTAAATGTTCTCATCACAAATATACATGTAATTATTTGAGGTGATGATGTGTAACTAACCTATTGTGATCTTTTTGCAATATACACATGCATCAAATCATCTGTACACCTTAAACTTATGCCATATTGTATGTGGATTATATCTTAGTGAAGCTAAAAAAAAATAACTCTTGGAGTTACCAAGGGATATAGCCTCAGCAGCCTGTTCTTATAAAAGCAACATTCCAGGGAGCATCCAGATGGCTCAGTTGGTTAGAGCGCGAGTTCTCAACAACAAGGTTGCTGGTTTGATTCCCACATGGGATGGTGGGCTGCACCCCTTGCAACTAAAGATTGAAAATGGCAATTGGACTTGGAGCTGAGCTGCACCCTCCACAATTAGAATAAAGGACAATGACTTGAAGATGATGGGCCCTGGAGAAACACACTGTTCCCCAATATTCCCCAATAAAATTTTTTTTTTAAAGCAACATTCCACTTTTCAGAGTTAACAGAAAAATTATTTTAGGCAGAAAACACCTCTGTATTTTAAAAAGGGATTGCAATCATGGAAGCCTGGCTGTTCCGTTTTTTCAAATATGTTCTCAATCCAGGCTGGCTCCACTGTTCATCAAATGTTGGTAAGGATCCATGTGCAACACAGCACCTGGCCTGAAAGAGTTGACAGCTTTTCCCAAGAGCCCTGGACCCATCAGGAGCCTGCTCCTGCACAGCTGTACCTTCTGGGCATATCCTACCAGGCCGAACGTGTCCCTAGGGGCTCCAGTAACTGACCCTGAGCTCCAAGGTAAGCACGGCACCATCATCCATCTCCACATGGGAAGGTCCCTCCGTGCCCAAGTCCAAGGAGTGCGTGAGGGAGCTATGTGAGAACCTGTGTGCAATCCCTTTGTCCCAGGGGTCCTAAATTAAACATCCTCTAGCGTAGGAAAACCCCGCATTAACACTGATACCATTTGCATGACAGTTGTGGAAGACAGTGCATGTCTGCATGATGACACATCCACGATGGGTCTCACTTTGCTGCCACTTGCCCTTCCGTGGACTGAAGAATTCGTTCCATTTACCTTCTCCCCCAAGTTTCATCCATCCTCTTTTTTTTTTTTTTTAAACATGGTTGTGAAATCGGCTAACCAAAGGAGAAATTTCTCAGCTCCCCACTTCTGCTTTTGAAGGCCATAAAACAGCAAGGGCAAAGTGGCAGACGGCACAACTCTGTAAGGACAGCAGGCCGCTCCGGACTCGTCTCCACTGTCAGGTAAGACTTTACCAGCTCCTCTTTCCAACCAGGTCCTAAGGGTGGCTTCCTGTCTCCTCTCCCTTCCTCTGTCTCTGCCTGAGGGCTGGGCTTTTTACAAATGCCAGGTGTACTGTTATGCTAGGACTCGTGGGACATTCTGGAAACAAATACTGCTTATCTAGCAGTTGACACCTAGGGGTCTGCTCCAGGTCTCCTAAAAAATACACCCCTGGCTTGGGTTCAGT
Source organism: Rhinolophus ferrumequinum (assembly GCF_004115265.2). NCBI lineage: Eukaryota > Metazoa > Chordata > Mammalia > Chiroptera > Rhinolophidae > Rhinolophus > Rhinolophus ferrumequinum. The sequence continues at coordinate 50,907 of NW_022680356.1, forward strand.
GTAGCAAATGTTCTCCTCTGGACCCAAAAGCGGGCTCTCTCACGCATTCTCTCACCCACCCAGAATTTTCTGGCGTGCTAGCCAAGTACTGGGTGCTGAGGGAAGTCACCCAAAAAGGATGGCCTGCAGGGCCTGGCGTGGCCGTGCTCACTCATTCCCTTCTCTTCACACAGCTTTCTCCAGCAGCCATGGCAGCAGTGCCTGAATTCGGTCAGTGGGGAGACAGACCAATAACGTGAGTGGGGTTCCCCTTTCAAGAGTGGGGTGCTATCTGTGCTTGGAGGCCAGCTCTGTCCCCCCAACTGCCTCTTTCAGTGGCAAGCAGGGTTCCAAGTTAACCTGCTTTGAAGGCTGGTTTCCCACCCGCTCCAAGTCCAGCCTTAGGACCCACCGGGGCTTCCTGCAGATGGCAAGCAGGAAGAGAAGATGGCACGTGGGCGATACAGGGGAGCCCTTGGCGAAGTGTGGCCTCAGCAGCAGAGAAGACTCAGGTTTTAGCTGGGATGAATGTTAGGTCCCAGGGTCCCACAGGGGCGCCGCCTGCCCTGCCTTCAGTGCTGTCCCACGCGTGTCAGCACGGAACCTGACGGCTTTAGCGGCATACTGTCTGCAGTTTCCTATCAACAGTGCAGACTGTGCAGGAGGGAAAATAACTTGTCTGGGACACATAACTGAGCAGGGTCTGTTTCTATTACAGTGGCAACAACAATGACCTGTTCTTTCAAGCTGATGGCCCCAAACAGACCAAGGTGAGGCCATGAGCTTAACGCCCAACCAGGAGGGCTCTGCCATGGACAGGCTCCGGGAAAAAGGTCTGGGCCACCTTCACCATGGTGGTTCGTGCTGGAATGACCCTCACTTCCTCCTGTGAACAGGTGCAGGACACACTGCATGCTGACCTGGCCACTTAGTGAGTCACCAGTCACTCACTAAGGTTTGGGGCTGGCAGCCATGCTTGTGGAGGCTAAGGGGATGACAGTGGTGATCACGTTTGCCGTTTCACGTAGGAAGACAGCTGTGGCTTCAATGAAAATGTGATTGTCCTTTTAGGGGAGGGGCTCAGCCTCCATTATTCACTGGAGTAAAGCTTCAAGACTGTGAGGGTTAACACACCTGCCCCCTTTAAGGTACAATCATTTTTTGCTCCCTGGGGTGGAGCTTATAACAACAAGACATAGATGAATTGGGAACTGAAAGAAAATCGTTCAGTTGCTGTTTGATCTGGGACGAGTCAGTCACCCCTGTGGGCTTCATCTGAAATGTTTTCAAACCAGTGTGACTGCTTTACACGGCCCTGGATGGGGCGGCTTCTGGCCCTTGGAGCCTGTCACGTGGAGCCTGTGCTCTAGGCAGGAATTGATGTCACACTCTGTGTTTCTCTGTGCTGTTCAAGATCTCCTTACCTGTCCCTCCAGCTTTGAAACCATTATCATGCTTCAGGACAACTGCAGGGAAGCCTTCGTACAGCTACACAGGTTCCCTGAACAACGAGAAACAAGCACATTTATTGTACTTGCAGAACGCTAATGAAGCAGCATTCTAAGAAAAAAGAACTTGTGTAGAATAATTAAAAACTTGTTGAATGAGCACAATGTAGAGAAAATCTGATCATCACTGTCATGAAAAATTACATACACAGGTTAGAGCATGAGGGACACAAAAGGTATAGAGTGTAAGAAGGTATACGTCTACGGTTAGGAGGAGCAGGTGTCAAAAGATAAACAATGTCTGAATGGGATTTATTCTAAAATAGCACACAGGGCATGAGAAGGCCCCCACTCTGGTCTGGGTCTGCCTCTAGCTGCCACGTGCCCTGGGGTAAGCCATTTAGCCTCCCTGGGCTTCGCAGACACAAGATCATCATTAGGACCTCGATCACAAAGGCCCATTCCACCCGTGATGTCCAAGCTGGCATTCTCTGGCCTGACCACCTTAACATGCTCACTGCCTTGGTGTCTCCACAGTGTTCCTTCCAAGACCTGAACCTCAGCTCTCTGGGCGACGGGGCCATCCAGCTGCAAGTCTCCCAGCAGCTACACCACTCGAGCTTGAGGAAGGTCGTGTCGGTCATGATAGCCATGGAGAAGCTGAGGAACGTGCCCATTGTCTTCTCCCAGAGCCTCCAGGATGACGACTTGAGGAGCCTCTTTTTCCTCATCTTTGAAGAAGGTGCTGAATCAGAGCTGAGGGCAGACAGGAAGTCTCCACTCATTTCTTTCTCAAAAGTCCACAACTCAGCAGACAACTAAACTCCCCCAAAGCTGAAACAATTGCGAACATAAAGGGTGACATATTGGGCCTGACAAGCTCAGAGGGGCACATGGAAGGCCTGGCAGCCTCGGTGACCAAGTGACCACCCAGGATGGTCTGATCACAAATTCCTAACATGGCGGGCAGCCACGGCCCAGGCATACAACTTCCTTAGCAAACTGTCACTGTGCCTTAAGTGAGCCCTGTCCATTGTTCTTACTTATCTAGGATGACACACCTTTGAAATGTCAGAGCAATCTTTTCCTCCCCCTGGAAGGCACAACTGCTGGCTTGGGCACAAGACCACACACCCCATCGTTGTTATCTTGTTCAGGCATACTTTGTCTCTGCTGTAAATGTGTTAACTGTCCTGTACCCGCCCATGTGAAAGAAGTCTGTTTCTCTCCAATTTGCTTTCTATCCAGTCCTAGGCATTTCCTGGCTTCACTTCCTCCCACCTCCCTCATCTACCTCCAGTGATTTCCAGCACCTTCCTTACAGGCTCTCCTTTGATTCTAATGCATAAGAGGAGCTGGAGAATTGCCACTCTCCAGAACATTTGCTCAATTCGTTGGGATCTTGCTTCTGGTCATGTCCTCAAAATCTTGGCTCAGATATATCCTTATAAAATTTTTCTATAAGTTTGGACTTTCTTTTGTGAACACCTTTAAAAAGTAGAAGGCCCAGCGATGAGAGAAAAACAGGGAAGCCAAGAACCCAAATTAATCATCTCTTTACTTGAAACTACTCTGAGAATAAGACCTTGATGACTACTCACACTTGCAAGTCACTCCATCGCCCTCAAAATGCTTTTTCTTACCCTCTCTCCTGTGCATCCCATGTCCCTGTTGGGCCAGAATCTTATGTCTGTTGCTCGTCCATAGCAAGCAACAGTGCTGAAGCCTGAGCCCTCCTCTTGTGGTGCCAGGTACGTCATCGTCACCTGCCTCCCCACCATACTGCAACTGAACTTGAGCTGTGCATGGCCTGCGAGAGCCTGGATCCTGCCACCTCCCATTCTCAGGTCTCTAAACAATGCGTGTGCTCCATGTTTCAGAACCTGTCAGCTGCATGTGGGATGACAGTTACGAGTGTGATGCGCTGCAGTCGCTGAAGTGCAGGCTCCAGGACATAAACCAGAAATCGCTGGTGCTGTCTGAGCCGCACGAGCTTCAGGCTGTTCACCTCAACACACAGGATATGAACCAGCAAGGTAAGCGAGGAACCTTTGTGCCTCTCTCAGCTTCCGATGGCTTGCTATTCTCCACATTGTCAAGGAAGTAGAACATTAAGGCAAACTATCGAGGTCAGTGAAAAAACCTAAAATGAAAAACTTTGGGTCTCAGCAGTGACACCAGCTTGAGTCCTTTAGCTCATTCATTTCCCAGCAATAGACACGACTCAGAAATTAGAGGCTCAAGCACACCCAGGACCACTGTCCAGCCAGGTCATTCAAAGATGTGCAATGTCAGTGCTCTGTTAGAAAGTGGTCATTTGATGGACGTGACCTAACTGCCTGCGGGTTCTTTCTTCCTGTGGTTGAGGTTGCAAGTCAAATGGTGAAGAGATAACGTGTCCACCCTAGCTCCTAGCCCTGCCCCTGGGCCCCTAGCATCCTTCCTGCTGGACTCCAGACGGGTCCTCGTAGGGAAATCTCACTGACAAGCGAGAACGTTTGTCTCTGCTGTAACTGGCAAATCTCCCAAGCCTGGACGCCCATCAGTCTCGGGATCTGCCGGGCACCCTGCTGCCAAGCCCTGTGTGCAGGGGTGCGGCCAGAGGAGCGCAGAAAGGAGCAGCCTGTTCCTCCCAGGACTGATCTGGGACAAAGGCGTCATATCCTGCTCTCAGCCAGGCCAGGACGAGCCTGTTTCTTTAGAACTGGGTTGTGAGAATGACCTTGGGGCCTCCAAGTGAGACAGTGTGACTAAGGAAGATTCAAATGAGTATCTATCTTTGGAGCCACTTTTCTCAGCTAAGCCTCGCCTCGCCCCAGTTCTTCCCACTTGCTGCTCTATGTTCCTGAAATCGATTTGTGCCTGATTTCTTTGGGAAGCCCAGCCTTACTTCTTTCCTTGCTTTCACATTGATCAAATTGTTCTGCTCTTAGAGATGAGCATGTCATCGGCCAGCGACATGATTCCTTCCTTCCTTCCTTCCTTCCTTCCTTCCTTCCTTCCTGCCTGCCTGCCTTCCTTCCATTTTTAAAAATGAGACCCCCTAATTCTTTACTGCCATGGTAGTGAGGCTCTGCGAAGGCTCCCAGAACTTCTCTGGGAAAAACCTAAGTCAACCAACTGACCTTGGTGTCTGTGAGAAGCTGTAGGTGGGTTCCCACAGAGGGTGCTAAACTGTACATGTCCTGGGCTCGGGGTCCAGTGGTGGGGCCAGCCCTGCACTCCTGTGTGTCCCTGACCACCCAGCCCCTCCCCTTTCTCCAGCGGTGTTCTGCATGAGCTTTCTGCCAGGAGAAAAACATGACAAGACACCCGTATGCTTGGGCATCAAGGAAAAGAACCTGTACCTGTCTTGTGTGATGAAGGGTGAGAAGCCCACCCTGCAGCTGGAGGTGAGTGACTGTCAGTGGCTGAAGGGCCCCCCTAGGTTCCTCTGAAGCTCCCCTAACCACTACCGACTTCCTAGACAACGACCTCTCCCCGCAGAAAACCTGACAATTTTGTAGACTTGTAAATAAACTTAATGTAATTGTTAAATGCATGCAATTTTCACTCCCACCACAGAAAATCAAATCATTTTGCTGATGTTACTGTGTCCTGCCATTGCTACCACCCAACTGATTACCCAGTGTTAGGGTTGCTCTGTTTGATCAATGGTACTTTGGGAAATTAATAAATTCAAAGAGCTGTCACCTGTCGTCATCTCCACTCCACTTCCCAAATCACCCTCCCTCCCGCCCCCAGCTCCCAGCCAAGGCTTCATTTCCAAATTGAAGTCATTCTAGCCATGGCCATTGAATAAAACAAAAAAATAAAAAAATACATAAAATAAAATTGAAAAAACAAACAAAATAGTAGGATTCCCTGTGAACTAGGTGCCCCTGGAAGCTTTAACCTCATTTTCACTTTTTGACAATGTTTCACCTACCATCTGACACTCAGTTTCAGAAAAGCGTAAGGGCTCCTTCAGTCACACACAGAAAGCTGAGCTCTCAAATACAACCCAGGGGCCCGGCTCCTGGTCCTGAGAGCAGCTTGTCGGTTTCCTCTCGAGCTGACCCAGAGAATGTCGTCACCAGAGTGTCTTTGTCCCTTCTCTCACAACAATTTTTATTTCTATTTTACTGCAGACAATAGACCCCAAAGGTTTGTCGAAGAAGATAGAAATGCGGTTTGTCTTCAACAAGACGCACAACAAGAGCACGGTGGAATTTGAGTCAGCCCTGTACCCCAACTGGTACATTAGCACCTTTCAAGAGGGACAGAGACCCATCTTCCTAGGGAATCAAAAAGGCGGTCAGGATATAACTGACTTCAACCTGGAAGTCCTCTCTAACTAGAGACCTGGACCCGGAGCGCCCACATGCTAAGTAACCTGAGGGCTGCAGAAGGAGCAAAAGGGTTTGCACGCGGTGCCGGCCTGGTTAATGCCCAGCTGCCTTCCCTCCACTGAAGCTCAGGACCCCACCAGCAGGAGGGGCGGCCCATCCTCCAGGGCCGGTCCTCAGAGCCTGGCCGAGCCGGTGCCTCTCACCTGCCACACACGAGGCCGGCCTAGCAGGAGCCACCACACATTCAGCCCAAAGAAACCCTGTGTCCTCTGCACCCAGCACCTGATGAGTAAGCACTTAACTCTCTATTTATTTATTTATTGGTGGGTTCCTCTACTTAATTTAGAAGCAGCAGTACCTGTGAAAGAAAGAGCCCTGTCTTCAACACCTAAGGAACCAATTTAATTTGGACAAGTGTGCTGGCTTTATATGAAGTCCTTTCACCAGGCTGTAAACAAAAAAGCTCAGATTATTTTAACAGGAATATTTGTGAATGAGGAAATATGATCACACTGCTTGAATGATTTTGAAATAAATTTCACTGAAAACAAGTTTGTCTCTGTGTGGTGACTGGCTTTCCTTGGATGTGACACAGAAGAGCAAAGGCAAACAGGGCAGGGGGCCGGGATGGTGGGGGCAGCCCGCTTTGCACTGAGTGCCACCAGGCACCTGGGACCACCCCTGGCCGGCACAGCCGCCTCCCATCCCCACTTCATTTCTGTTTCTCAACAAAAGGATATTCAGTGTACAAGGTTCACTTGAAAACAAGACCGGCTGGAGCACTATAGGGGCTGAGGGTTGTGGAAATGGCTGCCAACCATTTCTCCGCGCATTTACTCAGCAGAATTTACTTAGCAAATGCTCCGTACTAGATGCACTAGGGCTGGTGAGGCTCCTAGTGAGGCAGGACAGGCAGAGGTACACAAGCGAAACGCAAGCAGCATGACAAGTAGAGGTCACATACGGTAGGAAAGGAGCGGCCAGGAGAAGTGGCATCTGCTGTGCAGGACAGAGGGTCATGGAGGGTGATTTATGAGTCAGGCCTAGAAGGATGAGCATGGAGAAAAGAAAGAAAAAGGCACTCCAGGTGGAGGAACCGGTATGAACAAAGGCAGGGGGTGTGAGAAGGAATGATGCCAATAGAGAAGCTTCAGGGTTGCACAAATCACCAGAAGCAAAGTGAAAACACAAAAACAACCCAGGGTAAAATCTGTATCTCGTATCTCAGACAAAGGGAGAATTTGCTTGATGTGTAAAGAGTTCCCTCAAAACATTAGGGAAAAACAAGAACAAATATTTAACAAAACAATAGGCAAAACTCCAACAAAAATAGATTAATAGGCTGTCCCCAAAAAAGGACAGATCTTGGACAGAGTAAAAGATACTCAACATCATTTATAATAAGAAAGGTGAACTAACAACCCCTTCGAAATATCGAAATTCTCCTATCAGATTACAATATCAAAAATTTAACAGCACACCCTGTTGACAAGACTGAGGGAAGACCTGCACTCAAAATCACAGGTGCTACAACTCCTACGGAGGAAAATTTGATAACTATGAAAATTACAAATGTATATCCCCTTTGCCCCAGGAATTTCACTTCTGGGGATTTATCTTACAGACGGACACAACCCTTGTGAAATGATATGCTCAAAATTTCTCATTGCATATCACTTGTAATAGCAAAAAATTGTTAACAACCCAATATCTGTCAACAGGAGATTGGCTAAGTGAATTATGGGACATTTCTATAATGCAATGCTATGCAGCTACGGAAAAGAACGAGAGAGCATTCTGCACCAATACAGAATCCTCTCCAAGACACGCTGACGACTGAAAAAGAGCCGGAGACAGACAGTACTAACTTTCACGTAACCAAGGGAAGGGGCGAAAAAGAAAGCAATACTTTCCAATGTGCTTGTATTTGATTTGGAAAATTCTGGAACACACATAAGAAATTTAAAAAGTAGTTGTGAGGGGCTGAGGAATAAGATATGTGGAGACAAGGGTGAGAGCAAGACATTTCTGCAGATACTTTTTGCATAGTTTTATTTTTCAATCATGTGACTAAATTACTCAGAAATAAAATAATTTTTTAAAAGCATTCTGTCAAAAAACAACAACAAAAAAAGGCATATGAGTTATTTGAGGCAAACGACTGAATGTGCCAGGTGGCAGCGGTCACTCCCAGTCCCCTCCCTTCCTCCTTCTTCACAGCTCTCCAAGCTGGGGCATGGGGTATGGATGGAGGCCCCACAAGCCTGCAGAGCCCCCGCCCTTCCCCCAGGGCTGTCTGCTCTGTAAGTGCTGTGCAAAGGATGCCAGGGCTGTACCGGGACTGGTGGGAGGCCGACAGCCGGTCTGGGGAGACAGCAGACAGAGGTGCCTGGCTCCCCAGCACTGGTACCACCCCCTTTCCTGCCTGAGCGATTCAACTGCACTCACCTCTCTCTGATTCAAAAGGCAGAACATGCCAGAACGAGAGACAAATGGTGAAGTCAGCTCACCTTGGGAGGAAGCCAGCCCTGTAGGTCACCTATGTGGGATACACTGGCACAGCCATGTTGGAGAGGAAATCCGCGTGTCTAGTTAGCTTTTAACATGCTGTGTGCCTCAAGAATTCCACTATTTGGCAGTTTCCCTCAAGAAACAAGAATTCCACTATTTGGCAGTTTCCCTCAAGAAACAAGCTCAAGAATGTTTCCTTTAGAATTGTTCAGAAAAAGTTTAACAAAATAAACTCAGAAAGGGCCTAACTGTCCTTTGGTAGGTAGAGGTTAAATAAACCATGGCAAGCTAAAAAGAAAAAGGGTAGTGCTGAAATGGAAAGAGATCAGTAAACAAACCACTGAGAGAAGCAGTCCAGTTGCAGAGCAAGTACAGAATGATACCATGGACGTGGAGGAGAAAGCAGCCATCCCAAACGCATAGCCCTGTGCCTCTGAGAGTAGGAAGGCGGGAGCTCCAGCAGGTACCGACCAGGCTGCAAACAGTGGATCCTGGGCTGGGCTCATCCAGCGAGACCTCAGCTTTATCTGCAATGCTGGAATGCTTCACAAGGAGAATGCATTCATGAATTACTTAGGTAATTTTTTTAATCCTCTGCATTAAAATGTTCAAAAGGCCTGGGTTCCAATTCTTGGATCTGAGCCCAACACTAAAATGGACCCTCCAAGAGCTATTCTATTCCTGGCTTGGGGCCAAGCTCTCTTCCCATAACAGTTCCCCGTTTCTTTGCAGTAGGTGTCCTTATCCCAAAGAGAGAAGTGGCCTGTTTCCAAGTGGAAAGGGCCAGATGATTTGAGTGGGAAGGGACAGAACCCTCCCCCAACTCCAGGACAACAAATACCACGGGAAGCAGGATGTCCTTCCATTTTGCGGGGGCTCCTCCAGCGAGTAACGCAACACCACCGCGGCTCCCAGAGTCTTGCAAGGAGATCCCACATACTTAAGAAATCACCAGCCAGTGTACTTGGGCTGGTGAATGTGACCTGATGGCTCAGAGTCTGTGACAGGCGGCCCTCAGAGCGAGGGTGTGGCTCCTCCTACAGGCTTGGGCAGGAGTCGGTGAGGGAAGGTGAATGGTGCAATGTGTGTGGGAGCAGGGCTGGTCTGACCCAGGCTGGGAGACGGCGGCTTCTACAACGTCCAGGCCAGAGGTGGAAGGGTCTGTCAGGTGTGCTGTGAGGAGAGCTCCTCCCCAAGCGCATCCTCATCCCCTGCACAGCCTGGCTGCACTGCCCAGGACATCTGGTCCAAGGGGGCGGGTGAGGGTGACCTGGAGCCCTGCTGACACTGCCGCATTCCTAGCACATCTCACCCACATCCTGGCTCCTAAATTGGCAGCTTGGGAGACCTCTCCCTGGGAAGTCCACAAGCGCAGCTTCTCTTATTTGCATAAACATGGTGTTTGCTTGCACAATCTCAGAGTTCAAATCCATCTCTCAACGCAGCACGTGGGCCAGGAGAGGAAGGGCTGGCAGGGCAAGGAGGGTGCCTGGGGCCTCAATGTCTCTAAGAATGAGTCACCTTCTGGCAAACGGGGCGGCTACTGCTTGAGGTGTGCAGGTGAGGCCTATGCCTGGAAAGGTGGGGCCCTCTGGGGACCAAGGTATGGTCTGTGACTGGTGTCGGCCACTCCCTCCCGGGTCCTGAGCTTCCCCCAACACACCTCTCTCTCTGCAGCCCCTCACCTCCTCCCCATGCACTCCAGTCACATCAACCCCAGAGCCAAGAAAGGTATGAAATCCCTCGCCTGCCAGGGTCAGGAAGTGCTGGCTGAACACTCCCCTCCACTGCCTGAGCATCCTAACACTGCCACTCAACCTGGAGGGGCGCACTGCCAAAAGAGGGGCCACCCACGGGAAGAGGGGCCACTTGGGGCCACTCTGGCTGGAAGGGGTGAATGTTGGGTCTGCATGAGTCCCTGAAGCAGAGGGACATGTGAAATCCAGACACATACAGGGGCACCTACACACACCATGGTTTGGTTTTCATGAAATCTATCAAAACACTTGGAAGAGATGCTGAGCAGGGAACTGAGCCTCGGAGCCCTCCAACGGGGATGGGGGGTGGGGGGGAGGGGGGGGGTGGGTGCGGAGACGCTTGTCCCAAGCAGGCAATGTCAAATCCAGTTCCCTCCCCCAAAAGGCCCTCCTGCAGCCCTAACCCTTGCCAGATGCTAGGCTTCCAACTTGTAGTGTACATATCACCTACAAGAACTTTTTTTTAAAAAGTGATCTCACCCTCTCCGCCAATGTATCTGTGTTTAGATTAGAATCTAAAATTTTTCATCATAATTTAAATAGTTAATGACAAATGTTACAATTCCTAGAATATTGTAATTTTGACATTTTTAAAATAAAACTATTACATTCTTTTTGTAAATGCATCTAATGAAATCCCGATACCTTAGTGACTTTCCTACTGTGATCCTTGTAAAAATTACATGAATAAATTCTTCTTCAAGAGTCAGAAAATTTACATTTCTTTTCCTCCTTGAACTGATATTTCCATTAATTTCTCCCATGAGATTTTATACTAATGCAATGTGTATCGTGCTTAAAAGCATATCACTGATCATCCTATGATGCTTATTTGCAACAATAAAAATGTATTCAACAAAACTTAATTTATCTTTTTATGTAACAAGAGGATGTTAAATTTTTAAAAAATTCTTCCAGATTGAGTCATCATTATGTTTTTAATATACAATTGATCAAAATAACATAAATATATACACTATATTACAAACATTGATTTTTTTATTAGCAATATATCTTGATGAAACAGAGCTTTTTAAAATTATTTTATATATTTCTATATTGCTCATAATTAGAATAAGGGCTCAACATTGATCCTCTTTCTAGTTTGGTTTCTTAAATGTAAGTGCTGGGAAAGCTTGTACATAACAACCAGGAGTAGATGGGAATGAAAGGAATTGCTTTACAGCAATGTCATTCAACTCGGAAATCCTTCTGAGCTACTTGCCAAAAGCACATAGTTATCTACCATCAGTGAGTTATTAACCAACAGTGTATTTAAATCCTCTTTCAGTTGGTTAGAAGTAAGGAAATGGAAACTGCCAGAAGTGCCAGAGTCCCTGAGTCCCTCACTGCACAGTGAGACAATCCCTTTGTCTGGTGCCCCAGGGGGTCTGACACCCCAGAGCAATGGAATTTCCTGCAATTAGGAGTGTGTGGGGAGCCTACTGTTCCCACTTTTCTGGAGAGTAGGAGAAGAGCAAGGGCACATGGCAGGTGAAGGTCACTCCAGCCTCCTTCTCATCCCCATGGGGCCGCCTGCCCTGCTGCTATGTTCACAGGCCTGGATAAATGCCGAGACCAGCCCAGCTGATGTCAGGTTTCAGGTGACAGCAGTGACAGCACCAAATCCCACTCTGCTGCATGAACAGGGGGCGAAGGTTGGAACGGGAGGCTTGGGCTCACTCTTACTTCCGACCTCTTTTTTTCCTCTCTAATAATTCGGGGTGGGGCAAGGTCAGGTGATCAGCTCTAGCACCTGTGACAGGGAAGTAACTAATAGGGTGAGAGGACAGAATCGCTGACTGGGTGCAATGAGAGGTACTATTTTAGGTCAGGTGGTCAGGGAAGGCCCTCTGAGAACGTGGCTTGAGCAAAGAACTGAATGTAGAGAAGATGCCAATCTTGCAAAGATCTGGGGGAACAGCATGCCAAGAGGAGGGAAACTCGACATGTAAAGGACTGGAAGTGGGCTTGGTACAAATGAGGTACAGCAAGAAGGCCCATTTGACTGACGCAGAGTGGGCACAGGAGGGGGAGCTGGAGAGGGGGACAGAGAGGCAGGCAAGAGCCAGGGCTCTGAGTAAGGAGTTTGGGCTGAGTGTGTCATGCAAAGCTGTTGGAGGTTCTTAAACAGAGAAGGATGATCTCATATGTTTTATCACTCTTGCTGTTGTGTGAAGAATGGACCCTGGGGACAGGAAGAGAGGTGTCAAGACTGGAAGCAGAGAGACCAGTTGGGAGGCAGTGGCAACGGGCTACCCAGGAGATAACGGTGTCTTGGACGAGGACAATTGAAGAGAAGGTGGTAAGGGGTATATCTGGGCACTGAGACAACAGAATTGGCTGCTGGAGTGAGTGTGGTAGACAAAAGAGTGGTAAGTAGGTACATAGGGGCATTGAACGGAAATGGGGAAGCCTCAGGAAAAAGCAGGAATCGTGTTGGCATGGGGGTGTGGACCAAAAGTTGTGTTCTGGCCGAGTTATATCTACGATACCTATTCTACATCCACGAGAATATAAAATCCGAACTTCACTTGAGATCCACGAGTAACTCGCATGTAGGTCACGTGCCATGGGTCACATGAGACCACCTAACATGACTGTGGCAGAAAAGAGGGTGGCCCAAGACTGAGCCCTGGGCACAGAGGGGCTGAAAGGAAGAAACAGCACCATCAGAGGAGGTCGAAGAGGAGTAACCAGGAGGAAAGAGAAAGACCGAGAATGGGGAGCACAACTGGAGAGAATGGGAGGACGAGCATGGTCCAGCAGGCCCAGGGATGCCCAGAGGTCGAGCACCTGAGCACCTCAGCACCTGGCCACTGGCTTCCCTGAGAAAGCCTGTGTGCGTGCATCCTAACAAAAGGAAGGACGGAGCCTGAGGACAAATTAGTCATTCAGTAGCCATCTGTTATCAGCTGGCTGGACTGTCACAGAACTGCAGTACGAGTGTTCTAGTGACCCTTATTTTACTTAACAATGGCCCAAAAGGCAAGAGTACAGACAAGACTCCTTTGAGCCGCTCTGCCGTGAAACAAAAGGGTACAAGGAGGGGGTGAGAGGACAGAGAAATGCCATGGTAGCTGGAGGGGCTGTAGGATCCAAAGCGGATTTTTATGTCTAAGATAGGACATCAGTAGGTTCATGTGAACCATTCAGTAGGAGGGAGAAATGATGCCAGAGAGAAAAGGGAGGATTGCAGGAGCCAAGCCTTGAGCAGCCCGTGGGGGAGTTGACGGGCAGGTGATATATTCAGGTACAGATGCAAGTCACTTAGTAACTCCTGGGGTAGAAATCCCAGGCAGCTCTCTTGACTGCTCCTGTCTTCTGACTACAATGGCACCGTTAGTGTGCTCAGTAATATCAGGTTGTTATTCTTGCAGACGGCTTCTCCTCTCCTGGCTCCTGAGCAGGGTTCTTCTCACCCTCAGACCAGACAAGCTGAGCTGCCCTGGCCACTGGTACATTCTTTTGGAGCCAAACTCCAAGAAATGCTGTATTTTCAACCCTTTTAAGGTCCTCCTGGCTTCTAGAAGAGTCTCAGAGGCATCTCCCATTAGTCATTATTACATGGCAGCTGTGAGCAGAGGCCTTCAAGGGCAATAAATGCATAAGAATGCTGAGGTTTTAAATCACCCATTAATCAATATAACGAGTATAGAATTGTACTCATCATCAAACACTGAAAAAAAAATCAGGTAGTAAAGAAATTAGTTGAATCTGATAAGACAATGAAAGATATTGAGTACAATTCAGATAAGAGGCAAGGTTTTATCCACCTATCTCTGACAGGTAAGTTGAAAGCAGTTAAGACAAAAATTGGGTGAGGATGCCATTGGAAAGATATCCATGGGGAGTGGCTGTGAAACCAACTCACAGCTCAGAAGCCTGGCCTTAGGGTCTTTCACGGACTCAGCAGCCTGACCACAACTCTGAGAATTGACCTTGTTACTCTGTGGTTTACCCTGTCAAGTTCCTGGATCTTTGACCCAGGAGCCTCAGGGTCATGATCTTTGGCCTAGAAGCTGTGTGAGATGGTTAAGCTGATCTGTGCCCTGTGTCAAGTGTGTTTACAATACCAGGAAAATATTTAAAAGAGGGGGGAAAAAAAGCATAGAGTTGATGACATCAATGAAACCCATAGCTTTAATACTCTTATGTTAATTTCAGAAATAAGTTTTAAGCTCATCCTGGCAATCTGTCTTTGTCATTTAACGTGTCTGAAACAATTAAAGAAACTGAACCAGTAAAGATCTGAAATATTAACTTTGTAATTTGAATTTGAAATGTGTAAGTGTTGTTAGACTTCGGATTTTAACTTGCAGGGGAGAAAACAGTTTGGTCACATCTGTAAAAAGTATTTGAATTTTCAAAGCGTGATTTGCTACATTTTTTTCATTTGCTTTTTTTGGAGTTATTGGAATTGCTTAGGTGCTTAGAAAGATTTGCTCATAGATATTTAAGTCTGCCCTGGCAGACATTTGGAGTGTTTAAAAGAATCAGATACTTAAATTTGCAGTTACATTAAATCTGTAGTTTAAAATATTTAAAGGAACTCAATTAACTATGCCAGAAAAGAGAGTTAAATATTTAGTAGAGTTTAATATAGTAAACAATGAAATAACTGAGCATTAATTTAAAAAGTGAAAGTAGTTTTTCTCATTGTTGTACCAAAAAGAAAAAAGAAAAAAAAAAGCCTTACAGAGTAGCAAGATTTGTAAGCAGAACTTACAAATGTTAAGAAAATTTTGGGTTTTAAATTTATAATTGTAATAAAGTGAATTGTGTAAACAATCCACAAATTTTAAATTGCACAGCAATCTAAAAGCGTGAGAAGCATGAGAAAATCTTGTGCCATCCTTCTCTGTTCTCTGCCAGGATGTGACTCATCACTTCGCCCAGCGCCCAGCGTCTCTGCGCTGTAGACGCTCCCCCACCCATTAGTCACTCAGTCGCCGTCTCTGTTACCAGATCAACTGTCACAGTATCGCAGAGCTTATATGTTCAAGGCACCCTTAATTTACTTAATAATGGCCCCAAAGTGCAAGGATAGTGAGGCTGGCAATTCAGATATGCCAAAGAGAAGCTGGAAAGTGCTTCCCTTACATGAAAAGGTGTGTACATACATATAGGAAAAAACATAACATGCATAGGGTTCAGTGCTAGCAGGAGTTTCAGGCATTCGCTGGGAGTTTGGGAATGTATCAGATAGGGTGGACTACTGTATACACTTACCTTTACCAGTGCGTTGTATATTTTCATGTGTTCTCATGTTACTAATTAGTGTCCTTTCGTTTCAGCTTGAAGAACTTCTTTCAGCATTTCTTGTAAGGCAGGTCAAGTGGTCCCTCAGCTTTTCTCTGTTGGGGAAGTCTTTATCTCTTCCTCATTTCTAAAGGACAGCTGGGTAAAGAGTTCTAGATTGGCAGTTCTTTTCTGCAGCATTTTGAATATATTATCCCACCCTCTCCTGGCCTGCAAAGTTTCTGCTGTGAAATCTGCATATAGCCTTATGGGGGTTCCCTTGAATGAGAAAAATTTTTCTCTTGCTGTTTTAAAAATTCTCTCTTTGTCTTTGATTTTAGATAGTTTTATTACAATGTGTCTTGGAAAAGGTCGTTTTGGATTGAAATTATGGGGTGACCTAGGAGCTTCATGAAATGGGATATTAAATCTCTCCCCAGGTTTGGGAAGTTATCAGCCATTGTTTCTTTAAAGGAGCTTTTTGCTGCTTTCTCCCTCTTCTCCTTCTGGACTCCAACGACGTATAGAGTGTGTCTCTTAATGGTGTCAAGTAAGGCCACAGGCTTTATTCATTCTTTTCCTTCTTTTTTCTATTTGCTGCTCTAACCGTATCATTTCAAATGACCTGTCTTCAAACTTGATGAAACAAGAGTTAACAGGAATGAGCTTGTGAGCTGGCAGGATGGAACAGGCAAAGAGTTAACAGGAGCAAGCCTGTGAGTTGGCAGGAACAGACTTAAAAATTAACCACTTGGTTCTGAAGCCCTTGGCTAGCACTGCACCTGCAAGCTGCCAAGCACCTTACATGCATCATAGGTATAAACACAACAGTTCCCAATTGCAACGCCAATCCCCTGCAAGCTAACAAACACCCATCATAGATGGGAACAGAACAGTTCCCAGAAGAAGACAATTGTAACAGGAGCTCCCTGCAAGCTAACAAGCACCCTACATCCTACATAGAAAAATATAAAACCCCAGCTAAACAGAAACTCGCTGCAGCTGTCTCTATCAGACTCTGCCTTGACAAACTCTTTTTGCCAGTATTTCTCTTCCAACCAGAAACCCGCGGCAGCGTCTTCTCTGAACACTGCCACACGCGTCCTCACTGCCCGGCTTTCAATGAACCTTTTCTTGCGTCTCATGTACTCTTTCACGTTCTGCAAATGACCAGAGGTAATTATAAACCAATACAAAAGTCACTGACTCATTCCACTGGTCCAGTCGGCTTCTGAAGCTCTCTGCTGAATTCTTAAGTTCAGTCACAGTATCTCTGGCTCCAAAAATTCTGTTTAGTCCTTTTTATGTTTGTGTCTTTGTTGTACTTCTCATTTTCTTCTTGTGTTGTTTCCTGATTCTGTTATATTGTTCATCTGTGTTCTCTGAGCACCTTTTTCTCTGGAATTGTTCTCTGGAACAATTACTTTTGAATTCTTTGTTGGGCAATTCTTGTGTCTCCATTTCTTGGGGTCAGTTACTGGATGTTTTCTGTCCCTTGGTGGTGTCATGTTTCCCTGTTTCGTTGTGACCACTGTGTAGGTGTCTGCACACGAGAAGAGGTAGTCACCTCTTCCAGACTTTACAGACTGACTTCAGTAAGGAAGAACTTTGCACCCTGTCATGCATGGTGTCATGCGGGGGTCTCAGCTCCCGCTCCCCACATAAGAACACAGGATATGGTGAGACCAAAAAGCCCACGGAGCCATAGATAGGGGAGCCATAGGTAGGGGAGCCATACCACCACAGTCTCGCTGGCGGCTGGGTTGGAGACACAGGAAGCAGGAGCCACACGATCCTCAACTCGCCGTCCGCTTCTCTGCCAACCAACCCCACTTGCTAACTGCAATCCGCACTTGCTAGCTCAGCCACTATCTTCTTGCTAGCTCCCATTTTTCTGCTAGCGTACCCACGGCAGTTATATTAGTGGCCAATGGCTCACTGGTTACAGCTGACGGCCAACTAGTCACAGCTGAAGGCCATCCAATCACAGTTGATGGCCATTTACTACCTGAGCCAGCACCTTTCCACGTGAGGCCGAGAGCCTGGAAACTGCACTCCTGGGTCTGTTCCCACACACCCACTCCTGTGGGAGGCAGCATGCTGGGACTTTGGGTCTAGTGGCTCAGGGCACCAAGTGCCAGGGCCAACTGCAGACACATGTAGAGTGGTGGGTGCCAGAGCCAGCAGCAATGGCCGGGGCCAACTGCGAGTGCACTGGCAGCTGTGGGGCCCTGGCTGTAAACATACACTTCTGCGGCTACAAGGGTCTCCCCTCAGTGCAGGCATGGCAGTGGAGGCTGGTAAAGGGAGCTGGGCACAGCTGGAGGGGCTAGCTGCAGGTGAGCCCAGTTGTGTAGGCCAGTGACAGGAGACAGGCCACAGCAGTTACCATGCAGCAGATGTGCTGCAGGGTCTCACTACGGGTGCACACATAGCAGTAAAGGCTGCTGCTGAGTGAGGTCGGCAACATACAAGTGCACAGCCGGAGGGGCTGGCCCTGAGCAATGTATGTGGTGGGGCTCGTTGCTGCCACCGAGGACTGGGCTGTTGTCAGTGCAGGTTTCAGGCTCTGGTGGGCAGAGGGAGGTAATGGGGAAGGGACTCAGGCAGCTGGTGGCTGGGAATGCGAACACCTGGGAAGCAAAACCACATGAAAACTGCATGGTCCATGACAGCTGTGCTGCCCCTGGGTTTCCTCAGTGGCGAAGGCTGCTGGGGTCCTCTGCAGAGCAGGCTGCTGGGAGCCACGGTCATGTGCTCTTCTTCCTGTGCCTAGCCGTCTCCACATGCCAGCTTTGCTACTGGGTGGGGTGAAACCGAGCAGGCCCTCTTGCAATGCCCAGAAAGGCTGGGATGCTGGTTGCTGACCCCGCTTCCCTCCCAGTGAGGGGAATGCCTTTTTGCTGTCTCAGGGACAGTAATGCAGGCACAGGGAGGCCACCCTTCCCTTTCTGTGTGGTTATTCTCGGGTTCTTTGCTCCACTGTGCTGCTGACGTTTCTGAAACGGACTCCAGGTCTGTCCCAGAGCTGTTTTTGTTCATCAATAGTTAATTGTTGATCTTGAAGGGAACGGAGGATGGGGTCTCTTACTGTACCATCTTGGTGACGTCACCTCAATGATCCCATGTTTAGATGAGAAAATTAAGGCCCAGAAAGGATAAACAATATAACGATGCTCATTTATGCATTCAATAATGTTTAGTGAGCACCAGCCATGTGGTAGGCACTGGTCTAGGTGCTGGTGACATAGGAGGGACAGATAACAACCAAGTAGGAAAATAAATCATTTCAGTTAGAGGTAAATGATAGAGTAGAGGGTTCTTGAATGAGCTCATCGAGGAAGGCCTCCTAGGAAATGACTCTGAACTAAGCTCCAAATGATAAGAAGCCAAGAGTGAAAGGAAGAACTATTCAGTCAGAGAACTGTAAGTATCGGGGCCCTGAGACAGCAGCCAGCTGGATGAGTTCAAGAAAGAGCCAGAAAGCCACTATGGCTGGAGCACAGTGAGAAATGGAAGGATTGGTGCTGTGCTGGAAGTGTTTTAACAACTGGCCTTCTGAGAAAAAAAGGAAGTTGCGCTTGCAGCATTTACCAATTTCCAAGGTGTAAATATTTCCACCTACCAGCTACCAACATTACCAAGTTACCAAATGCAAAGTTGGAAAGAGATGCACGCCGTCAGCCCTTGTGAACAGGTTCGAGCAGCTTCAGCGCCACAGAGAGTGAGTGCAATGAAATTAAGACATGGAGAAGGGCCAGCGTCACTCGGGTGTTTTAGTCACACTGAGGAATTTGGATCTATTCCAAGATCACTGGGAAACCAGTGGAAGATTTTAAGGAAAAAGTAACATTACCAGACTTACATTTTTAAAATACATGCTAACCAGTGTGTGGAGAACGGATTGCACATAAGACGTGGAAGCCGACAGACGAATTAGGAGGCTACTGTCCCATCCAGGGGTGATGGTGGGAGGGACTATCACACGTGCAAGTGTCTCCAGTGGAGGATGAAGAAAGAATAAGGAAGTTTGGGACCCTAATGTAGAGGTAGAAGTAATGGTCTTCCTAGTGGACTGGATGTGGGAATGAGGAAAAGACATGAATCAAGGGTAACTTAGGCTTTTCAGGGGAGTGCCATTTACTGAGGAAGCCCAGCAGAGGACCAGGTTTAAAACAGGTGGCAAGTCAAGGGTTCTCTTTTAGACCCGGTTAGTGTGAGACACCAATGAGATATCAGTGTCGAAAAGGAACGCACGTCTGAAGCCCAGAGGGAGCTCACAGGCTGGAGATGTAAGCCAGGAACGGACAGCACACACGCGGGGCACAGGGAGCCTGGGACTGTCAGCCCTCCCGAGGAAAAGGCAGACCCAGGGCTGAGCCTGGACCATGGCAGCACCGAGAGGCCTAAGAGGAGCAGCCCGCAAAGGTGACTAAACAGGGGCAGAGGGTGTCACAGGAACCAAAGCAAGGAAGCACCTGAAAAAGAAGGGAGTGTCACCTGCATCTGGTGCTGCTGAGGTGCAGAGGGAGATGAGGACAGAGAAACGGCACTAAATGGGGGTCAGTGGTGGCTTTGGCACAAGAGGCTCAGCACAATGGTGGCTACAGAGTGAGGAAAGAATTGAGACAGCAAATAAAAGTACAAGTGTCTGGGAAGGAACACAAAGAAGTAGGATGGTGGCTGGGGAGGGATATGGGGTTGCCGGAGGGTGTCGTCACAAGGGCAGACACGGGGGCACGTTCATGGCTGGTGGCAACAAGCCCAGAGAGAGGGAGGCATTGTAATGTGAGACAAGAGTCCTGAGCAGGCAGCGGGGGTAAAAGCCAGAGCTGAAGACGGCGTTGTCCTCAGGGCCACCTTGGCTGCCGTAACAGGAGGGAAGGCCTGTGGACCCCGTGTAGTGGGAGGAAGCTGAGAGCCCTGCCTGACTGCCTGGGTCCTCAGTAGCAGAGCTGGGCATGGGGCTGGACGAAGGTGACAGCACTTGTCCCTTGTCCCTCCCACCCTCCAGAATGTCCCTGTGCTCAGTGCCCTTAACGTCTCCTCCTCTTTTTGTGCTGCCTCTTTGGACCCTGGTCTGACTTGCAGTGCTGTCTGTCCTAAGCAAAAAGTCTATATTTTAAACAACTGCCTGCATTTTAGTCCTCAAAATGCCTCTCTATGACAGAAGCATCTCGGGCTGCTGGGGGAATTTTGTTGCTCCAGACCTGACAGCACAGTGACTCATGTGGATTAGTGATGAGTGACACGTGACACCCATCACGTAAGTCTCGGAGGCACCTCTGACCACCTACAATCCATCCCCAGAAAGTGACCTGTGGTTTACCTGCTCCAAGGAGGGGAGGAATGCTCCAAAGCCAGTGACCCGCAAATGGCAGATTGGGGTTCAAATACAGTCTGTGGACCGTCTACACACTTGACACTCATCCGGTTTATTGTCACACGTGGATGGAACTCAAACATAGGTGCCCACGCATTTCCCTTTCCCGGTGGCACATCAGGGATGTGTGCTTCTGCCATCCCAGAGCAAGGAAAGACAATGGGGGGCTCGGGCCCAAAGAGTGAATTCTTTCACCCACGATACCTTTTGTCAAGAGCCACTCAGAGCCTGGGACGTGCGCGGGTAATTCCAGTCCCTGCTGCTGAGTAAGCGCTCTGCGTTCACTGTCCCCACCGCAGCTCTGCCTCCGCTTCTTTGGGAATTCCCCACAGCAGGGGGTTCACAAAAATCTTGACGTCTTCCAATTTCTAAGGCTGAAAATGGGATATTTGTGGAACTTCCTTTGCAAGAGAAAAGGGTGACCTTTAAACTTCCATTGAAAGAGAAGGAAGTAAAACTGTAATCAGGTTCCGTCACTCTGCCATCTTTGGAGTGACCTCAGCAGAGTCTCCAAGAGACAGCTGGGATGGCTCGCAGTTGTCCTGGACCTCAGCCCCCCACACCCACTCTCAGGGGCCTTGGACTCCATGTGCGAACATTGGGGTGGAAGGGCGTCCTCACTAAGAACTCTGCAGTCCCTGCCTCAGCCTGTTCCCCAAGCTGGTCCCGGGACGACCCTGCATGAGTCTCCCTCACCAGCCACTTGGCTTCCCACGTCCTGAACCAGCTGCAGCATCTCTCACCCTCACAGACATGTCCCTAAGGCCTGGGCTCGCACAACCTCCTCCCGAGATGTGTCCCCAAAGCAGCTGCTGCAGTGGGAAGAGGGACACAACATCACTAAGAAGCAGATGTGACCAGTACATTATGCAGCCTGAACTCAGGGAACTACAGAAAAGAAATGCCTCGTCCGCCAGCAGCAGCGTCCCTGACCGCTGCGGCCAGCACAGGCCTCCCGGTGGTCCCCTTCGGATCCAGGAAGACATGGCAAACACGAGCTCCTTCACCGGGGTCTGTGCCTCCCTGAAGCCCCATTAAAATACCACAGAGGGGGGCTTCGAGGGCACAGCCCAGGGGGATGGGTGACAGGAGACAGCAGTCACATTCCTAACAGAAATTCCAGTCCCCAGCCTCACACGGGAGTTTTTTAAGCAAAAATTGATGTGAAAGCTGGAAAGCAGTTGGACAAGCGGCAGCTGGTCCTCAGTCAGCAGGGAAAGCCAGTGGGTGTGGAGGGTCAAAAAGGAAGCTGTCTGGGGGAGGAGAAGGAAGTTCTTAGAGACCAGAGAAAAGCACACATTGGCTCCATTTACATAAAACTCTAGGAAACACAGAGTCACTGCAGCGGCAGGAAATGATCCGGGCTTCATGGGCTCTCAGGATGGGGGCGGGGCTTGCAAAGCGGGGGAAGCAAACTTAGCAGGGGATGAGGACACTCACCATTTTGACTGTGGTGACGGTTCCACAGTCAAAACACAAACTGCACAGTGTACGTCAGTGGTTTCTTATGATGTCAGTTTCACCTCAAAAAAGCTGCTTTTTTAAAGTGCTGGCAGCGGCGAGGAAATTCTCAGGTGCTGCTAACCCAACAACATGATGACAACCGAACATCTGAATAATTATAAAATGGTGTCATGCCGGATGTCAGGCGGGGTCTCTGGTCCCGCTCTCCACATAGGAACGCAGGATATGGTGAGGCCAAAAAGGAACACCCACGGAGCCATAGACAGAGGAGTCGTCTCGCTGGCGGCTGGGTTGGAGACACAGGAGACAGGAGCCACACGATCCGCAACCCACCATCCACTTGTCTTTGCCAACCAACCTCACTTGCTAGCTGCAATCCACCTCTCTGCAATCCACAATCCACACTCCGCCACGCCACCATCTTCTTGCTAGCCTCTCATTTTTCTGCTAGCGTAGCCACAGCAGTTATATTAGTGGCCAATGGCTCACTGGTTACAGCTGACGGCCAACTAGCCACAGCTGATGGCCATCCAATCACAGTTGATGGCCGTTTACTACCTGAGCCAGCAGCACTTTTCCACGTGAGGCCGAGAGCCTGGAAATTGCACTCCTGGCTCTGTCCCCACAAATGGCATTAACAGGAAATCAATGGTTATGTCCACGGGCCACCATTCCCACATGGGAGACAGCAGGTTTACTCTGTAAAGTGCAGAATGAAGGTTTTTGGGCTGGGGACACCAGGACACGTGATGGGAAGAAAGTGTTGAACAAGCTGCTGCATGGTGCTGAGAGTCCCAACTCCACCATTCAGAGGGTGGGAGCGGCCTCATCCTCAAGCAGAGACTGACAGAGCCCAGGGGACTAGCCAACACTGAGAGAGGGGTCCTCCAACCCAGTGCCCCAGCCAGGCCATCAAATACCCGACACTCACAGCCAACCGGCCTCACCCATGTTCTCAGACCTTCCAATCAGCTTTGGACTTGCCCACTCTTGCAAGAAAAGCTGGGATCACTGAACATCTGCAGAAAGTTTCTAACCATATGGAAATGGAAATGAAAAGAGCAGGGGGAAGAAAGAGACTTTACAAAGAGAAGGAAGCTTAAAAAACAGAAAGACTATTAGAAATACCCTCAGAGTAAAAAGATAGTAGGACTATGAAACAAGGACAAAATACTATGGGGGCAGGGGGTGAATATTCAAAGAACAAGCAAATATGATAAGAAATAAACACTTAATGATTAGAGCCAGGAAATAAAGGTAAGCAAATCTTCCAAAAAGTAAAACAAAAGGATAAAGACTTAAAAAATAAGACAGAAGCAATAAAAACATTAGAGGACAGCTCCAGGAGGCTCAGAAGCTAAAGAGAGAGGATCCACAGAAAAAGACAAGAGGACATGTTGAACTGGAAAGGAAAAGTATCTAGTTTGCTAAACGACTCGGCTCTGGATACCTTTACACCTGCATAGAGTTTAACACTCATCACTGATTTAAGTCACGTGTAGCTGTATCAGGACGCCTGGAGGTGAGACGTACGTGTGTGGGGTGGAGGCCGGGCCGGCAAACAGCCTAAGTCCTCGTTTCCCAAAGGGGGAAGATCACTGTTGATGCCTGAAGCTTAAAGTTCAAGGAGAAATAAAACACGCACGTCGTTACGAAGTGGGGATTACATACCACATGGGAGAGACGGGGAAAGACTGGAGTCTGATGTGTTTTTTATAATGAATCTTGTAGAACTATTTGACTCTTTACATGCAGAACTTTGATTTCAAACACACACACGCACACACACACACACAAACACACAAAATAATAAAACCGTACCATTTTTCAAAACTGTATTTTAAAAGACAAAAAACAGTCTCACAGTCTCATTTCAGTAATTAAAACTCACTTCTAGGTTAGTCCATCCAGTCAAGACCAAAACTTCAAACATACATTGAAAATCAAAACTGTCTCCCATGTGACCATCACACCACCCTCACTCTGAAAAGCAGCAATTAAGAAGGAAAGAAACAGCCTGCACGTGTGTGTGTATGTGTGCGTGCACAGTGTGTGCTGCCCCATGGAGGGCAACTTGGCAATAAAGTACCATAGACCATTGGTGCCCTGAATTTCACTTTCAGAAATTCATCCTAAGGAACTTTATCCCCAGGATTATATAAATATTTGCCTTTATTTTGTATTTTTCTTGTTTTTTGTTTTTATTTAACTCAACATAGCTAATAACAAAAACATTAAAAAAATATCTCCAACACTTGGCTATTCAGTTAACTTTGGTTGATGACATTTGATTATTTAGTTCTTACTTGTTTCCAACATGTATTAACATAGCTAGTATAAATCTCTCTCTAAAAGTTTACAACAGGCTTTCAACTTGTATATTATGTCCTAATCAACTAACATGACTCAGTTATTAGTTTTGAATCTAAATATTCTCCCACAGAGAAGCTTATTAAAACAAATAACCATTTTAGGCTAATGTTAATTAGTTTTCAACCACAGCGATTTCCCTGCTTCCGCTTCCTCTAGCCATGGAGGATTTCTACCTGGGCCGCAGTCGAGGGTAAAGGAGCCGGTGGAGAACTCCTTCAATGCCCCACCATGTTTGGAAAATCAGGCTGCAGGCAGGACGTATGGATCCAGGGGAGAGCAGCACTGGCTTGTGGGACAGTCTGCGTGACTCTCAGGATTCTGAGTCATCAAAAGACCCACAACTCTCTGCCTTTGGTAGAGATGGCAAGTGTCACACATTCAGGAACTCAAGAAGCAGTCTGGGAAGTTCTTCGTTTTCTAAGATGACAACCTGTCATCATCATTGTTCCAGGACTTTTGGGACCTAGCTCCTCACATTTTAGATGTAATTTCCGGAGTTTTAATACATTTCTTAAGCTTTTTGTGCAAGGTGTGAAATGTGCTGTACCTTTTCTCAACAAAATGTTTTCTTCCTTCCATGAGCACTTCTACCTTAAACAGTCTGTGTCCCTGTCATGCCGGGTGTCATGTGGGGTCTAAGCTCCCGCTCCCCACATAAAAACACAGGATACGGTGAGGCCAAAAAGGAACACACACGGGGCCACAGATAGGGGAGTCACACCACTATATTCTCGCTGGTGGCTGGGCGAGACACACGAAACAAACATACTAGTCTCGCTTGCTAGCTCAGCCACCATCTTCTTGCTAGCCCTCATTTTCTGCTAGCGTAGCCACGGCAGTTATATTAGTGGCCAATGGCTTACTGGCTACAGCTGATGGCCAACTAGCCACAGCTGATGGCCATCCAATCACAGTTGATAGCCATTTACTACCTGAGTGAGCACGTTTCCACATGAGGCCGAGAGCCTGGAAACTGCACTCCTGGCTCTGTTCCCACACTCCACCCCTACAGGGTCTCGCCTCACCATCTATGTGACAAGCGTCTTCCACCAAGGGCCCTGTGCGAGGAGCCTGGAGGTAAATGCAGTATCCTGGACACAGCCAGGCTCTCTGGGCACAGCCAGGGTTTCTCAGGGCACTGCCACTCTCTCTGGGCCTCTCAGGGTATCGTGCTGGAACAACAGCGACTCATAGTCCAGGTGTTTACATATTCTCGATGGAGGCCGGTTGGGACACAAAAGCAAACATCCACCAGTTCCACTATATGGTGGTATGTTCCCAAATAGTCAAGTGGTCCGTTAAATTAGGGATGGAAGGCAATTCCCTACAGTCCATAGTCACTTGCCAGGGCTGTGCATTGGCCCCACAAAGTGTGCCTTCTCCACAGGGCTAGGGCTCCAAGTCCTCCCCAACTTGGAGGGTGAGGGACTCAGCAAGCACTTCCCACTCCACAGGGCGGCAACAACCTTCGCTTTCTCTGGCCTATGCTGGTTGGGGAAGAACCATCCACGTCTTCCCACCCCTCCACAGGGGTCCAGCTCTCCGGCAGCTGCTCCTCCTGGTCTTCCTGAGACTGAGTGTTCATATGCACAAACTGCTCCATTACCCCTTGGAGAGTTTTGGCCGGCACCGTACCCTGCTCGCTGCGCCTTTTGTCACGCGGGTGTCATGCAGGGTCTGTGGTTCCACTCCCCCCATAAGAACACAGGACATGGTGAGGCCAAAAAGGAACACCCACGGAGCCATAGATAGGGGCGTCATGCCAGTCATATTCTCGCTGGCATCTGGGTTGAAGACACAGGAAGCAGGAGCCACACTATCCGTTACCTGCCATCCACTTCTCTGCCAACCAACCCCACTTGCTAGCTGCAATCCGCCGTGCTAAATGCAATCCGCGTTTGCTAGCTCAGCCACCGTCTTCTTGCTAGCCCCCATTTGCTGCTAGCGTAGCCACAGCAGTTATATTAGTAGCCAATGGCTTACTGGTTACAGCTGACGGCCAACTAGCCACAGCTGATGGCCATCCAATCACAGTTGATGGCCATTTACTACCTGAGCCAGCACCTTTCCACGTGAGGCCGAGAGCCTGGAAACTGCACTCCTGGCTCTGTCCCCACAGTCCTGCTTCAGGTAACTCTCCTCTGAGCGAAAGGATGGGACGCAGACCTCCACAGCCGTGCTGGCTGGTAATTTTATGATACTACTCTTTCATGTTTAAGCTTTTAATTCATTGGAATTTAATTTGGTATGAAGAAGAGACTGTAACCTTTCCATTTTTTTGTTTTTCCAAATGGTTATTGGTTCCCATATGCCACTGATAATGAATCCACACGTTCCCCTCTGGTTTTAAACACTGAGACTTTGTCTGAAGTGTAACCCAGGGCCTCGAGGGCTACATTTGAGGAAATCTTGCACTGAAAGTCAGAAAGTGCTGTGCCCTCCCTGAAACCTATGACATAAGTCTGTCACTTCCTTTTTTTTCCGCCTTGTTTCTATGAACTCCCTCTTTCCAAACTCTGCAAGGACACTGGTTCACCTCTGTAGAAATCCCCAGGGCCTGCAGACAACGCAGACTTAACTAATATGGGGAAATCTGGGAAATGCTTATCTACTCAGTTAAGCTTACTTTATATGGTGACTCAAACTGTCTAGAACCTAAACCATCCTTTTCTTCCCCAAACCATTTCCTCCTCCAGACTTCTCTATTCCTACTGTCCAGACTCAAGATGTTGATGTCATCCTAGAACCCGCCTTGTGCGTCCTGCATACCCAGGACGCAGCACATTGGGCCCCCTTCCCTGTGGCCTCTTGGATGCCCCCACTGGGACTACCACTGCCGCCCCCGCCGGACTCTCCTCACCTTTCACCTGGAGGAACAGTGACCTCCCAGCTCCACTCAGTCCCTGTGCTAACCTACTGAGCCCACCCCTGTCACACCCCGCGCGGCACACCACAGAGCTGCTCAGAGGCCTGGGCCTCATGGCTCACAAGCGGAAGTGCAGGCAGGGCCACCGCCATTTGTCCCCGCCCCACATGCCCGGCCAATCTCCCTCCTCACTCTGACACCCCTGTTATTTCTCTCCTCTCCCACCTCTAGTCTTAACTGGGTTTAGGGATATTTATTCAAGTACCATGTTTCCCCGAAAATAAGACCTAGTCAGACCATCAGCTCTAATGCATCTTTTGGAGCAAAAATCAATATAAGACCCGGTATAATAAAATATAATATAATATATATAGTGTAATAAATATAATATAATATAATTAATATAATATAATACCAGGCCTTATATTAATTTTTGCTGCAAAAGACACATTAGAGCTGATGTTCCAGCTAGGTCTTATTTTCGGGGAAACACAGTAGTGAGTAACGTATACGACACCTTACTGCCCATTTTTTACTTTTCTCAGTGGGCCAGTAGCCCTCACAAAAGCAAAGTGCCCAGGCCCAAGGTCAGGCCTTGCTGTTTTCAAGCGCTTCTTTTTTTGCACACCTGAAACTAATAAAAAAAATTAAAAGATATAAATGTACCATATTGGGCCCTGGAAATTTTGCACCAAAGATTTTTATCTGACCACTTTCCTCTAAGTCAGGAAAGAGCTGGGAGCGGAATGGGACACTGGTGACTGAACAAGGGGAGAGGTGTGTGGCCCACCGATGTGTCTCCATGTGGGTGGGCCAGGGCCTCAGCTCCCATCACTCCCAGGACAACGCACTCCACGTCCCCCCTCCTCCTGGTTTCTGCTTCGCGGTGCCCTACCCGGCCCCTCCTGGGCACACACATGTACTCTGACTGGGGGCCCCTCCCACCACACTTCCACATCTCTCACTCTGGCCACCATCTCTCTGAGCTCTCAACTCACGCATGCACGTCCTACTGCATGTGTGTCACAGGCTCGCCGCACACACATCATCTGTTCCACGTCTGTTCCATTTGTCTCAGAATGTGGCCCTTTGGCATTCCTCTGTCTACTTCCAGGGCGGGCGTGACCCAAACATATCGACCAAGTACGCAGGGACTGAGGGTCCACACTGCCACGTGACCAGTCACACATCACGCGGATCCCACCTTCTCACAGCGCACGCACACCCTCTGCTCCGTCCCACTGCCACCACGACGGCCCTGCCACCCTCAGCTCTCAGCTGGTGACTCAACAGCCTTCTTCCCTCACTGGCTCTCTCCCTTTAGGATCCATGCAGCTCATTTACAAATACAAATCTGATTTGGCCACTTTCCTGCTTAACACTTCTCAAAACCGCCTTCAGGATAAATCCATTGACCTTAGCACCGTTACAGGGCTGCCTGAGACCCGGCCCTCCTACCGCCTCAGCCACACCTCACACCACTTTGCCCCTCACTCGGCCGCTGCCACACTGGCCTTCCCCCGGTTTCTCTGACCCGCCATGGTCCTTCTAGCTTGCAGCTGAGGCACACGCTGTTCCCACCACCTGACGCATGACCTCTTCCCCCACGTCCACCTAGACCTTCATCTGGCGGCATCCTGCCCTTCCTGTCCATATGCCGCTCTCTGTAACCTTCAGCCTAGATTAGGTCCCCCTCCTGGCACGTGCCCCACAGCATACCACAACCGTGAGCACACATGCAACATACAGCTCCCTCTAAGCAGAGCCACCCCGTGACATTCAGAAACCCTGTCCATTTTCATTACCACTCAGCCCTCGGCTCCAAGCATGTCTCTGGGTCAAAGTTGCCATCTCCTGTGAGTCAGTGAGTGGGTGAGTGGGTGAGTGAGCGAGTGAATGGGCTGATGATAAAACGTAACAATTATCCCAGCTCCAGTGCCCACTGTGGACAAGCTTGCATTATCCTCAGAAGCCCTTGACTACATACAACCTGACTCGTGGCTGCACCTGAATGCCGGCAGCAAGCCTGTGCTTTCCAGTCCAGTCCACATCAAGGAGGGGCTAGCAGAGGAAGGCCTCTGTCCTGTGCTTGGAGGAGGGGGACAGCCCGAGGAAAGGGCAGGGATGGGAGAATGCCAGATGTCTGGAGAGAAGGGAAAATCAACTGAGGTTAAGTGACCACCCATACAGACAGTGTCTCTCATTGACTCCCCCAAAACCCTATGAAGTAAGAATTACTGGCCCAGTTTTACAGATGACGCAACCAGAGCTCGAAAAGCGGCGTAACCTGCCCACGGTCCCCCAGCAGGGCACACAGACACGGAATGTTATGCCTCGTGCCTTCGCTCACCCGCTGCCCTCACCTGGAACAGCCGTCCCCACTATCCACTTCTAACTCCTCATTACACAGCTGACACGCAGCCCCCAGGAAGGCACCCGCTCCTCGGCATCAGTGCACTCACCCCGGCCTGACCCCCCCCCCCCCCCCCCGGTTTGGAGCCCACTGAGTGCGAGTGCAGCTCTGACCACCCTTTCCCCAGGGCTTCAGATGCAATGAATGGCCTGCAGTGTGGCAGGTGTCCTGGGGCTGCTGGATTTAGGACTGCCTGCTCTCCCCAGGGAGCCACGTGCCTTTGAGCAGCGCTGGGGGGACAACACTAAGACACAAAAGAGAAAGTTAAGGTCCTCTTTTTTCCTTGGATGTTCATTTTTTAAATCAATACGCTCCAAAACTTGTCCAGTCTTTCAGACTCAGAGGCCTAAAGTTTCCTGAGGGTAATCAAAGGCCCGGATGGTCCTTCCTATAGACCAAACTTTCTATAAAACAAGCCTGAGTCATCACCACTTAGCAGAGGAGGTAAACTGCCATTTCCTTCTAATTTACAGCAATTGTTCTGTTTCTGTACTAGAAAAGAAATTTCTATTATATTCAGCAGGACAAATCATTGAAGTAATGAAAAAGCACTCACCTATTTGTGACTCAACTACGCGTGTGACAGAGAAAGATTCTACAACAGGAGAGTAAGGAGTGACTCCCAGGTGTGCCCTCTGAAAGCAAACATAACATTTCAGGAGTACAGAGGTGTCATGAGGCAGACCAAGGCCACGTTCAGGGTAGTCATGAGCTGCAGAACGGGCAGGCAGGCTGGGAGAAGCCCAGCAGTCACCCCGGCTACCTCCTCCTTTCACAGGTGGGGAACTCCCAGAGGGACGTGGAAACTGTCGTGGGCCCCTCCACTGCTCAGGGTCACAGTCAGATCCGACCGCATCTGCCACAGCGGCCACTGTCACCTCGGTGTGTGCTTTTGTGTTCTCTAACCCTGTGACAGGAATGCTGTATCAGGAGCCGATCCTGCCCAGCAGCCAGGAATTCACACCTAGGAGGACGAGACGGGTGCTCTGGGCACAGACCTGTGCTGCTGCTGAGCACCGCACGCTTCATGAGTCAGCTTCACACCCACTGAGAGCTCGGGTTCCATAGTTACGAAGAATGCTGGAAAACCTGTGACACACCGTAATTGCTATATTTTCAATGTAATTGTCATATGATTTTTATCTGGGAGGTTAACTCAACAGTACCAATTTTATCGCTGGCCTCTTTATTTTCATAGCTAATGGATCTTTCTACGGGGAATCAGAATTTGGCCGAAATGAAAGCATCTTATTAGGTTCTTGATTCTCCTTATTGGAAAATTCATTGAACCGATCATGTGAAAAGGGAATTTGAGGTGAAATGCCTGTCACCTTGGAGTCTGTGACAGAGAAGGGAAGGAAGGATAGGCACACACTGTAGTAGTCAGAACAGGTCATGTTATAGCACAGAAACAAATAAGCCCTGAAATGTCAGTGATGTAACAGTTAGAGGTGGGTTGTCACTGATGCAAAGTCCACCGTACGTAGGTTGTCCTAGTGTCGCCTACTGGCAGCCACGCCATCTGGAACGTGTGCCTTCCAAAGTTGCTGCATCAGAGGACGATGGAGGGGAGGGAGACGCATACCGGGCCTGGATTGCATCAGCCGGGAAGTGGAACACAACGCCGTCGCTTCCTGCTCAGGGTGCACTGGCCAGACCCAGCCGCGCGTCGCTAATTAACTGCAAGGGAAACCAGGGAGTGAAGACACACATTCATCCAGTAACCCCACCAGCGAGCGGATCTACCACAGGCAGGGCCCCCGGATTTCAGGAAAGCAAGTACTGAAACGCTCCAAGTATGTATTTGCAAAGAAACAGATCCATAGGTGCCTTGATAAAAGAAAGACGGGAAGGAAATGCACTGCAATGATAACAGTGAATGCCCCTAGGCACTCAAGTGTTTGTGGGTTTTATTTTCTTCTTTATATTTTTATATTTCCCTAGCAATATTAAATAAATGTTTGAGAATCCAAAAAAATGTAATTTTTTGAATTGAGAAACAAGTTCAGACCAGAAATAATTACGACTCCAATGAGGAAAATGACTCAAAAGGAAAGGGAATTTCTTTAAAACGCACTTCTGATTAGATGAGCACAATTAGCCAGCAAAAACAAAAGTGAGAGATGGGCCCAGACATGCCGCTTACATACAGGAAGCTCTCTGGTGAGATCGGATTTTTACAGCATGTCTGTACAAGACGGAGAGGAGGGCACAGGGCCAGGCCAAGGCAGAGGGGCACAGCCCTAGGAACCACTGCCTCAAGAGACGAAAGGGAATTTAACCAAAACACGCAAATTAGGAAACAAATGAGCTAAGGCAGAGAGGGGATCCACTCCAGGCCACAGCACTCGGATCTCTGCTCTCCGAGGCCCAGAGCACGTGCCCAAAGTGCCTCCAAAGTGAAATGGGCAAAGGCCTTGGTGGGGTCTACATAGGCCCTGCCCACCTGGCTCTCGCCCTCCTCCAGACCTCACCTCCTACCCCTCAGTCCCTCCCTCTCTGGGCGACAGACTCGTGCCCTACGTTCATTAATCTGACCCCACGACCTGTGCTCAGCCTGGATCATTCCCTCTTCCTTCCCCAAGGAAGCCCCCACTCCCAGTTTCAGAGGAGCCCCTCTGTCAGATGCCCTCCCCACTCTCACCTCGGTGTGTGCTTTTTTGTTTTTTAATTTTTTTAGATAATTTTTTTAGTTTCCAATTATAGTTGACATTCAATATTATATTAGTCTCAGGTGTACAGCATAGTGATGTACAACATTTATATAACTTATGAAGTGATCATCCTGCAAAGTCTAGCACCCATCTGACACCATACATACCGTGCTTCCCCGAAAATGAGACCTAACCGGAAAACAAGCCCTAGCATGATTTTTCAGGATGACATCCCCTGCACTTAAGGCCTAAAGCATCTTTTGGAGCAAAACTTAATATGAGACCCGGTCTTATTCAGGGGGAAACACAAACACAGGAGCTATTACAATATTATTGACTGCAGTGCTTGAGCTATCCCCTCCATCCCCATGACGACTGTGTAACTACCAAAGTGTACTTCTGAATCCCTTCCCTTCTTCACCCAGGCCCCCAACACCCCTCCCATCTGGTAACCATCGAATGCTCTTTGTATCTATGAGTTTGTTTCTGTTTTGCTTGTCCGTTTATTTTGTTCTTTATTTCACATATAAGTGAGATCCTATGGCATTTGTCTTTCTCTGTCTGACTTACTTTACTCAGTACAATACCCTCCAGGTCCATCCATGTTGTTGCAAATGGCAAGATTTCATTCTTTTTTTGGGTGAAAACTATTCCATCGTACATACGTACCACCTTTTCTTTATCTATCCATATATTGAGGGGCACTTAGGTTGCCTCCACATCTTGGCCGTTGTAAACAATGCTGCAATGAACATACGGATGCACACATCCCCTCGAAGTAGCATCTGGGTTTCTTCAGATAAATACCCAAAAATGGGATTACTGGGTCCTTCTTTGTCTCTTGTTATGTATAGCCTTTGTTTCAAAGTCTATTTTGTCTGGTGTAACTATTGCTACCCCAGCTTTTTTTTTTTTCAATTCCCTTTTCATGCGATATCTTTTTCCATCCCTTTACTTTCAGTCTGTGTGTGTCTTTCGATCTGAAGTGAGTCTCTTGTAGGCAGCATATGTAAGTGTCTCGTTTTCTTATCCATTCAGCCACCCTATGTTTTTTGACTGGAGCACTTAATCTATTCACATTGAAAGTAATTGTTATAGATATGTCATTATTGCCATTTTTTAATTCATATTTCTTAAGTTTTTTCTTCTTCTTAACGAAGTCCCTTTTATGCTTCTTGCAGTACTGGTTTGGTGGTGATGAATCCTTCAGTGCTTCCTTGTCTGGGAGCAGCACGTGCTTACCTACTTCACTGTCAGCTCCCAGGAGAGTGGGAACCATGGCCAGTTTGGCTCACTGAATGGGCTTTCATGCTCTTTAGCTCCTTTTTTACTTATGGGTGAGAAGCCATGGGAGAGATTATTTCTTCACCTTTTTACTGAAGAGCCAGTGTCTCTAGGAAGGAGGACATTTTGAACTAGAAATCAAGTACAGTGAGTTTTCATTTTTTGGCTCCCATTCTCATATGAGCTCTCCATGGGACCTTAGGACCTTTTTACTTCTCTCTGAGCCAGTGTGCTCTTTTATAAAGTAAGAGTTTAATCTAGATGGCATCTGAGGTGCCTCCTTCTCCAACACAGCATCCTCTGGAAGACTAGCAAGACAAAGACTCTGGCGTCTGAATCCCATTTCGGCCACTTGGTCATCTTGTGCCCTTAGGTAGATGGCTTAATCCCTCCATCCAGACTTCCTCTTCTGTGAAGTGTGGTGAGAATGCTAGCTCACAGATCTGATAGAGGATTAAACAACATGACATACTACCCTGTGTCCCCGAAAATAAGACCGAGCCGGACCATCGGCTCTAATGTGTCTTTTGTAGCAAAAATTAATATAAGACCCGGTATTATATTATATTAGGCTCCTCACCTAACCACCTCAGCATCCTCAGCGGTGAATGGGACAGAAAGCACTTTGTCTCGTCCGAGAAGCGAGGCGTCAGCGACACAGTGCAGGGGACAGCTCTGAACTGTGAAGCCGTTTCCAAGGAAAAGCATCCACAAGGGTCTTTGGACCCAAGACCTCCGTGGTAACAGATTCCACTCACCCACCAGCACACACCTCATTTCGCACATCCACTCACCTGCCAGAACACACCTCATCTCACACATCCAATGCTGTGAATCATGAAAGAAAAATACTGACGCCTAGTAAAATGCCCACCACTGAATAAGTGCACAATCATTTCTTCTGAATGATTTAGGTAAAAATGACTCAAGAAGGGTTTTCGAGGCCTCCTGAGAGTCAACAGGTGGGCGCATGAAGCCACCCAAAGTCCCTGTCGCAGGACAGCCCCAAACCCCTAGGGGCTCCAGTGGAGAGCCACCTGGTCCATTCCTCTCTCCGTTCCCTGGAGAATGGTGGCCTGGTGCTGAGGCTTCCTCACAAGTCCACGTTGGTTCACACTCACAGAATAGTAGGCTCCCCCAAACCAAGCAAGGACCCCTCACCCACATTGCTCTTCCTTTAGAAACCATTTCCGGGTGGACGGGTGGTTCAATTGGTTAGAGCGCGAGCTCTGGGTAACAGGGCTGTCTGTTCGATTCTCACATGGGCCAGCAAGCTGCACCCTCCGCAACTAGAATGAAGTCAATGAGCTGCCACTCAGCTCCCCGGTGGCCAGATGGCTCAGTTGGTTGGAGCGCAGGCTCTCAACCACAAAGTTGCCAGTTCGACTCCCCCTGCAACTAGCAACGGCAACTGGACCTGGAGCTGAGCTGCGCCCTCCACAACTAAGACTGAAAGGACAACAACTTGCCTTGGAAAAGTCCTGGAAGTACACACTGCTCCCCAATGAAGTCCTGTTCCCCTTCCCTCCCGCCCCCCAAAAAACAAAAAAACAAATCCAAAAAAAACTATTTCCAAGAAGGTTACATGAAGGACAAAGTTAGGTAAGACCCCCAGACTCAGTTGTCTGTCTAGAAAAACATTTCAAACTCTCCTTGAAAAATTCCACTACCACACTGGGGAATTCTCTACAGCAGAGATGTGCCAATGGGCGAGATGGGTGTTGCCTCTGGTGGTGGAACCAACGGTATTTTCCCAGATTACCAAAGAGGTGCTACATCTCCTTTTCAGAAGCTAAACATCCTCACAGTTTCAACAGAGGCCTTCACCTGAAATGTCCTCCCTGTTGAAGTCTCAAACCAATAGTTTCATACGACCTATTTTTCCTTCAGTGAAACGAGGTGTTACAGTGATGACGATACAGGTTCCCAAGTGCGGAAGCCATCATTAGTGCTGGTAGTATTTTTGTTTACTTGCACCCCTCTCCATCACACCCCTCGTTCACAATGAGCTCTGCAACTGCTTCTCAGTAATAGTCCTCACAAGACCTCCGGGAGGCAGCATGACCAGCGCTAACACTTCTGTGTTGCCTGAAGGGGAAGCACAGACGTGAAGAGCTGGTTGCCATCACCGTCCATACAGTGATCGCACTGACACCAAGCTCTGCCCCCATCTGGCCCTACGTCCACGATGCCAGCTCTCTCTGTGGCCCTTGTCTTTGATGACTGAAACAGCAGATCTATAACCAGAGGACCTGGGCTGGGCACAGAATCAGAATTGGAGACTTTGTGCCTTGGATAGACCTTAATGACCATCTACCCAAATCCACTGTTTTGCTGGACAGGACCAGAGAAAACACTTTACCCAACTCACACAGGCCATTTACTCCCAGTCCGGTGCGTTTGGGCTTTTCATACCATGTTGCCATGCTTCACCTTTCTTCCTCCACGCTCTTCCATCAGTTTCCGTTGGTTAAAATTTACATGGCTTCAACTCCAACCAAGAAAACTGAAACATTTACATGCTGAGTCTGGTGTTCTACCACCTGACCTGGGCTGGCCTCAGAATGCTGAAAAAGTCTGATGCAGTGTCCTATTTTGAGTCCCTTCCTTTCCCCCCAAACTCTGTCCTTGAAGCTAGCCACTGGCTGCGGCGGGGCTCGGCCCACCCTCCATGAGTCTGCAGCTACCCTCACACACCTGGGGTCTGTCCTGGGGTTCTGGTGGAGGGACACTTAGCTGTAACATGGCCAGGGCAGAGAGCTCTCTCCTAAGCTGTCCCTTTGTAGGAAGTGGGTTGACGGGCTGCAGAGGAGCAAAAGGATGAGAACTTGTGTGGCTGACATCACTTTCCTGTCCTCTAACCTGCCCCGAGCAGGAGGTTGTCCCCACACTGATTGATTTATGCTTCTTCAAGCAAACCCACACCTTAGCTGCCAAGTACCTATCAATTCATACTTAGTTGTGGGGGCCATAAACAAATTAAGCCAAAACTCAAACTACAGCTCCTAAGCTGCTCTCCAACCCTAGTACCCATAGTTCTGATTTTAGCAGTTCTCCTTCCTCTCTCACCATATATTTTTAGAAACTTGTTACATTTCCTGCTTCTCTTCCCTTTCTCTAAAACTGTGTTTATAACTGTTTAGAGCAAAACAATAAATAAATGAACCAAGTCAGAAACTGCAGGAATATCTGCAAATAACATTATCAAGTTTATAATCTGTCATTTGGCCAGTATAAGGTTGAATGAACGTAAAAGAAATGCAAATCAGGATCCTTCCCTGTAAATTCCCATGACGCACCCTGGCCACACCCACTGCACAGAAGACAAAAGGCCCAGGAGCGGAGGCAGCCGCTTCTTCCAGCAGAGCCGACTCACCTCCCGGAACCGGAGTCGGCAAAGGTACTGTCCTGGTCACATTTTGGCTTTTAAAATATTTTTTGTTTCTCTCCTTGACTGTTATCTCTCAAACTGCCTTCTCTGAAGCTAAAGCCTCTTCCCTCCTGGTTCTGTGTGTGAGTTAGAATCACAATCGGATTTCAGAAAATGATCCTTCCTCTTGGTGGGAACTGAGGGACGGGGAACTGCTTCCACAGGTGGCCGGTGGTGCAGCCAAGCCTTCCCTCAGAGGGAACTCCACTTCCAAAAACTGCCGAGAGAAAACTGGAACTTCCCAAGTCTGCCTCTCTCTTGCATCTGAGTGAGGCAAATGCCTCCTTCTTGTGGGGTTTTTGAACTTAGCCAAACTTGACTGAGTGCCTACTGTGTGGGCACTAAGGGATACCAAAATTCTAAAAGAAACGTACAGTCTGCTAGAGGAGGCAGACACCTATGCAAATGGTTCAAGGGAGTGAAAAGAATGGGGAACATGCTGAATGTGGTTATGCCATGAGTTAAGTTGCCCAAGAAGCACAAAGCAGAGGTGGTTCCCCTCATAGGTGTCTGGTTCAGAGGTCATCAAGGCTGACAGCCGCTGGTGTTCTCCGTTGCAGAAGTCAAGATGGCCAAGGTCCCCGACCTCTTTGAAGACCTGAAGAACTGTTACAGGTAGGAAATGGACTGTGATCTGATGAGGGGACCCAGGCTCATTAGAACCCACCCAGCGAGGAGGTGCAGTGACCAGCATGGGGCCAGACCGGCAGACGCTATAGAGATGGTCCCACCTCCAAAGTCAGAGCAGGCTCAGCAAAGGCTTAGGGAAGCCAAGCATCCAGCATGTTAAACGGATGTGACGTTGACAGGAAGACGGCCATTACCAAAAACGTGTTTTTTAAGGCCTGCTGAGTCCTAGCGAATTTCAGCGTCTATTCATACACAGCCTGGGCTGGGTCACATGCTCGGTCTGGTACAGTAAGGGGTTCTAAAGGCCTCTTAGAGAGAGACCACCCTCAGGAAACTCCTTGCTCTCAATCTGGAGAGGAAAATGGCTCCACAGCAATCCGAGCACGCGGGAGCTCATACACACTCAAACCTAGTCAGATGTAAGAGGAACGTAAGTGAATAAAAGGTGTAAATTATAAAACACTTTCAACAACATGTTCTCATTACCTGCTTTACCTGCTAATATGCACTAACACACGCTCGGCCATCCAAGTGTTGTTTGGGTGTTTTGCCAGGTATAAATTACTAAATCCATTTTAGTGAGTACATGAAAGC
The DNA here is from genome assembly GCF_004115265.2 of Rhinolophus ferrumequinum. Taxonomy (NCBI): domain Eukaryota; kingdom Metazoa; phylum Chordata; class Mammalia; order Chiroptera; family Rhinolophidae; genus Rhinolophus; species Rhinolophus ferrumequinum. The sequence continues at coordinate 89,265 of NW_022680356.1, forward strand.
AATGAGTAATGTAGTCTATTTGGTCAGAATTTAAATAAGGTGCTTCGGCAGAACTTTTCTCTTGAGGAGCTGAAATCCAATTACAACTCCTGTTTGTAAGCCAAGCACTGTTTCTGTTGATAAAGCACAGGTAAAGTTCAAGGCCTGTCCTGAAGGTGACTAATTCCAGGTCAGCGAGGTACAGATTACTCTATGTACGTATGTACAGAAGTCGTTCATTTTCAAAGATGGCAGGAGTGTCCGTGTGTGCACACACGTGTCCCAAAGCTAATGAGGTTATTAAAATACATTGCCTGGTGGCCATTGTGATCTAACAGAATGACATTCTCATCATCTTGTTTGACAGTGAAAATGAAGAATACAGTTGCGAAATTGACCAGCTCGCTCTGAATCAGGTAAGCAAATGGCTGCTTCTTAGGGTGGCTGTTCTGACAGTCATATTTTCTCCACGGGAGGACAGCAGCTATGGCTTCAGTCCCATAGGCCTCTGCTGTGCCATCTCGAGATGTCCGGAGACATGCATGTCTTCATTATAAGTGAGGCAGACAGGGCTGATGGCATTCTCCACACTTGCCGGATTTTCCCAGAATAGAGCACAACTACCCTGCACCCCAAGGACTGGAGTCTCCCTGCTTCATCAGATGCTAGTTTGCCACCCTGAGACAGAGCCTTCGGGCCACTTCTCCAGGGGTCTGTCACCTAAAGATATGTTCTGGTCATCCTCTCCGATGCCAGCTCCAGACATCAGAGACAACCCTCCAACGTAACAGCCCAGGAAGCCGAGGTGGACCAAGCAGGCCACTCACAAGTACTCCTATGTGTCTTTGGTACTGGCTCTAAAAGCCATTCCCAGAGGAGTATTTCTAACATGTCTGAGCCCTGTCCTAAGCCTAACTTCCTAAGGGGGAACTATTGGAGAGTCTCAATGTTAGCCTGTTTCACTGTATCTCATTTTTGAGTCTGCAGATAAATGACAAAGACTGGCCAAGAGATGGTATCCTTCCAGGGAAATGCTAGGAGGGAGGAGGAGGGGATGACTGAAGAAAGGTGGGTAGCCGAGACCCCACTGGCGATCCTTCTCACTATGCCCGTTGAATAAAACTCCCACAAAAGGAGTCTCATCCTATAGCCACAGACAGCCTCTCAGTCTCCACCTCCCTTCCTCACAGAAATCCTTCTACGACGCAAGCTATGACACACTTCATGAGGACTGCATGGGTAAATTTACATCTCTGAGTACCAAGGAGACCTCTAAGACTTCCCAGTTTACCTTCAAGGAGAGCGTGGTGGTGGTGGCAGGCAATGGGAAAGTTCTGAAGAAGAGACGGCTGAGTTTCAACAAGGTCCCCACTGATGACGAGCTGGAAGCTGTTGCCAATGACCCAGAAGAAGGTAAGGGGCCATGTGCCGTGATATCCTTGTTTGCCATTTTTAAGCAAATGGGCACAATAGAGTAGAAGGGCAAATAAAACCTAGAATCAGGGTGACAGGGCAGCCAGGCATTAGTCTAGTAACTATCAGGAAGGAAAATTAATTTCTATGCTGCAATGGGGAGAAAGCAGCCTGGCCTGGGTCTAAGATACTTGCTCACATGCTCATTTCACGGCCATACTGTAAAGGTCATGTGACTTCGAGCCCTTCAGCAGGAAATGGTTACACACTGTTGGCGGGTGACACTGACAAGCCATGTTGCTTCTCATGCTAACTGTGCCTCATTGGGAAAGTTACTGACCTTTCTGTGCTTCAGTTTCCTCTACTGAAAAATGCACACGATCAGAGCCCCCTACCTGTTGTGAAGATTAAATGTGTGAATTCCCGCAAGCTCCTGGACTAAAATAATGCCTGGCATGTAGCAAGTACCCAGTAAACGGCAGCTATCATTGTTGCATGACTACCATTGTTGCTACCACGTGTTAATGGTACCAGCACCACCAGTTTACTAATGGCCGCATTATCTTCACAACAACCACTGCCACCAAGAGCTTAGCAGTGCCCACACGATGGCCCACTCCTCAGTCTTTCCCGCATGTGTAGCACTGTTAGGCTCATATGTACCCAATCTGTGTCTAGCTTTACTCACTTAGCAGCATATTGGGGTCATTAGAGTGCCAGTTTTCAGTACCATAAGCCATGTGACAGAGACCATCCAAACCGATGAACCTTCATTTCTACCACCACATCGTTTCTTACAATGGCCTCCTAGAAGCAGTGATGCAGAGCTGGGGGATGCGTGAGGCTGTGGGTGCCTCCAGCATTCAGAGGGGCGGTGGGCACAGAGACCTGCTCCCTCAGGGACACACACAGTTCCCCACATGTTCGCTTCTTGTCTCAGAGCGCTTTCCTTTCAACGTAGGTAGGGTCAGCAGCAGTCTCCCCAGTTACTTAGAGTCCTCCAAACAACCAAAATGACAAAGTTGCACAAATAATCTCTTTCGGCGTCCAGGTCTAAAGAGAATGTTCCTACGGGAATGACCCTGGAGCTGGCTCTCCTGCTTCTGGGTGACTTCACCTGTTCCCTCACCTGCGTGGCCCATTCCTAATGTTCCTTCCACAGCTACCCCCGTGCTGCCTACAGCACATGTCACCAGCATCAGCCCCCAGACATTAATCTGAGCTTGTGCTAATGGTTGCAGAAATCATCCAGCCCAGATTGGCAGCTCACAGCTCCCAGAGCAACATGAAGTACAGCTTCCAAAGGGTTGTCAAACAGTACTGCATCCTGAATGACACCCTCCATCAAACTATCATTCGAGACACGTCGGGTCCATATCTCATGGCAGCCGCATTGCATGACATGGACCAAGCAGGTAAACGGACAGCCCAGTCATCCCCTCCTACTCTTACTTCTCTCTTTCTTTCAAGCTTTCCGCTTTCAAAGAATCAACCTCTCTAGACTCCTGGCCTTGCACAATTCTTCTAGAGCAGGAGGACACACATCACCCCAGTAAAAACCCCAGGCCAGGGCAGGGGCATCAGCCTAATCTGGAGGCCCACAGAGGTGTCGGGCTCTGAGAGCACTGCATGCAGTGCGAAGCTTTCTGAGGTGGTTTCTCCTTTGGTTTTCCCAGATATTCTTTTCCTCCTCAGAAACGTTAAATGACTCACCCCAATTTACCCAGAGCCAAGGAGGAGCCATTACTGTCTATTAAAAAGCCTACCAATCAAACTTACAAATAACACCAAACTAAAAAGAATCGTTATCACAATTATATACCATAACTATGACATAGAACAACCAATAAGTTGCAAGTATGTCCTGAAAGATGAAATGTAGTGTCTGAGAGGTTTTGTCAAACGGATCCAGTTCCCGTGGTATACACAGTTTAGCTTCAGGACAAGTCATCACATACAACATTATTTTCCGACCCCCACAGGGCCCATCCACAGTAAACAGCGGGGCTCTCTCTGTGTGGACCTCCTTCAGCTAACGTGCCTCACGCTCTGTGGCAGCTCCGAATCCTTGTGTTCTATTTCTGACCTAAAATCCTTTCACACAGTTTTATATAATTTGCCATTTTTAATGGAACAAGAATATTCCACTGTATTGCTGTGCTGGTCCCTTGGGTTTGCTCTAAGTAACTCTGTTGCAAATATCTCTACACATAATTTTTCCCTATCAGATTATTTCTGTAGAGCCTAGCCCCAAAGTGGAATGCCTGGGTCCCTAGGCATAAAATAATTTACAGCCCTTATTAAGCATTGTTCTCTACAGAAGCTGAGCTACTTGCCACTATCACTAGCAACATGAGTGTACCAGCTTCTCTAAACCCGTCCACTCGGGCCATTGCGAACTCATGACCTCACTAATTGCAGGGTCTTATCTCACTGTGGTAATTACAAGTGACTCCACAAATACTCAGCCCGAAGCATTCATTCAACACAGAAAATTCTACAGACATTAACCAAGTATTCACCTGCCTAGTAAATGTGGCAGATGTTGTGAAGGACACAAAGATGCACCAAATTGCATTCCTGGTACTTACACCAGTCAGGGACCACACACACACACACACACAGAGCATCTATATAAACGCTTGATTTTACACAAATACAATGAATTTACTTTCTTTTTGGCTTTTCTCTTCACCAGTGAAATTTGACATGGGTGCTTATACATCAAATGACGAGTCTAAATTTCCTGTGACTCTAAGAATCTCAAAAACGCGACTGTTTTTGAGTGCCCAAAATGAAGACGAACCCGTATTGCTAAAGGTCAGTTGTCCTCGGACTCCAACATACCTTTATTACACCCCATACATCTGCAAATGACCCCAACAGACAGACACCCCTATCAAGGTGCACAGTCCTCTTCTCGTCCTACCACAGTCCCCACCTGCCCACCTGCCCCCCACCCTACTTCTCACCCATGCCCAGGGGCAAGTGTAAGCAGGATCTGTGAGGGAGTAAAACGGAGGTGGCAAGAGCAAGTAAGAGGTAAATTGCCTCTTCCTTCTTTTCCTCCCCCTGCCTGACCCTATGCACCTCCACCCAGGGTATCCATTAATTGCATCCACCTTCGATCCTTACTGACGTCTACTATCTGACCACCATGACAGTAGGCATTAAGACAATGAGCTGCCTCCAAGAAACTCAAACAAGACAACTGAGATCAGAGTGGGTTAATCACGTGCCAATGGGCACAAAGCAAAAAGCTGGAGCCAAGACTCAAACACTGGCGTCTGCTCCAGTGCCTGTCCCGTCTTCCTTGCTGCCAGCATTGTCCCTCATCCCAGCCCCATCGCCACTACTTTCCCCTGCAAACATGCTGACACACACACGCTCACTACAGTACTGTGGTATCTCCCAATAGGCAGCTGACTTATTCAGCAAATGTACAACTAATCCCCACCCCCACTAGCGTTTATATGGCACGTGTTTCTTTACCTCGGTCAAGTGACACAAAAGGTGTCCGCTGAGTAGGGCAGTAGCTTCATCCAGGAAGTCTCAGCAAGTGTCACTTATTGACAGCTTTCTATTTGTCAAGCATAGTGCCAGCAGCTATGTAGACAGTGGTGTGCCAAAACCCCCAGCCTTATAGAACTTACTCTTCTGGGGGACACAGGCGATAGACAAGCCAAACAACCAGTACAAAGTGCAAGGTGCTGTCAGCAAATTAACAGGGTGCTAAGGTGGACAAAACTGGGAGGGTGCTCTTTAGAGAGAGGGGCAAGGTGAGAGCTGCTGATGGGAGGGGTGAGTGGGGGACATGTTAAACAGAAGAGGGGTCTGAGTGCTCCCAGGCCCTAGACCTTTAGGGGCTGAGAGGCCAGCTTCAAACATCAGAAGGACACTCCAGGAGCTGGGCACCATGATGGGGAGAGAAGATAAGCAGAGGCTAGTGTTGGTGGAGACTTGCTTTTGGATTTCATCTGAGGCACAATGAAAAGCCATTAAAGGGTCTACACAGGGAAGTGTCCTGGCTTCACTTCTAATTTCTAAAACAGAGAACAGATCAGAAGGAAGGCAACAGAGAAAGCAGAGGGTCCAAGTAGGAGGCCATAGTAATAGTCTTGGGGTGGGCAGTGCTGGGATGGGAGGTGGAAAGAATTAGACAAAATCTGGTTATATGTTGGAGACAAAAAAACTAAGGGAAATACAGGAGAAACTCCACGAGATGGAAAAATTAGGAGAGGAATAGCTTTGGGAAATAAAATCCTTGTTGACATTGAAAACCCTAAGGAAACCTTAAAAGGACATCTAGTTGCTTTAGATTAAAAAGAATAGAGAAAAAGCATCTCAAGTTGGAATCTGAATTTTAGTTTTCCATGAAAGCATTGTTAGATTCGATTTGTAACCACAAGAAGAGTAGCTGTTAAAGAGATCACAATTGTCAACAATTGTATTGAAAGGATTCAATTGCTAATATACCAGGAAGTTGTGTGTGTGTGTGTGTGTGTGTGTGTGTGTGTGTTGTTTTAATCTTCAATTGTTGACTTCAATAGGGACATAAGCATCTCTAAGTTACAAATTGTTTTTCCAAAAGTATGATTCGCATACTTAGAGGTCAAAATGTTTAGCGGTCTTAGACACGTTAGTGCTCAGATTGATGGGAAATGCCCTATGCCTTATGCCTGTGTTGGGGGCAGGACAAGATCAGTTTCCACCCTGTCTGCCAGGATACAGGGGGACACCAGTGTCACTGGCACTCTTCATGACTAATTTGGATTTCTGTCCAGTTAACTAAGGACACCAACTATTATGAATAGATGGAGCCATGCATCTAATAGGCATGTAATAAGTGCTTGTTGAATGGACACGTGAATGAAGAACCTGTATCATACTACAGTCATAGCTCTCAAGGGTTATGTTTCTCACAAAGGCCAAAAGCCAAGGGATCAAGCTTCAGTTCCTTTTCTAGCATCTCTTGTTCTCTAACATCTCTATTCTCCTTTTCCTAGGAGATGCCTGAGACACCCAAAGTCATCAGAGATGAGACCAACCTCCTCTTCTTCTGGGAAAGTCATGGCACTAAAAACTACTTCAAGTCGGTCACCCACCCAATGTTATTTATTGCCACAAAGCAAGAACGCCCGGTGCACATGGCAAGGGGGCAACCGTCCATCACTGACTTTGAGATAATCGGAAAACAGCCTTGACTTAAGTCTGCTTACTTGTGAAGTGCTGACAGTCGTATGTACCATGTACACGAAGGAGTCAAATCCTTCATTTAGTCACTTGCTGAGCATGTACTGAGTCTTTGTAATTCTAAAAGAATGTTTATTCTCTTTGTAAAGAGGGAGCAAGGTCCAATGAACCAACACTAACTTATAAGGTTGCTTGTTATTTAAGGAACACCCTGTACTTTGCAAAGTACCAATCATTTTAATTATCCTTCATAACCATCTTGGGAGGACCAGGGCTACAACTATCAAACGGCCTAACCCACATCACAATGGGTTAACTAAGGCTTCAGAGAACTAACCAGTCCCCACAATAGCAACTGGATTGAGAAGCCAGATCCAGCGGCTTTCCTTCTGCTTTTAATGATGGACCCTTAATCAAGCACCGTTAAGTTTCTGGGACCCCAGTTTGATCTTCCTCAAAATGGAGGCCATGATATTTGTGCCCTTTCTGCCTCATCAGTATTTTATGACAATCAGTGAGATCACTTTAGTAAAATGTTTCTTGAAGCTGAGCCTCAAGAAGGCAAAGCATGAAATGTTATTATTTATATATACATATATATTTAAGGTAATTATATTATTATATTTATGGCAATTTCTTGCAATCTCTGAGTGTGACCAGGTATCCTCTTCAACAGTGTTTTCCAGGCTGAGTTTGATGTATTCACACTAAGGCACTTTGGTCAAAGTTGTGCTTTTTCCATTGCCATGAAGCTTTGTTTTCTGGTACCTGGGATCCTTGTAATTATGACAATAAATTCATATTAATGATTCTGTTTGTTGAGCTGATAACTGGCCAAATTCTGTCACTCTTCTGTCTTTAAACTTGCTTTGGTATTCTTGTGTCATTCAGTTGCACCTGCTATCAAGTCCTACTAGCTAAATTGGTATGAAGTTAACTTTGGTGACCAAGGACAACCGTTACCTAAGCTTTCTTCTCTGGAATGTAAGCAATGTTCCTCCCAGGTCCTAAAAGTTGCAATCAAAACATAGTATTACATTATTATCAACAATGAGGACTGATACATTATCAATCATAATTAAATTAACAAAAGTAAATCTGACACATAATTACTTGTTTCACTGCATAGTCATCAGGACAAATGAAAAAAGTTCACACACATGTAACTGTAATTCATGCTACTCTACAAAACCAAACCAAGATTTTATGGCTTTTCTCTCCTTTTGTTAGCTTGCCAGTTGCATAAATGGCACTAAGAATAATATTCTTCGGCTCATTTAAAGCTCATTATATGTGTATAGCACGTGTGTTCACACATCCACACAAACTCACATGTAAGAGCCACATTAGTAACTAATCGACCCACTGGAAAGCATATCTACAAGATATGTTGAATCGGAAAAAGTTAAAATCAAGGGAACGTGGAATTAGATGTGGGAAGTAATGGGTAAGGAGTAATCCTAGATGACCCAGGTTCCTGGTACGGGACAGTGTGTGAGTGGTGGTGTCGATCAGTATTTCTGGTAGAAATACGGAGATTTCAGTTCCAGGACGAAGTACAGTGAGTGCCCTTTCAGCCATGTAATCTGAGTGACTGGCAGAACAGGACACCCAGTGAGGATGTAGAATGGGCAGGTGATAATGTATCTGGAACTCAGGACAAGTTAGAACTAGATGCAGATTGGAAGACAGCACTTGCATAGAAAGTAAAATTGTAAAATTTAGAGAAAGAAGAGAAGCCCACGACCACTGTTGGTTGTCCACACAATCGCCATCTCCCCTACCTGGACATTAAGGTCACCATGATGGAGGTCAACAGTCTCAGCACTGAGCTTCTTGGACTCCATTTCTTTCATGATGACATCAGTTTCCAAGTTGATGAGAGCAAAACCAAATGTCTGCCTTTAAGTCCAAGGTAAAGAAGAAAAAGCCAAAGGACATTTCCCTAGCCCTCTTCCCACTAAGTCACCCTCTTGACACTTAAAACTACTCCAATTTTCTGGAGGGACAGAAATAGTTGGGATAGCAACTATTGTGGTGATGTAATATGCTTGTGTGTCTACCTACTCCTTGGCTGTGTGGTAGTTTTAGGACTACATACTTTGTCAAATTGTCCTCTTGAGTCTTGACCAATGATAGCTTGTCAATATGAAATGTGCTGGGCAGAATTATGTATAGAACTGAGACCAGCACAGCCTGAGTGGGATCTTGTCCTTTCTATTTTAGACACCACGCTTTCGTTAGAAAATGACATGAGCATTTTGAAAGCAAGTGACACTGCTGATTCATCTATTGCTTGTAAGCAATTAAGACCTATAGGTTCTCTACCTAAGTTCAAACTGTAAACGTATCCTTGTTGCTCCTTGTATCCTTGTATACACATACTGATGTGTATACACACACACACACACACACACACACACTGGATTTTCCTTTGTCACACCTATAATTTGGTGAGTATATTTTTATTTTGTTCACAGTACATTGTAGAATATAAAGAATAGGTTACAAACATTTTTACGGTGTGATCTTGTTTTCATTTAAAATACCTACAATTTATATTTAAATGACTATAGAAAGGTATTAGGTTGGTGCAAAAGTAATCGCGGTTTAAAATGTTAAAAATAATTGCAAAAACCACAATTACTTTTGCACCAACCTAATACAAACACTATCAAAATGTTAACAATCCTTACCTTTGAGTGATTGAGTGATTATAATGGTTTTTCTGAATTTTTAAATGAATGTATAATTGCACAACAAAATGCCAATTTACATGAATTTTTTTAGTTTGACTTCTTATTAAGAATCTACACATAAGTGATACCATGCAGTATTTATTTTCCTCTGACTTATTTCACTTAGCATAATGCCCTCAAGGTTGACCCATGTTGTCACAAACATTAGGATTTCCTTCTTTCTCATGACTAATATTCCATATATATATATATATATATACACACACACACACATATATATATGTATATTCTACACACACACACAACACCCCTACCTCATATTTTCTTTATCTGTTCATCCACTAATGAACGCTTAGGTTGTTTCCACAGCTTGACTGTTGTAAATAACGCTGCTGTAAACATGAGAGTGCAGACATCACTTCAATATCCCACATAGTTTTATAATACAGACTGAAATCAGGAAGTACGATGACTCCAGCTTTGTTCTTTTTTCTTACGATTTCTTTGGCTATTTGGGGTCTTTTGTGGTTCCATACAAATTTTAGGATTGTTTGTTCTATGTCTGTGAAAAATGCCATTGGAATTTTGATGGGTTGCATTCACTCTGTGCATCACCTTGAACTATACATAAAATGGGTAAAATTTAATGAATGTAAATCATTTAATGAATGTAAAACAATAAAAAAGTTTTTGTTGTTTTTTTTTTTCCATTTGCAAGGGAAAAAAGTATCCCTATTCCGTTTCTTCCTCTGTGTACCCAGAGTGGCCTTTCCTATTAGTACCCTCTCAACCCCGGCCCTAAGGTGTCGGCTTATCTGAAACTGCCCTGTCAGAGTCTTTCTTTCTGTGGATACATTGTTTGCTTCCCCCATTCTTTTTCCCATGCTGCACTCTCACTGACTGCCAAGAACACTTGGCCCCCCTTTCTCAGAAGCTTGTATCTTACCTATTTTCCATCAGTGATTGACAGAAAATAAAGGGTCTTCTGCAAACTTATCAATAAGCATAGGCGGAGCCCTAATGGAGTAAGCTCGGGTCTCTGGAGTGTCGGGTTCTCTAACATTAGAGCTTTCCAGAAGTTTATGCGCAGTCCTCACTTCCAGGGACTGTGACTCAGTCAGTCTGGGGCGGGGCCTTGCGCACCTTATCTGTTGAAAGCTTCGAAGGTAATTGTCATGTCTACCCCTGGCTGAGAGTCACTGAATGAAAGTGCTCCCAGTGTCAAAGATGGTTTGACCATAGGGCTAACAATGGCTCCTCACTGGGCAAGTCCATTCCCAGTTAGAAGAGCTGACAACACACAAGTCCCATCAATTCAGCAGACGCCTCTTATAGCTGCAGGGGCACCAATGGCCCCACTTGGAAACAGGCCTCTAAACAGTAGGGGTAGCGCCGCACTTCAGACGCTCACTTAAACTCACAGAAGTTGAGGGCCTCAGCAAGTAAGTTCCTGCCACTGCATTTGCTCTTCCAAAGGTCTCCATACTCCACCCGACTAAGAATGGGATAGGAACAAGGAAAATATGACTGAATTGTCCCTGGGCTGTCAGCACTCCAAAAGCCAACGTTTGCCCCTAGCACAGTAGCAAGAGGCACACTCCCCTCCCACCCCACCAAGGAGCACAGCTGACTTCCTTCCACACAGTTCCTACTCTCTACTTCATAGATCACAGACGTCTGACGTTCCTAGTGTGAAGAGAGATGCTCTAACTTTTTTTTTTTTTTTTTTTTTAAGGAAAGACTTCTAGAGATTATAGGCAGGCATTCTTTCCCCCCCCCCCCAGGACCCATCAGCACCAAGTCAAGTTGTTGCTTTCAATCTAGTTGTGGAAGGCGCAGCTCACTGGCCCATGTGGGAATCAAACCGGTGACCTTGGTGTTATGAGCACTGTGCTCTAACCACTGAGCGAACCAGCCACCCACTGGCAGCTCAGCTCCAAGCTCAAGCCGTTGCTTTCCACTGGTCTATGTGGGACTCGAACTGGTGACCTTGGTGTTATGAGTACTGCGCTCTAACCGCTGAGTCAACCGACCGCCATGGCAGGCATTCTTGATATGAATGTATCGTAATAATTTAGAAAAAAAGCATTCAGCAGATGTTTTGTGAGTACAAAGAATAAAATGCTGCAATCACAAGGTCTCAGCCTGAGCAAGTCATGCCACAGACCTCATTTCCATTTTTGCTGGGATTACCTGCTTGGTGACATTGGCAGGTGTATGTCTACTGTGGCAATGGGTATATTTTGGCTTAATGTCATTAAACATTTAAATCAGATAGCTACCTCTTCTTGTTCTGATCCATGCACCAAGGGAATTTCAGGGATTATAACCTGGTTTCCTACATGTGTGTCTCCAGGAAAAGAATGCATGGGCTACAGGGTGTGTCCAGTGTCTTCTGCAAGCCCAGCCCCGATGTAAATGAAACCTGGCTCTCTCTTCTAATTCAGTCTCTGGTGCATTTAGAATACTGTAGAGAAGAAGACAACACACTTTGGAATCAGTATGACTGAAGTCTCATTTACTTTATAACTCTGGGCGATAACGTTGGACTGTAACTTTCTCTCAATCTCAGTTTCCTCACCTGTAAAATGGAAATAATAACGACATCAAAGGTTTGTTGTGTTACAGGAGACACAACACAGAAAGAGCTCAGCACTCACTTAAAAGTAGCTGTTACTGCTTTCCCTTAGCAAATGCACCCATGAGAGACTAATCCACATCAGGATACCAATTACATCAAGCTCCTGAAGCCACAGAGCTGAGGACTGGACTCCAGGTGAAAGATTCTGCACGCCGTCTGGTAGAGTCTCTTGACCAGCCAGCCCCCATCCTTGGTGGCTTCCACATAGCCATGCTCATTTCTTTCCAGCTTCTATATTACACTGTATTTTTATTTTGACCGTGGCATTCAGCCAAGTCTTTAATGATATAGTGGTAGACAAGATGGAGATATAAGTGCTGCATAGTGTGGTGACCATATTAAAAATCTTCAAAGGGAGACAGCTCTATTCATCCATTCAGCAGATATTTACTGAGTTCCTGCTTCGTGCCAGGCACAACAGAAATAATGGCCCGCTCTCACAAAGCTCACAGTCAAGCAGGAAGATTAAACAAATAAGCCAATTACAACGTGCAACTCAGGAGAGCTTCCTTAAGAAAGAGGTGCCCTGCCTGAGACTGAGGGATGACTAAGAGCTAACTAAGAGATACTCAACACTAAAAAGACAAATGACCCAGTTAGAAAACGGGCGGAGGACCCGAATAGACATTTCTCCGAAGAAGATACACACACAGCCAATCAGCACATGGAAAGGTGCTGAGCTCCGCTGTCATCAGGGAGATGCAAATCAAAACACAATGAGATGCCACCTCACACCCACTCCGATGGTTATAATAAAATAGATGGACAATCACAGGCATCGGTTAGGATGCAAATCGGAACGCTTATCTGCTGCCTGTGGGAATGTAAAATGGTGCAGTTGCTTTTGGAAAACAATCTGGCAGTTTCTCAAAGGTTAAACAGACAGTTAGTATATGACCTAGTAATTCCACTGGCAAGGTATGTCCAAGAATCCTGAAAACACACGTCCACACAAAAACTCATACATTGATGTTCACAGCAGCTTTATTTGTAACAGCCAAAAAGTGGAAACAACCCAGATGTCTATCATCTGATGAACTGGTAAATGTGGTGAATCCATACAATGGAATTTTATCCAGTCACAAAATGTAATGAAGTACTCATATTCTACAACTTGAATGAACCTTGAAAACATGAAGCTACATGCAAGAAGCCCAACACAGACCACCTGTTGTATGACTCCATGTATAGGAAATGTCCAGAACAGGTAAACCTATAGAGACAGGAAGTGGATTAGTGGTTTCCAGAGACTAGGAAGAGGAAAGAATGGGAGTAACTGCTAATGGGTATAGGATTTCTTTAGGAGTGATGAAAATGTTCCAAAATCAAATTGTACACTTCAGGTGGATGAATTATATGGTATGTGAGTATCTCAACAAAGCTGTCATAGTAATAACAGTACACCAGTAAAAAGGGCTGCATTTCCAGGCAGAGGAGGGTGTGAGAAGGAAACGAGGGGAAAGCAGTGCGACTGAAGTACAATGAACAAGGGGAGAGCTGACGAGTAGGCAAAGGGCCTTGTGGGACTCAAGCTGGGGATCAATGGGAAGCCAGTACGGCTACAAGGAGAGCCCCAGTGGGTACTTTCCTGGGTGAGCTGAGAGTTGTTAAACCTGGCTAGAGTTTTTCCACACTTTGTATCCCAACAAAACGGTCCTTCAAAAACCCAGAGTGTAGGGAAGGGTGCAGAACTGGCCTGTGTCACTCCAAAGACACAATGGGCAAAAGGTGATTTGAGCTCATTTTAAAGACAGTTTCATAATAACAGGACAGGCAAGGCAGCTCCTGACACCACAGTACTCCTGCAAAGATGCCATACCTCGATGGGACCCGTACAAAACTCAAGCACCGGGTGGGAGACCAGGCAGAGTGAATTCTAAAACCGAAACCCATTCAATCACTACAATTTCATACAGACAGAACTCCCTTCACTTCTCTCAAACTGCACACAATCCCCATTCTTAATCATTAACCAAAAAGGCTCTTTCTTCCTAGCAGCTAGATTCAAACATTAGGCACAGACTCATGGTCTCAAGAGCCCAAAATGTTCACTAAAATAATTATCAGTTGTTCTTTTTTAAACATATTTGTATACTAATGTAAATGTCGAAATGCATAAATCCAGAAACCCCCAGCATGGTTCCCTGCCCAACTCTATTTGGGGCCAAAGAGTAGAGCTGCTGCAGTGGCTTCTTGCCCAGCTGAGTACCCACCAGGTGACTCGAACCGGGCAAACAGGGACCCTGACATAGCTGCCCCTCTCTACCCACCACCTCTTCAGCACCCAGGAAGAGGAGCCTTATTTCACAGGGGTAAAAAGCATTTGCCAGACCTTTTTGTGAAACTGGGTAAAAGCAAAAACAGCAAATTTCAAAGGAAAAAGTTCTAGGACCTAAACAAAAGGAATGAGGTGAGTCTAAGGACTCAGGGCTGGGCCTGCCCCCATTAGCCCTCCGTTAGCTGGACATGCACCCAGGTGATGAGGGCAAATCAAAACTGTACGTTAGGAAGTGTGCACCCTGAAAGCAGTTATGGCAGGTCCTCAAAAAAATTAAAACTAGAATCACCATATGAGGCAAGAATACCATTTCTGGGTGTACATCCAAAAGAACTGACAGCAGAGACTGTAAGAGAACCGTGCACACCGCTGTTCACAGCAGTGTGATTCACAAGAGCCCAAAGTTGGATGCCACCAAGTGTCCATCGACATATGAATGGGGTCCATCCACACAGAGGCGCATTACTCCGCCTTAAAAAGGCAGGAAATCCTGACGCAGACTGTATGGATAGACCTGGAGGACACTGCTTAATCCAGTGACAGAAGGATCCATGTGAGGTGCCTGGAGTCATCAGGTTCGTAGGCAGAAAATAGGATGGTGGGTGCCTGGCGGGGGAGGGGGCGTTAGGGCTTAACCGGGACAGCTCCTGTGTCGGAGGGTGAGAATTCAGGAGATGGATGGTGGGGGCGCGTGTACAACCGTGCGCACGTCCTCAACGCCGCTGAGCTGTGCGCCTATAAACTGATAAAAGCCGTGAACTTTATGCATATTTTACCACAATTACTAGCAAGGACCTATCGGCAGTAGTAGATTCATGAGACCCTCTACAAGTTGAGATACATAACCATGAGATGCCGCCGAATTCTTCACATTTGGGTTTTAACTCCAGACTCGTGAACTTCGGAAGCAAGACGACGCACCTGCGCGGCCGGAAGCTCTGGCGTCCACACGCCGCTCGCCGTCTTTAATGGAGCCTACGCCGCTTTCGTCCAATCAAAAGGCCCCGGCCAGAGTCGCTTGTAAAGCGTCTATTTCCTTTTGTCCCGCCCTCCCCTGCTTTCTATTGGCGGGTTTCAAACCCCCGGGAGCCAATGAGAGCGAGTGCAGGCGCGGCGCGCGTCCTCAGCTGCGGGCGCGGCCTTGCGAGAGCAACTGTCGCGGAGAAGTAATCATGGTGCGGCAAGGGCTCGCCGCCGCAGCCGGTGAGTGCACGGGGACAGCGGGGCTACGGCGGCTGTCTCCGCGGAGGCTGCCGTCTGCCCTGCCTGCTTCCATGTTCCCTCCCGGGCGTTTGCGGCCCCGGGGAGATGTCCGGGCGGCGGGAAGACTGGGGTTCCCGCAGGCACAGGTCCTGCACCAGCGCTGCAGGGACGTCACTGTCCCCTCGTTCGTTGACTGGGGTCGCGCGTCCAGAAGGAGCGAGGCGCCCCCGCGGCCCAGCGTGGCTCCTGCCTGCCGCCAGCCAGCACAGCAGCCGGGGCGGGCCCGGCTTTCGCCCAGAAGGCGTGGGTCCCGGGTCCCGACCTCCCAGCTGCGCCGGCGTTTGGACGGTGTCGGTGATGACACCTGTCTGTCGACCTGGCACGTCCTGGGCCCTTCACATAACGACCCTTAAAGATGGGCACCTCTGTCGCCGTGTTACGACTCCGCGGCAGCAGCTTTGCTGACGTGCTAGGCGTTCTAGAGCTGGGGTCCCCGCCGTCCTCTCAGCCGCGCTGCTCTGGCGCCCTGGCGTGCCGGAGCCGGTGGCAACACAGCGCTCGGTTAGATGAGGCAGAGTATTTGCACCCCTCTAGTCTGTTTCTTTTTCCAATTTATTTATTTAGTTAGTTTTAGTTAATTGAATGTTAGCCTTTTCCTACCATCTAGTCCCCTCACTCAGTCCCCGCCTCCGAACTCCCCCTTCATTCTCTCTTTGACGTCTCTTATGGCACTTAGATTTTGTCTCATTATTGTGTTTACTTTATCTCCACTACTAGATTGAAACTTCTTCAAGACAGGAATACTGACCCTCATCCCCTCACAGGTGCCTTGCTTAGAGAGTCAACATGTAGATGGATGTTTGCCATGAACCCCTAACCTGGCCTATTTTGTCCTTAGTCCCAAAGGAAACCATGTAAGGGCTTGTGGGCAAAAGTCATCATCCCTGTCAGAAAGAACAAGACCTGGCGGGCTTACCAGCTCACATGGGCCTGTAACCGAATTTCTGCCTGCAAAGCTGTGTTGTCGCTGAGAACAGTGCCTGTGAGCAAGGGCCCTGGGCTGGATACCTGGTTTCAGATCCTGGCTTTGCCACAGAGAAGCTGGGTAGCTTCAGGCATATCATTTACCCTCTTTAAATGTCAGGCTGTAAAATACCTCTTAGGACTGGGGTACAGATTGAAGTAAATCCTGTGAGTGTGAGGAGTTCAGTACATGGCCTGGCATATATGTGCGCGATGTGGTTGGTGTTGCTAGTAACTTGGAGGCATGGTCCACAGCCAGGATCATTACAGAAAGTGTCACCTTCTGGAATATAAATGGCTGATTTAAATCTTAAACTGAAGTCGTTTGTTTGCTTCCTGTTTTGCAGAGGAGCGGCAGAGAAAGCTCCAGGAATACCTTGCAGCCAAGGGAAAACTGAAGTGCCCAAACAGCAAGTGAGTCTGTCTCCCAGGGACGTGGGTCGTGCTGCTCTGGTTGCTAATAGCAGCTTAAAACCCTTTCAAACATAGCTCTTTGTTTGCATCTGCTCTGACTACTTTGGGACCCTGTGGTGACTCAGAAAGGGTGTTTCAGGCATGACAAAAAGCTCTGGGCAGTGTCTAGTGCGTTGGCAAAGATTTGAACCTTATTGTGACAGTCTCCAAAGGAGAGAGGGGAGGCTGCACAGTATTTCCTGCATGCTGGAAGCTTTTCCCATTCCGGTTTTTTTTCCCGGGACAGTAATTCGCATCAAGGGAATGTTTGGTCAGGGACTTGAATGGCCCTGGTTCAGTCCTCCAGCCCGATGCCCTTTGGTCCTCCTCTTAGCACTGACTCTTGAGGTGGACGTGATACAACTGACTGACTTTTATCTTTTGTCAGCATCTTGCCATCTCACTGTGTCATTTATCCCTTTTAACACTGGTATGTATTTTGCCCACTTGGATCACTAAACTTTTTTTTCAGAATGAGTTTTCACAAAGTTAGCTTTCACCGTGTATTTTATTTTCTGCTTACTTTGGATTTTGACTCAACTCTATTTCCTTGATTAAATAAACCTGGTGCATTTATTCAACAAATATTTATGTAGTACTTGTACTGTATCACTCTTGGTTCTGGAGACATGATGCTTAACAGCACAGGTGGTCCCAGCCTCCCCGGGGGTACACTGTAGATGGGAGAAGCAGACATCAGGTCCTGATCAAAGTCCCTTCTAGTCTGGCAGTTGGTTTTCATCCAAGGAGATTAACTCCTTCTGAATTCTTTGCTTTCCTACCCTTTTTTACATTCTCCAACTCACTAGCTAGATTTCATATGTGCCCCTGTTTTTTTTAATTATATCACTTTACCCCCTAAAAATTCACAATTTGAAGATACTTGAAACAAGGAATTTTTTAAAGAAGCAGTTAATTGTCTTATTTGGCATTGTATCTCCAGTGCCTGGCTGGCACATTGCAGCATTCCAGGAATGGTACTGGAATGAATAAGGCTGTGCAAACGTGAAGAAAAGACATATATAGTTCATTAATATTGTCAGAATGCTGTGCTTATGGGTAGGATATCTGAGAGGATCACAGGCAAGTGTGGCCTCTGAGGAAGGGAGGATAAGGACGCTTTGTATTGAATATAATTTTGAGCTATTTTACCATATACAGAAATTGTAATGATTTAAAATTCCATTTTAATCATTATACTTCCCAAACCTGTTGACCCTTCTATACTAAGACTTAATCTTGTTTTGTCTCTTGTAGGCCTTATCTCAAAGCCAAGAGTAATTGCCCAAATCCTCCACCTTCTAAATCTGTAAGTAGAAATTAGTCTTTTAAAAAAATTATCCATTTTGAGTGATTAGTAATAAAAATAATAAAGATGTTAGCAACCAAAAGAACACATGCAAAGATACTTCTCATAAATAGAAGGACATTTTGGTTTGGTAAGAGATAGGTTTTTTGGGGTTTTTTTGAAAGTACAATGTACTGAAATTTAGTTTTGTTAACCAAAAAAAACCCTTAAGTGCACTTTGGTCTCTTCTTAGCTAACATTTGTTGAGTACCTACTGTGTGTCTGCACCTTTCTGACCTGCATTAACTTCCTGAGTCCTTACAGCCTTGTGAAGTAGCTGCTGTTAGTAGCCCCATTTTACAGATGCGAGAAATGAGTCCCCACATAGCTATTAGGTGACAGAGCTGAGAGCCTGTGGTCTCAGCCACTTGGAGATGCTGCCATGTAGGAATATAAGCCTGTGGGAACTCTTACTGCTTTCCACTCAATTGGACTTTGAACCTACAATTGCTCTACAAATTAAAGTTCATTAATTAAAAAGTAAAGGAATGAAGCACTGACACTCGCTGCTTGGCTGAATCTCCAAAGCATGATGCTCAGTGACAGAAGCCAGACACAAAGGCCACATATTGTGACTCCATTTATCAGAAATGTCCAGAATAGGCAGCTCCATAGCAACAAAGTAGACTGGTGGTTGCCAGGGGCTGTGGGGAGAGGGACGTGGCAGTGACTGCTAACAAGTAGGGGTTTCCTTCTGAGGTGATGGCAGTGCTCTGGAATGAGATGGTTGCGATGGTTGTACAACCTAAGAACGTGCCAAAACCCACTGGGTTGTACGCTTTAAAGTTCACAGGATGCAAGTTACAGCTCAGGTACTTTAAACGTATGAAAGGAACAACCAAGGAGCAGCACATATTTGGGGACTTTCTTAGCAGACTCCTCGCTTATGCAGTGAGCGATCATAGGGACATGAGAGGTGCACGTGACTGCTGGGTTCAAGGAGGAACCCAGCTACAGCTGCGTGGGGCAGCGTCCGTTCTGCACCCCATGCCACGCTGGGATGGGCGCCACCTTGCCCCTGGTGCCAGGTGGCTCTGCGTCCACACTCACCAGGTTCACATGGTGACTCTGGCCAGCGCTTCCAAATGTGACACAGGTGGCTCTAGGACTCCAGCGTCTCCTGGGACGCATGCCCCACAGATGTCCGCCAGGTTCCCGTTTCTGAGTGACTGCCAGTGCCAACACTCCCGCTCTTTTCCACATCAGCCCCAGCTCCCCTCATCCCTAGTTCTCAAAGTTCTCTGGAACCTTGTCCCACCTTCCTTCTCCAAAACTAAATCACATGACGGAAACACTTCCTTGTTAATAACGGCAAGCTAACCCTAAAACCTCCTGACTTCACAAATACAACAGACTCTTCTGAGAGGTTAGGTGCTTATGGAGGTCGAGCCTCCCATTGTCCTCGCCACTGAGGGGCCACAGGTTCTGGAATGACACTGTGGCTGGGACGAGGGCGGTGTTGTTTTTAAACAGTGCAGCAGCGCAGAGGACATGGCGACCTGGGCGGCCCTGACCTGCGTGCACTTTGTGTCCTTCCCGGCCCCGAGGGCCTTCCTGCGACATCAGCTTGTCCCATCGAGGCACACTGCCCACACAGCCAGTTCTCCGTGTTCGCTGCATCTCTGTCACCAGAAGATCCTGATGTGCTCTGATAGGGATTCACATAAAAAGCTTCCGTTACTGAGGTTTTTGCAAGACTCAGCCTCCTTAAGTGAAGTGCCAAATAACTATTTTTTTTTTTTTATTTTAAAAGCAGTGAGCTATTTTTATGAATTGACTTTTTTGATATTTTTGTCTTTTTAGGCTGTTAGATCCAAAAAGAATGTTACTAACCACGCTGCTTTGCCTGTCAAAGCTGCGAGACCTGTCAGCATCCGACTTCAGCCCAGACCTGCCAATATCCCAGGGTCCCAGGAGCCACAGTTGGAACCACTGAAGCGTCTGGGCCAAAGGCTGACTTCAGAACATGTTTCTTCCGACCCAAATGGTGAGCCTTCCCGGAGAAGTCAGCAGCAGCGCGGAGCTGGGTCATCGACCGGAGAGCTTTCAGGGAAAACCGTGGGGTCACTTAACATGCAAGAGCTGAAAGCTACAAAGCCGCAGGTGACAGATGCAGGAAGTGCCGCGCGTGCGGAATCTGTGGACAAGGCCCGTGGTGGGGGTGAGTCCGTGCATGGCTGTCCACAGGACGTGAACAAGGAGAACTTGCCCCATGCCTTCCCTCACTCTGAGAGGAAGCTGCAGCCTGGCTTCTGGGCCAGAAGTGCGCCAGAGACCGGGTCGAACCGTCAGGCCAAGAGCAGTATGGCTCCTAAAGCCTTGGCCAGAAGCTCAATGAATCGTGCCGTTCTGAAAGACAGAGCTAATGAACAGCTTGTTGGAGGAACACGGGCCAGGATTCCCGCTGTGAAGTCACAGCAGCTCTCCAGAGGAGGAAAAGCCCCAAAGGCAGTTCCCTCTCACTGTGTTCAGACCCTTAGTAGGACTCAAGCATCAAGGAAACCAGGGTTCAAGGATACAAGGGATATGAAGGTTACTAGGGGTAAATATGAAAGACCGGGTGGGGCGAAGTTACCGTCACCTGCTGCTGCTGAACAGAGAGCAGAGCAGAGCAGACCCAGGACAGGCCCCGGCCTGCTGCGGCATCCACATGTTGGGCAAGACCGCAAGCCCCCTCAACCCCCGTCCAGGCCCCTGGCACCATGTGTGCCACACAGGTCCAGCGCCATCCGCCAAAGGCCTGACCTGGCACCTGGCAGCTTTACCTCAGTCACTGCCAGCGCCCCAAGCTCAAGAGCGTGTGCAGCCAGTGCGATTAAACACAGCAGCTGTCCACAGAAAGCAGGGACCCAGTGGGAAAGGGCTCCCCCGCAGAACCATGGCCTACACAAGCCAGCTCCCAAAACTCACGCCGGCGGCACAACCGTACATGGAACGGGAGTCCCAGGTGGGACCCAAACAAGCCCGGGTACTAAGAGAAAGACTGCAGCAGAGGATCGAAGGTACTTTGCTTTAATTCCAAAGTTGTGCTGTTTATGATTAGGCAAGGTGACCATTGGGAATATGGGAAACAGGCCTTGAATAATGGCTCCTGGGGCGTTTTTAGCCGCAAGCCTGAAAAAGGATCTGAAGCCAATCTGTCAGGTGTTAGGGCTTGACTGGGCTGGGGGCTGCATCCGCGAGTTGTAAGTTATTCTCTAACTCCTGCATACCTGAACCAGCCAGTTGGGTAAGAAGCAGGTCTGTAGGTAACCCTACTGGGTGCAGCAAGGGAGGTCATGCTGGGGTTTGACCTTGACACACACTTGAATTGAGCCCCGGGACTTCGTGTGCTCTCTGCACAGGCCCAGGTGGTGGCAACGTGGAGACCCCAGTGCTTCCCCTGGGCATCTGGGGGACATGGGAAACAGGTACCCAAAAAGGCAAAGGGCAGTATAAAGTCAGATGGCAGGAGGGGTGGGGCAGGAGTGGGTCTGCACAAAGCCTCAGCATCACGCTCCGCCCTCCTGAGGAGACAGGTAATAACACCTTAACTCAGAGCCATGTGACCGAGAAGGGAAGGCCGGGGGACTTCTTTAACTAGGGTCAGCAGTGACACCTGGGCTGGGGAATGACAGTGACGAGAAGGATGAAACTTCTGAGCAAAAAGAAAACTGAGTGAAAGCCATGAGCCAGTGGGTGGCGGACCTAGATCAGGTGACAAGGTGGGTTGCAGACGGCATGTGGGTGCTGATCACGTGCAGTCACAGAGGGATCTGTGCAGGGGCACACCACGCTCCACCTCCCCTCGCGTGCCCTCAGCACCCACGGTGCCAGGCGCTGGACAGCCAGGGGCTGCCTTCCTAGATCTTGCATTCCAGTGGAAAGGACAGGAAGTAACTAAACAGGACAGGGTAATGACAGATCGTTTCCCGTCAGGAGTGACTGGTGATGCCAGACCGAAGCAGGGGTGAGCCAGGGTGAAGGGCCCGAAGGACCCGGAGTCGTGGAGGGTAGTGATGAGGGGAAGGGCGACCAAACTTGGAGGGCAGGCAGGACCCAAGACATGCTGCCATTCACCCTGGAGAACTGAGGTCTCCGAGAGCCAGGAAGGTTCCTGGCAGTGACGCGGGTCACGCTGGCTGCTGTGCACAGGGCACGTCCCATGAGGCCTCGAGTGGAAGCAAGGATGTGAGTTCGGAGCAGCTGCAGCTCGTCAGGCACCAGGTGGCAGTGACACGGACAGCCGTGGGCCAGTGGAGATGGGCGCAGTGCTGTCTATGATGCTGTGCCAGGCACGGCCAGGAGATGGTGCTCAAGACAAGCCTAGTTTTAGGCCCGCGTAACTAGGTGGGGACACTTACCCACGCAGGGTCGGCTGTTTGGGAACTTGGTTTTGGATGGTGTTGAACTTGAAATGCCTTCCAGACATCAAATAGAAGATGTAGCCAGGCAGTGGATTCTACAGCCTGGGGCTCCAGGCAGAGATGTGGGCTGCAGCGTTCATTTGTGAGTCAGCGTGCAGCCGCAGTTTAGAAGCCAGCGAGCCTGTGTCCACACTTGGGCCATGTCTTGGTGCCTCCCCCAGCAGCTCAGAAGCAGGTGGGACCGAACAGTGCGGGAGAGCGAGGATTAGGACTTGTCACCATCTTGGAAAAAGAGCTCCGCAGTTCCTGTTCTTGTTTAGGGAAGAGTGTTGTATGAATTCAGCACAGGGCTAAGGAACTGGCCGGAATGGGGTCACTGCGGGCACAGGGCAGGCTTGGGTCTGGTCAGTGGCGACTGGAAAGCTTAGCGTGAGAGAAACAGGTTCTCAGTTAATGGCCTCAGAGACCAAAGCAAGTGTCACAGGTCGCATGCAGGGGAAATGAAAGTCCTCAGAGGAAATAGGGAGGAATAATCTTGAGGTCATGGATTTGGGGACTGATACTGGCCACCTCTAGTCCTGCTGATCTCTGTGGCCTCTGCCTCCAGTCATGGAGTGGGGGGGACCACTGCTGCCATTACTCATCTGTGAATTGTTTTAATTCCCTTCTGAGTTTGCAGTTGAAGGTGTTCAGTGATAGTGCGCAATGTATGCATATCATACAGTCTAGGAGCCTGACCAGGTGACCTAACACCATGCCTCCCCTTTAACTGCACAACAGGAAACAGCTGGAAGAATGGCAGAAATCCAAGGGGAAAATGTATAAACGGCCTCCTATGGAACTTAAAACAAAAAGAAAAATCATAGAGGAAATGAATATTTCATTCTGGAAGAGCATGGAAAAAGAAGAGGAAGAACAGAAAGCCCAACGTGAACTGTCCAGTAAAATCAGCAGTACTCTGACCGAGTGTCTGCAGCTCATCGAAGGGGTGAGTGAGGACGGTGGTCTCCAAGGCTTTGACCCAGAGGCACTTCCTTGAATATAGTGCTGACCTTTGAGCAGACACTTAGTCTTCCCAACATAGAAGCATAATGATAGCGCTAATAGTGGTGACATGCCCCTAAATGACAGCCCTTGTCCCCTGTAACCGTAGCGACTTACTGTGCTCGCTTCACAAATAAAACAGGCACAGACAAGTTGGGAACCTAAGCCAAGTAGTCTGACTCCAGAGGGACCCAAAGCACCTTCCTTCTTCATGGGTCAGGTTTCACAGAAAACAGTTGGCGTTTGAACATGAGCGAAGTCAGAGCAGCTTGTGTAAAGTTGGATGGTCCTAATACACTGTAAGTGGCATCTGAGTCGGATCTTGGGCTGTCTTAAAGGAGACTGTTAACAAGAAATAACCAGTAGGCTCTAGACGGTCCTTGCCCAAAGCAAACCCAGTTCTGCCCCTTGGCTGCTGGTGTCAGACATGGACAAAAAAGGATGCCTTTAGTTTGGGTCTAGTCCAAGCAATATGTCCACAAAATCAGTTAAACATTAACTGTTTTTTATTTGTAGAATTAAACTTTTTTTTTCTCTTTTGTTTTCATTGTGTTAAAGAAAATACATCAACACATTCTTATTAAAAACATTTCAAACAATACAGGTAAGTGACTAGCCCTCTCCTGCCCTACATATGCGTGCACACATGCGTGAGTGCATGCACACACAGTCATGCATCCAGGCTTCTCCCTGGAGTGACACTATTGCTAATTATCCCTCCAGACAGTATTGGTGCAGGTACATCCAGTGTGGGCACATAGAGAAAGTAAGTGTATCATTTTGTAAGTTGCAATTATTTTATTTCTGAATTTCATGCTTGTTCTTCAGTTGTCTTTTCTTGTGTTCCTGGTACCAGTATGATGCTTTGTCAAATAAGTTGGGTATTTTCCTTTTTTTCCTATACTCTGAAAATAGTTTATCCAACATGAGACTTATTTTGCCCTTCGAAGGTTTGGTAAGAACTTGCCCATAAAATCATGTGGACTGTGGAGGATAGTTCTGTGTATCTTATCAATTTTTTCCATGATCATTGGTCTATTTCAGTTTTGTATATTTTGGGCCAACTTTAGTAATTTCATGCTTTTTATTTAAATCAGACTTGCTAAAGATTTCTCATTTAATTTTTTTAAAATGCCATCTTTGGGTTGTTTTTTTTTTTCCCTCTTACATCAATGTCTGCATCTATTTTTATGTTTTCTTTCTAGCTTTTTTTAATAGAAAGCTTAGATAATTTATATTAGCCTTATTTTCTTAAAAATACATAGAGTGCTATAAATTTGCCTCTGAATTTAGCTTTGGTCTTGTCCTTCAGGTTTGATAGGTAATGTTTTTTATTAGAGTCAAGTCAGAAAAACAGAAGCCACAACAAGTATTTCCATAGGAAGAATGTGGGATGCAGAGTAGTTTTGTGTCTTGTGTGAGTTCCCTGGAAGCAGCCCCTAGGACGACAATTTGTGCACAAGTAATTTACTAGGAAGAGGCTCCTGGAAAACGGAGGGGAGTGGGATGTGGGACCAGCAAGTGTGTGTGCCCAGAAAAGTCCACGGAGGGCAACTGTGGCATAGTCCCACAGGGACCTCTGGGACAGTTGGTCCTGACCAAGGGGCCAGAAAGGCCCAGGCACTTGTGACTGACACATACACGGAGGTGTAGGTACTGGCTGTTGGATGTGACAGCACTTTCTGAGCCTGTGTGCACAGAAATGGTAAAGCAATCATGAGAGGGACATGGGTGCTGCACACAGGGCTGGCAGCAATAACTGAGTCTGGGGGACGACCTCTCACACGCACCTGCACAGACCCCGACACACAAGCACACACACATATCACCCTGGCCGTACCTGTGCCGTCCTTCATGCTTCCATCAGTCGTGTGGAAATGCATTCTGTTACTATTCAGCACTCACACTTTTGTGAATATTGATTACTCTGGGGTGGGTCGGTGGGGGGAGGACACTTAAACATGAAGGACACACTGCTTCCTTCAACATTTTTCTGTCTATTTGGTCTCGTGTAACTCTTAAAATCTAATGATCACTCAAAACTCATTGAAATGTACCGTTTAAATGGGTATATTTTATTACATGGAAACAAGTAAAATTGAAATTTTTTTCAAGTTAAACGTAATTACTGATCGAGCTGATTTCTGCATCCCTGCCCTGAAGAACAGTAGCAGACATGAGTAACGGTGAGATGGTAATCATTTTCTCTGGGTGTTTTTTGCAGGGTGTACTTTCCAATGAAGTATTTACCATCTTGTCCAGTATTCCTGAGGCTGAAAAATTTGCTAAGTTCTGGATCTGCAAAGCAAAGTTCTTGGCAAGTAAAGGCACCTTTGATGTCGTTGGGCTGTACGAAGAGGCCATAAGAAATGGGGCAACTGTGAGTATAAAAATGCTGCCATGTGAGTCCTGTTTGCAGTGCGTGGTTACGTAACGTAATGTGAGCTCTGATGCGTCAAGTTATGCACAGAATGTGCAGTACAGTGTCCTTTGTGAATGTTTTATGCCATAGGACATAGTTACATGTAACTAATAAAATCACTTGTCAAGTGACTGTCTCACTTAACACTCACTCACAGAAAGTAATAGTGTCAAAAATTGTAACATCAATGTCCATACTTCTAAAGTCATACCTCACCATAAAAACCTAAAAATATATTACACCCAACACATCAATGTCCATAAATAACTCTTAATCCTAAAACCTAGTAAAAGTATCTCTAGATAATTTTTTAAATAGACTGAATCAAATAGTTTTATAGCTCTTTTCATTTAAATGTCGCTTTCCATGGCGTATATTCTGCAATATCTTCACGGTGCTTCAAAATCAGAGTTGTACTTGCTCATAGTTTAAACAGTCAGATGGTCCGATAGGGTTCCTTCAGCCAGGCCTTTGCTCCCTTCACCTCCCCTTCCCCTCTCCCATTCCTCAGAGCAGATGGATGGTTTTATGTTTACTCTGTAGTTTTAGAAAACGTGCTTTATTGCTATTTTTTGATTTTTCGGTTTTAGACATGATTTGTGGGCTTCCAGCTATGCAGGATGAGGATTTAACCTGTTTCGCACACACCTACACAGACTGCCAGCATACACACACACACGTACGCATACAAACAGACACACACAGACACATATATGCAGGCAAGTACAGACACATGCATAGACACACAGATACACAGACACAGACACACATGTGCGCACACAGATACACACACAGAAATCGTCTTTAACTAGAGCCTATAAAAATGTAAGATACTTGATGAATGCTTTATATAATTCAGGCTCTTTGCAGTGTATTCTGTACATTTCTTCCCAGTTCCCTAAGCTTAAAGCATTTTAGATTTTGTGAAAGTGTGTGGCTAGCTTTGCTTCTATGCTCTGTTGTTAGTTTGTCCCTTAATTTGATGGAATCCAGGTTGGAAGACCAGCCTCCAGGTATAGCGTTCCCATGAGAAAGTACAGCTCACTTACGATGTCCTGCCTCAGGGCCTGGCCTACATACCTTCCAAAAGGAAGGCGCCCTCTACTACTTTTCTAGAAATTACTTTTAGGTTACATTGCCAAATAAAGGATGAAAGAAAGGGAGGACTGGGAGAAAATTGCCCAAAATGCTAATTAAAGGTTGCATTCTGGTGATGGGATTATGGGTGATTTCTGAGTTTGACCTATTGTTCAGTTTTTCTGTAATGAGGTATGTGGCATTTATGATAAAAACCAAAATGGAACCGGGACAACCCTAAGAATGCACGCCACACTTTCTGTGTGGCTGTCTTCACATCTTTGACCAGAGTCTCTATGGGAATATGTCTTCAATGGGGTCATATAAGTCAGTAAGAAAATTAACTTGATTTAGAGAAATTTCATTATAGACAACTTTCCATCAGCGTATCTCTTCATTTAGTTGAACATGCCAGCATTTAACCAACATTTTCTTTGTTCTTTCATTTTTCCCATGAAACTATAAATCTGAAACATTTTAAATGTGATTTATAGGTAGATAAGAGCTAACAAAGGAAACAGTTTTATTATAAAAAGAAGTTCATCTGCCGTCACACAGTTTCTTAGATCATTTTTCTCAAGAATGTTTTTAATACTGTTCGTGTTTCTTCTTCTTTCCTTCCAGCCAATACAAGAATTGCGGGACGTTGTTCTTAAGATCTTGCAAGACCCAAAGAGAGCCACAGACGGTACTGCCATGTTGTATTTAAATCACTCCCTGTAGCCATAAAGTAAAAGTCACCAGGGGTCACACAGGAAAAAGGGAAATAATTAAGTCCTCAGAAATGCCTGTCGCTCTTGGTTCCCGGGATGCGAGATTTCTGTCGTTACAAGTAAATACGCTGCTCCACGCTGAGCAGCCTGGACGAGTATCCTGCCCCCCCAGCCATGGGTGCGACATTACCAGCGCCCTTTGGAAGCAGAGGGAGGAATATGGGCCCTTGTCACATGTTTCATCATAACAAACCCACCACACTTTCACACCCATGTTCACGGCACCCCTTTGAGAGCAGCGGTCGCAGGACCCTGCTGTTGGCCCACCATTCCTGTGGTTGGTCAGAACCCCCAGAGCACCCTCTCGGGGCAGGCACAGCGAGTGGCACTTTGTAGTTGCTGATAACGGACAGAAAACAAGCTGCCTTCAGGAGATAAAATGGATTGTTGTCGTGGATTCAGAAGGTTACGCATCTTTTTCCTTTAAGAGTAGATTTCACTTGGGGGCATGGTCGAGTCATGTAGAATGACAGTGGCTACGCATCACTTGTGGGGATGAGGTCCCAGAGCAGACCTGCTCAGTGGCTCTTCCTGGCAGTGACACTGCACTTCAGATGTTTGTTTATAATGGACGGCAGAATTCTGCAGAGGGACGAGAGTGGGCAGGAAGCCACACCCTGTGCAGCTGGCCCTGCTGACCTCTCAGGCTCTTAGCCTCCAGCCGCAGTATCTGCCTGTCTGTGATGAATTTCCTTCTTTCACGTTGGTTGTTGTTTTGGGCTGTCATGCAAGTTGTGTTAACACAAGACCTTTCTCAGCCACTGTCCAAGGCAACAGCCATGTGGTTGTCCCTAGGTCAGGAGGGGTCCAGGCCAAGTGAGTTATCCCTCGTAGGCCAAGGAAATGGCCCACGTGTGGTGTCAGGGTAGAAGGCCAGCAGCTGGTCCCTGAGAGATGTCGGGTGCAAAGGAGACTGGCGCAGAAGCTCCGAGGGACTGAAGGGTGTCAAGGACCCGCCCCCGGTGTGAGCGGCCCGAGACGGGCTGGGGCCAGGCCGCGAGCCTGGGCGCATGCAGTGGGCTCTGCCCCGGTGTAAGTCCCCCTTCAGGTCAGTTTCTCTCTGTTTAGTCCCTGGGCCGTGGGATCACATGTTCCAGCGCCTTCATCTGATTGGTGTTAGCTGAGTGGTAAATCACTTACGTCGTGCTTTCCTTCTTGACCTCACACACAGGAACGACCTCTACGTCTTCAGCTGCTGAAACTCACAGGACATCGATACCGGAGCTGGCCGGCGAGATGGAGCCTGGAAAGTCTTGTCTTTCTCCAAAAGGGAGGGAGCAGGCCCCAGCAACACCCCAGAAACCCAAGGCAGAACAGGGTGGCCATTCTGGTATCAAGTTACAGGTGGCCCCCCTCCCCAGGTAAGAGGATGTGAGCAGCGTCGTGTGCACAGGCCCAGCCATTTCTGCCCCTGTCCGAGTGCCAGGGTACTGATCTCTGCCTGCGGGGGACCTGCTGGTCTGCCCCGATCTGGCATGAAGGGAGGTGCTGAGGGTGAGGAGCTCTGCGCGGGGTCTGCACGCGTCTCCCTCCCACAGCCACGTGCCCCCTCTGCACTGTCACGTGTTCTGCTCTGCACACCCACCTTCCTTTCCCGCAGGCCTGGCCCACGTGTAAGGACACGGAGGGCGGTTGGGTACAGCCTGATGACAGACCACTTTTTAACAAGCATAAGTTTAAGGCAGAATCCGTAGTGATTGAAGGGACCGTGTCAGGCTTTCGGTGTCATTTCCTGCAGTACTAACGTGACATCATAGGAGACATCCGAGCAAGGACCACTGTCGTGTACTTTACCTGGAGGCACAGTGGGCCTCTCCAGCCCCAGGCTCCTGTCAGCCGTGCCATGTCTCCTCCACACTCAGCTCGTGGGGTGCGAGGTGGGCCAGCCGCTGGCCTGGCTCAGGCCAATGCAGTGGCTGGTCCTGCATGTGCAGACCAGTCACGGCGGGAACGGCCTCCGCAGCCCCTTTTTATTGGGAAGAGTTAAGAGTTCATAAGGAAGGTGCCCAGGTAGTGGATTGGTTCATCGCCTGAAATATGTTTTTTGAGTAATGTACTGTCAGGCTAGAAAGAACCTTAGTGTTCATTCGCCCAACCTCAGCTGGTTTTAGGCCCACTTTCCTCAAAACCTGTCCACGCTTTTGGAAGTCTGTGGAATAGACAAGCACCAGCTGCCGAGTGGTTGACTTCATAAAGCCACATTCTACGCTTCAGTCAGTGTCTCCCTCTGCTTACGTCATCCCAGAGCAGATGGACAGCCCGGCCACCTCAGGACAAGTGTCCATGTCGTGGTGTCTGTCGCTCTTTCTGATGCGGTGACTGGGGTGCCAGAGGAGTCAGGGTCCTGAACTCGCCTCTCGCTGTTCCAGGGTGAGCGGGATGGCTGAAGTGCAGGACCTAAAGCTGGTCACCCCCGTCCGGCGTTCAGCGAGGATCGAGCGAGCCGTGTCCCACTACCCAGAGCTGCTGCGGGAGCACGACATGGTGGTGGCGTCTCTTGATGAGCTCCTGGAAATGGAGGACACGGAGTGCTTCGTGTTCCGCAGAAACGAGGCCCTGCCCGTGACCCTGGGGTTCCAGAGCCTTGAATCATAACTTTGACACTTCTTGTTAAGAGTGCGTTTCAGCCTCCGTGAGACAAGTCACATCCTCTTCCAGCCGGCCTGGGACTTGGGAAGTCACTCACTGGGCTCCCTCTCAAGGGTGTCCCATAGGAAGGCCTCCAGCTTACTTATGCAAGGCAGTAGAAACCTCACCCTGAATGCGGTTTGCCCATAAGCGTGCAGGGGACTGGGCGTGGCCTTTCCTTCCTGCATCCACCTCCGCAGACGGGCCACGCCAGACCCTCTGGTCAAGTCCCCTCATTTCACAGATGAGTTTGCACCGCTCTGCCTTTGCTCAGAAATTGCAGATGATGGATGTGTGACCTTTGACTTCCGTCACCATGTCCCTGTGGTGAGGGGTGACTCACGCCCTTCCTGTCCCAGGTCTCCTCTAAAGAAATGCACCCCTAAATTTGGACGACATCTAGCTTCTTATACCCACACCTAACCTTGCAGAAATGCTTCAAATAAAAGCTGGTAGCGGGGGTGGGAGGACACCACATCCACACTTCAGCTCTTCCCTGGACCCTGGGCCTGAGAAGGCCACATGAGCTCCACACTCCAGGCTGCCGTCCCAGCTCTCCGGGCAGCTGGCTGCCCTCGGAAAGGAACAATCAGAATCGTTATGTAAATATGTATAGAAACGCTTGTCAACATACTTGACGTTTTAATTTTCTTCATATTTAAATATTCACCAAAAAAGACAATTAAATTTTGTTTATTCCTGCTTATTCGTTTATCTTCTTTGTTAAATAGTAATGATAGCTTGACCTAGAGAATTTGGGGTTTGTCTGGGGACGCACCGATGGCTACCACAGAGGCCCCGGGACATCCATCTAGGAGCTCACCCTGACGGGCTGACCGTCAGCGTCTCCGGGAACCAGGCTCTGTCGCTGAGGGAAGCCAGCCAGCTCTGGGTCAGGTATGATGATGAGGGTCCTGAGACGGCGGTACGACCGCCATGCAAACCGACCAACTCCCAATGAGTACGTTGTCACCACAGCCAAGAGGCAGGCGTCCGCACAACCAACCCTTCCTCTTAGACTCATACCTGTGACGCCACCAAATGCCCAGAGATGAAAAATCTGGAAATGGGAGAGAAATGAAACATTCCAGACCAGCGGAAGCTGAAGCACGCCCCTGTGTTAGGACCATCCTCCCGAAAGTCCCCTCACTCAACTGCAGGAGGCGCCTGCTCGTCATTGCACCACCAGGTCACCACCCCAGGGCCGTCTCCCAAAGCCTGTTCTCTGCTGGCTGCTCAGGACGGGGTTCAGCTGCTGTGACAGAGATGCACCCCCGTCCGCAGTGCACAAGAGACAGCGCAGATCGCATGCTTCCACGGGGCCACCGGCCACCGCGCCAGCCAGGGGGGAGGGGAAAGGAAGTGGAAGGCACGCCCCTCCTTTTGAGGCCATGTCCCCACTCCTGGAGCTGAGGTGTGACCTTCAGTGTCCTCCACAGCCTTGGGGTTTCAAAAAGCTACATCAGACAACCCCCAGCAGGATATCTCCCACTTTGCCTGGGCCCACAGGACATTTCCAGCCCAAAGCTTGACAGCCTTTCCCCACTCCCTCTGATCTTGCAAGGGGGCTGTGCCCCACCCTGTCTGTCCCCTGCAGTGCTACAAGCCCACCTAGGGTAATAAACCAGGTGACAGATCACTCAGTAAAGCAGGACACTAGATGGCCGAGA
The DNA here is from genome assembly GCF_004115265.2 of Rhinolophus ferrumequinum. Taxonomy (NCBI): domain Eukaryota; kingdom Metazoa; phylum Chordata; class Mammalia; order Chiroptera; family Rhinolophidae; genus Rhinolophus; species Rhinolophus ferrumequinum. The sequence continues at coordinate 121,455 of NW_022680356.1, forward strand.
ACCATGGTGAGCCAAATGACCTGACCCTGTGGAGCCAACAGTCTAGTGGGGACACAGTCACAAATGTCAAAATGACAATCTGAGGAAGGCTCAGGGGAGAAGGACTAAGGGGACTGAAGCTGGCAGGGAGGTGGGGACGCCCTTGGAGCCTGAGGAAGAGGAGGTTTAAGGAGAAGAGACAGAAGGAAAGCAGGAAGGCTCTCTGCCCCCTCGCCCCTTTCCTCCATGCCCTCAGGCTTTGTCCCCAGGCCCCTTCTGTATTCTCTACCCCAGGAGGGAAGCCTAAGGGTTGATTCTTGCAGATTTGGCTACCACACATATTTCAGCACCTTTCCAAAAAACGTGGGCACTCGGGTCTGAGTGGTTTTCCCAATGCAATGCTGTCTGTCCTCTTAGGAACCTGGTGTGTGGACACAGGCCAGAGTCCTGGTCCTTGCCTGGACAGACTGCCCTGCAGACTTGAGGCCCAAAGCCAGCTCAGGAAGAAGGGAAGGCCTTAACGGTGCCAGCCCTGGACACTCCTGAGGTGACGTGAAAAACCACTGAGCGCTCACAGCACGGTCTGTTGTCCCTTGTTTATCCATGGAAAATGCAACCCGTGAGCCATGTCACGGTCCTTTGTCATTTCACATGCAGATACACTCATTCTAAGCTTCCATATAATGCCAGGTGACACCACTAACAGACAAGTGACAGGAACACCAGAATGAGGACAGGCCAGGGCTTAATGCCACAGAGCAAAGAAACCATCACGTTTCAAATCACGAGATTGACTTAATACATTTTAATGCATCAAATTCTAAGATGTCTGGGCTGTCATGTTTACTGTCATCCTAGTGACCTGGGATGGGGTCACCTGTGCCAACCAGGCACCACTGTTATCACAAGTGTGCTTAGAATACTATTTTTTAAAAGGAATATGTGCAGAAATAAAATTTCACGTGAAATGATGCAGCTCAGGGAATTTGTGACATTTCCAAGGGGCTCAAAGGTGGGGGACACCTCCCAAAGTGAGCTGTGCTGCCACTCCCACCCCTTCTTGGAGTTGGCCCTCCTGGTCCCCACCCTCCTGCCCGCAGCCCATCAGGAACAAGGAGCTAGTCATGGAACCTTCCTGGAGCTCACACAGTGACAGCCTGCCAGGGGTGGACAGCCACAGAATGCCCTCATCCCCAGAGAACTCGAAGCTCCTCTGCTTGGAGTGGAAAGTAGCCCAGTGAACACTGAGCATGGAACCAACCACTAGAAGGAACCCACGAGAGGGACCCCTGAACCTTGAGCCCCCGGAATGCCCACATGACAGGCACCTTCACACAGTGCTGGGAAATGAGAGCCCAAGCCCAGCCAGCTGCTCATGACAGCCGTCCCAGTTCAGAGGGGCTCTGGCGGCACAAGGTGCAAAGGTGGAGGCAGGAGCCCCTCGTGGGGTGACGTCCCCAGAGCGGGGACAGGCCGTGACACAGGTCAGCCAGAGGGGCTGGAGGTGCCAGGCGCCAGTGCAGTCAGCTGACCGGCTGAGCAGAAGCCCAGGTTTACAGCCTGCATTCTCGATCCCATCGGCCCCACCTCAGAAACAAATATTTTAATTTCCCCTTTTCTCTCCTGAATTGACATTCGTGGATAACATAATTGTTGCGTCCTGCACAACAAGAGCTGTGGGAAGCAAGAAGGGCAGCACAGGGTTAATTAAGAAAGACAGTAGGCAAGAGAAGAGTGCAAGCGGGGCCAAGGGACTCAAGCCTCAAGGACTGAGCTCCAAATAGGGCCAACGCCTGACTTTTATTAGTTAACAATTGAGGAGGTAAAGTTTGTTAATCTCAAGGTCTGTGAGTTAACGTGCTGTCTTCCCGAAAGTCCCCATTGTGCTCCAGCGTGTACTTTGCCTTCACACACACACACACACACACACACACACGCACACGCACACGCACAACCCCAGGGGATCCATTGAAGGGGAGGGACCGATATGATTCCATGGGGCCTCAGTTTGCTGAGGGCCCTCCCTTGTGAAATCCTGGGAAGAGCGCGGGGAACAAACGGTTTGGCAGCTGTAAGGCAACATCTCCCCCTTTTTGTTTTTGTAGTAGGAGAAACACAGACTTGGCAGTTTCCTCATTTATGGCCCATCGGAGGGCTTGTTGTCCACACCTGAGGACTAAACAAAACAGAATAAGAATAATTAACAGAAGTGCAATTGAACCTGCAAATCCTCCACCTAGGGTTTTCACCCAGATGAGTGGATTCAAATGAGATAGTTCTTCCGCAGCCACGGAAAGCGTCTCCTCTCTTGAGAGCAGCGGGAGCGTGGCATGAGACACTTGATCTACTTCTTGTTGTAGCTGTAGAACATCTACAGTGAGGTTGGGAGCATGTCCCCAGGAGTGACCTCGTACCTCCGACCACTGGGTCCTAGTTTGGTTGTAAGAGAAAAGAATCACACAGTAAGTGGAAACACTCCAATCACATTTTAAAGTAATCATGGTATGGAGATTTTCTAATTGATTTCCAAGAAAAACTACAGTTGTCTCTAAATCAGCTAATCTAACACTAATTTCCTGATCAATTCTAATTTGTTGATTCCAAGCCTTACTTGCATTTTCACGCCGTTCTTGTATGAATTGAGTTGTCTGCACAGCCTAATGTACTGCTACTCCACAGACTGCAACCACAGTAGCTATTGCTATAATTCCCATAATTACTGCAATCAAAATTTCAATAAGTCTTTTAGTTCTTTGTAAAATCTTATGAAGAAGTTGTAAGACAACATGAACAGTTGGGGAGCCTTCCCACACTCTAGGGGCTTGGACGTGTAGCCATAGATGTCTTGTCTTCCGTGGGCTGTCGTTCATGGTGTGGTTTAACACACCGACCAGGAATCCACAAAGGTCGTTCTCCAGGACCAAAAGAAATACAAGCAAAACCTCTTCCCCATGTCAATAAAGTTCCTAGATGCCATTCATTAGTTTGAATGTCCTTCCACCAGATGGGCACATTTTCCAAAGGTTTTGGGCTGTGGAGACTACTGAAATGTCTCTCAGCTGCAGTGCGTCCAAGGTGAGCCTTGGTATCTGAGCCAGATGAACTAAAAAAATTTAAAGTAAACGTAGCTCTTGCTAATTGTATCTGCGGGGGGTCCCCTATTTCTCCCCCTGTAATTGTTTTTTAAGGTGGCATTAGCACGTTCAACAATGGCTTGACCCTGTGGGTTGTAAGGAATACCAGTGGTATGAGTAATGTGCCATTCTCCTGATTTTTTCTTAATAACAAATACAGGAGAATTCCAAGGGCTAGAAGAAGATTCTATATGATTTTGTTCTAATTGAGTCTGTATTAATTCTGTTAACGCCTCTAATTTTTCCTTAGACAGGGGCCACTGTTCTGTCCATAGAGGCTTATTGTTTATCTATTTAAGGGCTACTGGAGTCCATAGCTGTTCAACAGTGGCCCCTATAAAAAAGGTTTTCATGTTTCTGTCAAATATCCCATTCCCTTTTGTCCTCTTTGGGACGGGAGCTGAACTGGCTGAGTAATTCCGTGATTAAATTTTCCTAAACCTTTTCCTGGTTGATATCCATTTGACTCATAATTTGTTGACTCTGAGGACTATATTGTCCATGTGGCATCCAAATTTCTGCTTTCCATTGTGTAAGCAGATCTCGACCCCACAAATTAACTGGAATGTCCGCAATATAGGGCTGAAAAAATCCCTTTTGTCCCTCTTGCTGGAGGCAGGGAAGAATGCAGACACTTTGACGCGAGCCTGAGGCTCGGCCCACATCCACAATGTTAATGTTTGGCTCTTGCACTTTCCAATCCTTTGGCCATTCCTGAGAGCTGGTTATGGAAACACGTGTCGAAAAGACGTGTAAATCTTTTACCCTGTATCTCAATTTGACAAACTGGGCGAATTCCTGATATCTTTTCTGCTAGAAAAATCCCTGCCTGTCCTGTGCTTCCAAAACCTCCAGTTCACCTTTTTTGAGTCCCCCTTTTTCCTGGGAGAGTGTATGAGAGCAGGAGTAACTGTGTAACCCGTTCTCCCATTTGAGTGGTCCAGGGAACAGACGAGGACATTATAATTTGAATTTCTCCTTCATAATCAGAATCAATAACACCAGTATGAACGGTAACTCCTTTGGATGTCAAACTAGAGCAACCAAGGAGAAGTCCAACAGTACCTGGGGGAATCGGTCCAAAAAGTTCAGTGGGCACACATAAAGGAGATTCTCCAGGAAGTAATAAAATATTTTGTGCTGCACAGAGATCTACAGCAGCACTCCCCTCCGTAGCAGGACTTAATTGCTGAACTGAGAGTCGGGGGGAGGTACTGCCTGATAATTCTGAAAAGCAGCCTGATTCACATATGTCCCGGTTGTTGTCTGGGTCTGAATTGGGGTCCCATTTTTATGAAAAACTGATCGGCATTCAGAAGCCAAATGATTTCCTTTTTGGGCACAATCCAGGTGATTTAAGTCCTGTAACAGTAGTTTCAAGTCCTGTAACAGTAGTAGCATTAGGCAAACGGGAACTGCTTCTGTTTCTCTTTCTGCATTCTTTTCTAGAATGGCCTGGCTTTCCACAATTATAGCAAGTGCCAGGAAATTTATTCTGACCTATTTTGAATCCAGTCATGGCTTGAGCTAGCATGGCAGCTTTAAATTGTTCAGTTCCTACTCCCTGACACAAACGATGTATCCCGTTGTATCTGTTTTTCCTCTCATGGTCCCTATAGCCTTCTTACAGTCATCGTTAGCATTATCATATGCCACGATTTGTAAAATTATCTCAGCTGCCTGTAAATTGGTCACCTGTTTGCTGATGGCATCCTGTAACCTGGCAACAAATTCAGAGTATGGTTCTCGAGGACCTTGTAAGATTTTTTGAAATGACATCGGGGCTTTACCTTCCGTTTCTGTTTTTTCCCAGGCCATTAAGCAAATTCTTCATAATTGGTCAACAGCCAGTTCATTCATCCCTAATTGATCTTGGGTATTTTCCCAATGGCCACTCCCTTTGACAATAGCTATATTGTGAGACTGATTATGCCTCGCTCGGGTTTTAGCACCATCAATCCACCAAGTCTTAAATTGAAAAAACTGGGATGAGGAAAGACAAGTCTTGGCCAGGATGTTCCAATCTGTGGGAATCAATCGACTGCCATCAGCTGCACTCCGTATAAGACCCATGGCGTAAGGAGAAGTAGGGCCGTATTGAGTTTCAGCCTGTTTGAGCTTCTTTAAGAGTTTAAACAAAAAGGTCTCATGTAAAATTTCCTGACCAATGTTAGGGTTGTTTGGATTCGCATCAGGAGTAATGCACTCATGAATGAATGACACAGGAAATGCTAATGCGTCTAAGTCCCCTTCAATAAGAGCCCGGTGGATTCCCTTCTCAACCGTGGACAGAGGTGCGTGAGAGCCTCCTGAAGGAGGGAGAGGTGAGCGCACGCACGGCGGAAAGAAAAGAATTCGCGTTTTTTGCCAGCTGCAAGGGTGGATCTGACTTATGTGCTGTAAAAGCAGGCATAATGGCAAATCAAGCAAAGGAGCTGAGGGGACAGTCCTCCAACGGTGGAATTACGGTGGGAGTTTCTAGAGACCCTGTCTCCTTTTCCTTTCCTCAGATTCCTGTACTTCTTCTTCTCCTTCATCTTCCTCATCAGTTTGTAAAGTTTCTAAAATTGACTGGATTGATTGCCATGTAGCCCAGATGGTTACTGGGAGAGAAAATCCTTCATGATATAATTCACAGAGTTCTATACCAATTTTTCCCATGTTTTTAAATCTAACATCCCTAAATTTGTGAACCAAGGACAATAAGTTTCAATTACTTTGAGAAACTCCTCTAATTTCTGATCTGACACTCGAGCTCCCCCAGCCTTAAGAAGGTGTTTAACCAAACAAATATAAGGCCTATATTGGCTACTAACATTTTCGATTATGTATAGAGAAAAGGATAGAGAGGAAGAAGACTTTCACTCTGAATGGATTCAGATGCCCATCTGGCCACGTCATTCGCAGGACTTCAAGGTCTGTCTTGGTTACGGTGCACCCGTATAAACCCCAGGCCTGGTTAACACTACCAGGTGCTAAGTCACTGTTTTGCCTTATGACTGGACCACGGAACCGCAGATTAGGGCTCAAGCAAGCTCTGTAGCTGTAGCCGTGGAACTATAATCACACAGTCACACATTCACTCTCTTGCACATAGAAAGAGACAAATTCCCCTTTTACCTTGGTTAAATTCTCCGGGAGTTACCCTACTTTCTTCCAGTAGTTGTCGCGACCTCTCCCGGGTCGCCACGCAGTGAAACCTCTTTGAATTCCGACTCGGAGTCGACCTTCCTTCTCGAGCCCCACAAATGAGCCCCAGAATTGAGCCCCACGTTGGGCACCAGATATCTCATCCTGCATGAAAAGAGCTGCGGGAAGTAAGAAGGGCGGCACAGGGTTAAGAAAGACAGTAGCCAAGAGAAGAGTGCAAGCAGGGCCAAAGGACTCAAGCCTCAAGGACTGAGCTCCAAATAGGGCCAACGCATGACTTTTATTAGTTAACAATTGAGGAGGTAAAGTTTGTTAATCTCAAGGTCTGTGAGTTACGTGCTGTCTTCCCGAAAGTCCCCATTTTGCTCCAGCTTGTGCTTTGCCTTCACACACACACACACACACACACACACACACGCACAACCCCAGGGGATCCATTGAAGGGGAGGGACCGATATGATTCCATCGGGCCTCAGTTTGCTGAGACTTCTCCTCAAGGAAGCTTTCCCGATATCTCTCCATCAGGCCTCAGTTTGCTGAGGGCACTGCCTTGTGAAATCCTGGGAAGAGAGCGGGGAACAAACAGTTTGGCAGCTATAAGGCAACATATAATTATTGTCTCTATAATTTAAAATATCAATATAGTTTCCTGTAACACCAGTGAAACAGAAAGGAAAGCAATTTATACTGAAATAATATGCATTCCATGTAAATTCTTAGGAGTGATTCCACTTGAAGACAAAGAAGCTCCTGCAAATCTCCAAAATGCCTCCTCCACTGGGAACCTCCATTCCAGCGTACGGTAGCCCCCAATGGCCACAGCCCAGTGGCCCCTCCTGGCTCTGCTGTGCAGAGAACCGAGCTGCCAGCTCTGGCAGCGGCACAGGAGGCAGGAAGCGGGGTCCACATGGGCCCATTTTTGCTCCACGTCTGCCCTGGGGGGCCATCTGTGGGGACAGGTGGAGATGGAGAAGCTCCATGAGTAAGGCCTCCAGGGGTCCTCACTTAGGTGCCTCCCACTGCAGCCTTAGTGCAGTGATGCCTCAGAAGCAGAGCCAGGCGCCCAGAGAAGGGGGTCCTACAGATGGAGGCGGCACAACTGGGTAAAGGTGAGTCTGGAGCCAGCTCCCCTTGGCCCCGCGTGCTTCCCTACCTGCCTGCTCTCTACTTCAGCAGTGACATCTGACAGCTCCAGGCCCAGCTCTGCCCTCAGGAATTCTCCAGCCCTGCTCGGCTGAAAGTCCAGGTAGATGAGGCTGCACGGGGACAGCTGAGTCCCCCACTTGGGGCAGTGTGGTGCCAGGGACAGAGCAAGTCCCAGGTCAACAGCACTGGGTCCAAAACCTGGCTGTAGTCCTCTGGCAGCACCAGAGCGAGTCACTCAGGCCCTCCTGGTGGTAAACGAGGCTAAGGGGCCCACTGCGGGGTTGCCCTGAGCACTGAGTGAAGCCCAGGGCCCAGGCAGGAAGCACAGGTGACTCTCACGTCCGCCTTCCTGCAGGTGTCTGGGCAGCTGAGGCCCTCAACCTCAGACACCACATCTCGTAAGATGGGCACAGCCACACTCGGCTGGGAGAAGGGAGATGTCAGCTCAGGGGGTCTCTGCTCTGGCCACCACCTGCTCCTAACCCAGGGCATGTCCAGGTCGCTACAGGAAGACCAGCTGCAGCAGTCACCCTCCGGTGTCCCGTGTGTGGGCTGAGGGTAAAGTGACCATGGCCTTCCTCCTCGTGGGTACCATGCTTCCTACTATGGCAGTCGGTAAAGCAGGGGTGAAGCTGGTTGAGGAAACTGCCCCAGCTGAGATGTCCTGTCTGTATAACCCACCCCCCAGGTATTTCACACTGCCCACAGTTACCTGCAGGGAGGGCTGGGGACCTGGGGGTCCTGGGGTCCCCGACTCAGCAAGCTGAATGGGAGTGCAGGCAGTTGAGGCAGGTGGCCAGGGAGGTGGTGTAGTGGTGGGCTGCTGGAGCAAAGTGTCTGGTGGAAATCACGATGGAGCAGGCTGCCCGTGGTTCTGTGGCACAGATCCCTCTCGGTGATGCTGGCAGAGGGCAGCGCACAGAATTGGGAGCCCATCCCACCAGGACCTGCATCTCCCACAGGTGCCCACCTGATGGGGCCGGGGCTTGTCCCCTGGGCCTGTCACTAGGGACATTGTGGCTTCGCCCACCATGGGGGAGGGGGGAGCTGTGTCCTCTAAGCCTGAAGTTCAGCACCGTGCTCTGCCGAGCCACCCCTGCTTTCCTACAGTTACCTACCTGGCCTGGGGGGCCGCCACCATCAGGTACCTTCTGCCGTCCCCATAGAGGGCATGCACAGGCCCACACCCAGCCCACTCCCACCCCCAGCAGCCTGTCTGTCACCAGGTCCTGCTTTTAGAGTCTAGACATCTGTCCCACATTGACTCCCAGAGTGACCACAAGCATGCTCTTGCCCTCTCAGCCTCAGTTTCCTCATCTGTAAGATAAAGCTTGCCCCCCGGTGTTTTCACACAACAGCCTAGCAGATTGTACCCCCATGTCTTTCCTTAAGGAAAGAAGAGTCTGTGAGACCGTGCATCTCTGGGACTGTATATTTCTCTCTATTTAGTTTCCAAAAGAGAGTTTGTAGCCAATGACAAGTAAGATTCCCCACGGGGGAGGGGAGACAACTCAAGCCAGGTGGAACCCCATGGAGACCCCCGATGAGCTGCCTTAGAAAGATTTGGGAAGGGGCCTTTTCTCCTCTTCCCCCTGTCTGGGAAAAGCCGCTGCTGGCTCTGACTTTCCCCTCTCACCTAATTGGGAGAAAAGTCTTGAGTGATAAGATTAAGCTCTCTCTGCTCAGCTCTGTGAAACAATTTCAACATGTGATATATGTCCCTTAAAGAGTTGCATACCTCACCTCAAGGATTTTCTGCTTCGGCTGTTTGAAGAGCAACATAATTGGTTTGGGTTGTTTCTATAACGTGATAAGTGAGTCCCACAGACCGTGTCAAAAACACTGCTACTCCCTTGTATACTTATCAATAAAAACCTCCAGTCGGCTTTGTTCTGGGCTCCAGTCTTTCAGGACTGTGAGGCCCCTGGCCTTCTGAGATTTAACTGCATTAAGTCTCTATATGTTTCTTTCTTAAAACTTAACCCAAAGTCGCCCCTTCTCGCACCCTCACTGGCCATGTTGCGCTGGACACGACACTCTGGGGCTGTGGGAGGGTCACATGGCACACAGCACTTTATATCATTCACTGCTGGCTCTAGCTGGCCTGGGACTCCACGTGGCCTGCGTCCCCTTGCAGCAGCCGGGCCTGTCCCAGCTGTAGCGGGCTGTCTTCCTGCCATCATCACCCAGGAACGTCAGCTCAGGCCCCTTGTCTGCCTGACCCCCCACGCTGATCAGAGCTGCCAGGTAGCCAGATGCTTCCGAAAGCAGTAATGGTGACGACTGAGGAACAGGGCCATGTTCCACCAATCACCACTGCACAGCACACTGCTGGCATCTGCAGCGCAGACCAGCAGAGGGAGCTGCCTGACAAGGACAGAGCTCTGTGGAGGGTGTTCGGGAGTCAGGTGATGAGGACCGAAGGCACACCTCCCCTCCCATCCTGTCCCCCTCACTGGGCACCGGCTCTTATCCCAGGCTCCCTCTTGGTGGAGCTGACGACTTGCAGCCCACAGTGGCTCCCATCCCTGTGACCCTGGGGGACAGGAAGGAGCCAGGCCTCCCTGGGCCCTTGGGGGTCGGGGGCACCTAGCAGAGCCCTGAGCTGGGAGTGTGAGAAATGGGCACCCCGAGGCCATGCAGAGTGGCTTAGGAAGGGCCTAGAGGCACAGTGTGAGTGGTCTCAAGGGGGTGAGAGGGGCCCCAAAGTCCAGGTCACAAGAGAAGCCCAGCCTGAAACAGCTTGACTTGGGACGCCCCTGCCCAGGACCTTGCTGCCAGCCTGCCCAGGGGCCACCACCCTCATCCCTCTCTGGTCCCCATGGGCCACAGGCCTCTCACAGCATAGCTTTGCCAGGTGCCAGCACAGCCTCTCCAGCTCCTTCATCTGCTCTGAAAATGGAGGGGACAGTGCGGTGAGTGACAGCCCCAGGCCGAGATGAGACGTGTGGCAAGGGCAGCGAGGTCACCAAGGGCCTGTGCATCCAGCTGTGTGCACGACGCCCTGGACCTTCCCTCACATCAGTGACACTCTGCCCAGAGCGGAAGGGAAGCAGAAGGGACAACACAGGCCATGGACAGGAGCGGAGGCCGTTCAGGGCTCAGGTCACAGGGCAGGGACTCTAACCCGGACGGTTGGAGCTCAGAGCAACTCCTGACCTCCAGAGCAAGTCAGGTCCCTCCCGGTGGGGAGCCTACCTTTCTCTCACTACATGTCCCCAGGCAAGTGGGGACATCAGGCGAGAAAGGGACCCACAGGTCTCAGAAGTACCTTGGAGTCTCAGGGTTGTGTGACATTGGGCAGGATGCTTAACCTCTCTGGGTCTGTTTCAGAACGTATAAAATAGATCTGCTCTTGTAACCAAACTGACAATGTTGTCACCTCCATAGGATGGGGGAAGATGACAGCTGGCAGCCTCTGCACTGGTGCCAGGCCCCTGCCCGTCCCCCACCTCTGCCTGCCCCCACCCCTAGGCTAGCTCACCTTCCCGTGAGCCCCCAGGTCAGCACCTGCCGTCCACAGAGGGTGGAGTGGAGCAGGCCCAGCCAATGGCGGGGAGGCCCCTGTCGCTCCTCACACTCTCCCTCCACCTTCAGCAAGAGGCATTATTCCAGGTGCCCACAGCTGGCCCGCAGCTGCCCTACAATGTGGGACCTGCGGCCCAGAGCTGGAGGGGCCTCCATCCCCCTGTGCTTGGAGAAAGCCTCCTGATGCCACAAGAAACTTCCGCTGGAGGCTGGTACAGGGGCTGAGGTGGGGACCAAAGCCAGGCTCCAAGACGGTTTTTAACGGGCGAGTGTTAGATGAGGTCTTTAAGGAAATGTAGGATTTTTATTTTTAGAGGAGAAGGAATTTCATGCAGCAGCAATGTGCCCAGTGCTGAGGGTGGGAAGGACAGTGGATTGTGACCCAGAGGTCCCCTGCCCTCTGATGTGTCTGCACTGCCAAAGAGCACGTCCTTTGGGCGTGGACACAGACCAGAGGGTGGACTCCACTTGCTGGAAGGATCTGAGTCAGGGCCATCAGACACAAAGGGCCAAGTCCAGTTCTGCCCCACCCAGGGCAACGGCCGGCCCCTCCATGGGTGGGGGACGGAAAAGGAAGAGACTTGGGGTAAAAGGTTAGGAAATTTCCAAGAACCTGTCTTTCTTTCATTCAAAATATTGGAAGTTGCTGGAGCCTGTGGTGTGTGAATGCAGATATAGCATAGGCATGCATGTGTGCACATGCGTGTGCGAGGGTGGGAGTGACAGTGCGGAGACCGAGGTCTGACCCCTTAGCTCAGGCTGGAGCCCTTGGGAGCTTACAGCCCCTGGGTAAGGGCAAAGGGAGTAAGGTGGACATGCAGCCGATAGCCCGTCCTGACCGTCCTGCAAGAGCCCAGCCTAAGGGCTCGGTGGGGGAGGCTGCTGGGGCAAAGGCTGCCCCACATGACTTCATGCAAGGCTCCTTGGGGGTCCTCTTTCAGGTAAAATCGGCCCCGCAGGGGGTGAGGCCTCATTTCCCCCAAACAGAAAAGCAGGGCTCCTACTCAGCAACTGTGCAGCCCTGGCAGACGTGGGTCCCGGGGAAGAGTCTGAGGATGGCAGGGCATGGAGGTGCCAGAAGCTCAGGGACAGTCCTGTGAGGGCTGCATCAGGCGCTCCGGGTGGGCACAGGGCAGGAGCTGCCGGAGCCCTGAGGCAGGTCTGGGCAGGGAGGAGAGGCAGTGGGGCCAGCCACACCCGCTCAGCTGCCCCCAGGCCTGGCCCGGGGAGGGCGGGGACTCCCTGCTGCAACCCTGAGTCAGGGTCCAGCCGAGCTGAGGGTCGCAGGCAGCAGGAGGCTGTGAGGGACTCAGAAATGGTGTGTTTCCATCTCGCCTCCTGCACTTAAATCAGTCTCATCAGACATCTTGCATTCCGTAAGCGTCGCCTCATGCCAAGCCTGTGCTAGAAGCTGGGTTACAGTTATGAGGACATGTTATCGTCCTTACATCCCTCATAGTCCAAGGAGACAGACCACTCGCATTTGCAGTGAACAGTGAGAAGACAAACAAGCACTTGAGAACCCAGGGAGTCAGGGAAGGCTTCCTGAAGGAGGAAGTCTTAAAGGGTGAATCAGAGTCAGCCAGGCTGAGAGGCAGTGGGAGAGAGTGAGGTCGTCTCCAGGATGTGGCTAGGAGATCAGGGAGGGCCATGCTGACTGCCAGACATCCTCTCGGAGGTGACAGTCACACGTGAAGGGTTGTGAGAATGACCTGCTCCCGTGTGCAGAGGGTCGGTCTCTGCAGCCCAGGGTGGAGGGGGGTGGCCAGGAGGCAGAGGCCAGTTCAGTGACTCAGGCAAGGGATGCTGGGTGCCTAAACCAGCCCTTAGTGGGTGCGAGGGTTGGGGATGTACAGGAAATAAACATGTCGCTAGCACACAGAGCAGTGAAAGGTGAGGGACGGAGGCCGGCTGTCTGCGTGGAGCCAGCACTGCTGGGTGCGGCAGAGGAAGACCAGATTTGACTCGGGACAGGCAGCGACACGGAGGAGGCGTCCGGCTAGGCTGGACGTCAGAGTGCTGAGGTGGTGGCCTAAGTTTGGATGCAAAGGTGTGACAGAGCTTGGGAAGCTATACTGGACTCAAGTTCCATCACTGATCCCAGAACAGGACAGTGACAACTTGTCATAAGGACAAGAGTGAATGAACCCAGAGCACCGGCAGCTGCGGGGGCAGCAGGGAAGGTGTAAAGGGCGGGGCAATGTCACTGCGCTGGGCCTGACTGAGGAGATGCTGATGTAGGAAGTCCAGCTCTTACTAGAATTTTCCATCACAGACCTGGGGCTTTGGGGATATTTAGACGCCAGACACCAGGAGACCTGTATTTCACCAAAAACGGGCCTTTGTAGGGACTGGAGTGTGCTCACCCTTTTCCTACTATAGAAAAACCCCAGGCCAGCCGGGAACTAGGACACAGAGGGGACCAGCGACCCTGCCTGTGCTTGTTGTGCAGACGGGAACCGGCAAAGCCAGGCCCGCTCCCCTCATGGTGACCCTGGGCTCCTCAACCAGGTGGTCACACATTCGTTCACTCTCCTGGTGACACCACAGGTAGACTAATGCCACATGGGGCCTGAAACCTAGGAAGAGGCCCCGCAAAGGCCACAGCCGTCCAGCCTCCAAACCCCCTTTCAGGTGCGTAACACGCCCTGGAACCTGAATTCCAGTAGGTGAGACCTTTCACCGCTGGTGACACATCTCCCAGACCCACCAAGGCTCGCAGCAGCGTCCTAGTCAGAGCTTCTCAGACTTAACGCCCATTAAGTCACTCGGAGCACCTGGTTAAAATATAGCTTCTGAGTCTGAAGGTCTGGGACTCTGCATTCCCGACCTGCCCAAATCGTCACTACTGTGGTACCTCAGCATGTGTGAGTCCCCTGGGAAGCAGTTCACTCACTCACTTCTGATGAGAGCCCGCGGGGGACTCAAGCCAGGGAGGGCCATGGCCAGTGCAAATGACAGTCCCCTGGCAGGTGGAGCCTGCCTCCTGAAATTCACGGGCACTGGTCCCAGCACAGGCGTTTTCGCTCCCTGGGTGTTGCCCGTGCCCAGCAAAGGGTCAGGACCTGAGCTTTAAGAAGACATTTGACAAATCAAGCTGACACTGGATCTGGCAGGTGCACAGAGGGCTAGGTCCCATCCCACGCCCTGGGGTGCTCGCCCTTCGTGGAATCACCTGGTGTTTATTGAGAGCAGACTGTGTACTCAATTCCATCTCTCACTGGACTGTCACCTCTGCCCCAGGACAGAGATTCAGCGATTATTTTCATCCTCACCTCTTCCTAGGTGAGGAAATGCAGGGGCTGCTGCAGACCCACGATCGCTCACCAGAGGTCCTTCCTCTCACCGTCCCACCACGAACAATGCACCAGTGAGGCAGCAGGGTCGAAAGTCATTTTTAAAGAAGCTAGAGAGGCCATGAGGGTGCTGGTCCCCTCGGGTCGTGCTGGCACCATCCTCACCCTCAGACTGAGCTAAATGTAGGCAGGCACAGCACCTGTGAGCTCAGGGCCCTGTGGGGCGGCCCTTGGTCCGGGCGGCACAAGCTGAGCCCTGCATAGGTTCTAGGTTGGCAGGAGAGTGACCTAATTAAACACACAGGCTTATTCTTAGACAAGCAGCCCCAATTAAGGCCCCTGGGCAGCCACGGCGCAAAGGCACAGCCCTGGAGGTGACCCGAGTAATTCTCATTTTTAAGGAGCAGTTATTTACTTCCAATTACAAAACTAGTACATGTTCACCATGGAACATCTGGAAAATATAGAACATGCAGAAAAGAAAGTGCTGCCCAGAGAGAAGCACTATTTTTGCCTATTTCTTCACAGTCTTTTTTTTATACATATTTTGCATGTTTGACACTGGGGGGAAATGCTTATTCACATAATGTAAGTGTAAAGATACAAAATTACAAACAGCACGATCCCAAATTTGTTATTTAAATTAGAATTGTCACATGGATGTAGTTCTATATTCTGTTTATCTCACTCAGTATTAAAACACTACAGTCTCCCCCATGTTATTACATATTCGGCTACTTGATTTTTAACAGACACATAGTATCCATCATAAAATGTACACTGTTCCTTTATGATGGAGCATTTACATTGTTTCCAATTTTTCAAATTTCTGGAGCCCGAAGCTCCCTGTACACCTCTGATGAGTTTCTTGAACTAGATTTCTAGAAGTAAATAAGTTCTCTTGTTGCACTTGCCAAATGGCATTCTGAACAGCCAAAACAATCGGCAGTGCCACTAGCGAGTGTGGGATGCCACATGCGGCACGTTTTGATTCCTGTAACAACCGGAACTTCCAGCTCAAACACAGAGTTCCACATTCACAGGCAGCAACCCCTTAGAGCTACCTGTGGCTTTGGGCCTGCACACGTCAGCTTCCATGAGGTCAGCTCCTGTGACAACAACCCTGGAATTTTAGGGCTTACAGCAAGCATGATTTATCCCACATTAGTCATAAGCTACGGGTCAACTATGCCTTATTCCACACATCTTCTGGTTCTGAGACCGGGCTGAAGGCACAGCCCGTCTCCAATCTCGTGGCCCAGGACAAGGACACCGAGCAGAGCCCACCTGGCAGTTCACACTCTGATGTGACCTCACTCCCACTCATGCCCACTGGCCAGTGAGGAGAAGGAGTCCATGCCTCCCATGGGGACGCACGCGGGTCACATGGGTACAGAGCTCTCACAGAGTAGGCAGGAGGCAACTGGGGACGAGAACACAACCAACCACAGCCATGAGCCCTCAGGAACAAGGTCCAGTCTCTGTCCTACACCCGCGTCCTGACCCTGACGTCAGGACAGTCTTGTGGGAGCTCCGTGCCCTTGAAGCTGAGGAAGGAGGTCTCTTAGGTTTGTTTCTGTGCAAACACGAGAAAAAGTATATATGTTTATGCGTGTGTATTTGGTATTTACAACCCGCTCCAGTAACAACAATAGAGATATATTGTTACATTTTTTAAAGGCAAAAGAACAGCCTCATGTAAAACAGGCTACCATTTATGTTAAAAGGGGAGAACACACATATATATACATACTGCATGTAACTTATGCTTATATGTGCATAAAATACTTCCAAAAAACCACTGAGAACCTGGTAACCACGGCTTTTTTAGAAAAGCAAACTGTGGCACTGATAGTGGGTTGAGGCTTGCTTTTCACTGTATTCTTTTTAACAGTTTGAAATTTTTTTCTGGTGTTGCCTTTTCCAAAAAAATTTTTTTTAATGTTTTAAAATTAAAACATTTTAAAATTGTCCTTCCTCAGTCCTTTCTCACCCATGTCTGTCTCTCTCTCTTTCTCTCTCTGCCTTTCTCCCTCCTTCCTCCATCGCTCTCACACTGGGACATGCCCTGATTCCCACACAGGGAGCCTTAGAAAGCAGACTTTCCAGACAGCACTGGAAAACCCAGAAGAACAAATAGCAACAGTGACAAAGCAAAAAATGTTCATTCTCCAACAGGCCTCGCTGTAGCCTCCCAGATAAGCCCCTTCCAGGGAGGTGGGAGCTAAAGACAGGGCTGGCTTCTCTTGCATGAGTCAGGAGTCTGCTCCTGCGAAGAAGGTGGAGACGGAAGGGACAGCGACAGCAGCCACACAAGCAAAGGACCTGTTGTGCCCCTGAGATGGGGCCGCTGGACGACGAGGCTGCGTCTGCCCTGGTCTGCTCCAGACCCTCAGGAAAGCCCCCACGCTCTGCGTGCCTGTGTGAGCAGTTCCCTCTGTAGACACCTAACAGGCTGGCACTCACCATCTGGATGCAGGGAGTGCGGATGGCACCGTGGGGACAGCAGGTGAGGTCAGAGATAGCAGGAGAGCACTGTCCTCAGGGAAATGAGGGGGACCCTGAGGACGTCTTCAGATTTCGAGATGGCGTGGAAACTGGAGCACAAACAAGCCCGTGTGTGGATGAGCCAGGGTCACGTGAGCAAAGGTTTTGAGTGCAGACCTTTGTCCCTGTGTGAATGGCGGTGGTGAGGGTGCTCACAGCCCAAACAGCAATAGTAGTGGCGTGTAACCCAAAGAGTAAAGTAAATGCCCACGAGTTCCTACTGATGAAAACAAGTGTACAGGGCAAATAGCTGTTCCTTACAGGAGAGTTCCAATTAACACGTGTGGGAGTGACAAGGAAAAGAGAAAACCCACAGTGTTAGGTAAAAAGCCCTGTGCTTAGCTTCATGCCCTGCTTCACTACCTTGAAATTCTCGATTGTTGAACAAGGGGCCCTGTGTTTTCATTTGCTCTGGGCCCAGCTGGTGGTCCTGGCTGTAGGCAAGATCCACAGATGAGTGGTTAAATCAGTGGGCGAAAGTTTAAGGGAAAATGGGATATTCACATAGCCTTAAGCTTGTTAAGCTAAATGCTTGTTAGTCACGAGGGGGAAACAGTATCTTAACATGGAGACACGACCTTAACCAAATGGTCAGAGATACTACCACCTGCCCACGTGACGGGCTTAGACGGCACATCAGTTCTATTATTCTTCCCAAAATGCATAACCTCAGTCTTACCATGAGAAAACACAGGACATACATTGAGGGACTACCTATAAAACACCTGAGCACAACTGTTAAAAACTGTGAAGGTCATGAAAGACAAGAAAAGACTAAGGAAGTGTCACTGATGGGAGAAATGAAGATGTGATAATTAAATGTAAAATGGGGTCCCCGATTGGACCCTGGAACACAAAGAGGGAGAGCTGAGAACGCAGGGGCCCTGGGTAAAACCCAAAGGCTGTGCAACGGCCCTGAGTGACACTAACTGGCTTTCCGTGGCTGTGTTATCACAGCCGGGAGAAGGCCATGAGGGAGCTCCATGCTTTCTTCGTAACTTCTTTAAGTCTGAAATTATTTCAAAATTTGAAAAAAATCATAAAGCAATGAGAATAAAAAGGCAATCAGGAAACACAGCACATGCAAAGCCAAAAGACATGACACACTTCAGGGAGGGAGGCTCGCAGCTCAGCTCAGACACAAATCTGCCCGATATGCAAAGTGCTTCTAGAAGAATGTCAATAACCCAGTAAGAGAAAAATGAGGAACTAATTCAAAAAAAGGAACACAAGTGGCTCTTAAATGTATAAAAAGATCATCAAACTCACTCATAAGTGCAAAGTAGAACTCCAGATTCCAATTTTCACAAAATCCCACCAGTTGGTAACACACGCTATTGGCAAGGCTGTGGACAAAGGAATGTCACGCATTCTGTGATGGTGCAAGTTGGCACAAGCCCTTCGGGAAGGCAAGTTGGCACCATCTATCAAAAGCAAGGTAAATCCTTTGATCCAGCAGCTCCCTTTACACTTGGGATTGACTCGACACACTCAAAGTCATGAACCATCCTTATGGGAAACAGACAAGTGACATGATGAAAAGCAGACTCAACAATGTAGGAACCATGAGGGCTGCGGTCAGTCCACATTCCATCTCCCCGTGAGGCCTCCGCCCTGTGCGGTCAGGCCTGGACCACTGGCCAACCTCCCTGTCGGTGGGGACAGAGGCCACGGGCCTGGCCCTTTGCCTCAATGCACCCAGTCCTCACCCGGTCCCTATGCATCCCTGCTCTCGGCTCCCACAGGGACTGGTGTTAACATGTGACTTCAGGAGGCAGGAAGGCCATGGCGGAGGTCGGGAGGGAGGCTGAGCGAGTCCCAGCTGCAGCCAGCCCCTGGCCGCTGCAGGCGGGGTCTCCATGTGAATGAGGCGAGCCCTGGGCTGAAGGCACATTCGTGTCCTGACCAGGGGGTTGGTTTGAGGCCGTGGGGCTTTTGACGAGAAGGTCCTCAGAAACCCCCAGGTGAATACCAGCGGCAGCCAGATTAAGAGAAAATTAATAAAAGTGATTAATCACAAGGACAGCCTCAAGGTGCCTGTGGCCTTCAGGCTTGCTGGGCGCTTTCGCTTAAACTTAACTCCATCTTCATGGCAACTCTTAAGGCAGGAAACATTATCCAGGCTCAAGGTCAAGCTGTGAAATTTTGTATCAGTTCAGAGAAGCACATCAAAGATCGAATGCATCAACAAGTAACATTTGACAAGTAACGTCTAACAGGTCAGGCAACCATTGATGTTATTAGTCACCTAAGGTGTATTTTCGTCTTCGTGATGTTTGCGGGACATCGGAAAGGTCTCCATGGTGAGGGGCAGGGCCAGGCTGACGTGGCCTTTCCATCTCCCCCCCTCACCCCCTCGGCAGCTTAATCTCTTCCCCAGGGACTCAGGCCCTTCCATGTCCTACTTGCATTTTTGTCTATAACTAGGAGCTCATGGTTGATAGGAAGTTCCTGGCATTATAGTGAAGTCTTCAGTAGAAAAATCACATAAAATCATGGATCACATCAAATAATGCCAATGGCCCTACCCAGGGGACACAGGCCAGCAGACCACACACAGGGGGACAGCAGGGCCCTGGCATGGGGCCGTCCCCCTGAAGGCTAACACTGCACCTGAGAACAGAGGGAAGGTCCCCAGCAGGGGATAACGTGCACCCAGCCGCCTCCAAGGGACGCTGGGGACGCTGCACCACCAGGGCAGAGGCCATCTTCACCTGACGTGACATACGTGACCGATCACCTATAACGTTAGTATCAGCACCGCTGCATTTGTGGGTGCCTTCTCCTCTTTCCACTGGGCATTTGAAGCCCCTCTGGAGGGACTAAGCCCATCGACACCCAAAATGCTACACAGATGACCCACGGATCCCGGAAGACTGGCAGCTGGGTCCTCGACCTCCCCAGGCATCTGCTGTCTGGGTGGCTTATTAGAGACACCGCCCAGGACCCCCAGCCCAGGCTGCCCTACGACTGACAGATAACGTGACCAAACTCCAGCCCTCGGGGCCCCTCCCTGCTCTGAACCCCTGCACCGCCTGCTGTCACTGCACAGGCCTGACCAGTGTCCCCCACTTGCCCGGGAGCTCCCAGGAGGCCGACTGCGCTTGGCAGTGGAAGTGAGTGGGCACAATGGGGGGACCAGCTAAGGAGATAGTACAGGACCCCTCGGCCTCTCTTTTCCACTCGCAAAAGGGGGGAAATGGCCCTTGCTTCCTTGCGGGGCTAAAGGCTGCACTGTCCAGTATGGAGACCACTGGCCACATGTACGATCGAGACCTAAGAGGGTGTGGGTGGTCCGAATCGAGGTGAGCTAGAAAACACACGCCAGGTATCGAAGACTTAATGCCCGAAAATAAGTATGAAATCCTGCAGGAATTTTTATGTGTATTACATGCTGAATCGTAGTTTTGATTTTGGGGTTAGATCAAACACATTATTCAAGTTAATTTCACCTGTGTCTTCTTACTTTCTAAAACGTGGCTAGCAGGAAAGTCGCAGCCACACATGGGCTTGCACTGTATTTCTTCATGGCAGTGCTGGTTTAGAAAACAGGAAGACATGTGGAGGGCTGTGCAGTGACAGCGGTCGCAGCCTGTCGCTTCTGTCCCTCCCCCTTCTCTCCCCGAATGAGGGCTCACCAGGGCCCTGTCAAACCAAGATGTCAGAGTTTTTCAGCTGAATGGATCAGGTGCTCCGAAGCTCCCGCACCCAAAGGGATAAAGAAGTTGAGACTGGAGCAGTGAGTGCCGGCCCTTGGTGGTCAGCCAGCAAGATAATCCTGGCTCCAGGAGCTCGTGGCTTCTCTGTCCCAGCAGACACTTCCAAATGTCTTAGAATTAGCTTTTCTTTGATGCAACTGCTAGTGTCTGTGTCCCTCACAGATTTTACATCTAGGAGGGCTGGTGCTCGCTCCACACAAAGGCCCTGGGGTCAGCAGAGCTCTGCTAAGACACGCAGGGCAGGAGAGCACCAAGCCCAGGGCCATCCGGCCAACCCTCTGCCTGGACTTAGCTCGCTGGCTCTTCACGTGCACTGACGTGGGGACAAAGGCCCAGCGAAGGAACAGACACATCAGTCTCGCAGGTAAGTCGTGTGCAGAAACCTGGGGCTTCTACCTCCAGCTGTGACAGACAAGAAGGAGCCAGGTGTGGGCTCAGTACTCACAGGGTTCGTCCGCCCGACAGCAGCGGGGGGCTCAGTGCACCCAACCATGTGTCACAGACAAGTCACACAGAGAGTTCTCATGTGTCACCTGGGCCTGCTCAGCTCCTAGGACTTCACGTCTGTTCTTGAAGTATGTGGAAAACAGCACCAAACTATTCTCACTGTGTGGTTTAACTGCATACCAACTTCTAATCCGTTCATGTTCTGGCTCTCCCAGTATCTTTTTAATCATTCACGGAAGATACTTAATCTTTCCAAACAATGAGGTGGGAAAGGAACAAAAGAGAGCCAAGCAGACTCTGAGGCAAGGGCGGCCCCACATGGTGTCCAGGCGCCTGCACTGAATGGGACAGGCAGCTGCATGGCTGCCCACGGCTGACAGGACCTAAAAGCCTTCTCCCCAGTCATCCAGTGAGACCCCAAAAAGAACCCCATGGAAAACAGATAGGATGGGGAAGCCTCGTTTCAAAGTGCCGGCGTTAGTACGTGCGGCAGGGACAGGCCTCCTGAGCGTTTACAGGGCACCCCGCCCCAACATAAGACAAGAGTAGGAAGCTGCCAGCCTCGTCGGGCCTAAACCTGGATGCTGGCAGTCTCGTCTGCCAAATTCCGTGGCTTAAAGCACAGACAGCCCACCCAGATTTAAGCATGGGGACACACACGCCACCTCCATGGGAAGATGGTCACAGAACTTGTGGCCATTCTTACACTGCCGTCATTTCCTCGTCCAGCTCTGCATGCTGGTTGGCAGACAAGCCATGAGAAGCACTCTCAACCTGGTGGCCTGGACCCAGACCCGCTAAGTCACCATTCTGCAGCCTCTCTTACTCCTTCCTGGTCCTGGTCCTTTGTCACTTCCAGTTACCATCAGAAGCTCCAGTGTAGTGCCATGACTCCACGTTAACCATGAGCCGTGGCATCTGGGCTTGGGCTCGAGTCAGCTCTGTGAATGACTTGCTGTGACCCTGCACAAACGACTTAGTACCTGACACTCAATTTCCTCCTTGAAAGAAGGCAGCTACTTCACAGGATTGTTGGGAAGATTAAGAAATGAAGCACCGGGTCTGACAATTAAGTTCGCGAACTTGCTGCAACGATGTTGCTGACCTTTTTTGATATCAGAGGGATTATTCATTATGAATTTGTACCAACTGGACAAACAATTAACTATTTGGAAGTGCTGAAAAGGCTGCTTGAACAAGTTAGACGACCTGAACTTTTCGCCAACAGTTCATGGCTCTTGCATCACGACAATGCACCAGCTCACAGGGCACTGTCTGTGAGGGAGTTTTTAGTCAGTAAACAAATAACTGTATTGGAACACTCTCCCTACTCACCTGATCTGGCCCCAGTGACTTCTTTTTTTACCCAAAGATAAAGGAAATATTGAAAGGAAGACATTTTGATGATGTACAGGACATCAAGGGTAGTACTATGACAGCTCTGATGGCCATTCTGGAAAGAGTTCCAAAATTGCTTTGAAGGGGGGACTAGGTGTTGGCACCAATGTATAGCTTCCCAAGGGGAGGACTTTGAAAGTGAACGTAGTAATATTCAACAATAAGGTATGTAGCACTTTTTCTAGGATGAATTTGTGAACTTAATCATCAGACCTCATATTTGGCACAAATTTTAAAGTCTGACAACCACGTGCTGGCAGACGCACAGGAGTCTGACACAGGCCGACAACAGTGTCAGCGGGTCAGTGTTGGAGACCAGCCTGCAGATGGACATGTGCTGTAATGCAACAGCCCTGTCCGCGCCCTGGGCTCATGAGGAAATCTCGCACAGGGGCCCAAGTAAGAGCATTGGCATAGCATCGCTCTGAATTGCCAAAACTGGGGACGCACCAAAATGATGACCAGGAAAACAGATAAACTGTATGTGGTCATGAATGAGACACATACGAGCACAGAGGAATCTCCGACTACACGCTAAACAAAACAGTGTGAGGTCATGTCCACAGAGACTGACAACGATGGTGTCTGCCACTTACGGGTATTTGCAGGTGCAGTGACAATAAAAAGAAATCAGCAGCAGCAAAAACAATCGGGCCCTGGAAACCTTTGCTATGTGCCAGGCCCGGGACTGCCTGTCTTACTCTCCAAACCACCTTTTCTGTGCCTAAATGTTTTCATGTCAAATCTGAAAGGTTTTAAAGGCCCCTGGGTACTGCGTGTGGAGCACAGCATTGAGGACACGCTGACACCCCACCTCGAGGTGGAAAAGCGTGTTTCCCTTCCTACAGACGACATTCAAATGCGTCTGTGACTAACGTCACAAGAAGCTCTCTCAACCTCGTGGCCTGGACTCGGACCTGCTGAGTCACACGGCATTTTGAGAATACCTTTTGTTTTTGAAGGGGAGAAATCAATTTACAGATATGCCATGTGGTCAAACACCACATGTTGTGCAGTTTTAAAAATGCTGATCCTGAGAGGTGGCCGGTTAGCTCAGTTGGTTAGAGCGTGGTGCTGATAACACCAAGGTTGCCAGTTTGATCCCCACATAGGCCACTGTGACATGTGCCCTCCTTAAAAAAAAAAATGTTAATCTGAAAGCAAGACAAGTTCCTTCATCCTGCCCGACAGAAGAGGACAGAGGACACTCCTTTACCCCGTGTGGCCCGTGTGGGCTGCTGCTTTCCAAGTCCTCAAGCCTGGGAGCCTCCCGGAAGCACCGAAAGAGCAGGAAGAGATGCTAATGCCCAGGTCACACCCACGGCAGTCACACCCCGGTGCCCTGGAAGGAACACAGGCCCCAGCCCACAGGTGAGGCCATGTGCAGCCAAGGCTGAGAACCTGGCCTGTGAGGTCCCCTCAGGAGAGCAAAAACCCTGCGACACCCGACGTCTCCGTGAATTCAGGTTGCTTTCCCACGTGTGTAACACACTGATCAATCCCTCCTGGTTCCTTTTGAAACCTTCACAATTCAAGTCAGTCATGGGTTCAGTAGCCCTGATGGGCTGAGATGCACAGCTGCGCCTTCCAGCATCTGCTCCTGTCCTCAGAAGCACACGTCCAGCTGGGCCACACTGGGGCGGGGGCGGGGCAGGGCGAGGGATGGTCTCCTTCACCAGAGAGGGGACTGAGAACAGAAACCCGTCATTCCACAGCCGCCTCATAGGAACTGAGCCAGGCAAGAGCCACTGCTGGACACAGGCCACCGGTGGCAGACTGCTGGGGATTCTTACAGTCTCAAAGTCTCACCCCAGATCACGGACCCGTCCCACAGGTGCCTTTCAGGTGAAGTCCAGCAGGCACCATGTGGGCTCCAAGCCTCTGTACTTGTGGGGACGCTGGGCTGGGACTCCTGGGACGGACCGCCTGTTGGCCAGTGACTTCCCTATGAGGAGCCAGCGGGGCCACTGACTTCCTGCCAGCCTGTTTTCTGCCTGCCCGTCAAGGTCACCTCACATTTCTTCACTCTGATATGGCAGTTCCCTCCTTTGCAGCCACCCATCTTGTTTGCAGATTTGTAGCCCTGAGTCAGCTCTCAGTCACTAGCTGCCACCACGCCCTCCTGAGGGTATGGGTCCCAGGCTCAGCGACCCCTCCAGGACACCAGCACCAGCCGAATGGTGGCCCTCCCCCAGGGGTCTGCCAGCCTCACAGAGCTTCTCTCCAAGCTCCTAGTTTCATAACACCACCTGTCTGTTTCCCCAGCCTGCTGTGGCCACCAGTGTCACACCTTAGACTTTTGTTGTGGCCACTTCAGTTACCTGGTTAACACTTTGCACCTCGTCAACAACTCTGATTAAATTCGCTGTTAAATACCTATGATTTCTGTCTTCTGACGGGATTCTGCTGCAGAGGCAGATACTGAGTGGGGTTCCCTGCCCACCGTCTGGCCATAGTTGTATCTCACCAAGGCATCAGGACTGTGAGTGATCACACTTAATGTCACCAATAATGGCAACTGACATTTCTGGGTCCTTAGGTCTTGAGGCGGCAATCACACGTTGAAGATGGAGCCCGTCTTCCTACCCAGGTAACCACAGTGTCACTATTACAGCATCTGGGCTTCTTTCACTTGGGGGAGAAATAAACTTTCTTCTCTGTTCTTGGTATTTTCTGCCACTCGATTTAACCCAACCCTAATTTATATACTTTTCTTCAAAAGCAACCCATTAAAATTAAATCCTCCATTTCAGATTTCAGAAACAAAGGTATCATGATGGACAACTACTTGTCACCATAGTCAAAGGAGGTACCTAGGGGATCAGTGTAGAGTTGAACGCTACCATGTCAAGAGAAGGTGCGCACTTTTATCTGGATGAGATCAGTTAATAAACACGATTTACGAAGTGTCAGGCACTGCACACTTTATATGATTCTTACACCGAGGGGGCCAAAAAACAGGTATACACATTTTAAGAAAGGAAAACTGTATTAAAATTGTAATACACAGTATATACCGATAACAAAAGATGAATACAAGTCACGTTTGACTTCTGCAATTACAAGAGGTGCTCAAAGTGGCTACCATCAGTGTCCACACACTTCCGATTACGGCGAACTACTGCTTGAGCAACGTTGACCAAAGCGTCCACTTGTGTACATTTTTTTGGTACCCCTGGTATATAATCCTTGAAAATCCGGTGACATAAATACTATTACTATCACCAATCTTTAGACAAGAGAACTGAGGCGTAAAATAACTAACGTGCAGGACTCACAGGTAGCAAGTGGAGAGCTGGAATCAGAACCAGACCGGTGGGGCTCCTGACCATGCTGCCGTGCCATCCACAGGGGGTGACCAATGGCCTTTATATGTCTGATTCCAATGGAATCTCTGAATTGATAGATGTTCTCTGTGCCAAACAGTGATTCTATGTGGACACGACAGAACCACTCCAAGAAAAAGCAAGTGTCACAGCTCCTCTATACTCGCAAGCTGACAGCATTCCAGAAAAGCTAGCGAGGCCATCACATGGAGGCTGACACAGGGCCGGCCAGAACAAAGATCTCAGCAGAAAAAAAATTACGTCAGTTCCAAATCCACCGGGCATACACAAGGCCCATTAGACGACTGCTCCACTAATGGGCGGTACTGACTAACATCATCAGGACCCCGTATCCCCCAAATTCATAGTTGAAGTTAAATGTAATAGAGGATCCCAGAGAAAGACATTAAGTCTTAGGCACTTGCTTCTTACAGGCTGAAGCCTCGTCTCTAAGGTCCTTGGACACAGCACAGGTCTCCCTAGGATTTCCAAAGGTCCATCATCCTTAGCGCTAAGCTACAAAGTGCGATTTCACTTTAGGAACCAAACTGGCAACTCAGCTGCCAGCTATTATCTTGTGAAGCAGGACACAGTGAGCTGAAAATGGTATTTTTCCAATTAGCACAGTGGGAACACTGCTGGGGTTTCAGCCCAAGCCTGCAATTAGGGAACATTCACTTGCTTCTAGAACAAGCTCGGTGGGAGGTGGAGCCTGCTATCTAGGTCTCCGGCAGTGGCGCTCTGGAAGGGGGCCATCCTGTAATTTCAGCTGTCCCCAGAAAGTGCCTGTCTTCTTCCCTGGACGAGCGGCACTCTGCACTGTCCCCCATCTGATCGGAGGCCACGGACAAGTCCGGCGTCCTGTCTGAACATGACAAAAGGGCTTTGCACAAGAGCCCGGTCATCAGAAAGGCGAGGACTGCGGCCAGTCACAGCTCCAGTGCTTGATTTTCACCATTATTTTAAAATCGATTAATAGTCTCCAAAGCGTCCACCTGTCACAGAAGTACAGTCTGCAGAAGCACCTCAGCACTGTGCAGCCTTTCAAACATCAGTGTCTCGCGTAGAAGCCAAGACGGGCCAAGAGCAGTGCCAGAGCCAACTTTCCCACCTCGGGCCGGGAGTTCAGTAGCCTTACCGAGATTTCGGCAGGAGATTAAAGGTATTTGCAAACCCCACACGCTGCACAAACACGGTGGAGAGGGCTTAACAAGCCGAGCATCCCCACACCACTGGATTTCATAGGGAACACCAGACCCAGCGGTTAAGGAGCACGTCTGAACTGTCACCTTTGGTCTCAGCAGCTGTCACTTATGTGAGGTGAGAAGAAGCCCTTCTGTTTCCTGCCAACCAGGAAACGAGCTGCTGAAAGCACCAGCTCAGCCGAGAGTTCAGCCAGCTCGCAAGGAAACACGTGCAGTTGTGACACTTAGTTCTCAGTGGTGATTCAACACTGACCCAGTTAGCTTGTAGACACCAGGGGCTTCAGCAAGGGCTAAGCCGCCTCATCTCTCAGAAGGAAAGACGCTGTGTGTGTGTGCGGGCTCCCCCGTGCACACACCCATGTGCGCACACGCGTGTGCACACACGCACGCACAAAATACTGAAGGTGTGCACGCTACTGACAGGTCCCTTTGGGTAATGGGGCCAGGAAATGGAAACGCACGTGAGCTGCTTTCATTCTCTACCTTCTATACACAATTGTTCAAAACATTTTCAATTTAAACATTCCATTTTTCACTTTAAAAAAAAATTACTAAAATATTAATTCGTCAAGAATTCCCAGGTAAAGACGAACTGAAACACTGACCTTCAACTCCCTCTGCAACCCCAACATGGCTACATGTAGGGACATGTCTACAGTAGGGACAGCTATAGACAGTCATCAGGGGAGGAGACAAGACCCGGCAGCTGGACGGAGTGGGACAGGCGGCCGACCCGAGACGGGCCAGGCAAGCTGCCGCCGAGAGGCTCCCGATCCGAGAACAGGTCCCTCCAGAGGAGACGGAGGAGGGTAACCCAGAGAGGGACAGTCCAGCTGTCAGGCACGCTGTGGTGACTTTACAACCCAAACACTGTCTTTTTACAGGCAAGATAGTTCGGTTTAAAACACTGCAGTAAGAACTTCCGTGAGGGAGCAAGGACGGCAGAGCACTGACGGGGGAGCAGGACACGGGCACCTGGCACACTGACGCGTGCATCGGACCCTCGTTTTGACTCTCCTTGAAATCTCCGTAAGAAAACTTTCTAAGCAGCAGCTGGTAAGCCCCCCTATCCCGTGCCCACCGCTGCAGTCAGGTGTCACCTTCTGTATGTCATCAGACTGCAAGTTTATTCCAAAGGCCACAGTGCAGGGTCACAGATCCGGAAGCAGCAGAGAACATGTAACGCACACACCGCCCCCTGCAGCCATGGCAGTGGGCCCACGTGACCATGCCAGGCGATGGACAGTCTCCAGGAAACAAGGCTGTCCTGTGAACTCGAAAAATTTTGCCAAAACATTAAAAACTGTTATAAATGTATAGGGAAATCAAGAAATAGTAAGACTTTATCCAGTCCCAATGGATAAACCTGTGGGGTGGGCTTCCCACGCTGTACCTTTCTTTCAATGTTTGAACCACCTCCGAGAGGTCCCTGCACGTGACATGTGGCCACCCACATCCTCTGGGGCATGTGCATCCTTTCCTCACTAAGTTCCCCCAGACAGCGGCAGCTCAGCCTCTCCAGGGCTTCTGCTTGGCTGGAATCTGGACCACTATTTGCAGTCATGAGTTTCTGCCACACCATGTGTCCCTCTCACTTTCTGCCATGATGCTTTCTACGTCTTCCGAACCTCAGCTAAAGAAACCAAAATCTCTAACTGACCTCAAGAGCCTGTGCAAAATTCCTGTGCAAAAGTAGTAATAACCTCTCTGTCCAAGGGCTGGATCAATGCAAGCTGTGTTTGGTGGTAAAAAGCAAGTTTCTGCTTTCATCCAAGCCCTAAGAGATCTGGAGAGTGACCCAGCAGCGGTGCTACAAGCACTCTGCCATCCACCGCTGGAGGGTAAAGAGGCGACAGTAAAGCTCTGTCTCTGGACCAAATAGCAACTACACACACGCGATCAGCGACAGACTTTCAAAGCTGTGACTGGGCAGGCTTGATGCTGATGTGTGTGGTGTGAACATGACCTGAGGACCAAAGAGCTGGTGTTAATTTGTACCTCATGCAAGTGCCAGTTAACACGCCACGGCAGCTGAAATTTGAACCATGCTGTTGGAGTTCTGTCCAAACTGTGGTACTGGACTCGCCCTGTGGAGCCATAAAGCAAGAACTGCCTATGCTGAGAACAAGGGACATAACAAGGGACATAAACAGTGACCTCTCCCCACTGAGCCCTGAGTCAGCCTAGACCCATCTCTTCTCTGGGCTCCCCACAGACTCGGTGTCTCAACTTCGGCACTTTTGACATTTTAGACCGGATTGTTTGCTGTGGGGTCGCCCCTGTGTACTGTAGGCTGTTTACAGCAACACGTCTGGCTAGTAGCATCCCCCAGCTGTGACAGCCAAGTCTCAATCTGCCTCATATTCTGGGAGCAGGGACAACAAACAGCCCTGGTTGGGAAGCAGTGCCCCTGAGTCCCACAAGTGCCACCCAGGCGCTGAGCGTCCCACCAGCACTGTCTCCCCTTAAATGGGATGATTAAAGGGGCAGCAAAGCCAAGCCCTTGGCATGACAGAGACCAGAGCGAAAAATGGGAAGTATCTTAGTAAATTAAAATTAGCATTAACACTTTCAAAGAAATATCGATGGCATCCATGAACCAGGATGCTATTTTATATATTTTGGGAATTAAAGAAGAGCAGAAAATTTCATAGCAGCTTTTGACAATAGAGTTGAGAATGTCTCTCGTTAAAGGACATGGTCAGAGAAAAGAAAAATGTGTTGAGCAAAAAACTGGGAAATTAGAAAGCTCAAGAAGTGAAAAAGAAAATAAAAAGGTAAAGAGAGTGTCAAAGTAATTCAGGAAGTTCCTAGAACTGAAGGACGTGACTATCTGGGCTTTGAAGGAGTGAAGTACTCGGTCCACTGAAAAATAAACCAACTGCTCACAGTTGCATTCCTGACACTAAGAAGTAAATACCCCAACAAGCTACCAGCGAGGACAGCGGGTCACACGCACGTCATCGGAAGGGAATGGGGCTTTGTAGCAGCAACAAGTCAGTGCCTTCAATACTCGGAGAGGAATTATTTCAGACCTAGACTCTATACTCAAATTACCAATTAAACGTGAAGATGGAATGAAAACACATTCACATGTGCAAGATCTCAAAAAACTCCCCAATTCTTTCTCAGGAAGCTGCTAGAAGGTGTTCTCCACAAAAACAAGGGGATCACCCAAGAGCCACGGAGAGTCGGGCTGCAGGAGGCAGGAAATCCAACCCATGAGGTAAAAGAAATCTCCAAGATGAAGAGGAAGACTTAGGACGCAGACGTGCAAGTCGGCTAGCCTGGGGCCAGGCTGAAGCTGTGAGTGAGGCTCCCTGACCTGTCCACACCATTCCTGTCGCTTATGATGGTCCTAAGACGAAATCAGACAAGCGGTGGAGAGTTTCGGGATGGGTTTGCGACCAGAACCAACAAAAGGAAAGAAAAATGACAATTACTGCAGGGAAAACAAAACTTTGTAGGGAGAAGTGTCATGGTGTGCTCACTGCACAGCAGCAGTTCAGGACTACTTTCTATATACTTGGGACATTGATCTTACCAAAATTACACTGAAGACGGGAGGTCAGAGCCTGCGATGGTAAAATGGAAGACCAAACATCACGCAGACGCAGCAGGAAATACCAGGATCGAGAGTGGGGGGAGGCCCTTTGTCACAGGCCTTGTTGAATCTCCTGACTCCTTAATGTGCACACATACAACCTTGATTAAAAAACTTGGTTACAAAAGGTCACATCTGTACTCAGGAAAAGCAGGCCAGGGTTCCGTCCAGCATGTGCCCCTGGCCATGACAGACACCACGCTGTGTGGGATATACTCCCTCTGGTCTTCTCTTCCTCACTCTTAGGGCCCTCTTCCCCAGGTCCAGCGGCTCTTCACATCCTCAGTTCCAGTATTTTCCCGGCTGTCCTGTGCTGAGCCCCGGGGAACGTGCCGACCTGGTCACAGTTCTCTGATTAATCCCAAGGCAGACAGGTCTGGGCTGTGAGGTCCCACAGCTCCGGAACAGGAAGTCAGCACCAACACTCAGCTCAGGGCGTGGCGCCAGGCGTCCCTCTAGCATGCCCCTTCTTCCTCACGTGACACAAGGCAACCCAGCCAGCCCCGAAGGCCGAGACTGGTGCCCACTGTACCACACTGTGAAGATGCAGGCATTCTCAGGGCGTTTCAGCATCTGTGAAGTGCGGGGAGCCCCCCTGCAGCTCTCGAGGACTGAGCGAGCATGAAAAGCTCAGCGCGGGCCTGATGCCTGACCAGTGGTCTACGCCCTTGGGCAAGGTCAGGCACACAGGGCCCTTCCCCCTTCCAGTCAGGCGGCCTAAGAGCATCTGACTCACTCTCGGGACAGGAGCCATTCATGCAGTTCACAAAGCAACACACTTCCCATCCCTGTTCTGACAGAGAGTAAAAGGAGAGGTGATGACCAAGACTGAGGAAGCCGACAGAGGACTTCGGTGGGGGAGCTGAGCCCCCGACCCGGGCACCCCTTTCCCTCAGCACAGCTCGAGCCCTAAAGAAGCCCGTTCGCACAGCCAAACAGGTGTGAACAAGTGAGTGGGTCTGTGCGTGCCAACAGGACACCGGCTGTGCTACTGGGACCTGGGAGGTGCCAGGTGCCAGTCCCCATAGAGGGAGCGACGTGCAGGCGGCGATGCTGGGTCTGAACGGGGCCCTGGGAACCGAAGCAGGGAGACCCCCGCTCGGTAAGACACCCCCTCTCCTAAGAGTGGCGTGAGCTAACTGGTCCCAGCCCACGTGCTCTGCCACGAACAAAAACCATGAGGACAAATCTTCTAAAAACTGTAAGCTTTTTATTCAGTTAAGAGGTAGACGGATGAACATGGAAGGCTGCCCACCGACCTTGCCCAAAGTTCACACCCCACCTCCCTCGTTCATCCACCCACAGCCAAAAATTGAAACCAATGCGGCTGCACAGGCCTTCTTTCTGCTTCTCCGTAGCAGTCAGTCAGGAAGACGCTCGCAAAGACGTCACCAAGTCAGCTGTCAGTGCCCGAGCCTCACCCCCAGGTCCCACGAGCAGCGCCGACCAGACACAGGGCACACAGGACCGCCTCTCTAGGGCCCAGGGAGCTTCAGGTGCCCTTCAGTTATTAACTCCTGTGCGTGCGCAGGCAGAAGCTGGTGACACCGCCAGGCAGAGCACTCTGTCTGTCAAATGGCTCTGAATGGTGTTTAAAGATCACGAGTTATCATCAGAGACAACATATACATAATGGAATTGAAGCTGGGTACAGAAAGTGGAGATGTGCAGAAGTCACGGCCAATAGGAACCAGTGGGAACCTGGCTATTGAAATAGCTAATTGGAGACAAGTCAGGTTTAGCACAGAAGCAACTGCAGCTCAAGAAGCACTTCCTCCCACAGCTCCCGAACGCAGGGGACTGTGGGCCTTTGTGACACTCACACCCTGCAGAGGGCAGCCCAAACAACCACATGGTCCCCGCCTCCGCTTCATGCCCGCAGGATGGCAAACTTGAAGAGTGCCATGATAGCAGCGCTGATTATGCCAGAAATGGGGACCGTGACAAACCAGGCCATGAAAATGTTGCGGAAGAGTCGCCAGTCAACAGCCTTTTTGGACCGGAGCCAGCCAACGGACACGACAGAGCCCACCTAGGAGGGAACGGGCAAGGGGCTGGTCACTAGGGCAGTGGGGCCTGGCAGAGACGCATGACCTTAAGGACAAGAGCCCGTGAGCTGCTCTGACGTGGGTTAAGATTACTCGTGGCGAGATGAAGGCAACATAAAAACCCAATCGTTAAATCTGTGTGAACTGGGGTAGATGACAGGAAAAGGACACTTCCTTCTTCCCTCCGCAGCTAAGGAATTGAATGAACTGCACTAATAATAACTAGCCGCTTTAACAAGTTAAGTTCCAGGTTTTCCAAAGATCACTCTAGAAGGAAGCTGATGTCTGACCTAACAGCCAACACCTGGCGAGAGGTCCTGGAAGAAAAGGTGACTCTAGGCTCCATCCTAGGGAGCATTCTTCCTTCCCCTGTAGACGTCACATGGTCACCAAGTGACCTTAGGACTCAACTCGCTTCTTGGGCCTTCAGTCCTGAGAGGCTCTGAGCAAACTGGCCTCAGCGTCAAGTAGGCCTGACTTACTGGCTGCACGTGAAAGGACTGCATCATTTGGGGAGAATCCATATTATCTGCTTAAATGAGCGACAGACACAGAAACTGTAAGATGTGAGTAATTACGTTCTTGTGGTCCCTCGTCCTAAACTGGGAGTTCTTCAATACCCACCACATAAAACTTTTCACACAAAAGGACTGAAATATTAAAAACAAACAATTCCACCCCACCCCCCATATTATCAAAAAGAACCAGTCAAGTCACAGCAGGTGGCATCACTTACTTTACAATGCGTCGTGCTGATGGGCAGGCCGATATTTGATGCAATTACCACAGTGAGGGCAGATGCCAGTTCGATACTGAAGCCGCTGTGGACACAGAAAGGTGACTTGTCGAGAATGAAATTTCTTTTTTTGGTAAGCTAACAATACCTCAAAGTTCAGGCCTTCTTCTATGCTCCACTCAGCGACAGCCGTCACTGCCCTCTTTAGTTGCTAGAACTCTTGAAATCTACTTTGCATCAAGCCATGCTATGTCTCTTGTCCCTCTCGTTTTAAGTTTTTCTGGAAGCCCATTACTAAGGTTCACACTTTTACTTTGAAGAATTTGGTAAACGTCACTCTTAGCTCCCAAAGTAACACCAATAAGGTCAAGCATACCTAGCAATTCATTCTTAGCACACCTTTCCTCAGAAAAGTTAAGGTTACGAGACCACTGGGGTTGAATTCATGAACACTGGACCAAAATCTATTTCAGGGCCAGACAGGAAACAAAACCCAAAACGTCTGCAGCAATGACAGTAACACCAGAACTTACGAGCAGGTCGCTGGGCCCCAGCGCTGCACCTGAGGGCCGAGGCCAGCTCACCTGGAGGGCGTGATGGGCGTCAGGTCCTTGCCCATGGTCTGGATGACTCTCCGGCCCCAGACCCACAGGCCAATACAGATGCCGATGCCACCGTACAGCAGGAGCCAGATCGGGATGGCGACCTTTGGAGACACATCTCCCGTGTCATAAACCAAATACAGCGCAACCAGAGGGCCGATGGCGTTGCTGCAAGAAAGTGAGACCAGGATGACTTTCGGGCAGACCAGAGCCTGGCCAGTGCGTTTGCCGGGCGACTTACTGTTGTCTCGAGTGGAGCTTAAAGCTCACTTAGCAACAGGCCTGTGTCACAGGAAATGAACAGCCCACATGCATGAGGACAAAGGAAGGAGCACTGGTCAGAGCAGACGCCATGCACACACGTGGCCCGTGGCCCCCAGGGAGCCTAAAGCAAGTCTGGGAGCCAACGCACACTACAAACCACAGAAGTAACCACGGTCAGCGGCCTGCAGATCGATCCCACAGGGCAGTGATGGCACATTTTCCATCTTACATCCCAGAATTTATTAAAAGGAGCCAGGCCCTAGCCAAAAGGCAAAAGGCCCCTCTGAAAGCTCTCTGTGTCTACTATCCACAGGGACAGTTAAAAACGCTCTTTGTAATCGCTAGAGAAACACCTGACTGCCTGTCACTGTCAGCAAGTGTTAGGACCTCACGTGACCACGTCATGCAGTGTGCCATGCTGCCAGGAGCACCAAGCCACAAGCACAGCCTCTGGCCTTCAAAGGTGAGGCGTGTGAAAGCAGAATGAGCAGTGCTAAGCTCCAGCCACCGACCTGACGTCATTGCCACCGTGGGCGAACGAGCCGAAGCAGGCCGTGAGGATCTGCAGGAACTGGAAAAGGAGGGACACCTGCGGCCTGTCCTGGTCACTCCACTCCTCCAGAGAGCTGCCGCTCCCTTTCCTGTCGCCCAGACCCATCTCGGCCTTGGTGCTCACGTCCACATCAGAGGCCGAGCGGGTGTCGGACACGGCGTTGCAGTAGCTGGTGTAGCTGTCCATGCGGACTCGCTTCCTGCCGTCGGCGCTCGGCCACGTCAGCTTCTCCACCTCGTCAGCTCTGGGCTCGGCGTCCCTGGCGCGGAACGAGTCCAGGGGCATGCCGCAGATGGCCATGGTGTAGGACGTGTAGCTGTTGTTGCGCCTCAGGGGCTTGTCCCCCGAGTCCCCCATGCAGTCCCCCACCTTGGCGAGGTGCAGCTTGTGCAGCAGCTCCTTGTACAGGCCGGAGTCTTTGTGCACGGTGTGGTACTGCTGGTGGCCGCAGCTCATCTGGCTGCTGACGGCCTGGCTGAGCTGCACAAGGTCCCCGCCGGGCAGCCGCGCCACACCTGTCCAGGAGCAAACAGTACCACTCAGCGCCGAGCGCCGCGGGGCCCCACCGCCCGCCTGCACAGCACACAGGCACCGCCTGCCCCGCTCACCATTCCCGGCCCCGTCCAGGCTGCTGTCCTCCTTCAGGTCCACGCTAGGAAGCCGCGGCCGCTCTGGCACCTCCTCCAAGTCCCCCAGCTTGAAGGACACCGTCCTCTCCTCCAGCACAGCCCGCAGGGGCACGGTGGCCGGCCCCACCTCGGGAGCAGGACTCCTGGTTTCCACGTCCCCAAGAGACACCTTGGCTTCTTCGTGGTCTTCTTTCAAGCTATTCTTTTTTTCCATCAAGGGGCTTTCCGAAGGACTACACTTTATTTCTCCTGGAAAAGAAGGGTTTGGATTTGGTTTTCACCAAACTCAGTAGTTCCACATCTCCCCTTCCCCCCTCAAAACAGGAACCCAGGCGAACTACACTGAAACTTCAGGACAATCTTCCTGTCTATTGTGTCTGCCACAGCTCGTCTGTCTTGGGAAGAAACTGTCAGGCAGGACACCCCGTCAGGGCTGCAATCTCTTTTGGTAACGGGCCAGACAGCAAAGGCTCTGTGGGCTCTGCTGGGTCCTCTTGTTCTGTACATCTCTTTGCAAACAGAAACCATGCTCAGATCCCTGCCCACCAGGGACTGGCAGACTGCAAATTTGGACTGCATCTAGTTCATGTTTTTTAAAAATGAATTCCCCCTAAATCCCGTATTCTGAGTTCAAGCAAAGCAGCATAGCTCAGTGAAGGCAACCAAAGATGACAACTCGCACTGCCAGCTCCCTAATAGGTGTGCGCGCTCACGGTCCTAAACCCCACGCCAGGTGGGAATATGCTGCCTGCCCTGCCAGTGCCCAGTGTTTACAAGCCCATTTAGGCGTCAGCCGAGCCACAGGCAAGGACCCAGGACATCAGGGAGCCCTATCCTTTTAACATTTCTGACTTTGCCAATCTAGCAAACAGTGAATGTTTACAGGTGGCCAAACAAAAACAAATAAGCAGGTTACTAGCTAAAACGTTGTGCTACAGGGTCACTTACGTTCGATTTTCCTCTTCATCCTGGGACATACAAAGAACCAGACGATAAGGGCACAGAGAAGCGCACATCCCACCGAGATGAGGACGGTGCCCCACACAGGAAGTCTGTCAAAGCCCAGCACTAGGAAATAAAAGGGTGCATCTTGAAAACCCCAGGGCCACAGCCCCTGCAGCACTGTGTAAACTCTCCTGGGGGGACTCGGGTCCCCAAGCCAGCTCCTCCCCCTTCCAGTGCTGCCATGCCAGTCTTAGGTCCACAGGACCTACTATGCTCATGGTTGCACAGATGTGGGAGCAAAATCCAGTCACCTGAAACCCACACCAGTCCAGCCCACTTGAAACACCTGCCAGACTGACATCTCCCAAGCTCCTTCACAAACTAGCTTTTATTTGCCTTGGATGGTGGTGGGGATTATTATACTGACAATTTGCAACCAGTTATAAAGAAAAAGGAACCTTGCACTCTCAGCCTCCAGATGGGGGCGCACATTGTGGGGGAAGATCCTGGTAGTCACATCTGCCATACTGATATAATTTTCTGTGCAGTGATCACAGCTATTGTCCTGCCTCCAGCAAAATCCTCTAATGATATTATCTCTTAACTCATTACCAAACTAAGATACAGAAAACAGGGATATTATCTGTCAAAAGGATAGTTCAAAGGGCTACTTCACAAAAGGAAAAGTTTAGTGGTAGTTTCATTCACAAGTCTTACCCTTAGAGACTTGTCTACTTTCATTGGACTTAGGATCATTATTAGTCACCATCTGCTTATCACTTAAATGCCAAGAGGCCCCAAGCTTCTAACCTATGTTAATGGCAGAAGCAAAACACCACAGAATCCTATTTAAGCCTAAAAGGTGTTTTGATTTGTAGTTTATCCAAGAGCTTAGTTACTTGTGGTTGTTTTGCTTAATAGGAATTAAATTACTTATAAAATGGAAATTCTACTGCCCCCCAAAATGATTATTTAAAAATCAGACATAAATTGAGGCCCCTTCAAAATGCAAGTTGTATCATTATCATAATCCTATCAAAGTTCGATTATGTAGTTAAGTCACAAAAAATACACATGAAATTTAATCAATCGCTACCACAGCTTAAATGTGCCCACGTTCCAGTCAGAAAAGGGAAATGACACTGGTTTTTCTTGTAAATGGTCCACAAAGGTCAGAATAAAAATATCCAAGTTCCCTTTGCAAAAATGGTTTGTTTTTGAGAAATTTGTTTCTAATTTCACTGAACTACATAAAACACCAGGGCTCAGAGCCTCACGCGAGACTTCCTCGTTTAGCATCAAGAACCCAGTTTCAGACAGACTGTAAATGCAGCATGCAAGCTCTTCTTGGCCTGTACTACTTGGCAAGAAGGCTGGTATTCCCTAAGGAGACCTATAGTCTCAAAATGTTATCTATTTTCTCTCCTGATTATTCCAATAAAGTTTAAAAAACACTAAACTAACTCCATTTTTGGTTAGTGACATTACTTCAGTTACAATCCATTAGTCAGAAATGAAAACAATTTAGTGGGCTACAATGAGCATTAAGAAAAGCTAAAAAGGATATTTAAAAATACAAGTGCACAGCACACAATAAGGGTACGTAGCCTCCAGGTACTACCGTGTTTCTCCGAAAATAAGACCTAGCCGGACAATCAGCTCTGTCTGCTGATTTCTGGAGCAAAACGTAATATAAGACCCAGTCTTTTACGTTATGTGATGTTATGTTATGATATCACAGGGATATGCTACATTATACCTAGTCTTATATTATAGTAAAAGAAGACTGGGTCTTATATTAATTTTTGTTTCACAAGACGCATGAGGGCTGATCGTCCAGCGAGGTCTTATTTTCGGGGAAACACGGTACTCCAGTCCCTCCCCTTCTGTGCATGTGTGTCCTAGGCATTTCTTCCAGTGCATCAGTCAAAATCGAGAGAGCCCATGACCTGATGGTCCCAGACCGTGACACCCAAGGAATCGGACAGCACCTGAGCTGACGCCTGTGACAAGTTGTCACCCTTTCTCAGTTGCTCAACTAAACATGTACCATAATTCAGCCCGTGGCTGCTTTAGGCCCAACATAAAAGCAACCGATGTGTCAATCTTCACATGCTCACAAATTACTTCCCCTTATTGCATGAACCCTTCCAAGTGCACTTAAGGCAGGTGTCAGATTTCCTGGCTCTTCTCGTCAAGCAGACTCAGGAGTAAATTTAGTACTTAGAAACCAAAGTAGCTCCACTTGGGAGAGAAAAATGAGAGCACCAAGCAAGCAGTCCTAAGTGACTGATTACTGGGGAACAGGTACAAGTAAGGACTCGGCAGCCAGCAGGAGGCCAGGATCAATGCCAGCACTTTCAGCACAGATAGGACAGGGGAGGGAGAAGAGCGTGTTATCGTGGCTCCTGGGAAGACTAAAGGGTAAAGGTGTGTAGTGATATAGAATCTGAGCAGGTCTCTCTGGTTGAGAAACTACCTAGGTTAGCTCAGCACACACTAGCCTGCAGCCTTCTGAAACAGTGCAGGCCAGCCACCTTCTAGGAGATCTCAGCCCTGTAAAGCAAAAAGGGGTAAATTGCGCATTTAATGCAAGTTTTATAAACAACTTCAAATTCACATCTAAATGTTCTGACAGGTACTTACAAGGTGCTCCACTATACATGATGGAAAACAGGTTTACTCCGACCGTGCAGGCATAGAATACTGGCAAAGCTCGCAGACCATTAGGAACTGGATCTGCCTGTAAAATATCATCAAGACCAATAGCTTAAAAGCTGTGAAACTTAATTCGTGATCAGACAGCCTTGTAAAAGGGCAGGTTCAGGAAGCCCAGCGCCAGGAACTTCCCTCCACAGAAGCTCCCAAGGCCGGCCAGGCTTTTTCTGTATTTGCTCCCAGAAGTCTGCCCATCAAGACTATCTCCTACGTCTACCTGCAGTTAGGTTTGTGTCTGGCTTCTTCTTTTGGGTTTATTTTTTGCAATTTTTAACAAGGCTACCTATATCAGTGACTCGTAGGCAATCAGTTTCAACATGCAGTGTTCTAAGGTATCTGTTGTCCAGACGTAAACCTGAGCACACACCTGGGGATGGGCTAGACACTTGTAAGAAATGTCAAGAAGTTGCCTATGAGATGTTAGAACTTCTTACCTGACTTTATATCTGCAAAGATTTCTTAGTAATGCAACATGCAGTAGAACATACCTGTGACAACCAGCTTATCTAACATTTGGTAAGTATACCGTTACTAATTTACCCAAGTACTAGGATACGCAATTGTGTACTAGGTCACTCCTCACTCAACAGAACAAGGCTGTGAGCGCTGAAATCCGGGACTGAATGAGACGAACGTCCTGTCCCCACAGAACAAACACTCGCATCCCAGTGCGGTTTAATGTAGGTGCTGCTGGGTGCTCTGAAGACAACCAAGGGGGAAGAGACAGCGATGGAAGGGGGCAAGGTGGGAGTATCAGGGGAGCAAAAACGGGTATGTAAGTCAACCAGCATGGCTGGAGAAGGAGCCAGCCACCGGCTATCTGGGGGCAGAACATTCCAGACAAAGATGTCAGCAAGTACAAAGGCCCCGAGGCAAAAACTTGAAATGTTTAAGGAACAGCAAGGAGGCCAGTGTGACTGGGGACAAGAGTTCCACTTATAACAAATGTGTATTAATTCTACAGGAAAACACAGAAGTCAAACACTTAAAGAATGAGAGAGCACGGATCTGAACACACAAAAGGCTAAACTATAAAGATGTTAGGCGAATGTTTAATGCCATGTTGGTCCCAGTCCAGTGGAAAAGCCTGGGGAAGAAGAGACAGAGGAGAAGACCCAAAAGTGATTCTAAAGCTCTGACAAGAATAAGCAGTAAGTACACTGGAGAAAGGGAGGCAGTGGCTTAAGACCCACGACACGAGAGGAAAGTGAAGGTGCCGTTCGAACCCAACACAGACGGGCCCTCTGACAACTATGCGGAGTCTTAGCAGCCTATCCAGTTTAAAACAATGTTAGAGAAACAGCTAAACTAAACACATCAATAACCTACAGAACCCAGGGCTATTAAGTGTCCCTGAGTAACTCAACAACATGGGCCACACCCCGAGGGCAGCCAGTAACGTCACGAACCTAAGGTGTACATACATTTTTCTCCTACAGGAAGAACGAGCTATGGTTTTAGGAAAACTCTCCAAGGAACCTAAGACACCCCCAATAGCAAAACCCATTAGGGTTCTACGGACACAAGTGGGGGCGTCCCTTAACAGATTTTCAGGTACTATGTGGCATTTTGGTTTCAAATCAAACTGTAATTGGTTGGTCAGAGTTGACAGGAAGTAGCCCACGTATTATTTGTTTCTCTATATAGCCAACTACATACTGAAGTAACCAGTAATAAATTAGCTGGGCACAGCGTAGGGAGTGAATGACACTACTGATAGTTTAAATACTATGACATACAGGCTTATGGTTTTAAAAAGTCAAAGTCCACAAGAGTCTAGAAAACAGGAAAACCATGAGCAGTTATCACCATACGACCCATCTAATGCCCCCTCAAACTTTACCTAGAAAGAGTGTCTCTCATCCTCCCTTTACGTGGGATGGGAAAGGGTCTTCCTAGCCCCTCCTCTTCAACCAGAATAGTTCATGTTTACGTATTCAACGCTGCAGTAAGCTTTGTCTACAGGAAAAGGTTCCTGAGTTTGAAAAGATGTCCTACATACATTCAGCTTGATTCCTACCAGAAAGGAGATGCTGAAAGACCCGTTTTCTTTGACTGGTCTTGAAATACTCAAGAGAAAAACTTCCCCTCGCCTACTTCTGGTCACTGATTACTGTCCCAGTCCTTAAGGAAGTCAGCTCCCCTCCACTCGGCTTTTTCCCATGAGACCATCCAACAGCCTTGGAACAGACACTCAGAGAATAAAACCTTTTTAAAAAACAATTCCAATGTTAACTTCCAAAATGGAAAGTTAAGTTGGCAGATTTTAACAGCCAGGACCCCCAAAGGTTACTCGCCTAAGGATGTTTTCTTGAGATTTAAAACCCAACTAAACAGAAATATTCAGACGTGTCACCTGAATACTCGTGTTACTGATAAACTGGGCAGAGTGCATGTGTGAGTGTGCCCGGGGCGGGGAGTGGGGGTGTGAGTGGAGATAACGAAAAGTCTCAGTCATATTGTTGCAAACACTGTTTTAGTCCTTCTTGATCACACCCATCCTCATACCCACACAAGGAAGACAGCTAGGAAGTTAACGTACCTAAGAGAAGCTCTCAATAACGGGGGGTAAAAACCCCTGGCCGGCATTCCCCTAGTGAGAGGTCTGAACACCTCACAATCCCTCTTTACACCTCAGAGCACCACCATTCCCCTCCGGGAAAGACAAGTTTGTTCTGTCCTGCAACACACAAAGCTCCTCCAGAACCAGAACCATGTGCTTCCAGTAGGTGAGCAGCAGAGACCCAGTATACAGCTATTAACAGGAATCCCCAAAGGAGCCATATCCATTCTCTGGCTGTGTGGTGTGGAGCAAGCTGTGTGGCTCTAGTAAGAACACTGACAAGCCTGGCTAGGGTCACACGCGACAGCTGTGGGGAGTGCCAGAGTGGGCACAGTCTACCTGCTTGCTGAACAAACACCAAACTGAGCCAGGGACTATCAGTGCACTGCTCATTCAGTCAGATTACACCAGGCTACAGATGTTTCGAGTCTGAGAAGTAGTAAACTGATCTACTGTGCCAGACTCATGGCATGGGAACCAGTGGTCAGGAATCACTTCACCAGGAAGTTCCTACAGAGAAGAGGTGCCAGTCTTTCCCTAGAGAAGCCAGAATGAGACCAAACAACCTCTGGGGATCAAGCTGCGTATCTCCCTTCACTCAGATTTCTACAGTTTAGGTGCATTTTAAGAACCTACAATGGACAGTTAAGAGCCATTCACCTCAGGAAAAGGACAACTTTGTTTCCTGAGAAAGATGCATTTATTCTTGCTGTAAGTCAGTCCAATGACAACACCCCTTGTTGTCCACTTTGGAGCCAGCACCAGACTTCTTAATGAAAGAAATGCTATATCAGTCCCTGAAAAGGGATTTTCAAATGGACAGGAAATGAAATGGCTGTCTAGATTTTTTTGGGGCCAAATAAAAAAAACAAAAACTGTCTTTACTGGTTCTTTTCACCTATTCTGAAACATCAATCTAGTCACTGTGCGAGGTAGTCCCATCTAGAAGCTTATAAACGGGTTACGATAATCAGCACTATTGAATTTACTATGTGGACCCAAACTACTCCATTCTACTGGCAGCTGAAAAAAAGCCACAGGGGACTTTGTGACTTGCTGAACCCAAAGCTTACAATTCAACAGTCTGCGTGCTGGTGGTTTAAAGTAATAATCTGCACACAGCCAGACAAAGTCACCCTAAATCAATTTCCCTAATTATCCAACCCAGTCTCCCCTATTCCTCTGCAGACACCACTCATTCAATTTTCCTTCCGGAACTCCTTCTTGGATACTGAAAACTCCCTTCCTTCAGAGACCTTAATGACACACAAAAGGTGTACAAAACAGAATTTTTTAACTCTCCAAGGTCACATACCTACACACCAATTACATTTACAAGGATGCTATTGGTTTCAATACCACTGAGTGTGACCCATTAAAGGTCATAAAGGCAGTTTGGAAAGAAAGATTACCTTCCGGAGGATGAATGCCCGA
This sequence comes from Rhinolophus ferrumequinum, assembly GCF_004115265.2. Taxonomy (NCBI): domain Eukaryota; kingdom Metazoa; phylum Chordata; class Mammalia; order Chiroptera; family Rhinolophidae; genus Rhinolophus; species Rhinolophus ferrumequinum. The sequence continues at coordinate 164,426 of NW_022680356.1, forward strand.
ACAAGGAAGAATAAAACTCCAGACATGATACCAGAAAGCAGCGGAGAGATGAACCAAGACATCACTGGAATAGAACACATTGAAGAACAAATGTCAACAAAAATCAGGAACCAAAACTTACTTTAAATTTTAATATTCTGTTTTCAGAACTTTAGTCTGTCCCTCCCTTTTACACAGTATTCTCCCGCATATTATGCCGTGAAATGTGACAAGAATAAAAATTAAGAAACCATTTAGAACTAAACATACCAATTTTTATCAGTTCAGACCACTTGACACCCTCCTGTCCCTTTGCCACAAGGGAGAAGCCAATGGTCGCACCAACAATACAATGGGTTCCAGAAATGGGAAGCTTCAAAAACGAAGCCGCTAGTTGCCACACAGCAGAACCTGAAACACAGTCAAGTTTTATTAAAGAAACGGCAAAATTCCACTGTTCATTCTGAAGGCGTCACCTGAAAGGTACAGAATGGGCAATGCAGACAACTCACCGAACATGGCACTGACCGAGCCCGCCATCAGCAGCTCCTGGGTCGAGTTGTACATCTCCACATCGATCAGGCCCTTCCTGATGGTCTCGCTCACTTTGGCCCCCAGCAAGACAGAGCCCACCGTCTCAAAGATGCTAGCCAGGATGCAGGCCTGCTTCAGGGTCACCACCCCCGAGCCCACGGCCGTGCCAAACGAGTTCGCTACGTCATTGGCGCCCACGGAGAAGGCCAGCACGAAGGCGATGATGAAGCCCAGGATCAGCATCCACAGGTAGTCCACCAGCGGGCCAGCGGCCGTGGCCACAGTGCTGATCGCCAGCGGGCCAGCGGCCGTGGCCACAGTGCTGGCCACCAGCGTGGCCGCGGTGGAAGCCATCCTCAGAGCAGCCGCCTTAACTAACAAGAACTACTGCGCGGCTTTCAGGCGTGTAAACAGAATGAGAGTATGAGGTATCACGGACGCTCTAATAAATAATATATATTATATAAAATTAAATACTGTAAACGTAAACTGCGGCAGACACGGTGCTCACTGCTATACGCTGCGCGCGGGCATCTGCGGTCCGGGGCACCTCGGGCTCCGGGGAACTAGCGGCGCGGCGCGGAAGGCCATGACAGGGTCGCGCGGGGACGCGGACTCATCCTGGGGGAACACGGGACCACGATGTCGCGCGCCCCCCGCCTGCCAGCCCCGGCAGGACGCGTGGCCCGCACGTGGCTGACCCCTGCCCGCACCTGCCCGCCCGCGAGCGCGCCCTCCGCGGACACCGGAACAAGCCGCGCCCGCGCCCGCGCGCCGGAGCCGCCAAAAAGGCCGCGGGAGGGGGTGCAGCACGAGGCCGGAACCCCGCCCGCCCGCCTCCCGCTTCCCTGCCCGCGCGTCCGGGGAGAAAACGCCGGTCACCGCGGCGCCCCACTCACCACAGGAGACGAGGGCCGCGCAGGGACGGAGAGGTCCAGGCGGTGAGCACTCGGTGGACAGGCGGGGCAGGGATCTCCAGGGAGCAGCGCGGCGCCTCAACAGCGGAGCAGAAGGAAGACGCAGCGCGCGCCGGCAGCCATCACTCTGACGGCACCCGCCGCCGCCCCTCCTTATAACCGGCGCGCGGCCCACGTGACCCACCGCGCGCGCGCCAGCCTGGAGCCCCGCCCCCGATGACGCACGCCCGCCGGCCCGGGGGGCCCAGCGGACGAGCCTGACCACCGCGCTCATTGGCCGGTCCCCAAGAGCTACTGGTCGCGTGGTTGGTAGACTAGCGGCCGCTCCCGGCGTCTCCACCGGGTCTGGCTGAGCAGCCTGCTGACCACGAGGGTCCTCTGCTGGGTGGTAGAGGCCGCTGCCACGGTCGTTCCTGTTTCTTCCTGAGGGCTCCGATTTACGGAACTGGCCGCGCCCCAAGCCGCACTTCGAGCGCACGTGGGGCCCGCTGCGTCCGGAGGCCACACCTGGCCGATGACGCTGCGGGTTGCTGGCGCCCGGGGCTGCAGGTCCAGCCCTGACATGCGGTCGCCCCTGCGATGCCCTTGGCCAGACGGGCGCTGCCCTGCGCCAGTGGCGGAGGGGAGGGGGGAGGGAGGGGCTCACGGGGTGGCCTCGCTTCCGCAGTCGCGCACCTGGCGGACGCAGAGTGGGCAGTCACGAGGACCAGGCCGTCCCGGGGAGGGTTCGGGGGCCCCAGGACGCTCCAGGTCACCGACCCCCGCGGACGCCTGCGATTTCAGCGCCACAACGGTGCGCTGGGGGAAAGACGCCGCTTCGGAGTCCAGTCCTGGCTCCTACTCGCTGCAGTGCGTCACCTGGAGCGAGTCCCAGATCTCCGATTGTAAACTGTTAGCGGGAATTCAATGTCACCGTGTGTGAGTGCGACTAGAACTCAAAAATGTTCAGTAAATGCTGACTTCCGTTTAGCTCTTTCCGTGGATATTCCTGTTGTAGGATGTAGAAGAGGATGGAAAAGCATGTTCTCTTTGCATCCTGGAAAATGAATTGAGTTCTGGTCCCTACATAGTCGGTAATGTAGTTAGTTTTCACATTAATAAAATTTACTCTGCACATTTGGGGGCATTTCATTATGGGGCTTAAGATCAAAACAACTAATCATGCTATGGGGGATTAAGGTCTGGCCTCTTGTCAGGGTTGTGAGATTAAAGAATTCCAACCAGAAAAACTGCCCAGGCTTAGAATGTTCTGGAGCCCCCATCCCCCTTTGCCATCTGTAGCAGCCAAGAGCTGAATAGCAGAAACAAAGACTGCACATCTGTAAATCATTGCTATGTCTGGGTCACCTGTGGAGGTTTACACTGAGCACCCACTGACCTACCTGTGATGGAGTTACATGAGTAATGTGCAAAGCTCCAAGTCCCAAGGTCGTCTTAGGGAAAAGAAAGTGCATGTCCGGGAGCACTGACCCTGGAGTGCAATTGCGATGTAATTCTGGCACCTTTAAAATGTTCCCCTCCCTTCACCCTTCATTCCAAGGTTATGAAAACGTTGACTAAAAGGACTGATCTGTTAAAGGTGCTACAAGTTCTGCCATCTAAAACGACTTTTAAAGCAGTTATTTGTGAAGAAATTGCCAAGAACTTTTCCCAGTCTGTTTTTTGCCTTCTGTCCATCTGTGCTATTAGCTCTTTCAGTTGGCAAACACTTGTTGGACAGCCTGTGTGTGAGGTGGTGGGGCAGCCGTGTGAACATCCAGCCAGGTGAGGGAGCACTCAGGCCCCTTGGTTCTGTTTGCTGGGAGTGGGAGACCCGGCGGGAATCCCCTTGTGTTACAATTGAATTCTGTCCACATCTCTGAGCTCTACAATGATCTCATCCTTTCTCCTGGGACAATCAGAGTTGGCCTCTGCCAACTGGGCTAAAAGGGAAAGTGGGGGGTGGCGGTGGGTCCTGGCCACCTCATCTGCAGGGAGAGGCCCTTGGAGACCTGGGCTTGCCTTGGTCAGGATGCCGTCATCCTGCCCTGTGGAGAGAGGTTACAGTGCCTTGACAGTGGAAAGAAGGAGGTGTGAGGACCCCCAGTTCACACACTGGTGCTGCTAGTTCTGACAGGGCAGGACTTTGGAAAGATGATAGAGATCCTAAGGGCGCATTTCTCCATTAGAATTACAGTGTGGGCACGCCCTCTAGGATCTTAGGGAGGCCCTTCATTCTAGTGCTTAAGCACATAGACCACTCGCTAGTCATGTGACCATGGGCAAACCTCAGTGCCCTCATGGCAAAGGGGCAAGGTTTTGAGTCCCAGGGGCAGTTGCAAAGACTCCATCAGTGGATGTAAAGCCTTTCTACAGGTGACCAGCGTGGCTGGTGCCATCTCAGTGCTCTGTCTGTCTTTATTCAGCAAGGCCTACTATGCACGGCTCACATTTAAAATGAAGTGTGTCCAGTGTCAGAGCTGCCATCTGGACCAAGCTCTTTCAAACTTCTCCCATTCCTGATCGAGATCAAAGGGCCACAAAAATGGACCTGCTGCCTTTGTGGGGGTTGGTGGCACAGGGCACATGAACAAGCTCACTGGACCAGGGGTGAGAGGCCTGGGCCTGGCCCAGACCTGACTGCCCACAGGATTTTTGGTGAGTCACTGCCACTGAGCCCGTGAGTCTGAGGGTCCCTCCCACCCTCATTCTCAAAGAGAATGGACCGGGATATCCTGTAGGTGCTGCTGGACAAGCTGGGCACCGGGTTTGGAGTTTCCTGGACATGTGTCCATTTGCCCTGACTCAGCGATGGAGCTGAGTGGCTGAGAGCTGGGGAAGCAGACCTGCCAGCCCCTCCAGATGCACGAGTGACAAACGGGCGACAATGCCACTTGTGCACTTCCTGAGCTCAGACATGCAGTCAAGGAAATGTGTGTGAGGTCACCATTGGATGGGCGTGAAACGAATATCCTGGAAATAGTCCACTTGGAGGAGAGGGCCAGACCAGGGTCAAAGGCAATTTCAGAGGCCATCTGTCAGGACATGGACAGGGAGGAGAAGGTGGGAGAGCCACGTCCGCTCCACCCACCCCTGCCCTGCTCTTGGCTGCAGCCCCAGGTGAATGAGGCAGTAATACCTGTGTGTACAGTGGGCACTGTCTCAGGTTCTGTGCAGGCATTATATAGCTCACTGGACACTCTCAATGCACCTCTGATGACACTCTCACCTTATTTTACAAGCAAAGAAACAGGTACAGGCAATAAAGCCGCAGTGAAGAACCTAACAAAGTTCAAGTGTGTAAGTGCTTTCTCCCGGCTGTCAGTACCGTGTTTCCCCAAAAATAAGACCTAGTTGGACAATCAGCTCTAATGCATCTTTTGGAGCAAAAATTAATATAAGACCCAGTCTTTTTTACTATAAGACCGGGTCTTTATATGATATGATATGATATGATATGATATATGATGATATGATATAATACCCGGTCTTTTTTTTACTATAAGTTATAACATATAACTTATATGTTATAAGACTGGGTCTTATATTAATTTCTGCTCCAAAAGACGCATTAGAGCTGATTGTCCGGCTAGATCTTATTTTGGGGGAAACAGTAAGTACACAGGCCAGTGTGATGCCGTTAGGTGTTAAATCTCACTTGCTTGCACTCAGATTAATGCGTTCACTTCCTTTTCTTTCCTCCTTATTTTTGTTGACTTGATTGCTTTACAGCCTGTATTTTAAGCCTTCTCAGACCCTGCTGGAATAGAAAAGGGCATTTCTAGGAGACCTGACTCCAAATAGTCCCCAGCTTCCCGAGGGTAAGAAGAGGCAGGAGGCGAGAGCGTGTGTTCTCTCCAGAAATTAAGTTGACAAGCAGCGTGACCGTTACTTAAGTTACTGAAAAACTTCTCTTGAGAGTTCTCAAGAAAATAAGTCTGTCTCACACCCACCTGTGGTCAGTTCCCACAGCAACAGATTCAAAATAATGTCTCAGGACCACACATCACTGTCACTACACCCTTTCCCACCTGCTCTGGATGTGGCCAGCCTCTATCTTCAAACATTGCCTCACTCCCCATCAAACAGGACTGGGCGCCCAGTTTCCATGGCATTGCCCACAAGTTCCACGGAAAGTTCTGGACAGAGGGAGAGTGTGGCGGAGGGCACTCTCAGGCTCAGACGGCTGAGCTCCAGTGTGGACACTCACTGCTTGGAGAGGTTTCAGGCCCTATCCCAGAGCCTTAAAGAGCTGGATTTCAGTTACGCCAGGCAGACGGGTCTGTCCCTCTGCCGACTCGGGGGCAGGTCCATCCACTCCAGACTTCATGTACCCCTCCCGGAACACTTGCCGCCTGGCCTCTTCTCTTTGGTTTTGAGGTCACACGCTTGGGCATGATGTGGCGTGGGACCCAGACGGGGGCAGAAGCACAGCTCTCAGACATGAAGCAGCTCCAATGTTTCCCTCTGAGCCAGTGTCAGAACAACCCTGTCCTTGAACACATCTTTAAAATGACCTCTCCGGAGACCTAAACTGAGACTCCATTTTCTCGACGGCCCAAATTCTCGGCTCATACCAGGAAGCAGGGAAGATAGGCAACTAACTTGCTGGAAGCCCAGGAACTGTACAGTGAAGATCCTGCAGCTGAAGGGCAGTGGGGTCAGCTCCTTCCACCACACCCTGGCGACGCGTGGTTTCGGAAAGTGAGTGGGCAGCAGGATGTGAGTCATCCACGCAGCCCCCCAAACAGCTTCAGGCATTCCTTCACTCCCCCAGCTCTTCTTCCATCACTCACTCAGCAAACAGTGCGCTTGCTGTGGTTTGGTGGGTCCGTGAGATTGACCAGACCATTCCCTCAGAAAACAGACTCCTCACCTAGAATTTCACACGGAGGACCAGCCATAAACACCATTCCCAAGGAGCAAAGTCAACCTTTCGCCTCCACCAGACCTCCCACTCCTGTGCCCGCCACACAGCCCATCTTCCAGGACTCCTTTATTTGTCATCTCTCGCAGCAAACATTTCCAGAGCCAAGGGACTGTGCCAGGACACGCGTCCCACCATCCACCCACACTGCAGAGCCTCCTACCCATCTCAGGACCGCCCAACCCGGGCCAGCTCAGGGCCCCTCGCTCTTGGAGAAGAGCCCGTCAGGGTTCGGTGGGCAAAGCTGGGGAAAAGCTGTCTGTCTTGGGTGATTGAACAGCACCTGGTCACCTCAGCTTTGCAGGCCCAGAAATTCAGGTGTCTGCAGGCCCAAAGCGGGGCTTTAGCTGTTGGGGACTGCCTCATGGGAAACTGAGGTTCTGAGTAGAACCCACTTTCTTTTTCAATGGGGGAATCTGTTTCCAGTGGGGGGACCCTCTGTCCTGTGCCCCGGGCCTTGTGGGGTCACCGGCCCCACCCAAACCTGCTGAAGCTGAGTCTGCATTTTAACAAGGTCCCTGTGGTTCACATGTGCATTACACGGAGAAGCAATTACAGTTATGCCTAACGGCCGTAATTGCTTCTTAGTCTGTAACGTTCTGAGAAGTCCGTCATTAGGTGACTCCGTATTCATGTGAACATCACAGGGTGACTTACAGCAAGTATTTGTGTATCTAAACACAGCTAAACGTAGACACGGCACAGAAAGATACAGTATAACAGACAACAATTGGCACACCTGACAGGCCACTCACTGTGAATGGAGCCTGCAGGACTGGCAGTCACTTTGCGTGAGTCAGTGGGTGAGTGGGGACTGGATGTGACAGCCGGGACATGACTGTGCACTTAGGCTATTCCACATTTATAAATGCATTTTTCTGTCTGTAAGAAGTCATCCTTAGCTTACTGTAACTTTTTGCCTTATACACTTTTTAACTTTTTTAACTTTTTGACTATTGTAATAGCACTTAGCTTAAAACACAAACACATTGTACAGCTGTAAAATGTAAAAAATATTTTCTTTATATCATTCTATAAGTTTTTCCTATTAATTTTTTTTTTTTACTTTTCAAACCTTTTTTGTTAAAAACTAAAATACACACACACACACACACACGCCTCGGCCCACAGAGGGTCAAGGTCATCAGTATCACTGTCTCTACTACCACACCTTGTCCCACTGAAAGGTCTTGGGCAATAACACCCACGGAGTTTCCATCTATGATGGCAGGGTGCCTTCTGGAACACCTGAAGGACGTGCCTGGGGCTCTTCTTATAGACATGTCACTCTTTGCAGAAACGCTCCCGGTGGCTTGCTTTGGTTTTTTTCTTTTACAGATTTTCTTGTAAGCAAGTAAAGTGCCATGAACACCCCTCTCCATGATGGAAACCTTTCGGTGTTGGGTCCATGTGTCCAGACTTTTTTTTTTTTTTTTTTTTAAAGATTTTACTGGGGAAGGGGAACAGGACTTTATTAGGGAACAGTGTGTACTTCTGGATTTTTTCCAAGTCAGGTTGTTGTCCTTTCAATCGTAGTTTTGTGGAGGGCGCAGCTCAGGTGCAGGTCCAGTTGCCGTTGCTAGTTGCAGGGGGCGCAGCCCACCATCCCTTGCGGAAGTCAAATCGGCAACCTTGTGGTTGAGAGCCCACTGGCCCATGTGGGAATCAAACCTGCAGCCTTCGGCATTAGGAGCACAGAGCTCCAACCATCTGAGCCCCCGGGCCGGCCCCCATGTATCCAGACTTTTTAAGGAGCTTGTTGAGCCTGCAGAGCTCCTGCTAAGCCCTTCATGGTGCATTTTCTTGGCGGTTCTGCAATTTCCTTTTGCCTCTTTGGTGTGCATTCCTGTATGACGGCATACTGTTTTCCACCACACTTGTCTTTATATGTCAAAAGAGTACACGCTAAAATGATAAAATTACAGTAAATACATCAACCTGTACATTGTTTACTGTCACGTATTCTGTATGGTACAAAATCATATGCCCTCTACTCCAGACGACTGGCAGCACGGCAGGCTTGTATACACCAGCATTGCGACACACGTGACGTCACTAGGCAACAGGCATTTCCAGCTCCATTATAATCGGATGGCACCACCATGGTGTACACAGTACGTGGTTGACCAAAACATCGTTATGTGGGGCATAACTACAAGAATAAAGATTCTTGTTACCTGGTAAGTTTAGAAACTTCATTAACACATTCTTTTTCAGTCGGATGTTGAAAAACCACCACTTTTTCTATATTAAGTCTTATTTTCCTGAGCCAGCACTCCTACCATTTCAGCTAAGGAGTCGTTCAGCGCACAGGCTCAAGACTACTTAAAGGCTGAACACTGCGTCTACCATTTACCTGCTGTGACCTTGGGAAAATGACTAAACCTCTCTGTGCCTCACAGTCCTGTAAAGTGGAGGTAACAGGCTTGTCACAAGGATGAAATATGTAAAGAGCTTAGCATTGTACTGACATTCAGCAAGGACCCTCTACCTTGGGACACTAATTGGGTTTGGGGGTTCCCAGGTTTTCTATAAACTACATTCACCGTCTTTTAGGGGGAAATGCCTCTGTAATTGGTGGTCTCATCCACTATGTACAGATCCTTCCTAGTTTTATTTTCCAAAAGTGACTTTATTCCTGGGGTCAACTTACTGTTACCCGAAAATATATTCATTTGAGGACTACCCACTTAATTTATTCCACACCCACCACCTGCAGGAAATTGAACTTTGTAACTGTGACCTTGGATAATGCCTCTGACGGTGATTTATAAAAACCATAAATTTGTGTATAGGGCTCTCCCCCTCCTGGTTCCAGGTACCTTCACAACGCTGTGATTGGGCAAAGCGAGTGTCGTTACCCCTTCGTGCAGGGAAGTGAGAGGCCTGAGGTCGGTGCCGGGGGCCCTCCCTGCAGGCATTGGACGAGTCAATGACCCCACCCGGTGTCCTTCCCCCCATCCCACAGTGGCCTCCAGATTTAAACCACGGTGTGACTCACAGGGTGGAGCTGTTGGGCCCAGATGACAGAGAGAGAACTTCACATACCAGGACGATCTCATTGTATTCTGTCCCCTTGTCCCCATAAGAATCTATACTGATCAGACTTGTGTTCTGACTATTCCGTTCACCAAATGTGGTCACTGAAACTCTCGGGCTAAATGATATGTTCTCGTGTTAAACTACACTATACAGAGAAGTATTAGGATAAAAGTGCCCCTCTTTAGAACCCCAACTTTCTAATCTAACCCCCAAAACAACTACTACTAACACTTCTTGTGAGCTCATCAAGTTGTATTTAAATGTGTGCAGCTTTTCGTATGTCAATCACACCTCAATAAATTGCTGTTTAAAAAAAATTCTTGTAATGTACACACACAAACGTCTGAGGTATTTATGTTTTTCTAGAATATAATAGATACCATTTTTTCTTGTTTCAGAAATAAAATCATGCCATGCACAGGTATGTGACTTATTCTTTTCACTTGTCCTTGTCTCAGAAACCTTTGTATGCCTCAGCACACAGAGCCTGATTCTTGTCTTTTAATATCTGCACAACAGCCCATGATGGGGTGTGTGTGTGTGTGTGTGTGTCTGTGTGTGTGTGTGTGTCTGTGTCTGTGTGTGTCCTAGTGTGAGAGAAGCAGCTGGGCGAAGGTTTTCATCTTGCACAGTATCTCCAAACTGCACCAGTGTAGATGCCCGCCCACCCAGCACAGAAGAGAAAATGCCAGTTACGAGGCTGGGGGTGTTCTGACGGCTTCAGGCCACACCTGGCCGGGGTCTCAGGGCCCACACACAGCTCCTCACCAAATCAGCTCCCTCTAAGCCTCTCTCCACTCTCACTCAGCAGGAAAGGCTTTTGCCTCCCCTTCGGCTCTCAGCTTTGTACTTGTCATCCCTGCACGAGCCTGTGTCCCCCAGCTCGTCAAGTCCTCTTTCCTCCCTCAGTCACCACTCTCCAGAGCGTCCTGCCTGCCCAGCTGCCAGCACCCCCTTCACTGGGGCCGATGATTGCTTTTCCAGTGAGGTCACCCTCACAGTCGCTGCCTGGCTGCCCACAGGCCTGTTGGCACGCTGCTGGGGCCTGGGGCCAGCGTGGGTTACCGGGCCCTGCAGAGACAGACTTCGTGGCTCAGACCTTTCGTCTGGAGTTAGCGCACAGCAGAGGCTGGCCGCGCGCTGGCTGCCAGGGCTCGGATGACTAACCCAGTCCTTGCTGGGCCATCCCTCTGCTTATTCCTTTTGCTGCCATCTGTCTGCTTATGTCAGGGGCATCTAAAAAATGGGCTGTCAGAGGGCTCGGTAATGTTTACAACCCTTGGATGACCCTTAGCTACCAGTTCTGATGGGCCTTTGGTGGACAAAGGAGACAGGAACCCAGGGCAAAAGGGAGGACAACTGCTGGTGTTCTGGGTCCCCGAAGGTGCCAAGTCTGGCTGACAGCCTGGCTGCAGATCCAGGACCCTGGGGCCCAGCACGGGCCGGGGCTGCGGGTGCTCCTCTGTCTGGCCCTTCCTCTTCTCCTGTCTCCTCGGCTGAGTCAGTGCTTCCCTCTCTCTGTCTCCTTGCCTTCTGCCTTCAAACTCACGAGCTTCCTCTTGCCCCCACTGTCACTTCTGTGTGCCCCACACGCCTGAGATAATGTCATTACCTGCCTTCCTCCCACCTGTCCTCCCCATCACCCTGCGAAACCCCAGCCTTGGCTCTGCCCGGCCCTCTCCTAAGGTTGTTGTCCCGGCTGGCACCGTGCCTCCCTCCCCAGCCCGTCAGGCTTCCTCCCTGGCTGCCTCCCCACTGTGTCACGCTGGGACCCCCGGTCCACAGCTCTAACTTCCATCAAACTCACACCCTTAAACCAAAGATTCTCAGCTTGTCACCCACCCCATGATCAGCCATCTTGTCATGACGTCCGTGTGAACAACTAGAGCCATGTCCGTCAGACACTCGGAGGTTTCGCGCCTCCTGTCCTTTGAACCCTTCACTGTCCGCACTGCGTGAGTCTCCACAGCCTTTACAATTCCTCCCAATTGAGTGTCTCTTTTCAGCACGCGCCCCCACACCTTTCCTGGTTCTGGGCGTCATCCTCACTCTGGAGCACACACCTTTCCCATCGTGCCCACCTTCTTTCTGCGAGATCCCCTCTACGCTCCCCACACACCCCAGTGCAGCCACCTCAGTGGGACAGATTCTGCCCCACAGTTGGGTCTGGCGCCATTGGCCGCTTAGGCAAATACAGGAGGTAGAAAGGGAGCAAGGGAGGTATGTGACATCATGGGAGGGGCTGTGTAGACCAAACCCAGCCCACGGCAAAGTGACTGAGTGGAGAAGCTCACCCAGGGGCTGCCCAGCAGTGTATGGGGGCAGGGTGACCCGATTTCCTTGGCCTGGAGGAGAGGGAGCAGCTGGCCTCAGGGGGCCCAGAGGTGTCACTTCCACTTCTCACCCTGGGCTGTGCTGCGCCTGGTGTCAGGTGCTCCCACCTGGCTCTAGCTTCCAGTGAGGTTGAACCAGCAGCAGCTGTTCTCACTTGCATCCTAAAGGAAGAACGGACTCAGGGCCCTGCAAAGCCAGCGAGGCCTGCTGGCAGCACCCGTCACCTGAGGCTTTTGCTGAGCCCTTTTATGCACTGATCAGGTGATACACAGGCTGCTATACGGAGGGGGACAGAGAGAAGGACACTGTGGGGGGCCTCAGTCTGACCCTCCTTGCGGCCCCTGCCCTCGTCCCCGGCCTCCTACGTCCAGTGCTCACCCACTGACCATTCAGCTACCCCCAGCCCTCAGCCTCACCCCACTGCCAACCAGCCTTACAGGGGCCATACTCACCTGCAAAATCATCACTTTCATGAAGTCCCCCGCCACCGTTGCCTACAGGTCACAGTCCACCAGCTTTATTTCCCACTGAGTTCACCCCACCTGGCTCATCACCACCACGTCCCTTCTGTGCCCTGGAGCCAGTAGGCTCGTGTGGTCCCCTCAGAACGTGCCCACTTCCTCACGAATGTCAGCTGCTCCCCTCGTTTCCTCCTGGCAGCAGCCTGGGGAGTCCCACAGTTATCCTAACACCACAGATGAGAAGAAATGGGGCTCAGAAGCTGTCAGTCGTTGCCAGGGCCACAGGGGTGGTGGGCAGCTGAGCCAGTGTTGGCTCAACCCCTCTGCCCCCCACCCACGGGGCCGGCTCACTTGAACGGAAGCAGTGGTTCTCTTCTGTGTGTGACAAACAATGAGTGCAATGGGTCACAGTGAGGGTATGTGACAGAGCAGATCTAGGCAGACACTTAAGAGGAATAGTTATTAGTTTCCAGTTTATTTTTAATCTGTAGAATTGCTCAAATTCACTTTAAAAATTAAATTCCCCCTCCGCCCCCCCGGCAGACAGCACAACACCCTCCTCCTAGAAGGCACTCAGTAAGGTTGAAAGGACAGACACAAAGTTAGTGGGGCCCAAACACCAGCAGAAACCAGTTGGAATGTTCCTGAACATTCTGGAATGTTCTTTCCCAGTTCCTTCCTGAGGTGACGGGCCCTCTACCAAATGCAGCTCTCAACGTTTATTGTCTTTGTGAAAGATGGTTCTGCCTACTGTGAGTTATGTCCTCAATGTAATGTAGTGATCCATGTTACCTGATCTCTGTTGTTTCTGACAGTTGCAAAATTTTCCACCTGGAACATTGATCTGTCGGATGGGAGTTGGAGGATGGGAGTTGGAGGACAGGGTAACGGCCCTTCCGCACAGTGTGACACTCAACATGTGCTCAGGGTGTGGCACAACCACAGGGAAGGCCCCAGGGTTGGTGACCTCACAGGGAAAGATGCAGGTCACATTTGGACCCTGGGTTGGTTGTCACCTGCCATTCTCATTGGTTACCCAGCAACTCCAGTTGTAAGAGCCACTTCCGAAGGCCCAAGTTCACCCTACAGCCCAGGTTTGTGATCTCAATTTCTTGATTGCCAGGTTTCTATACAAACAGAAGAGATGACTGAGTTTTGTACGTTCGCTGTTGTATCAGTCACCACTCTTTACCCGGGCACCTCTGGCCACCTGGCTTCAAGGCAGCTTCCCTGGCCTGCCTCTCTCGGTTGCAGCCCTCTGCCAGGCAATGGGGACACACGCGCGCCCGCAGACCCCAGTGCAGCTGCACAGCAAACGTGTCCCGGCTTCCCCAGGGCAGGCTCCCTTCAGGAGCTCAGCCAGGCAGTCAGCCCGCAAGAAAGACCTGCATAACTGTCCAGTGTGATAAGAGAGGTTCGTGCACAACACTACCTTGCCGCAGGCAGGTGACGAATGCTTTGTGAGGTGGGGTGGCTGAAGGAAGGAAGGACATGGGGGGCCGGACAGGAGGATCACACAGGGCAGGCCTAGCTGTTGTCACTCGGAGCTGCGTGTCAGGGCTCTGGGCTGACAGCGGAGCTGGGGGCCCTCCCTCCGTGCAGCTTCATCCTGATTCGATCTGGCTGGAAAGAGGCAAGGACAGCGTCTCTTTGTGCTTTAGGACCCCAGCTTTCCATCTTCCAGTCCCAACAAGCACTTAGAAAAAGGAAAAGCAAGAGAAAATTTCAGGGTGCCTCCACCATAGTCAGTATTATTTCTTGTCACATTTGTTTCTGTGATGTATGTGTGTGTGAGAGTCTGTGTCAACTGAACTATATGTGAAAAATATTTCTTACGGAGAGTTGTGGCTAAAATGTTTAAGAAACATTAAGGGAAAACATCCATTCACCCTATATTAAACCAAATTGGTCAAGAACTGTATCTTGTTCCAGGGTAAAGAACAGCAAGACTTGGGTCCTGCACTTGAAGAACTCTGAACCCCGGATGAAAAGAAAGACTGTGACACTGTGACAGGATGTGAAAAGCACCTGACAGAGGGGACGCTTGGTAGAGGGTCCCAGTGCTCCGACAGAGGTGGCCTGTGGCCAGTCCTGCAGGTGGCTGGGGAGCAAAAGGGAAGTGGTGCCTCACTGGGTGTGAGCCCAGAGCTGCGGGCCAGTGACAGACAGGAGATGAGAAGGGGCCAGATGGTGGCTTTATCCTGTAGGAGATGAGGGACCATTTCTGTCTCTCAAAAGGGGGTGACATGAAGGGGGCGCCTTGAGGGCCAGTGTGGCCTTTGTCCCAGTTCAAGGATTGCTCAGCTTTATCTGAACATGGGTCCTGGATAAAACTTGGGGTACTCTGATTTTCTTCATGCTTCTGCTTTGCTGTCCGGCCAGGCCCCGCCTCCTTCCTCTCTTCTCCTTTCTTCTCACTGTCCCAGCTGGGGAGGGGACAGACAGGGAGGAGGTCCTCACACCTGGGGGCAGCTGGCAAGGGGATTAGAGATGCAGGGGTGGGGGGGCGGGAGGTGCCGGTTGTGGCTCGGTGCACAGGAACTGGCCTGTCTTCCTAAATGTCCGCTGAGTAGAGATGAAGGGACAGCAATGAAAGGGGCCATTGCCCTCCGTTTCCCCCTCACACAGACATGATTTCTGTGTGCAGACCCCGAAAAGTGTCTGCCTGTCCGAGGAATCTTTGATCCTGAGACTGGGGATGGACAGGCAAATATCAAGTATCAACGTGGGCCAACGCATAGGGCTGGGGGTTCACCAAGTGCACACAGCACAGTCACCCCGACTTTGAGCTCGTGAGTTCCCGAGAGAGTTACACGGGTGCCCTCGGTGTGGTCCGATCTCCTGCAAAGCCTGGTGGTGGCCTTGGCTCCCACACGTCAGGCTCCTTCCCATACCTGCTCCCCGTGGGTTCTGCTGCCTTGAACTCCTTTGCCCTTTCCCACATCAGCCTGAATCGCACCTACAAGGTTTGGTTCAGACCCCATAACCTGCAGGAAGCCAGCCCACAGGAGTGCTCAGAATCCCTCAAGTCTCTGCGGCCTGTACACCTTTGTGAGTGACTTGGGGCTCGTCCTGTTCTTAGTTTCAGCTTCCTGGTGTTATGTGTTTAGCCCTGAGATCGGAATTTATCCTGGAACCCTGGTCCCTAGCTCACACTGTGTGTCTGGCGCTGAGCCGAGCAGTGACAGGATCTCAGAACTGAGATCCAATACTCATTAGATACAAAATCTCAGCTCGTCCCGGCCACCTTCCTTAAGGTCACTAAGCACGACGTCCTCTCCTAAAATGGGGGGGGGGGGGTAGAAAAGTCTGTGTTGCTCAGAGATGTCGCAGAGGTTACGTGAAACCATAATGAAGTGTAGACACAAAGTGAGGGGCCACTTTTTACTGTCAATGAGTAAAACAGACGTCACAGAGCATTCTTTATTTGCTTAATTCTGTGTGTATTCCAACTTAGGGTTCTCCCTAACCCTGTAAGTTTTATTTTTATTTATTTTTGAAACATAAACGCTAAAGTGGTTCTAAAAATCATATCAGAACAAAACGAGATTTCAGAGAATGTCGTCTCCTTCCCTCTGCCTTCCCCCTTCTGTCCCCACCGGTAACCCATCTCATTTGTGTCTCTTTTTTTTCTGCTTCTGTTTCTTTTTCCTTGAATGAGCAGGTAAGTGTCCTTGTTTCCTCCTCTCCAGTGACATTCTTGAGACCGGATTTTCAGGACCCTAGTAACCTTTGTGCACACTGTTTGGGAGGTGTTGCAAGCAGGAGCTCCGTGACAATGAGGTTAGTCACCTGAGAGTCAGCTGCCATCAGAAACACTTGCCCCAGGTCCCAAAGGTGTCCCTGTGATTGGTAATGGAGCCACAGCCCAGTTCCTGCTACTCGGGTGGCTGAGACTAAAGCCTTGCGCCCCCTCCCCTAACTTGGGCCGCTGACCCTCCTGCAAAGGAAAGGGACAGCTCCAGGCTGCCTGAGGCAAGATGGGATTTTCAAAAAAAGCCACCATCACATCTCTGGGACCTTCACACAGGAGGGGAAGAGCATTGTGTGCTTCTACTTGTTATTTCTTGGGGAGATCAGAGGAGTGGAGGCTGAAAGGCTCCTGGGGATTTCTCAGTGGGATCCCATCCTAAGGAGGAAAAGACCCAAGTAAATAAAGGTTCCAGCCACAGGGAGGCAGGCACAGGAAGTGGGGCGACACAGCGGGGTACTTGCTGGGAAAGCATGGCTGAGTCAGGCTGCCCACAAGTCAGCTCGGAGGCTGAGTCGTGGTGAGGAGCAGGACTGCCCTGTGTTCTGGGGGAGGCTGCTCTCTCCAAAGGAGTCGGTGGCCACGGAAGGAAATGATACAATCCAGGGCTGGTTAGCAGCCGTGGGCAGGCCCGTTGGAGTCCAAGTCATCCCCACCCACTGTAGCTTGCTGTTTGCCCTGTGCCCCCAGGCACAGACGCGAAGGAGATCGGATTCTAGGGAGAATGGAGTGGGGCGCCTGTCCCAGGCACCAACTTCCTGTCCCTGGACCTTAGTTTTCCTGGCAACCAGCGTCCCAACTCAGCATGTGGCTGTGTGTCGTTTTCCTCACAATTAGAGAAACGGTTGAACTCAGGAGCTTTTGCACAGGGCCTGTCTGGGGAGTGGAGGCTGAAAGGCTCCTGGGGATTTCTCAGTAGGACCCCATCCTAAGGAGGAAAAGTTCACTGCAGCCCCAGGCGGCCCCTCCGTCTCACCCTAAGTGGACCTCATGACTTTTGGGTCCCTGCAGTCCTAGAAATTAAAATAGCAGCTCCTCACCTAGCAATCTCCAGGTTCCTTCCAGGAGCCCACGCCTCTGAGAGACGGATTCTAAACAGTGAGGACAAAAAGGGATAGGAAGGGAATGGCCTTCATCCCAGTGAGGTCGAGTGTGGCAAGCTGCCAAGGCCAGCATTTGCCCAGCAGGACTCACACCGCTCAGGGAGGATTCAGAACAGCCTCTGTCACGGCCTCTTAGTGTGTCCTGTCTCTGGGCATTGTGCCTAATCTTCAGTGGGCAGCGAGGGGCTTTGTGCCCACCTGTACTGCCTCCGAATCAGGTGGCTAGCCATGTGGTGCCGGGCCCAGCTGCCCTCTGCTGAGGGTCGGAGGCAGCAGGAAAAGCATGGGGAAGAGGGTCCATGCAGTGGTGAAGGCCGAGATGCCATCTTCTGCCTTCCTGCCACCTTCCCTGCAGGC
Organism: Rhinolophus ferrumequinum; assembly: GCF_004115265.2. Classification (NCBI taxonomy): domain Eukaryota; kingdom Metazoa; phylum Chordata; class Mammalia; order Chiroptera; family Rhinolophidae; genus Rhinolophus; species Rhinolophus ferrumequinum. The sequence continues at coordinate 181,810 of NW_022680356.1, forward strand.
TTGGCATCTCCTTGTGGTATCACTGTCTCTAACCAATCTCTAGTCAGACAGTGTCAGGTCACTGAAGTCTTCTGTATTTAACCCAAGTGATTTTCTTGATATGGGGTGTGACACACCGATATGCTCAGTAAACATTTATTGGGTGAATAAGTAGGCCGACAGTTACCCGCGGCAACAATGGCCCTCACTTTGTTCCGGAGAATGATGGCCAGCTGTCGTCCCTCTTTCTGAAATTCCTCTAGCAGCCGGGTCCTTCTGCCAGGCTCTCCCAGCTCCGGGCTGCTTGTCCTGGCATCCCACCCGGGCACAGGCAGCTCTGCTAATTCCTCTGATCCCTCCCCACCAAGATGCTAACAAATCTCGTCAGAGCCGGTTCACAGCACCTCCCTTCTCTCTAGATATGTCCTCTATGCCCCTTTGGACACCTGGTCCTCATCAGCCTTTAGGTCATTGGATGTAGACCCCCTTCCAGAAGCAGCCGAGGGCCTCTCTTTCCCCTTAGGTAGTGACTGTTTACTTGACACTTGCAAATTAGGGGAGCCAGTAGGAGGGGCAGAAACTTCTGGTTTCCAGGAGGGACCTCTGGGACCCCCAGGGTTAGCCTGGGGCAGGACACTCAGTAAACAGAGGTATCTCCAGGGCTGTCTCAGACCTCTACCCAGCCAACTGGGGACCCACGTGTGTGCTCCTAAGGTTTTCTCCTTGTATGTCCATTTCCCTTGCAACTTGTTTTTCCTAATCAATAGTAGGCATGTACCTTTTTTTGGTGAGCTAGGTAAAATATGTAATGTTAAAAGGCAAATAGGCATATTAAAAAATTTAAGAGTGTGAGCAAAAGTCTATTGAATCGGCAGAGCTCCAAGGAGCTGGACGAAACAAGGCTTTTACAGGTGGAGGAAGTCACTCGAGGTAAAAAAGTGGGCTGGTCAGGGCGAGGTCCCTTCTCTTCACTGGACAGCAGGGGTGTATTAGGCAGGGTACTTTGTGCTGATAGGACTTCCTGGTTGAAGGGTTTGAGATTCCATTCCTGGGCGTAAGTCAGGAATTAACTCAGTTTGGTAGCATGGGGCTTAGCATGACTTACTCCATTTCAGGCCTGTTGTCTTGTTTTTAAGAATTGGGAAGAAAAATTCAAAGGGCTGAACAGAGTCAGTAAAAAGTATGCCCACCCCCACTCGTTTTCCACTTTCCTGCCCCCAGAAAGTCTGCTGTCTCTTTCTCCTGGGTTCTTATAGGCACAGCGCTAGAAACACATGCTCCCTAGTGCTTGGGGGCTGGCCCCGGGTGACCAGGAGGGGCTGTGGCCATCCCTGGGGCTCAGCTGGAGAGCCCTGAAGCAGGTGTCGGGGTTGGGGCTGCTCAGCTCCATTTCTCGTGGGTCAAACTGTATGAATATTTTTCTGGCTTTAATTAAACGTTGCTGGAGTACTCCATCCACATCAGTAATTGTCAAGGTGTGCTCAGTGGGCAGCCTCACTTGGAGCTTGGCTGAAACGCAGATCCTCTGACCCCCGCCCAGCCCTGCGGGGCGGCGGGCTCCAGGGTCCTCAGCAACGGTCCTGCAGAAACACTCCAGCCGTCCACATGCCTCCCAGCTCTGCTCCCAGCCCACATTTTCTAGTCTCAAGGATGTTTAAAAATCGTTTGCAAATTAAATGCTAGACGACGGATGCAGGTTATATGTTAAGAAGTATACAATAAATCTTGCAGTTCAATTATTTGAAAATAAGGATCAAGTCATTTGATCCTCTGGGCCTGAGACGATCCGATGTGTCCTGTAAGATTCTTCATTCAGCCGATGACGTAGTCCCAAGTTCCTGTCTGTAAATTCTGTGCTGTTAGAAAAGGACACATTTTGGAAATAAATGAGTAATTCAAAATGCAACAACGAGTTACTAAGATACTGATAAATAGTAACGTGTATTTCTGGTCCTCTTTACACTTTTCAGAAGACGATGGTCCTGACAGTTATCGGGCCGTATTCCAGGCAGTGGGGGAAGCTCTTGCTGTTACCCTTATCACATCCGCACAATTGTCTTTAATTTACAGAGGACCAAAACAGGCTCAGGGCCTCGAGCATCTGGCCTGATAAACACCCAGCGAAAGAGGAGTGGTGTGGCTCGTTTCACCCAAGTTTATGGGAACGGGAGCCTCTCTCAGCCTCATCCCTGAGTCTGGGCTTCATGATGGGAGAGGCTCAGGGGCCAGAGTCCATCCCACCAACCAGAGGAACGAGGTCTGCGATGGTAGGAATGGCCAGCTGGAGTCCTCGCAAGGGCCTCCTACAGCCATAGTAATAATAGCCTGAGACCAACTCGGTGCCCCTGAGGCCACTGCAGAAATTAGTGCCTCAAAGGGCTGCTGACTGTCACCTCTACCCACGTGGCCTTTTCAGATGGCATAAAAGGTAGACGGTGCTAAAACAAGGGTGAGTGACGAGGGTGAGTATTGAGGGTGAGTAACTGCACTCTGAGGGCGTGGGTCTGCTCTTCCGCAGCTCAGGGTGGCACCCACACCCCAGGGGAGGGGACTGCACGGGGCGTGAGCAGCAGGGGTGGGGGCTGGGGGCCACCTTACAGTTCTGCGTTCCTCTTAGGGCACAGCTGCAGCCACCACCATCCATCCATGTTGCTGTCTTACGGCCCCTTGTGTTTTGGTGTGACACTGCACAGTGACCTCGGGGACCTGGCATCTGACTACTCACGCTCTCTCTCCATATAAGCACTACGCTGTCTTATCTAGAAAAGGGCTCCGTGTCGCTCCGTGTCGCTTATTGGCAAGTGCACTCGCCAGGCCCTGCCTTGTGCTTGACCATGGGCAGCTGTACCGACCATGCTGGTGCTTGGGGCCTGCTGGCCACACGCCAGGAGGGTCCTGGGCCTGCCATGGGGGACAGAAGTGTACACCAACTGCGGGATGTAGCCAATGTGCCAGTGGGCGCTGGGGACAGACTCGGGACTGGATTCTCCTCGTTGCATCGAGTGACACAGAACGTGAGGTTAAGCCTGCTGATTTGTGCTGAGGAGGACACGGTGCTGACGCTCACGCAGCGGCCCACACGTGAACACAGCGGCCACGGCACATGTGGATGGAGGGGTCAGGAGGCTCAGAGAAGGGGCGTGTCAGAGTAGATAGGCCGCCGAGGACAGAGCACCCAGCGGGCGGCTGCTGTCCCCAGGGAGACCCGAGAGCATCCTATCTACCCAAGTGGCACAAACTGGCACACAGTCATGCCCCCTTATCTGGGGTTCGCTTTCTGAGGTTTCAGCTTCCCACCATCAACCACGGTCCTAGAACGTTTAACGAAAAATCCAAGAAATAAATGGTTCATAATTTTTAAATGTGTGCTGTTCTGGGCAGCATGGTGAAAGCTCTCGCCAGCCCGTGCCACATGCAGGTGGCCTGGCCAAGGATCTTTGGGTCTCGCCCAGGGTGTGACTCTCCCACCCCTGGTTCAGATCAAGGAGGGGCCGAGAGCAAGACCAGGTTAGGTAAAAAACAAACAAACACCCTCAAGCGTCACGTTTACAGGAATTGCATTCAGATACCACATAATGAGGCTGGCTGGGCTCCCTTTAGGGACACGAGCTCTGGGGGGGATCTGTGTTCACTTCTGATACTGCCCTGATCCAGGTCGGACTGGGTCAGAAACCTTGAAAAGAAAGGGGAACTTCCGTGAGCCTTTCAACGCAAGACCCAACTTCCTCCCTGCGGGGAGGGGGCAGGGGCTGATCCCACCTGCACTGTTTGCATTTAAGGGAGAACCTCCTCCCAGTCACTGCAAACCGGATGCCTGCTCCTTCTCACCCCAAATTAAACAGGGACCTCCAGCCTCTTCCTGTCCTCCCACTCTTGACCCCTTACTCCCCACCCCCAATCCTTGACCCTCAGCCTGTAGGCCCCTTCAACCAGCCCTGACTCCAGCAGACAAGGCAGATGCCCCAGGGCTGCCCACCTCCCTCTGAAAGAATAATCTAACTTTTCTTCCTGGACACAGCTTCTTGCTCTATTTCAGGCCTGAGTAATCCTTCAGGCAGCCCTGGGTCAGGAGTTGTGATGACCAGGAAAGTGTCTGGTTATTTAACAACCTCAGGTCTCTTCTCCTATGTATCGTCTTTCTCCATCACTTGTGGACAGGTATTTGCCTTCGTCCCCTATGCGGATCACGGTGCCAGCACTGAGAACATGAGCTGACGTCTAGACCCACAGATAACTTCTCGCCAGGACAGGACATATCCAGTGTCCTGAGATGAAGACAGTGTCAGGGGTCCCCAACAGCACCCCAGGTCCAGCAATTCACTAGGTCGGGTCCCCATTATGGTGTATGACAATAAAAAGATACAACACAAAATCAACAAAGGGAAAAGTTGCATGGAATACTGTCTGGAGGAAACCATGCTGTCCCATAGGACGCACTTAATTCCTCCAGCCGTTGAGCTGTGACAACAGGAGTGAAAATGGTGCAAAATGAGGATGCACCATCCACCACCCAGTCAAGTCCTGCCTTCCTCTCCTGGCTACATAACAAACCTGCCCCACAGAGCCTTATGTACAAACTACTAATATATTTATTTACATTAAAATTGTCATTACGTCCATGGATGTGTTTCCTTTTGTTGATTTTTTGTATCTATGAAAACTGCTCAGGTGTTGGGTTCAGATAAATGGTATCTTAACTTTTCCCACTAAAATTAATGGAAATATTTTTTCATGTATGGGCTTGTCACTTAGCAGCAGGGTTTTCAGAAATAAATTAGTCACTAAGCGAAGGACGGGTGTAAATTTAAAAGGTGCAAATATCTAGGTGACAGCAACAAAAGGAAGAACATTAAAATTCAATCAAGCCAAGACTAACACATAAAAGTAAATAAAAAAGAAGAAAGATTTTCAAAGAAGATGTGAAGTGAACATGATTCAAAATAATTAGGAATAAAAATGAAAGCCAAAAATACCCTTATCAACTTGGACATTGAGAACCTTAAATTACCCAAAACTAAGTTTATCACCAATTTTTGAAGTATAACACATACATTGTTGCAAAAAACCCTCTAACAACAGCGTTTAAGAACCTGCACTCTCTCCGTTCCCCATGGGCCCAGCAGAGACAAATAGGAGAGTGTCACCAACTTCTTCCCAAGAGGGTCTCCCGTTAACCCTTGGAACAAGCATGTTAGGTTCCCATTTCCATCTTCCCCTGCCAATGTTAGACTTCACCAGCGTTTTTAGTTTCTGCTAATCTGAAGGGCCAAAACCCTTACTGGCATCTACATTTCTCTGATGGCAGGCGGGTGACATCCTTCTGCTTCCTTTTGTGAGCATCCTGTGTATCACGGAGGTTTCGCTGCTTTAACAAATGACCCCAGTGTCTCAGTGTCTTACAACAGCACCTAGCTCTGTCACTTCAGAAGGCGCTGCTCAGTTACTTTCCCTGGACCAGCCTGAAAAGGCATCCCCATCCAGGACAGGCTGCTGCCACACAGCAGAGGCGGCCCAGCCAAGCCATGCCTGACCCTGAAGACACGTGCTTGGATGTGGCAGGTCACAACTGTTCACCTTCTATTGGCTGCAGTGCCACAGCCAACCCCGGCTGTGGGACGGGGCAGTGTCCCCCTCCAACAGAGTGAATGATGCACACGGGTGTTAATACTGTCAATGGGGAACGAGATTACCATGGGGGATTAGACCACCCCATTTTTCTACTGAGTCCTTTGTTTCTTGATGTGTAGGATTGCTCTGCATATTCTGGATTTATTCTTTTGTCTCTTATGCACAGTATATGTTTTCTCCCAGTCAGTCCTCTTTCTTGTAAACTTGTAAGCTTGTTAGGTAAAATTTTGAAGTAAACAAGTTTACCCATCTTTTTCTGTTGTATTTTTTGTCTGTATTAAATTTTCTTGCCTTAAATGAAATAGACAATTGCCATTTTCTTCCAATATATTAATTTATGTTTAGCTCTTTAATCTATCCGGAACATTGTTTTTCAAAAATATTTGTTTCCCAACACCATTACTGGACAGTTAGTTCCTTTCCCACTGATTTAAAATGCCCCTTTTATCGTAAGTTAAATTTGCATGTATAAATTGGTGTCCCCCCACCCATACCGACAGCTATTCTTCCACTCTGTTTTCTGGTATATGCTGACACCACCTTATTTTAGGGGTGGCACTCCACACCATGTCCTAGTATCAGTGACAGATATCCCTTCATTTTTCTCTGTCAATAATGTTTTGGCTGTTCTCTCATTTAAAAAACATCTAAATGAAACTGATAATAAGCGTATTTATATTACTTATTAATATGCTGTTAACATCTTTTCGTTGTAATGACTGTATTGTATTCCACTACATAGGCGCACCAATATTTATCGACTTCCACTACACCACTTCCTTTCCCACAATTACAAGCCACAATGTGCGAAACAGTTGTAGTTCAATCTTTGCTGATTTTACCAATGAGTTTCCTATGCTGAATTTCTAGACGGTGAATTTCTGGGTTAAGGTTCTCGATATTTTTCTTGTAGACATGCTTTCCCAATTTAGAGCGTTCCCTCTGCTTCTTGTTTCCCATGACACTGACATCTGATGACTGACGGGGTTAGTGTATAAACAGCCTCCCCTGATCAGGAAGCAGGTTGGCTCTACTGTCGCCAGGGAACCACGCTGTTGCCCACAGTGACAGCTGCTTGACAAAGTGCCCTTCGCGTGCTGCTTTCTGTCCCCATCTCAGTGCCCGCTGCCCTCTAATGGGGACTGGGGGTCTTTCCCAAACCCTCGTGTCTAAGTCTGTTCTGGGGAACCAAGGATTATGACTGGAGCCCAATGGCACAATAAAACTGACTGTATGCTCAGACATCAAGACTCAACACTGCAAAAGACTGAAATCATATAAAACGTATTTCCAACCCAATTGCAATTATGCAAGATAACTAAAAAATCCCCATGTTTAGAAATTAAGAAACATAATTTTCAACCTCTAAATAATCAGGGAATCAATGAAAAAAGCAAACAGCCCAAGCCACATTCTGGAAAATTTAGGAGTATGTAGAAAATCAGTGAGCTAAACATTCATGTCAAAATTGCAAAAAACAGGAATTAAACCCAAAGAAAGAAGGCAATACAGAAGAGAATTAGGTTAAAAACAAATGCACAAAATAGAGCATCACCAAGACCCAAGCAGATTCTGTGCAAAGGTCCATGAACTTGATAAAACCCTGTCAGTTAAGGCTGCTGAAGAAGAGTAAGAGGGTACAAACAAACAGCGTCAGGAACAAAAAAGGGATTGTCATTAGATTCTACAGACCCTAGAAAGATAATCATGACATTCTGAACAAATTTGTGACCATCTGAAAATCCGTATCATGTGAACAACTCTTGAAAACATACCCTTTACCAACACAGGCGCCCCTCCCCCCTCGGCCTCAGGACTCGCCTTGACCCACAATGTGCAGTACAGGCCTGAGGCTTCCACTCTGCTCCCCAAACCCGAGACCACACACAGGGAGCCGGCCCAGCCAACTGGATGCTCTGAAGGGGGGTCTTGCCCCGGTCTGTTATCGCACTTCAGAAGCCACTCAAAGTGCGGTTGGCTGCAAGCACACAGAAACCAAGGAACTCAGTCCACAGCCCAAGGAAACGAGTTGGGGACAGAAGCCAGCAGGATCCCACAGCCTTTCGGGGACCCCAGGAATGACCAGCGCTGTCTGCCCTGACCACTTGGACTTCCACCTCGCTCCCACACACTTGACAGCTGCCATTGCCTCAAAGATGGTCCCCAGGAGACCCCGGCTCACTTTCCAAACCGGGGTACAGGCCTCAGTTTCAAACCACCAGTCCAGCGAGCAATGGCCTGAATGGGGGATCTGGGTGCAGCCCTGGGCATGCTGGGACTCTCTCCCACAGACCTGCCCCTGCTGGGGGACCGGTGATCACCTGATGTGCCCACGGAAGCTATCACCCGAGGAGGGACAAGCAGCAGCTGCGGCAGCCGTGACTACCCATTCACTCGTGCTCTTCTGTGAGCTGAGTGCTGTCACCTGACCCCCTGCTCAGCGCAAGGGCTGCTCGACTCCACAGGGCAGGGCGAGTGCTAGACGGTCGTGCCGACGAAAACAGCCTTTGGTGACACATGGGGGCTGAGGGATGTCCTGTGCAGTCTCACAGGAGTCCCCAGTGGGACTGGATCCCAATTGCCCAATCTATTGCTTGACTGCTCTGAACTCGGGAGGAAAAGAGGTGTGACTTATGCCCCTAGGCCTCACAACACTCGAAAACTGGGCAGGTGCTGGTGTGGCGGGAGGAAGGGCCTGTCCCACGTCCACGCAGGAGACAGGAGCTGTCTGTGGGCAGTTAACAAGGGGAGAGACAGGCCCTTGCACACTCGGTGACGCTGGGCTCAGAGGACGGGTGTCTGCCCAGCTGGCTGTCCAGGGTCCGCAGGGGCTAAAGGACTCAGAGCCTGGGATACAGAGTCTTTATTTATTGTGAGTCCCAAGTCCAGAGCCCTCAGGACATCTGGCCACTCTCCAAGGCTGGGGGCACCAAGTGGCAGTCACGCCCGTCATTTTCCTACGGTCCAAAGTGTCCTCAGGAGGCAGGCAGTGGCTGTGTCTGTGGGAAAAAACATGTCAATGTGTAATAGCCCCCGTTCTGTGCCCGGCCCTGGGACCCCATGGGGAGACTGAGGAGACATGTCATAGGCTGTCCCTGCAGAGCGCATGGTCTGGAGGGACCGCGTGTCAGGTGACAACCTCAGCCACCTGCCACGTGAACACGGGACGCAGTGACGTGTCATGGGGCAGAGACGGCAGCTCTGCCGTGTGCCTGCCACCGCTACAGGGACCGGGGACTAGCGACAGACGTGGCAGGTACAACTCTGACTCTAGGGAGGGACAGACAACACACGAACAGAACTACATCAACTGACAACATTCAAGAAGAAAGTCAGTTAGGGAAAGAGGCGTGTCGGGCTCAGGGACACTTCAACTGTCGGCCACATGAACAGGTGTGTGCACCTCATGTCTTATGAGACGGGGACGAGTGGGAAGGACCAACTGGCCCTAAGGTGGGAAGGTGGGGTCTTTACTCTCAGAGGCCAAAAACCTTGCAGGAAACGTCACCAACAGGACGAGGAAACCAGTGTGGCCAACATTCGGTCGTTGCTGAACGTTTCCTGAGAAGAATGGAGACCCTGCCTGTCAGTGGGTCTGGGGGCCTGAGACTTTCCCTCGTCCCTGCCTCACAAAATATGACTGCAGGGTCAGGGAGGGCAGTGACGTGAGCCATGGTGAGGGGGCTCGGGGACACGGAGCCTGGGCAGGGACAGGCCCTCGGAGATGTTTGCTGAGATGACAGCTAAGCAGGGCTAGGAGGTGCAGTCTAACCGCAGGAGACACAGCCCGGGGCTGGGCCTCGGGGCTGGAGGCCAGGAGGGGGAGGGGGCCGCAGGAGCTGAGACCTGGCCTGCGGAAGCGTTTCCAGGTAAAGCAGAACATGGTCACACTTTCTCAGGGACACTCTGGGACCGTTAGAGGGTGAACTGGCTGGAAGGGGTGAGAGGAAAATGGAGGTCCAAGAGGAGAAGGGGTGTCACTGGTGCTGGTAAAGATGTGACGTTTGCCTTTGGCGCTCACCGTGCTGTAAACAGCCAAACCAGGGCTCTCAACCTTTTTGCCAGTATGGCCATTTATTTTAAACTGTACCATGCTTAGGTACACTGCAGCTGCCTCTGTGCTAGATACAATAAAAACAGTGGGACCGTCGTCACCCCATGCTCAGTCCTGCTGGGACAGCTGATAGTCCTGGGGAGGGCAGGCGAGGTGACAGTGGGCTGACGGGTCTCCTAGGGGTTTTGTTCAGTGAGGACAGGAAGCCATTGCTGAGCTTCACGCAAAGGAGTGCTGTCACTAGTTCTCGGTTCTTAGGTTCTCTCTGGCCACCCTGCCCAGGCAGGTATGGGGGACTTGAGCAGGTTGGCAGGGCTAAAGCAAGGACTGTGTGCCGGTCCCTGCGGGGAGGGCTGGGCTGGGGGTGACCTGGGCTCTACCTGCACGGCTGCAGGGCTGCGCGGTGGCGGCACGCGCTCGGCGCACTGCAGGAAGCGGCGCACCTGCTCTGCACACTTGCCCGTGGACGCCTCGTTCTGCCGCAGACACTCCTCGAAGGCCTCGAAGGGCTCGGCGCAGGCCTGGCGGATCTGACGGATGATGGGGCTGCGGGGAGCGCACCTCCGGCGTCCAGGCTTCCGCCGCGCGGCCCGCCCGGCATTGCCCTCCCTGGCCGCCCCGCGCTGCCCTGCACTGCGTCCCTGCTACCCCCCGCCCCCACTGTCCATCCCGCACTGCCTCCCCCCGACCCCCGGCACTGTCCCGCACTCACTGGGAGGACGTGCATTGAGCGATACTCATCTTGAGGTGGTGACAGTCGCGTTGCCACGACTCAGGCTTGGCCGCAACACACTGGCCATACTGGTCCAGCTCTCGGCTGCAGTAGCGAGCAGTGACCTCCAGGGCCGCCTGCCTGCGGGACACGGTGGGGAAGGGGGCTGTGACCCGGGCCCGTGTGGGGGTCTGGGGGCTGACCAGGGACAGGGCCGGGGTGGGGGGGGTGTGCGGGGTCTGTGGAGTGGGCCGGGGGCTTCGGGGAGGAAGCAGTGGTGGTCCTTAAACAGGTCTGCTCACTCCACTGCAGGGCTGTACTCCTGGCAGAGAAGTCTGGGAGGCCAGTCGCTTCCAGCGCGGCCTTACAAGTAGGACCCAGAGCTCTGGGAGGACTCGGGAGCCGCAGGTGGATGTGAGGGTCCAACCGGTGGGGTCTGAAGTCCCAGGGAGGGTCTCCTGACCAGAGTCTGAGAGTGGAGACTTGAGGACAGGGCACCGAGGTGACACTTGAGGCCCTAGGGGGTCACAGGGTCCTCGGGGCACAATCTAGAAGCGCCGGGTCAGCTTGGGGACAGGTCTGGGACGAGTCTGTGCCTGTCGCTGAGGTCTGGGGTCTGGGACAGAGCCCAAGGGGAAGGTGGAGTGACCTGGGAGCGAAACGTGGAGCTCCAAGGACTGGGGTCCTGCAGGAGATCTGAATGTGAGAGGAAACATCAAAGTCCTCGGATCGCACGAGGAGGGGCAGGGCCTGGGCAGGCGGGGAGGAGGGGACGGCGCGGAGTCCGGATGGTCGGAGCTCTAAGAACAGAGGGGCCGACCCCTCCTCCAGGATCCCGGGTCACCGGGGTAGAAAAGGCGTGCGCGGCAGGCGCTCCTGCTACTCACATGTCGAGGCCGGTGCCTGGGAGAAATAGTCAGGGAGGTGCGCCCCGCCTTTTCCGGTGTCAGGTTGTGATGGCGGCGCTAAGCCTAACCCTCTCTGCTTCTCTTTTTCCGGTAGCACAGCGTACGAGCGGCTCTACTCCCTTAAGGGCCAAACCGTTATGGCGGCGCCCTGCTTCTGCTTCCGCCCCTGCCGGCAATGGCGGCGCCCTGCCTCTCCTTCCGGCCCAGCGTGTAACGGCGGCGCCTGAAGAGCCACTTCCAGCCTCTGCCCGCAATGGCGGCCCTCTACTGGCCACTTCCGGTCCCTGCCAGCAGTGGCGGCGCTCTTAGCCACTTCCGCCTCGACCGGCTCAGTGGCCTTATCCTATTCCTGGCTTGCCCTGGCGGCGCCCAGACTTCACAGGAAGTAAATGATAGGAAATACGGCGGTGCCCCGGCAGCAAGGCAAGCGCGGCACTGAGCTGCGAGTCGCCCTGCGGGGCTGGGCCACAGCCACACACGTTCCCAGCCATCTGACTGGAGCTAGTGGAGCGCAACTGTTCTTTGCTGTGGCCCTTCAACATGTGTCGCTCGCGGCTTGTCTGGACGCCGCGCTGCCCACCGTCCTTTAGGGGCACTGGTTCGCACGCCTGCGCAGAGCCGGCCGGAAGGAGCGTCACCCCAAGTCGCGCCCCCTGGCGGAAGCCCAGAAGCCGGCGGACGGGAGCATCTGTACTAGCTGCTCTGCAATTCCGCTCTGTGTGGTGACAGTTCCAGGGTGGAGCTGGCCCAGCCACCCCCAGTGGGAGGCGGGGCGTGAGTGTCCTCCGGTCCGAGCGGGGCGGCGGTGCCGCCGCGAGCACGCCAGGTCCCCCCGAAATCTGGCCAAACGAACCCACGTGCAGTTGTAGCGTTTCAGACAAGTGCTTGGAGCCTCGGCGTGCTCGTCTGTGAAATTGGGGTGACAGTGACGCCTTCCCGTGAGGCACAGATTGGGGGCCAGTGCAGGAGCTGTCCCCGAGACATACCTGAGTCAGCCTTGGTGACATAGGCTTGGAGGCACGTGCACCCCAGTCAGTGTTTTCACCCAAGTCTCCTGCAGTTCTCCTTCCTGCAAAACCTTCCGAGTGCCCTTTGGGTGGGAGAAGGGGGGAAGGAACAGTGTCCAGGACTAGCTGACGGGAGACGATGCTTCTGGTCTAGTGGAGCAGAACACTCGTGGGGACACGAAGGTGATCTGAGTTTCGGTTTGCTGCTGTGGCACCACAAAGTAAAAGCATCACGGAGCTGAACATTCTCAGGGAGGGGCAATGAACCGAGTAAGAAAGACACACTAAATTAGTGATGGACAATAAGGGAATGACCATTCTGGGAAGGGAACGGAAGTGTTGGGAGTATCCAGAGGTATGTTCTGATTTGTAATTAGAAATATGTAGATCTTTGTCTTTATCCACACTGGTCCTGGCACAGAGCTCCAAAACTTCTTGAATTTCCTAAGTGACAGAGCAACAAAGGTGTCTTTATGTTATGGAGGTGACTTTTGGGCCCCATCCAAGGATGCCAGAACTCCCAGCCTCTGGAGAGGGAAGAGGGGCTGGAGATTGAATCAACAGCCAACGGCCAGCGATTTCATCAATCCTGTCTATGTGATAAGGCCTCCATAAAACCCCAAAAGGATGGAGTTTGGAGAGTTCCAGGTTGGTGACATATGGCGATGTGGGGACAGTGGTGCACCTGGAGGGCAAGCAAGTTCCCTGCCCTTCTTCCCCCAGGCCTCGCCCTGTGCACTCTTCCATCTGCTGTTCCCGAGTTCTGTCCTATAATAAACCAGTGATATCGTGAGTAAAGTGTTTCTCTGAGCTGTGAGCCACTCTGGCAAATTAATCGAACCCGAGGAGGGGGTCAATCTATAGCCAGTTGGTCAGAAGTACAGGTGACAACTAGACCTGATGGCTGCTCCTGTCCAACCTAAGAAAGCTTAAGAACACTACAGGAAGGACGGAAGCAATCTGTTACATAAAATGAAGACAAGACATAAATGTGATGCTAAATATTAAACAAGTATTTTGCAAATCTCTTTAAAAATTAATTACTGCTTAAAGCAAAAGCGATAATGTAAAATATTGACAAAAATGGCACAAAGGCCAAGAGAAGGGGAAGTGTATAGTGTTGCAAAGTTCTCACACTAGAAATTTTAAAGGAAACAACTAAAAATGAAAATGTAGATGAAAGTAGAGCTGAGACAGGTGATCAAATGAAATAAAAAATAACTAAATAACTAAACCAGCTCTACACAAGAATGGCCAACTTACTTTTGACAAAGGTACAAAAGTAATTTCGTGGGGGAAGGGCGGTCTTCAAATAATGGTACCCGAGTGACTGGCTGTACATCAGCAAAAAGATGAATCTCGACCTAAACCTCACACCTTCTACAAAAATAAACTCAAAATAGACAACTGGGTTATAGATTTAAGTGAAAAGCATTAAACTACAAAACCCTTAGGAAACAGCATGAAAAAATCTTTGGGCTGGTGAAGAGTTCTTAGACATGATACGAGAAGCACGATCCACCAACAAACAAAAACTGGGCTTCATCAATTATTCTGCTTTGCGAAACACCTGGAAGATGAAAAGATAAGGTATGCACCAGGAGAAAAGATTTGCAAAATGCTTGCGTTTATATTCTAGATACAAAGACCTCGTGTCTACAGTATAAAATGCAGTCTCAAAATTGTACAGGGAGACAGACAATCCACTTAGAAATGAGCAAAGGACAAGAGCAGACACTTCACTGAGCAGGTGCAGACAAGCCCAGGAAACGTGCAATGTTGTCAGGCCTCAGGGGCGTGGGTTAAAACTATGAGACGTCACTGCACACTCATCAGTGGTGAAAACGAAACAGGAGCATCACTGGGTGCGGGCCAGGATGTGGACGAGCATTCACTCACCCGCTGCTGCTGGGGACACGGCACGGCACGGCTACTTTGGAAAAGTCTGGCAGTTTCTTGGACATTTGTCCCAGAGAAATGGAAATGTGCGTTCACACAAAAACTACATGAATGTTCAGAGTGGCTTTATTTGTGACCACCCCCAGTGGCGAACAACCAGGACGTGCTCCTACAGGAGGCTGGTTAACACTGTCATACCCACCTGGAGGACACACAAGCAGCAAAAAGGAACAAATGACCGATACACGAAATGACCGGGATGCACCCCGGAGAATGACAGCAAGTGGGAAAAACCAACCTCAGAGGTCACAAACTGATTGTGTTTGCAAAATGTTCTTGAAAGAATGAAACCATAGCAATGGAGGGCAGACTCGTGGTTGCCAGAGGTTAAAGACGGGGGCACACGGCAGCCTGTGGGATGGAGCTGTTCTGTCTTGTTTGTCGCATCAATCTGCACGTGACAACAGTGAACAGAACCACACACACACACAGTGCATGCGAAACTGGTGAAACAGGACCAGCTCTGTGACTTGACCCAGTATCAGTCTTAGTTGTGAATCTGTAATTTAAATCAAAGCTAAAATTTTTTACTTTACCATTTTTACTGCTGCTAAAAAAACCTGGAGGGACTTGAACAGACGATGTCAGTGGTGGGATGGAGGCAGGCAGACTGGGGCAGTACCAGCTGCGATGATAATGGGGACGGGGTGGGGGGAGTCAGCTGAGAGTCAAGATGGCTCTCGTTTTTTTCAACAGTTTGATGAAGCCAAGCCAGAATGTACCATGAATGGATAATTTCTCTCAGTTTAGCCCGATATGCCTTATTAGTGGAAGACACCTAAAGCCATACTCAGAAAAGAACAATCTTAGGGAACTTTATTTTTTAAAGTGTGTTTTTCCAGTACCCATAAGCTCCAAGTCAAGTAGTTATTTCAATCTAGTTGTGGAGGGCGCAGCTCACACTGGCCCATGTGGGGATCGAACTGGCAACCCTGGTGCTACGAGCATGGCTCTCTAACCAACTGAGCTAACCAGCCTCCCCCTTAGGAAAGTTTTAACGAAAAGCACTTTACACTTGCACAAGCATACACAACGCTAGTATTGCCAGCGCTGTAAAACAGGCAAGAACGGGACAGCCCAAATACCCATCACTGGGCCAAGACAATGGAACGCACACAGAGGGCACTGCCACCCACTGGGTTTTTGAGACTGTATGAAGAATGTAAAGTACCTCAACACACTTTTAACAGTCCACGTTGATGTGACATTTTGGCTATGCCACATTAAATAAAACAGAACATTAACATTATTTCTAAGATACGGAAACAACTGAAATGTTCATTAAGAGGTGAATGGATAAAAAACGTGCTAGTACATACACACAGCGGATTCCTGAGCCTAAAACGGAGATCCTGCCATCTGCAGCCACTGGTGGGCTGAGGACATCCTGCTGACTGAAACGAGCCAGTCACAGAGCATGTACAAATGTCAAACTCACAGAAACAGAGTGGAATGGTGGGTGCCAGGGACAGAGGGACCTGCTGATATAGGACGAGTGTCTGCAGACTGGCCTGCAGCATTGCACCTGTGACAGTGCTGCACTGTTCACCCCAAAGGCAGATGGCAAGGTCAGGGTCCCCCCACCACACACATACCTCCCCCAACACAACCCAAAGGGGCACAGGAGGCTCTCGGAGGTATTTATCACCCAACCGTGAACTGTGTGCAGTTAAGTACTTGCAGTGTTTCCTAACAATTACACTTCAGTAAGGCTGTTGGAAAACATTTCTGCCTCTTGCTTTTACTTTAATGCGGACATAAGAAAACAAGAGTTGCACACGTGGCTTGTGAGACGTTTGTACTGGACCGCGCCACTCTACATGGATAGTAAATGGTGGCCACCACCTGTTGAAAGCGGCATACCAACTTCCATGCATACCCTTCTGTCACTGCACCATTTTTTAAGGGGACACCCGTGAGTTTGCGGATAAATACAGCGCAAATCAACTTCAGGACTAACTACATTGAAACCTTGAGTTCTTGGCTGTCAGGTCTTGGTTGTGGGCTCTAGAAACCTTGAAAACAGTGCAGAGTAACTGGTCACACTGCCACTGAGCTAGTCACATTCTGTACTCTGGCAACTCTCCTGACCCAGAAGGCCACGTGGAGTTAAATGACATCCAGTTTCACTTTGATGTTCATAGCTGCCAGTTCTGCCACAAAGTACCGGAAAACGTAAGGCACAGAGACAGTGTCGATGGTGTCACTGCGATGGCACACAGTGCAGCTGTACTTCCTGTTGCGCATGGCCGACCACGACGGCGGTGGCTTCTCCAACAGCGGAGACAGCAAGCTGCCACATGTCACGCACACGTGTGCCACTGAGCGGTCGGAGCAGTTGAAGAGGCGGTCATGGAGGAGGAAGGATGCCCCGTGGGCCAGCAGCGCATCCCGCTCCATCTCCCCAAAGCGGACCCCGCCCTGCACATTCCTGCCCCCGACAGGCTGGTTAGTGAGCCTGTCCCGGGCACCGGTGGTCCTGACCTGGAACTTGTCCGAGACCATGTGACGCAGGCGCTGGTAGTACACCACACCGACGAAGATGTCTGCGTCCAGCTCCATCCCGCTGACGCCGCTGTACAGTCTCTCGGTGCCGTGGAAATCGTAGCCCGCGGCCCGCAGCATGTCCCCAAAGTGCTGTAGGGCTGACCTGTCCTCCGAGAAGGTGAAGGGCGTGGCGTCATGGCAGAGGCCGTGCAGCGCTGCTGACTTGCCCGCCATGCTCTCGATCAGCATGCCGATGGTCATGCGTGATGGGAAGCCATGAGGGTTGAAGAGAATGTCAGGGACCATGCCACTCTCGCTGAAGGGCATGTCCTCGGCCGGCCACAGCCTGCTCAGGATGCCCTTCTGCCCATGGCGGCTGGCGAACTTGTCCCCGATGGTGGGGTTCCGGGGGACCCTCATTGTGATGCACACACACTTGAACTTCCCACTTCCGGTGTCATTACCACACACTTTGATGTTATCCACGATGCAGTCTTCTTTACTCCTAGGAAACGTTACAGAAGGTCAAGCTGTTTGTGCAAACTTGCAGACATGTACGTTTGACTGATACAATCAGGGCTTCACAAGGACGTTTGCAAAGTGTTCTCCAGCCCAAACAGCAGGCCCACTGGAAGCATCTACGAATGGGGCTGGTTCTGTCCCCACAGAGCTCTGATCCCCTGAACAGCTATGAGGGAACTACTCTAAAGACTTGCCGCTGAAACCAACCTTATAGGTGACACAGGCACCTGTAAACACTTTTATTTTCCTAAGAGGCACAACAAACCTGACATCTTGGCTAGCAGACATTGCTAACAACACGCATGAGAGAAGATCAAGTTTGAACTACAGTTTTAAAATGAACCAGGTCTCTCATCAACATGACACCAACCAGAAGAAAAGCACAGGTGGCCTGACACACAGGCCTTTGTCTCACTTACAAAATGGCCATTCCGTCATGACAGAGTGTCACCGACCAGTGCCCCGCTCAGAGCCCTCGGCGCGCTGTCTCACCTGTGGAACACCACCGTGCTCTCCCCTGTGTGCAGGTTCAGGTAGCTGTAATACGGGTCTCCGTACTGCAGTCGAGCCCCGACAAAGGGCAGCCCGTCAGTGTCCAGCTTCTGTGCAGTCCGCGGGTCGCCAGGCTTGACCCCAAACACCAGACTATCATCCCCTTGCTTGACTTTTTCAGACAGATCTATGAACTCGGACTTGTAGACGCTGCCATGGGCAAAGCCTCGTTCCCAAGAGGCCTTATTCACAATCTATGAGGTCACAAAACCATCAATTTAAGGAAATGTAGCCAAGTGACAATTTCAAAATAAAATTGGTCAGAATCGTGCTCAGTGTAGTCCAACTGGCATGCAATTAAAATTGTCCATTTTCCCATCACTTATGTGAACTCCCTTACAAATGGCCTAAACCCTAATCGTGCACCGACACAAAGGGCAACACCAAAGGGCACCTCACATTCTCACAGCATCTGCGGAACCACACATGGAATGTGCGTGCGTATTTGGATGCTTGTGACTGTTCCCGGCTGCCACTCCACTCCAGCTGGGAATTAACCATCTAACAGCACTCACGCCAAACACCGGGCGCGGTGGACACAGGGATGGCCCTTCAGTGAGTGCACCTCACTCAATGAAACTCACCATGGCGTCTTCCATGTCGTAGCCGGTGTAGGAAATAACGGCAACAATGGCGTTGGTCCCAATGGGGTAATTGTCCATGTCATAGTGGTCATACATGCACGGCCTCACTAAAGGGCTCTGTGGGGTCTGCAGGCGGTACAGCTTGTTGTCGGACCGGTCCCGGTAGGTGAGAAGCGGGAAGCCCATAGTCTGCTTGCCTGCAAATGGAAAATTCCTGAGCATCTCGTTTCTCCCCGATTATGGCGGTGACAGATAGAATTGGGAACAACTCAGTATTTGTCACGGGATGGACAAATCATCTTGGTTATGCTTATGGTGTGACAATGAAGTGGACCTGCCCAGATCAACATAACCAGACCAAGAAAACAGTGCCGAGATGGAAATGGACACAGGTATCAGCATGATACTGTGCGTACATTTGGAACACATCCCAAACATTTCTAAACCAGTTTATGGACACATGAGAAATGTGATAAAAGAGAAACGGGATATAAAGGATACAGGATAGTACTGGGTGGGGGTTGGGGGGGGGAGAAGGGATGAAAGGTGATAGTAACTGATCTAATTACTGTCTCACACACACACACACACAATCCCTGAGGGCACTGGACAGAACCTGGAGAGGCATTCACACTAACAGATGAATTTTCAATCAGTTTTTAATTGTTTTTGGTCTGATGGCCGAGTCAGTGCCGTGGCTACAACTTAAGACAGGAAATCAGTCTTATGAAGAACCAAGGCACAGAGTTCAGAGAATGACAGCAACTGAAAAGGGGTGTTTCAGAAGGGAGAGTCTCAAATTCTGTACATGAACTGAGCCCAGATCTTTGGTGACATCTGAATGATACACACATGGGACATTTCCCAGTGGTCCCGACCATGCTTCAGCTGCCATGTCCAGCTATGTTATCTGCCAGTTAAATCTAAAAACCAATCCTCTTCAGAGGAATACAACAGAATCCACAGCCTTTAAAACATATATTCATAATGTCTATGGTATGACCCAGGATTACTAGACGTACAAGGTTACAGAAGGTTATCACCCACACTCAAGAAAAAAAGCAGTCGATGAGACATCCTGATGACCCAGACGTTGGAAGTAGCACACAATGATTTTAAAGCACCTCTTGTATAACTCTGCTCAAAAATGTAAAGGAAACTATGTTCACAATGAAGATAAGAATCTCAGAGAAAATAAAAACTATAAAAAAAAAAAAGAAATTCTAGGCTGAAAAATGAAGTATTTGAACAGAACACGAAAGACTAAACGTGGTGACAGATCAATAAAAATGATCCAATCTGAAGAGAAACAGTAAGATGGGAAAAAGAGAACAGAAACCGAGTGGCGCACAGGACATCAAAGGTTTAATGTACATGATGCATAACTGAAATCTAAGGAGAGGGAGAAAGAGTGGGACGGAAACATTATTTTTAGAAATAAAATGGCAGAAAACAACAAATTTTATTAAAAACCCCTCTTTAAAACAGATTTAGGGTGGCCAGCAAACCCCAAGCAAGACAAATACAAAGAACACCAGAGTCAATCTGCTATGCACCAAGAATAAAGAGAAAACCCAGAGACGTCATCAAAATGGCAGCGTGAGATGAGCCTCTGGAAATCTCACGTGCAATTTACAACAAATTGAATAACTATAACTCTACAAAGGACTCCCTGCACAGCAGGCAGGCAAGATGAAGAGGTCCACTGAATTCACCTAAAGGTGGGCAAATTTCACGACCAGGGGAGGAGGAAAGGGAGAAGTGCAGAGACGGAGCACCGCAGGCGCAGGACGCAGACCTAGCTCAGTGCTCTGAGCTCGCTGCACCCCGGAATTACCACAGCTGTGGGAGAGGGAAGAACTCGGACTGCTAGGGCTCCATTTATGGCCCACAGGGCTGAGGGGACAGCATATAACACGGGTGAACCCAATGCTCATGGCAGAAACCTTGGAGAAAAGGCTGAGGAAAGAAGGCTGAAAAAGGTGACTTAAGCCCTCACTGCCGAGCAGAGAACGGAAGCTTAGGCTCTGAGACTAGCCGTCCCCTCCCTACCCTCCCAAAGCTCGCCCCTTCCCCACCTGCCCAGTGCTAGAAGCGGAACAGTAGTAGTGTCAGATCAAAAGAACAGAATATTTGCAGTTCTGAGAACTGTGGTCTGCAGACACAGATCTGCAGCCCAACTAGTTCTGGCAAAGGGGAGGGAGCTGTGGCAGTAGGACCGGCTGTGATGGTGGTCGCCACCATTGCTCTGGGCCAATTCTCACAACTAACCCCGCCCATGTCTCCACCTATCACCTATCTGGCTGGATCCCTGCAGGAGTAAACAGAACTGCTGAAGCACACGGGCTCTGAATCTGGTGCAGGAAGAGCTCTGGAACTTCAAAAGCTCTCCGCATCCCCACACGGACGTGGCGCCCTATGACCCAGGTGAATTGTTAACAGAGGAGAAGCCCACTTTCCAGGGAATACCCCCATTGTGTGAGAATCTGGAATAGTGCAGAGAAAACATAACACTACAGTGTGAGAGCAAAAAAAGGCTGCAGTCGGAGAGAAAATAAAACATTCTACCAACACGTACTGGAAAACAAAAGAAAGACCTTTTCCTATCAACCTGTTGCAGAACCCACGCCTGTAGATGTCTAGGAAGAGAAATAATAAATCATTAATTGCCATGAATAACCAAGGCAACAAGACAGCTCAGAAAGAAAGTGAAAAGTCTCCAGAAAATGAACTTAAAGATACGGAAATATGTGACTTAAATGACAGAGAATTCAAGATTGCAGTTCTGAAAAAACTCAACGAGATGCAAGAAAACAAAGAAAGGCAGTTTAATGAACTCAGAAACACAATCAAAGAACAACATGAACATTTTACTAAAGAGATTGAAATTTTTAAAAAGAACCAAAAAGAATTTCTGGAGATTAAGAACTCAATAGAAGAAATGAAGAATGAAATAGCCAGCTTAGGTAGTAGAGTTGACCAGATGGAGGAAAAAATCAGTGACATCGAAGATAGAAACCTGGAAATGACACGGCTGGAAGAAGAAAGAGACTTGAGACTTAAAAGAAATGAAAAAACTGTATAAGAATTTTCTGACTCCATCAGAAAGAGCAATATAATAATAATGGGCATACCAGAAGGAGAAAAAAGAGAGAAGGGAACAGAGAGCATATTCTAACAAATAGTCGAAGAGAACTTCCCAAACTTGTGGAAAGAACTGGATCCTCGAATCCAAAAAGCAAATAGAACACCTAATTACCTCAACCCCCAACAGGCCTTCTCTAAGGCCTGTGAAGCTGTCAAAAACCAATAACAAAGAAAGAATCCTCAAGGCAGCCAGGGAAAAGAGGACGGTAACCTACAAAGGAAAGGCCATTAGATTATCATCAGATTTCTCAGCAGATACTCTACAAGCCAGGAGGGAGTGGAACCAAATATTCAAACTATTGAAAGAGAAATTATTAGCCAAGAATAATATACCCAGCAAAGATATCCTTTAGGTATGAAGGAGGAATAAAGACCTTTCCAGACATACAGAAGCTGAATTTTCTAATACACGACCTGCACTACAAGAAATACTAAAGGAGGCTATTCAACCACCACCAACAGGGACAATTTGTGGCAACCAAAACATAAAAAGAGGGAGAGTAAAGGCCTGAACTGGAATATGGGGATGGAGAAAGTAAGCATGCTGAAGAAAATGCAATACTCTAAATATCAAACTTTCTTTTACATAAACTTAGGGGTAACCACTCAAAAAAAAAAATCCAGAACTGAAATATATACTGTAATAAAAGAAGAAACAAAGGGAAACATCATAGAATACCACCACACAGAAATAATAGACAACAAAAAGGCAAAGAAACAATGGAGACACTGTCTTACCAGAAAACTAAAGACAGAATAATAGGAAATCCTCACGTATCAATAACCCAAAATGTAAATGAACTGAAGTCACCAATCAAAAGGCACAGAGTAGCAGACTGGACCAAAAAACTAAACCCAACCATATGCTGTCTCCAAGAGACACATCTCAGCTACAAGGGAAAACATAGACTCAAAGTAAAAGGGTGGAAATTGACACTGCAAGCAAAGGGTACCCAGAGAAAATCATGGTGTAGCTATACTGGTATGAGATGAAACAGACTTCAGGATGAAACTGGTAACAAGAGACAAAGATGAACATTTCTAATGGTAAAGGGGACTATACAACAAGAAAACGTAACAGTCATTAATATTTATGCCCCCAATCAGGGAGCCCCGAAATATACCAAGCAACTACTAACAGAACTAAAGGGAGAAATTGACCAAAACATAATTATACTAGGGGTCCTAAATACGTCATTGACAGCTATGGACAGATCATCCAAACAGAAAATAAATAATTAAATAGTGGCCCTAAATGACACATTAGATGAAATGGACATAATTGACATTTATAGAGCACTTCATTCTAAAACATCAGACTATATGTTTTTTTCTAGTGTGCATGGAACATTCTCAAGGATAGACCATATACTGGGACAGAAAACTAACCTCAGCAAATTTAAAACCACGGAACTCATACCAAGCATATTCTTTGATCACAAGGCTTTGAAATTGGGTATCAACTGCAAAAAGAAAGCAGGAAAAACCACAAACACATGGAGATTAAACAACACACTTTTAAAGAAAGACTGGGTCAAAGAAGAAATTAGAGGAGAGATCAAAAGATACATAGAAACAAATGAGAATGAAAATACATCCTACCAAAATTTTTGGGATGCAGCGAAAGCAGTTTTAAGAGGGAGATTTATATCATTACAGGCCTATCTCAAGAAACAAGAAAAATCCGAAATAAAAAACCTCATGTTACACCTTAAAGAACTAGACAAAGAACAAATGAAACCCAAGGTCAGCAGAAGAAAGGAAATAATAAAAATCAGAGCAGAACTAAATGAAATAAGTGAACAAAAAGACAACAGAAAAAACTAATGTGACAAAGAGCTGGTTCTTTGAAAAGATTAACAAAATTGACAAACCCTTGGCTAGGCTCACTAAGATAAAAAAGAGAGAAGACACTAACAAAATGAGAAATGAAAAAGGGGAAGTTATCACGGATGCCACAGAAATACAAAGGATCATCCAAGAATACTGTGAAGGACTACATGCCACCAAATTCAATAACCTAGAAGAAACAGACAAGTTCTTAGAAACATATAGCCTTCCTAGGCTGAACCATGAAGAACTGGAAAATCTAAACAGACCGATCACCAGTAACGAAATTGAATCAGTCATCCAAAACCTTCCCAAAAGGAAAAATCCGGGACCAGATAGCTTCACTAGTGAATTCTACCAAACCTTCAAAGAGGATCTAATACCAATCCTGCTCAAACTCTTCCAAAAAAATTGAAGAAGAGACAGTACTCCCTAACTCATTTTATGAGGCCAACATTACCCGGTACCAAAACCTGGTAAGGACAACACAAAAAAAGAGAACTACAGACCAATATCTCTGATGAATACAGATGCAAAAATCCTAAACAAATTTCTAGCAAATTGAATGCAACAATGCATTAAAAAGATTATTCATCACGACCGAGTGGGGTTCATCCCAGGGGCACAAGGATGGTTCAACATACGCAAATCCATCAATGTGATACACCACATAAACAAAATAAAGGACAAAAATCATATCATTATATCAATTGATGCAGAAAAAGCATTTGACAAGACACAACATCCATTTATGATTAAAACACTTAATAAAATCGGTATAGAAGGAAAATACCTTAACATAATAAAGGCCATATATGACAAACCCTCTACTAATCTCATAATTAACGGTGAAAAACTGAAGCCCTTTGCCCTATGTTCAGGAACACGACAGGGCTGTCCCCTGTCACCTCTGATTTTCATCATAGTGTTGCAAGTCCTCGCCAGAGCAATCAGGCAAGAAAAAGAAATAAAACTCATCCAAATTGGGAATGAAGAAGTTAAATTGTCACTCTTTGCAGATGACATGCTGCTGTATATAGAAAACCCTAAAGACTGCACCAAAAAGCTATTAGAAACAATAAACGAATACAGTAAAATTGCCGGCTACAAAATCAACGTACAAAAGTCCATTGCATTCCTATATACTAACAATGAAATCTCAGAAAAACAAATAAAAGAAACAATTCCTTTTGCAATTGCAGCAAAAAGAATAAAATACCTAGGAATAAACTTAACCAAGGATGTGAAAGACCTATATGCTGAAAACTACAAGACATTTTTAAAAGAAACTGAAGACGACACAAAGAAATGGAAAGATATTCCATGCTCATGGATTGGAAGAATCAACATAGTTAAAATGGCCATATTACTCAAAGCAATATACAGATTTAATGCAATCCCCGTCAAAATCTCAATGGTATTTTTTAAAGAAATAGAACAAAAAAATCATCAGATTTGTTTGGAACCACAAAAGACCCCGAATAGCCAAAGCCATCTTAAGAAAAAAGAACAATGCTGGAGGTATCACACTCCCTGACTTTAGCTTCTACTACAGGGCTACAATAATCAAAACAGCATGGTATTGGCAGAGAAACAGACATGTAGACCAATGGAATAGAACTGAGAACTCAGAAATAAAACCACATATGTATGGACAGATAATTTTTGACAAAGAAGCCAAAAACATAAAATGGAGAAAAGAGAGCCTCTTTAATAAATGGTGCTGGCAGAATTGGAAAGCCATGTGCAAAAGAATGAAACTGGACTATCTGTCACCATGTACTAAAATTAATTCAAAATGGATCAAAGCATAAGACCTGAAACAATAAACTGCATAGAAGGAAACACAGGTACTAAACTTATGGACCTTGGGTTCAAAGAGCGTTTTTTGAATTTGAAGGCAAAGGAAGTAACAGCTAAAACAAATGAATGGGACTATATCAAACTTAAAAGCTTCTGCACAGCAAAAGAAACCATCGACAAAGAGGCAACTAACCGAATGGGAGAAAATTTTTGCACACAGTGCCTCTGATATGGGGCTAATATCCAAAATATACAAGGAACTCATGAAACTCAACAACAAAAAGACAAACAACCCAATTGAAAAATGGGCAGACAACCTGAAGAGACATTTCTCCAAAGAGGACATACAAATGGCAAATAGACATATGAAAAAATGCTCAACATCACTCATCATCAGAGAAAAGCAAATAAAAACCACAATGAGATATCACCTCACCCCAGTTAGAACGGCTATCATTAACAAGACAAAGTAACAAGTGTTGGAGAGGCTGTGGAGAAAAAGGAACCCTCATACACTGTCGGTGGGAATGCAGACTGGTGCAGCCGCTATGGAAGGCAGTGTGGAGGTTCCTCAAAAAATTACAAATAGAATTACCATGTGACCCAGCAATCCCTCTCCTGGGTATCTACCCAAAAAATCTCAAAACATTTATCCATAAAGACAGGTGTGCTCCAATGTTCATTGCAGCTTTATTTACGGTGGCCAAGACATGGAAACAACCAAAGAGTCCTTTGATAGATGAATGGATAAAGAAGTTGTGGTATATATACACAGTGGCATACTATTCAGCGGTAAGAAAAGATGAAATAGGACCATTTGTGACAACATGGATGGATCTTGAGATTATAATGCTAAGCGAAATAAATCAGGCAGAAAACGCAGAGAACCATATGATTTCACTGATGTGTGGTATATAAACTAAAAACAAGAAAAGAACTAGACAAACAAATGAGAAACAAAACGCATAGACAATGGTTTGGTGGTTACCAGAGGGTAAGGTGGGAGGGGGGTGGTGGATGAGGGTAAAGGGGATCAAATATATGGTGATGGAAGGAGAACTGACTCTGGGTGGTGAACACACAATGGGATTTATAGATGATGTAATACAGAATTGTACACCTGAAATATATGTAACTTTACTAACAATTGTCACCCCAATAAACTTTAATTAAAAAAAAAAGAATAAAGAGAAAATCTTAAGGACAGAGAGAAAATATGTTACTACAGGGGAGCCACCCTATAACCGCTGGACTTGCAGTTAGAAATGAGAGACCCAGAAGGGACAGCTAACATCTTTAAGTACCAGAAAAAAACCTGTCCAATCAGAATTGTAAATCCAGTTGCTTCAAGTGAAGAGGAAATAGGTATTTGAGAGACACAAAAACTCAGAGAATATGTAGCCAGCAATCTGCAACTGTAACAAACGCTAAGGGAAGTGCCCCCCCCCCCCGAAGGGGACTCACACCCCGTGAAAACAGGACATTCAGGAAGGAATGACAGCACTGGCGTGACCGGGACACGGGTGTTTGTAGTCATCAGAAGTGGAACCACAGGTCTCAAACCAAACCAAATCACTGAGGTTTGTACAAAATAAATTACTTTTCTTCAACAATGTCAATGTCCAGAGAAACAAAGCGAGGCCAAAGGTCTGTTCAAAGGAGACTAAAGAGATGTAACAACTAAACACAGTGTGTGATCTCAGACTAGGTGCTCCACACACAAAATTGCCACAAGCCTTGTTTTTGGTACAACCGATCAAAAGTTGAATAAGGACTATAAAATAATTTACAGCATCAATGTTAAGTTTCTTGATTTTAATAACTGTCCTTCGTTAGACAAATGACTATCCTTGTTAGGAAACACACACTGAAGTATTTAGGGGTAACGGGCACCATGCCAGTAATTTACCTTCAAATGCCAAACAGTTGTGACAAATAGGGCAAAATATTATCAGAATCAGGCAAAGGGTTTACGGGAGTTCTTTGTACCAGTCTTGCAACTTTTCTGAGTTTGAAGTGGTTTTCGAGACAAACAGTGAGAAGCATCTGTGTCCCGTAGGTGACCGCCACCCATGCCCCCTCACCCATCTGGCACTGGTACATGTTCCGCGGACTCTGATTGTGATCCGAGAAGGGGATGAAGTTGGCCACCACACTCAGCAGGCTGTGTGGGAAGAGCTCCTGGTGCGTGGTCACTCCGGCCGTGACTTCATCCTCAAAGACGGCGATGTTCATGAAGATCTGGGGGATAGTGGGGGATGGGGGGCGTCAAGGCTGCTGTCCGGGTTCAGAGCGGGGTTTGCAGGGACCGTAGGCCTTAATACGCCATCCCACAAGCCCCCTGGACCATGTGTGAAGGGGACGGGAAGGAGCGCGCTTTAAGCAGTTGCACAGGCCCCCCCCCACCCCCCGTTTTGCAGGGACTATGAGTGAGCCTGGGTGGGCAGGTGGGGCGGGCAGGGAACCCTCCGGCTCCTGTGCTAGTGCCAGGACCCCAGTCTCAGTGACTGAAGGGAGCTTTGGCTTTCTTTTGGATGCGGTCGCTCTTACACGATATTCCCACCTTACAAAAGCAACAGCGAGAAATGTGCGGATGTCACATATGACCCAGCAGCGTACCTGCTCCATGGTCCCAATCAGCTCCTCTCTGCCCAACTCCACGTTCTGCACAGGCCGCACCAGCCTGCAGGGAGTGGTGAAAAGGAACAGTCCTGGGTACAAACTCGGTTTTCCTGTCATGGGGACAAGGGCCACCTCCATCCAGGGAGCAATTCTTTTTTCTCTCAACACCTGTTTCCAACAACAAGCGAGTTTAGAGCAGAGCAGTGATGGTTCTGTCCCCCGCCACCCAGGAGGCAGGCAGAGAGATGGAGATGAAAAGCAGCATCTTAGGAAATTAATTATGCAGGGAACAAAGAGGGTGCTCTGCCAGGCTCATTGCCCCCTAGAATGCCACTCGCGCCAAATGCAGAGCGGGCAGAAGCCCTGCTTTTTTGGCGGCTCAGCCGCACTGCCAGGCAAACCAGTTGTGAGTGACTGAGACTGTGGAAAAGGTACCAGGAAGGTACATGGACACATCTAAATGACATTCTGCTCTCTGATGTCTTAATATACTGGGTTACTGGTTGTATTTTAAAATGTATTTAATGAAAAGACCCTTCTACCTGGTAATTAAAACACAAAACAAGTAACAAAATCTATATATCAGATCTTATGGAGATTCACAAACACATTATCAATAAAAGTGAAGAATGAATATAAATGAATTCTTAAATCAAAAAAAAAAATCTTAAATCAAAAGTTAAAAAAGGAATAAAATAACCTCTCAAAAAAGCACAGGAAAAGAAATTGTAATATCAGGGTGGATGGTTGGCTCAGTTGGTTAGAGCTCAGCGCTCATAACACCAATGTCGCCGGCTCGAATTCCACATGGAACAGTGAGCTGCGCCCTCCACAACTAGATTGAAAACGACTTGACTTGGAGCTGATGGGTCCTGGAAAAACACAGTTTCTCAGTATTCCCCAGTAAAAAAAAAAAAAAAGAAATTGTAATATAGATAAAACCTGAAATTAATGAGGCAGAGTACAGAAAGACGTTCAAATTAATAAATCAAAATTCTTGGTTCTATAAAAAAAAACACAACACAAAACCCAACAAACCAATACTTAACCCAATCAAGAGAAAAAAAGGGAGAGGGAAGGCCGACAAATATACTAACGACAAGGGGGAGGAAAACATTGAAACAAAATTGTAAACGCATGGGCTTATTTTGCATACCTCCAAGAAAACAAGATGAAATGGATAACATGGAGGCCACCACAACAGATGTCAACAGAGGTAGAAAGCTTAAAGAAGACCAACTTGCATACTAGAAGTAAAGGTGTCAGGAAAGCGCCCCCCTCCCTCAAAGCCCGAGGGATGATCTCATAGGAATGCTTGAGGCCCAGCAACCAGATGGCCCGACCTCCAAACTGCCCCAGAGCTCTGAAAACTAAGGAAACTTCTCATTCTTGTTATAAAATGGAGACTCACGAATGGAAATTATAAAAATCTTAATAAATTATTGATATTTAAGAAAGTATCAGTATTTCTTAAATGAAGAGAAGAACACACCATGACCAAGTGGGACTCGTTCCAGGTATTTCAGACTCACTATCCATCGCTGTTAGTAGAGAGCAAACATATCAGGGAACGAGTTAATATAATACACCTAATTTGTCTAAGGGAAAGACCTTACAATTTCCCCCCAAAGATGTCAAAGAATTAAATACAGAATTACCAGATGACTACAATTACACCCCCAGGTGTACACCCCAAAGAACCACCACCACGGACTCTAACAGAAATCTGCACACCCATGTGCACAGCAGCGTGATTCACAACAGCCTAAAGGTGGCAACAACCCAAGTGTCATTGATGGATGACAGATCAACACAAGGTGGTTGGTGGACTATTTACTCAGCTGAAAAGGAAGGACATTCTGATATGTGGTACCAATATGGATGAACTTTGAAAACATTCTGCTAAGTGAAATAAGCCAGATGCATACGGAAAAACAGTATAATTGATTCCACCTAGACGAGGGCCTAGTAAAGTCAAAATCATGGAAAGAAAGTAGAAGGAGGTGACTGGGAGTTGGGGGCGGGGGGGGCTTCCACTGCATGGGCACAGTGCTTCAGTGTGGGATGATGGAAAGTTCGGAGCATGGATGCACAGCAATGTGTGCTTAATGCTGCCAAACCATACACTTGAAAATGGTGAAAATGGTAAATTCTGTTACGTATGTTTCCAAATAAACCCCACAGAACCAGAAGAGGGTCCAATCTAATGCAAGCATCAAAATAAAAACAGTAACAGAAGACTCAAGAAATAAACCCAGCATCTATGAATCTCTGCTGATGCAAAGAAGTTAACAAATGAACGAAAGGAAAGCTCTCCTTTACAGAGTGGCAACTAACAAAGAGAAGAAATGAGGGCATTAGAAAGCAACCATCTGCAACCATCACAGTCATAATGAACTCAGCAAAGACCATCGATGGAACAGTAATAATTCCGCAGAGAACTCATCAGCCAGTGGGTAAGGTCAGGTCTGAGGAGAAAAAGGCCTTCCCCACAGCTGCCCAGTGTGGCTCCAGGAATCACTTATCAGAGAGAACAGTAACACTGCAGTGGATTAACCTAAAGAACACAGGGTTGACGTGATCAATAGCACCACCACCCATCACGTGACAAGCCAACATCATGTGCCTCTGAAACGAGATCCTAAATGTCACAAGGAAGCGACACACAAATGTAAACTAAGGGACAGTCTACATAGCAACTAAAAGAAGCCAAGACATGAAAGGCTAAGGAACCGTTCCAGATTCCAGCAGACTAGAGACACAAGTACAGGTAACACTGGATCCCAGACTGGGGCCCAGACCAGGAAGGCCATTACTGAGACAGCTGGGGCAATCTCAGAACCAGCTGTGGACCCTGCCAACCCACCCTGCCCTGGTTTTGGTAAGTGTACTGTCACTGGGGAGAAAAAGTCCCCATTAGAAAAACACACTGGAACTTCAGGGAGAGGGGACATGTCTGCACACTACCCTGAAATAGCACAGAAGGAAATATAAGCACGTTTGTCTATAGAGCACATGAATGAGAACGGTGGGTCTGGCAATGGCATGTACAGTTCTCTACGTTGTCCAAATATCCGTTCTTTAAGTGTAATTACATCAAAGTAAGTTTTTTAGGTTTTTTTCAAAACTGAAAAAACCCAAACGAAATGCAACAGAAGAGCGCATGAACTGCCGTCCATCCTGCCACCGCAGAGCCGGGCTTCTAGAGGCCAGATTGCTGAGTGGAGGCTTGGAAGAGCGTCTGCTGGACAATCAGAAAGTGTATTTCCAAGACTACAGGGCATGGCTTACACCGTGCATGTCTTTGCTATTGTATTACTTGAAATATGAAGTTCATGTTTTAAGGGCCCTTACGTGCCACCAGTATTTACAAAGAAGTTAAAATTGTTAGATTAACAGTCTAGGGCCTCACTGAAACTACCCAAAAAAGTTGTACAAGTCAAATATCTGTCACTGACCCCAGGACAAGCAAGACTGCCACCAGAGGGAATGTAAGGTACGTTCAGAATCAGCGTCTGAACACCAGGCCCGACCACCCTAGATGGTCCGGGGCTACCTGAGCAGCTAGAGGAGGACTGAAACCCAAGACCAAGGAGCACAAAGATCCACAAACTCAAGGTCACCTTGAAATGCCGGAGAGAAGCCGCGACGCCGGGGGCAAGCTCCTTGTCTACCCAGCCCACCATGACGCCATCCAGCAGGACAGGGAAGCACTCGGTGTACGGCTGGTGTGGAGCTCCATCGACTGGCGTGACCCCTGGGGAATGACAGACCGGGTTATCACATCCGGATGCCTTTCCAAGATTGGACAGTCCGTCCGGATGGCTGCACCGTCACTGCAGACACCCAGTGATCTTGTTCCTGAAGCAGAATGGCCGCTCAGCGTCAGCATTCCTCCATGTCATCCATCAACCCAGACCTTCCGCAGTGCCACGTCCTTCCCATCTCTCCTTCTGCAGCCAGACACACTGTCCACCTCTCTGTATTCCCCCCTCCTTTCTAGCATTTCCTACACTTGGACATTTTAATCAC
The DNA here is from genome assembly GCF_004115265.2 of Rhinolophus ferrumequinum. Taxonomy (NCBI): domain Eukaryota; kingdom Metazoa; phylum Chordata; class Mammalia; order Chiroptera; family Rhinolophidae; genus Rhinolophus; species Rhinolophus ferrumequinum. Next base: position 213,636 of record NW_022680356.1, read on the forward strand.
TGGTGGCAAAGACAATTCTTGTCCCTGTAGAGAGAGAACCTACAATTACAGTGATCGTAGCCCATGAATCTCGAGTAGTTGGGAATCCCCTTCCCTGGGGCTCCTTCTCAAAGGCCTGGCTCTCCTTGGCAGAATTACTCTTAGGCAGGGCCTTCGTGACTCTTGACCCAATGGCCTCTGGCTCGAGAATACCTACCACCTGAGTCCTGGGAGCAGGTTTCAGCGTGGAGACCCCTCCACAGACCACGCCTATCTCCAGATCACAACTGAGACCCCGAGGACCGGAAGACTGGAAAGGGCAACATGATGAGTGACTGTGAACCCAAACCCAGTACCACACCTGAAGGCCAGCAAGCAAGACAGTCTAGTCCGCCAGTAAAGGCAGAGAGCAGCTGCCAGGCCCCCTGGCTCTGCGGACTTCAGGGTACAGAATGGACAACCTCCTTTTTAACTGCTTCCTGCTCAGTGACGCAGCGGTCGGACCAGCAGGTACAGTCCAGTGACGCCAACATCACTTCTGGCATTAAATGCTGCTGTAATTTAAATGCTTCAACCTCCTTTTGTTTTTTAACGAATGAAACAACATGAATTTCTGTTCCACTCATTTGGGAAGCATGCACCTGACCTTCTGTGGAGAAGCCCAGGAGTGGCCCAACTCCTGCACAGAAGTGACCCAGTCCCTGTGGGAATTCTCACAGCATCTGCCGTGCAAACACACACACCCCACGCACCACGCACCGAGGTTGCAGAGCAAAGCTGGGATGGACGCCGTGTACACAAACTGCGTGACCACCTCACATACGGCCGTTAGATGGTTCATCAGGCCGCAGGGCTCCCCGTCAGGGGTGTGCACAGGGCACAGGAAGCCCCAGGACTCCGGCAGCAGCCTGCGCACTGTGGTGGTCCTCATCTTGGCGAAGTCGGCCCCTCTGTGCACGCAGCGGAAATGGGAGAGGTAGCGGACGAAGTTCAGCTTGTCTGCCACAACACAAAGTCCAGAGTCTTGCAGGAAGCCAAGACCTTGATAAAACAAAAGTCATTCAAAAACAGACTGCACTTAAAAAGCCTCCAGATTTCACAACCCGTCTCAGCCTAGCTGGTCGCCTAGCTTTTCTACGAGCACCTCCACAGTAGGGACACCATAGATGATCACACAGCAGCAAGTGCTCAGAGGGGTTCATCAGAGGGGCTGGCGAACACACAGGCAGCTGTCAGTCCTAAAACAATCTGCACATTATTTATCATGTTAAAAAACGCAGGCTTCTGGGCCCTCACTGCCACTCTTAAAAGTGCTCCAGCCCATTCTGATACAGAGGCTTAGGGACGAAGGGCAAGAACCCTCCCAACCACCTGTCCAGGTGACCCTCCCTGAGAGATCTGAGCCGTCTTTAATTTTTTAAGAGGCATAAGAAATGTACTTGATCATCAGAATTAGACTTAAGCTACACAGGCACCTAGTCAAAAGCCCCGCACTGACATGAAGCCCACTGTTCGGTTTCACCTGTTTTAGACCGCAGGTTCCCAGTAGCAAGAAGATACTCAAATGGTTTTGTAAGGTCTGTTCCCAGATTAAAAATCTTCATCAAGTTTTCAGTATTTATGGACACATTGGTCTTCTGAGCCTTCTTGTCTAAAGCTATCTTAATAGATACTAACCACGCCTCCATTTTTTCCTGAAATAAGAAAAAAATTTAAGTTATGTTTACTTGAAATTACCAATAACAGAAAACTTCCGCCTCATTTCAATTTTTATCAAGGAAATTCTAGGCTGCTGAAAATTTTCAATCTAATTTTATGGACAGAGCAGACAGACACAAGTTTTTACAGTTCAGTAAGAATTTAAGAATAACTGACTCGACGAGGAATCAGGAGATTTGTAAGATTAAATCATTTTAAGGGATCATCATAATATAAAATGCCACCAAATCAACTTACTTATGAATCGTTCTTGTGTCACGCACACTGTCCACATTCTGCACACTCACACCGTCACATGCACACTTACAGACACTCCCACGGCTCCAGTAACTGACAGTGAGGACTGGAGTGTTGTCATTCTCTCACACACACACTCTCTCACACAACCCCCTCCCCCACGTTGCTGTCACACACAGTCTCACACATACCCACATCTCTGGTCACTGACAGTACTGCAGCGTTGCTGTCTCTCTCTCTCTCTCTCACACACACCCCCTACACACACACCCCACGCGCGGCTCTGGTCACTGACAGTAGTACCGGAGTGTTGCTGTCACCTCCCCCGACAGTCACACTCATATACACCTTCACTCACACCGCCAGCTTGGTCACTGACAGTGAGCTCCGAGCGCTGAGGTTAACACTGAATTAGCTCCGAGGCTACACACAGGGTTAGTTCCCGCAAGTCTGAGGTCACAGCATTCTCATCAACTGACACACAAGCTTGTTCTGTGTGTTTCTGTGGAAAGACCCCTGCGGACTCAGCACCACTGCACGCACAGCCAGCAGCTGTCCTGGTGCCCGAGCAGCGTCAGCCGACGTTGAGAGTTCTCGGCCTCCGTGCACTGAGGAGCCTCACCAGCACTCCAGCACAGAGCCCGCAGGCCGTAAGCAGCAAAGTCACCAACACAGAGCACAGATGTGAGCAACACAGAACCAAACGGACCCTCATCACAGTATGAGAACTGGAACGAGAAGGCAGAGCGTCGCCTCCCAGACCTCAACCGGGAGCACGGACACCAGGGGACCAATGAGTCACCACCCTTTGCATGTCTGCGAAGGACCACGAAAGCACTGTGAGAACTGACACTGGGGTACAAGGACAGGGCAGCAAGGGGGTGGATGTGGACACACGGGCTCTACTCTGCAGAGCACAACCGTGTGCAAGGCATGTGTAGAGGCCACTTAGACTTAACCACCACTGTTATGAGCAAGAGTAGGTCCCTTAGTGTTAGGTAAACAAACAAACTAAAGTAGAGCAAAGAGCTGCAGTAAACTGCCCAGAGAAACGGCAGAAGATGGCCAGTGGGGGCCGTCACCCCGCTGCACAGGTCAACGGCCGGTGAGGGCAGGGCACCCACCTTCAGAAACATGAGGAAGAGCTGCCCGGGTGTGAGCACTTCCTGGTTCACCAAACTGTCAGGGTTGTCCTCTATGCACTCTCCTTTGGCCAAAGCGAAGAGCTTCCGGGTCATGAGACAGAGCACGTAAAACTTTTCAGTATTGGATTTCAGGTGGATACAGACGCACTGGCTGTCAAAATAGAAAGAAGCTGAAGACGATTCAGTTGCCACTACTGGACACCCCACTAACCAATTCATGTTTACTTCAAAGTCCTTGCTCGTTTTCAAAACATCACTTTTTACTTTACAGGCAGTATCAACAGCAAAACAGAATATGTTCCCCAGGTCCGGAGCTGTGCTGGCCAACATGGTAGCGACAAGCCACATGAGCTGCTTAAATTTCTGTTACAGCTGACCCTTGAACAACACAGGGGTTGGGGCACCGACCCCTGCACAGTTGAAACCTGTAACTTTTGACTCCCCAAAAATTCAACTTTGGAGGGGACTGTTTCCAGGACCCCCATGGATACCAAAACCCGCAGGTGACCAAGTCTCTTCTACAAATGTCGTAGAACAATGCATCAGGTCAGCCCTCTGCACCCACAGATCTCCCGACTGAGGACCGAAAATGCTGTTTTCAATCCACAGCTGGTTGTGAAACCTGGGGTACAGAGTACGTTTGTTGAAAAAGAAATCCACATGTAAGTGGACCCGCACAGTTTGAACCTGTGTTATCTGAGGGTCACGTGTAATTTTAAAAGTGGAATGCCATCAAGATTTCAGCCTCTCAGCTGCACCACCCACGCAAGTGCTCAGCACAGCCCATGGCTGGTGCTGGTCTAGAGCAGGGCCCCCTCAACAGTCCCCATGGTGACGAGACAGCCCTTCCCTCGGGGGACGAAGTGGACACGTGCCTGCAACTTTCAAATGGTCAGAAGGACAAACATCTACCTAAGTGCAGAAAAGTAAAGCAAATGTAGTAAAAATGCTTACACCTTGTGAACGTTAAGTGTCCAATGTACTACTTTTGCAGCAATTCTGGAGGTTTGAAGTTATTTCAAAATAAAAGCTAGACAGTACAAAAAATAAAATACACCCTCAAACGAGAGGGCGGTGAGGATGGCCACCGAAATGAAGCAGCCCCTGCTTTGCCAGACGGATTCTACCTCCAGGTCCATCCTGATTCTGATGGCTCAGGAGGCCCCACTACATCAACACCAAGCACCAGTGACCCCCACCCCAGGAAACCTGAGGCTGAAGCACACGCACTTAAACAGGAACTCCGCAGCTTGCTCATTTGGACACCACTCAGGAAGACTGAGTTTCACTCGGAAGCGTTCACCCAGATAGTGAAGAACCTGTTTTTGGGTGGCACAACCCTCGTCCACCACAATCCTTAGCATCTGAGAAACGGAGTTCCTAAAGAAAGAGTCGTCCTCTTTTCCTTTGATGAGCTCCTGAAAAATCTGATAATCGGAAAAGCCAACAAGTGCCTGGAATACAAGAAAAGTTTTCTTTTAATTGCAAATAATGACAATCATCCAATTCATTAACAATTCTCTCTTATTTTTTTAATACCCAAGAAACATTAGCACTCCATTATCATTAAATCCAACGTTCTAGGGGCGGCCGGATGGCTCAGTTGGTCAGAGCACAAGCTCTGAACAACAGGGTTGCCGGTTCGATTCCCACATGGGCCAGTGAGCTGCGCCCTCCACAACTAGATCGAAGGACAACGACTTGGAGTTTATGGGCTCTGGAGAAACACACTGTTCCCCAATGTTCCCCAATAAAATTAAAAAAATCCAACACTCCAGAATAAGGGCATCGCTCGTAAGGCAGACACCACCAGCACGACCGTGGGCCTCGCCTCCTGGAAGTCTCAGCCTGTAATGTCCTCCCTGAACCAGGGCTTCCCCTCGTTGGGCCAGCTAACTCTGGAGAAGACAGAAAGGCCCAGCGGGGGGACCTGATGCCTCTTGCCCACAGCCCGCTCTCACTAGCCGCTCTCACCGTGGAAGGGGGCCCTGCAGCCCAGTCGGGCCTTCTACATGACTGCAGCCCCGACAACTCTTGTGACCTCTGGAGGCCCCAGCCAGAACTGCGCAAATTCCTGTCCACAGGAACTGGGACACAGAAACGCTCACCGATGTGTTTTACACCACCAAACACCAAGGTAATGTGTTATGCAGTAGGTAACTGACACAGCATGAACTCTGCAAAGGAGAACCTGTCCATTCTGCACAAGAAACCACTGCATCACTAAAGAAATACATTCAGCAAGTCCCACCTTCAGTGCAAATCCCAAAGGAAGAAAAAACAGCTCTTTCCGGTAAATGAAGTTCAACATCACCGTGCCATTTTCCAAGTAGTGAAGGTTCATGTTGACGGCGGAATGTTCTTCCCTCACACAGTGCATTGACACTCCTGTGGGAACAAAGCCAGGAGCTCAGGAACCCAAAGCTGCTTCAATCATTGTTTTTTCCTGAATTATTTTTACCCTTAGAAATAATTAGAGCCAAATTGCTGTTTAGCCAAGACTGGCAACCAAAAATGCCTCCAAACCTTGCCAAGTGTCCCCTGGGGTGCAAAATCGCCCTTGAACAAAGGCCAGGTGGCTATCAACCAGAGAGCCGAGGGGAGGGGCGAGCCATGGAACCTGGACCAGGTTCTGGGGCCACACGCCCCTCTAGCCGAGTCAGGCCAGCCTCCAGTTTCTGACACAGTAACATAAATACATGTGTTCTTTCAGTTTAAAAGGAATGGAGCAGTACAAAAGGTGGGTTTCCTACCATGAAATCTCAACACAGACAAGCTTGATAGAAAAACAAAAATGTATATATATGAGAGAAAAACGTCAATGATTTTAGACGCATCTCCTTTAAAAAAATAATGGCTTAAGACTTTTCTATAAGAATGTTCCAAGAATCACTGCAGCTTACCGTACTGGGTATAGCCAGGTCCCCTGGATCTCCATTTGGGTCTCACCGTAGCAATGGGGAAATTTCTCCGAGGCATGATCAACATTCTGACGACCTTTTCGATGCCATTGACTATAAAATAGCCTCCCATTTCCTGCCAAAGAGACGACTTATCATGTTAAACAAAGATATGTCACTAACTTAAATGGGACACCAACTAACTGCAAACATCAAAGTCACTCCCACAGATGCGGTGTAATGTGCTGAGAGGGGCATACAGGTGACAGAGCCATGGGTCCCTGGGAAACTGTCAGTGTGTGAACTAAATCTTCTCAAGCACACAAAAAAGGTGCAGGGGCCTGGGAGGAAAGTATGGAAGGAAATCAAAGTACTTTCTCTACCAGACAGTCCTGACTTAACTTGCCTTTCTGTCCCCTAAAATGACTTCAGTTTTCAAATGACATTAAAACAAATAAAAAACGGTAACCATTTCGTTTCCAGATGAGTATGGTCCCAAACAAGGTAAAAAACTGCTGACTGTATGAAAGCTCTGGAAACCAGAAATTCAGACTATAGGAAAACATTTTTAATCGCTCCAATCAATATCACATTTCTGTAATAAACAGCTCCTATACTGATTGCCTACCATGAAGCAGGCATGCCATGCTAGTACACTGTGTTGTCATAATATGTCATTCTCACAACAACGAGTGGGGTAGCTACTGTGCCCGTTTTCAGCAGAGGAAACAGGCTCAGGAGACTGAACTGTCCAAAGCCACACGACTGGTAAGTGGAGCAGCTGAGTGTCAAACCCAGATGTGACAGTACAGCCCTCTTCCCACTGATAACACAGCTCTCCATGAAGGCACTCTGCATGTCTTGGTTACTGCAAAGCCATCTCACACAGCTAAAAGAAATGCCAAAGGGAAGGCATCTCAAGCATTTAATATGCTCAAAGAATCTTACTGTTGGCGAAGCAGACATTTTAGACAATAGTTTTGTGGATTAAGATGGCTTAAAAAATAAGTATGTCTCCAAATGGGTACCATTCAGAAAACTGGGGAAACTATCAATTCTCCCCGTAATACCCTCTACTGCATAGCCACTTTTTCACACTGTCTCATTTGAGACTCATCATGAACCATACACAATATCAGACAAGACATTAATGCCCCATTTTGCCTTTGCAGAAATGAAGCAGAGAAAGAAAAACTGGGTCCACACTCAGACCCCCGCCATCGCCACCTGGCTGCCCAGTGCCCGGAATGCGCTCACCTCTGGTTCCTCATGGTGTTCAATGAGGGCTTTGGGCGGAAGGCCGTACAAATTGCACAGCTTGGACTTCACCATGATGGGAACATAGCCAAGAAACTGCTTGATGACTCCTCTTGAGACTCCATTCACTGCCCAGCTGATATCGGCCTAAATGAAAACAATGACTTGAGAAAAAAGAAAATATTGGGATCTGCAAGAACAAATGAGCATTTTAAAAGAGGGAGGAGACCACAGATTAAATGATTTTATGCTTTTAGACTTAAAAGCTGGGATTTCTTGGATGATGGTACCAAGAAAGCAGAATTCTGGTTACACTTTATTGGGCACCAGCCTTATTCTCAGACATGTACAGCATGCGAGTCACACACTGTCACTTGCACTCACTGTCAACTTTCCCCGGTAGGTACTCCTCCGGCCTCGGCATTCTGCTGGATAAACGTTGAGCTCTTTGCAGATGCTTCCCTTGGGGACTGTGGGAGGACTGATGACAGCATCCACGACAGTGAGAGACACACGCTCCTCTTTGAAAGCAAATTCAAATGGAGGTACAGCCTGAAATGCAATTCACGCTATTAACTGCTTGCATGGCCAAGGCCCTCTTTCACTAAGACCCTTCTAAATCCCATGCATTTTCTACAAAACTATAATGCTAATGTGACACATCTAGATGACAGTGAAAACTACTTCCAGTCTACTCACACCCTCACTACGTACCTAAAACTAGAAGGCATTAACTCCAATATTTGAGTGTCTGCCACGTGTCAGATTCCTAGAAGGTCCTAGGAACGTATGTACACAGAACAAAGCTGTTCTCTGACCAAAGAGCCTGCCTACTCTCTTCTTACTTTGCATCCTCTATAAGCACAGCAAGACTAATGGGACTGCTGCCAAGGATATGGAAGCACCTCCTGATCCAGGACCAGACACTAATGCGATTCTTTATGCTGATATTTGTACAGTTCATCCAACTGTGGCCTCATACTGAGGCCAGAGTCATACAAAGAGGACGGTGGTCACCATCGTGGTTCTTCCCCTTACCCAGCTGCTGCTTTTCTGTACCACTCCCTGGGGGAAGCTTTGCTGTTCCACTGAGGAAAGGGCACCACTGAGCTCTCTTAGCATGTTAACCATGGACAACCAACTGTGGTTGAGAAGCACAGCCCAGGCGGACCACCTCCCCACTCTCTCAGCACCCAGAAACTGCTCTGCAAAATGCTACGGTTCCCAATCCCATATAAATCCACGAATCACGAATGCATCTTCCCCTGGTCGACTGGAGCCCAAGCCCCGCGCTGAGCCTGGCATAATCACGGAGCACCACCATTTGGGATTATACTGTGACCTCTCAGCCAACTCTCTGGGCCCTGTAGCCCGCCTCCTGGGTCTCCCCTTCCCTTTCTCCTCCCACCACGTCCGCCTCCGGCCTCGCAGGGCCCCTTTGCTCCGCCTGCCCGAGCGGCGCCAGCGAGCGCGGAGCTGGGAGGGCTCCTGAGGCGCCGCACTCACCTGCACCGCGTGGCCGAGCCCCTCGCGCACCGCGTAGTTGAAGGACTCGACGTGCGCCTGCGTCAGTTCCTGCAGCGCCGGCTTCTGCTGCTCCGGCGGGACCCCGTAAGAGGGGTCCGTCAAGTGCTTGAGGCTGGGCTCGCGGGGCAGGCCCCGCCACCGGCTGCCAGGATCCATGCGGCACCTGCACGCCTGCCTCCAGCCACTCTCCGAAGCACCGGAAGGAAGCACGGTGCCCACGGCCTCCTGGGAAATGTAGCTCTTCTACTTCCGCCGGAAATCTGCCCGTCCTTTACATAGGGCCGACTTGGAAGCGAAACCGTGGTGTGAAGGGGCCGGTGTACAACTGTACCGAGACGGTACGCTCCCGCCCCACTCAGCGTTGCCCTCTGGCTCTCGTTCCTTCCACCAGTAGAGGCTGGTGGAGAGCAGTCTTCAATGCGCCGCTATTTTCCCCGCGACCACTTCCCGATCATTGCTGATGCCCACCCTGGGCAGACCCCAGCCGCGTCTCGGCTTCTAGAAACAAGCTGGCTGACTGCCCTCTACCCCACTGGAATCGTGAGGGCACCTCGCGGAACGGTCAGGTGGTCTGCGCTCGCTGACGGCTTCCTTTGTCCTGGGGTCCGGCAGCCGCCACGGGGCCTCCCAGCCCTGTAGCCTCTCTGAGTCCTAGGAGCCACCATCTTTCCAGTGGGGATTTACCAAGGAGTGCCTCAACTCGTCTTCGTGTGTGTGTCTTTAACAGCCGCGTTCGCTATGGCGGGATGATCGACAGTAAACACACACACTTAAAATGGAACCCTTGGTAAGTTTACCTGTATGTCACCTGTGACGCCATCGCCACGATTCGGATAGAGTCAGTCCACCACTCCCAAGTAGCCTCCTGACCCTTGGGAATCCCTCCCTCGCGGCGATTTCATCTATATTCCTGATTGGTGGGCTTGCTTTTCCTGTAATGTCTTTGTCTGGTTTCCCTATCAGAGTTAACAGTGGCCTCACAGAACCACTTGGGACGTGTTCCCTCCTCTTCCATTTTTTGGATTGGTGTTAATTACTCTTCAAACACTTCGTAGAGTTCATCACTCAAGCTATCTGGTGCTGGGCTTTTCCATTTGGGAAGATATTTTGATCATTAATTCAGTCTCTTGTCAGGTCTATTCAGATTTTCTGTATCTTCTTTATAGTCACTTTCGTCAGTTTTGTATCTTTCTAGGAATGTGCCCGTAAATATCGATTATCTAATTTGTTGGCATACAACTGTTCATAGGATTCCCCTGTAATCCTACTTGTGTTGTAGTAATATACCCTCTCTCATTCCTCATTTTAGTAATTTAAGTTCTCTTTTTTTTCCTCCTTGCTCAGTCTAGCTAAAGTTTTGTCTATTTGATTGATCTTTTCAAAGCACTAACTTTTGGTCTTGTTGATTTCTTCTTTTTTTCTATTCTCTGTTTCATTTATTTCCATTCTAATCTTTATTATTTCTTTCTACTTTTTTGGGTTTCGTTTACTCTTTTTCTAGTTTCTGAAGGGGGAAGAAACCTAAAGGGTGTTGATTTGAGATTTCTTAAAGTTTATGGTGGTGACAATAGTTAGTAAAGTTACATAGATTTCAGCTGGAGATCTTTTTTTAATGTAGACATTTTAACATAAATTTCCCTTTAGGAACAGCTTTAGCTGCATTGCATAAGTTTTGGTATGTTCTCATTTTCATCTATCTCAAAGTATTCTAATTTCCCTTGTGATTTCTTTCTTTGATCCCATTATTTAGGGATCTCATTATTTAGGGATAATGAGATCCCTTTGATCTCATTATTTAGGACTGTGGTTTCAATTTCCACATATTTGTGATTTTCCCAAATCTATTTGTTAATGATTTCTCATTTATTTGATGTGGTCAGAGGACAGATGTAGCATAAGTTCAATCATTTTTAATTCACTGAGACTTGTAGTATGGTCTGGCATATGGTTTATCTCACAGAATATTCCACGTGTACTTGAGAAGAATGTGTATTTTGCTACTGTTGGATGGCAAGCTCTATAGATATTTGTTAGATTTAGTTGGTTTATAGTGTTTTCTACTTCCCGTTGATCTTCTATTTGTTCTATCCATTATTAAAAGTGGAGGATTGAAGGCTCCAACTAATATTATTGAACTTTCTCTTCAAATCTTCTATTTTTCCTTCATGTATCTGGGGGCTTTGTTGCTAGGTTCATATGTTTAGAATTAATTTGATGGATTGATCCTTTTATCATTAAAAAATGTCCTTTGCCTGTAGTCACAATTTTGTTTCTCAAAGCTTATTTTGTCAGGGGGAGGAGGATGGCAGATGAGGGTAATGGGGATCCCATGTATGGTGATGGAAAGAGAACTGACTCTGAGTGGTGAACACACAATGTGATATATAGATGATGTAATACAGAATGGTACACCTGAAATTTGTGCAACTTTACTAACAATTGTCACCCCAATAAGCTTCAATTAAAAAAAAAATTATTTTGTCTAATATTATTTGTCTACTATTAGTATGGCCGCTCAAGCTCTCCCTGAGTTACTGTTTGCATGGTATATCTTTTTCCATCCTTTTACTTTCACCTGCTTGTTGTTTCTTAGTCTAAAGTGCGTCTTCAGCAGATAGCACTTCAGAGTTGGATCATGGTTGTTTTGGCTTTTTAAAATCCATTTTGCCAATCTGTCTTTTGATTGGAGTGTTTAATCCATTTACATTTAATGAAACTACTGATAAGGTAGGGTTTATGTATGCCATTTTTGCTATTTGTTTTCTATTTGCCTTATATGCTCCCCGTTCCTTCATTACTGCCTTCTCTTTTGTTAAATAGGTATTTTCTAGTGTAACACTTTAGTTTCCTTGTCTTTTTTTTACTATATATTTAAAGTTATTTTCTTAGTGGTTGGTGTGTCTTGTTGTGGATCTCTTTGAGTCTATCCTACCTAGTTTGAATTTCTTGCATGCATTTTAATGTTTCTCGTCAAAGTGGGAAAGTTTTCTTCCAATGTTTCTTCCCCTCCCCTCTCTTCTAGGGCTCCTGTATGTATATATGCTGGTATACATCCACGCCTCTAGGTAGATCTCTGGAGCACTGTTTATTTTTCCTCATTCTTTTTTCTTTCTGTTCCTAAAACTGGATAATCTCAGTTGGCTTCAGATTTACCGATGGCTTCTTTTGCCAGCTCTAACTTGCTTTTGAACACCTCTACTGAATTTTTCATCGGCATCATTGTACTTGGTTCTATTTAAAATACAATTTCTATCTCTTTAATGATGATATGCCCTCTGATGACACATCGTTCTCAGTCTCATTTAGTTCTTCAAACACATTTTAAATAATTAAAGTCTGTGTAATGAGTCCAATGCCTGGGTTTCCTTAGGCACCGTGTCTATTGACTGCCTCTTTCCTCTGTGAGGCTTACTTTCTTTTTTCTTTGCATGTCCCATGATTTGTGTTGAAAATTGGAAAATTTTAATAATATAATCAGGCAACTTTGGAAACCAGATGTTCTCCCCTCTCCAGGATTAATTGTTGTAGCTCTTTGTGTTTTTAGTGACTTTGCTAAACTAAAGCTTGTATTCTTTCTTGGGTGTGGCCACTGAAGTCTCTGCTAAGTTAGCTTAGTGATTAACTAATGATTGAACAGATTTCCTTAAAAGCCTGGAGCCAGTAATTCTCCCAGTATTTGCCAAGGGGCCATGTGTGTGCGCGCACGCGCGTTTGGCATGCCCTCATGCTCAGGAAGGTGTTTTACAGCTCTGTCTTAGTCTTCACTTCCTGCTTGTGCAGATCCACCTGGTTAGAGATGAAAGCTAAGGGCACACACACAGCCCTACACATGTGTGTGGCCTTCCATATTCTTAGGAATGTTGAAGCTTTTCAAAACCTCCTATGGAAGTCTCAGTTAGGAGGGACAATCTGTTGACTTATGTATTGAATGACATGCTGGGTTCAGCCAGTGACGGCCACTTCTGGCCTGTTTTTGTATGGCCTATGTGCTAAGGATGTTTTGTATATTTTCTAAGAGTTGGGGAAGAGACAAAGAAGAAACTGCAACAGAGACCCCACATGGCTTACAAAGTCTAGAATATTTACTGTCTGGCCCTTTACAGAAAGTCTGCCTGTGGCTGGGTAACAGAATCATGGATTCAACCCACCAGTGAGTCCTAGGACAATCAACACCCACAATAAGACTATGAGACCTTAGGGGACAAAAACATTTGAAATATTATTACTTTAATGCCCCAGGCATTTTAAACATTCATAAGATCGCCGTTTTTCAGAAGTCATGTCTTCCTAGGTACAGAGCTTGTGTCCAGGATCAGAGCCAAGGGCACCACTGATTCCTTTAAAGCAGAACATGCTGTGGGGGCCACCCTGGTGCCTGACTTCTCTAGTGGAGTCCCCACCACACCCACAAGAGGGCTGGGTCCACTCTGCTTGACACAACCACAACTGCTCATGAAATACACTCTGTAGCTTCACTGTGCTGTGGTTCTGTGCATCCCGGACCGTCCCAGCACAACCACGTCTCCCACGTCTGTGACAGCTGTCCAGGGCGCAAGGGGGATAGCGTGTCGGCTGGTAAGTATGCCAGCACCTGCTCCACCGCATCAGGCACTGAGGCACTTGAATGTTCTGGGCAGAGTGGAGTTCGTAATCCCCTAGGAGTTAGTGTGAGGACAGGGGCTTTTCTCTCAGGAAGTAGTAACCTTAACATGTAGTTAGCAGATTGATAAGCCCCCGTCTGTTTACACTTGTTGCCAAGGCTTCCCAGACTGTAAATAGACAAAGGCTGTTTGACATGAAGCAAAGAGAGAAGCTGCTTAGACGGCACTTTCTAGTCGCATAAGTACCTGTGTCAACATCTGGTCATTCTTAAAGAGAAGCCTGTCCTTCCAAAAGCCCTAGGCCTTATTTGATTCTCCCAAGGTAATAGTAATGTGTTTGTTCTCCCTTCTATTCTATTCTACGGTTCAAGGCACCTCTATGCACACTGATGCCTGAGGTTCCAGTTAATTGTCAAGGTGGGGGAGGGGGACAATGTGGACACCAGCACTGCGAGACGCGTCCCAAGTGATCCCAGCACACAGCACTGGGCACCTTGGTACTGACGGTCCTTGAGTCTTCCTAACCTCCCCTGTGCTCGCTAAAGCCTGTGAGGTAGTCCTGGGTCAGGCAGTGATCCCTCCCGTGAGACAAGAAGCGAAGGCACAGAGAGGTTACGGCCTGTCTGCCACTGAGTGGCCAAGGATAGAGCCAAGACTGGAGGGGCATCTCCAATGAGGAATACCTCCTCCCAGCAACTGGCGACACGAACACGGACACATGCAGAAGGACTGACTGGGCAGCCGGGCAGGACCATCACTGCAAGGACACGGAAGAGTATGGAACAGTTCTGAGCCAAGCACCCCCGATCGGAAATAAACTCATAAAATAAACACTTATTTGGAACCACGTGAGGAATGAATGAAGCATCACTTCCTACTGGAGCCTCACTTCCCTCACATATATGCTATTGATTCAGGCTTAGAAAATCCATCAAGACCCATAGACTTCCTAACATCTCTGAACTCTTAGCTCTGTCGCTTAGCAGCTGGAGAACTCCTGAGTGTCCCTGTAGATTAGGTCCCAAAGATCATGACATACCTGCCTTCACGTGTCACAGCACTATAAAAACCTCCACACTTTCCCCATTACCAGCCCACGTAGACATCCCAAGGACCCAATACTCCACACTCTCTAAGTGGGTGTGCAACTGGCCACGACCTACATACACGTCCCTAAACGCCAACCTGGCAGCTCACTGGGCCTTCAGGAGTGACTTTTACCACTGACTGTTCCACTCCGCTCTGCATGCAAATTTGTGATCTAGACTCTGGGTAAAAACCAGGACTTGGTTTTGTAATTGCAAATCTCCACGTGAGTCAACTAGCTGGGCCTTTGTCCCCTTCACCCTGCTGTCACACTTTCACATGCTACACTGATTGCTGCATCTATTATATTTTTATCATTCCATTTTCACTGTAAGCTCCCACTTCCCATCATGTTTGAGGAGCTGTTGTTTTTCCTTCTCCTTTTAAAAACATTTTCCCAAGTACAGGACTGCCTTTTCGTGTGAGTAGAATGAATAATGAGTACACGTATGCAGGAAGGGCACATGCACCACGTTCTAGTGTGGAGGTGCCTGGTCTAGGGGTCTGCTCTGACGGCCACACTGCCTGGGAAGGGCACGCTCCCTCAGCTCAGCCAGCACAAGTGGCACCTGTCCTTCCCACTGCTGGTGACGTGGCCTCCTGAAAAGTCTGCAGCATACTACTCAAGCTGGGGAGTGGAAATCACACCAAATGGGACACTTCTGTTGGCCCATGAGAGGCTATGTGGAGCTCTGGAACCCCAACTTTTCTGTCTGGGGAGAGCCTGTCTCCGGGACAGAGGCCGCTCACTAGAACAGAACCCGCCCTCCAACCTCAGCAGAGATACGTGGCGAGCGCGGAGAGTGAGTGGCAGGGACTCCCTGTCCTGGGGCGGTGCCACCCCGGGGCCAGGAATTCTACTTTCTGACCCCAAGAGAGGTTTTCACAAAAGTGAAAACGAAAATCGTGAATACAGGGAACTCTGCAAAAATGCTGTGGATTCTGATTACAACTAAGGTGACTGAAAGCATCATATCCCAAGGCACCCACTACTGAGTAAAGCAAGACATCATGTTTTCTCTCTCATGCTAATTTGATGCTAACGGGCTGTGGCCAACGTGCTGCTTGGTTTTTAAAACATGCAGAGAACAGCGTTTGCTGTGTTGGTGCCTGGCCCACACCAACCTGACGGGACTGACCTAAAGGCTCAGGAATGGAGACAGGAGAAGGCCCTGCCCCACGAGGCCAAGAAACCCAGGGCTGCCGGCGCATGCCTGTCCAGAGTGTCATGGGGGGACGGGCAGGGTCACACCGGCAACTCCGCAACACGGTAGCATCCAATCCCCATGCAGACAGAAGGTGGCGGCGGGCACAGAGCTAAGGCACGAAGGCTGCAGCAGGTGGGGACACCAAAGGTCCAACAGTCCCCGGGGAGGAGCAGCATGGCTCCCATGGCTGCCTTAGGACGGAAGCTCGATTCTTTAAATGATGGGAGCATAAAACAACCAAATCCCAGTGTCTTCCCCTGAGAAGAGCATTTAGTTCTCCCCTCGGGGGCCCTGAGCTGCGGCTCTGGGGAGTCACCTCCGCTGTCATGCTTTCTCCTCCATTGCGTCTTTGCCTGCTGCCTCTTTCTCGCTTGGCTTCCCCTGGAGCAGGACCCCGCACTCGGCCCTCGGTCACAGCCTGACAAAGGCAGTCGGCTGGCTCTGCTGCTGCTCGGCATCCGGGGGCGGGAAGATGCTGGAGATGGCCACGTCCACGATCCCCTGGCACAGTTCTGCGTAGAGCTTCCTGAAACACGTTTGGAAACATGCCATTGAATAAGTTCACCCAAGCGGTCGCGGAAAAACCAGAGCTTTTCCCACGTCACAATCACATTTACTCAGCTCACATCTGGCTCCCGCCATCCATCCAGATACTCGGGACACTGCGGGTGATGAAGTGTCCCCTTAACACGTGTTTCTGGAAGTCCCAACAGGCGGATAAACAGACCACTGCTTGGCCGTGAGCTGCACGGTGGAGAGGCTATTGCAAGATAAGAGCCCTGCTGCTGTCTGGGGAGGGGACACATGCAGTGGCAGCCCTCCCCACAGAAAGCTCCCGCTCCGTGTGGTTGAAGGGAGTGATGCCCCAGGAGTGACAGCTAAGCTGAGACCTGGGGAATGAATGAAGTCAGGCCAAGAATGGAGGATGGCAGAAAAGAGGGGAGACAGACACAAGGACAACGAGGGAGGGAGGGGTGACAGAAGGGAGGTGGGCTGGGGACGTGATCAGCGCAAGGGGAGGCTGCAGGCAAGGCAGGAGCCAGGCCATGGCCAGGAGTATGGACTCTATCCAGAGGCCCTGGAAGCACCAAAGCAGAAAAGCTAAGGAGGAAAACCTCCCACCCATGTCTTCAGAGCAGCAAGGGGCCCTCCAGCTCCCTTGGCCACTATTCCCTATAGGTTTCTGCCCATTGTGTGGGCAGCTCACGAGGCCCAAGCCTGCAACCTCAGAACCAACTAACGCAGGGGAAAACCAGAGGCGTGTGGTCCAGAGAGAAAACCCACATCTGAGATGATGCTCAGGCCAGACATGCTCACCCACCTGACTGGCTGAAGACACATCTGGACTCCAGGCCCGGAGCCCGGGGCAGGCACCCTGACCTACAGGAACAGAGGCCTTTACTGCCCTGCTGTCCAGTCTGCTCCCCATCACAGAAAGGGGACCTTCTCCCCCGCCCCCGTCCCTTTTTACTGCCCCGAGCCTGGTGCTCCTAAGTCCCAATGTCGTGTAAGGCCCTCTGGGAGGAAAGCATGAAAAGCCACGCCTGCATTTTCTATCTCAGGAAGTGCTGACTGCCAGCAGACCTCCATCTCCCAGCTGGACAGCTGTTCCCCCGCCCCCAATTCCACAGCCCCTGTCCTCTGTCCAACGAATTGAGTCCCTCTGTCAACAGTTTGGTGTGGCCAAATCACTCAGCCTCTCACTTGTAAGGGACAGTGACAGGAGGCCTGGAAGGCAGTGATGGGGACAAAACTTTGGACCCGGCACGTCCCCAGGAGCCACAACTGTCAAATACGCCGTGTTCAGTGCTTCATGATGCTCATCTTGAAACACTTGGGAAGGCGTTTCCCAAAGGGGCAGGCTCGGGCCAAGGAGAGGATGTAGCTGTGACACGGGCAAGTCAGCTCATATCTGAAACACTTGTGCTGCAGAGGGTCACCGTACACAGGTAGTCCTGTGCCTCTGACATCCTGCTCATCATCTGCGACAAAACAGCCGCACGTTAACACGTGCACAACACGTGGGGGACTGTGGCTCAGGAGGAAACACAGGTCATCCACCATGGCATCAAGTCACCACACCTATCAGCCCTCAGCCCATCCTTCCTTTAGGACACAAATAAAGCATTTGAAAGTTCACATCCTTCAGAACAAGAACCGGACTCGTGCCTCATGCCTCTCAGTGCGGCCTGGGTCCCTCGTGCCTTCCCGGGCCACCTCACGGTAAGCCCCACCCCACCCCAGAAGCCCTCTCCATTCAAAATCATGCCCCTAAAAGACAGAATGGGTTCATTTTCTGTCACAGACTTGTACCACAGTAAGATTCATAGTGATTAATCGGGCAGTGTCTGTCTTCTCCCTCAGTGGGCTTCCTTGAGGACACTCACCTTTACGTGACCTCCTCCTACTCCTTTGGGAGGTCACCTCAGTTTCTCCAGGATGTGCATGGAGGACACGATGAAAGTGGATCTCAGAACCAATAGCCTTTGAGGGTCAAGTCCAAGTGAGCTTCCCTCACATGTAAGGCCTTCCATGGTGCAATCGGACCCCACTCTCCCCTTCATTGTCCCTTACTCCATGACACCACACTGCAGCCAGGCCTTTCCCAGGAGGAACAGACGCTCCCCTAGGGGGTGCAGAGTCTGCTCACCTGTGCTGTCCCACAAAGCCTGGCACCAAGCAAGGACCTGCTGGACACTGTCCCCTTCCTGAAGGCTGTCTCCTACCCTCTGGGAGCATGTCACTCTCTTCTCACATCCCAGCTCCAGCTCCACTGCCTGCCCGGGTCATCACTGTCCCCCCAACTCCAGGGCCCTGCTCACTCACCCTGTCACACAAGAGGGTCCCTTCTGGCAGTTACTAGCTTTGTTTGAAACTCTCACAACTACCAGCCACCTGAGTGCAGACTAACGGCTCAACGCACGGGAAATTGGGAAAGGAAAGGCCTCAGCAAAGCCCTGCCAGCGGGGTCCTCCCCAGGGACTCCTGTTTTGTCACACCCACCCTGACAGCAGTCAAGGGTTATGGGAGCGCACCACCTTGCCGACACTGGCCGTTCAATTGCGGAACCAACTTTCCCTCTCACAACCCGGTGGTGTCGGTGGAACCCACTTCCCCTGTCACAACCCAGTGGTGTCACGCTTACTGAGCACAAGCGGGGGCGCCGTTGACCTCGATGAGCCAGACCTTCAGCTCCTCGTCCACCATGAAGTCGAAGCCAAACAGCTGGAAGCTGTGGTAAGGGAGGTGTCGTGTGCTGATGGCGGGCTCCACACTCGAGAGGCAGCTCCTGCAGGCACAGGGGAGAAGGGACCCGGGAGATGGGCTGGTGACGGTACATCACGTGTGCTCACAAATCGGCTTGACCAAATTACAAATAGATTATTCAAGACGATGCTACTCATGAGGCGACGTGTTAGAAGACTGCAACCGCAGATGTCGCACAAGCTCTGGCTGCTTTCCAAGCTCAGCATTGTCACCGTGACCCCTGTAAAGGTGGCCTTCTCCCACAGGAGGGCTGCTGCCACATGTGTTTGTGACAATAAAACATTTGCATGTGTTGTCTCCATAGAAAAGAAAGGGACCACTATTCGGTGAAGAGCAGAATTGCCACAAAGAATGTTGGCCTCATTCATTTTTTTTTACTAGACCCAGTTTGAATCCCAAATTGTTACTAATTAAAAGACTGAAGTACTACATGTATTGAAACTAAATGTTGAAATAGAATAGTATTAACATCAACTACTGTTCGAAAAAACTGGGGTAAGAACACGGAATAATTGAAAACACAGAAGTTGAAAGTGAATCTCAAACATATATGAGGTCAGAGGTCAGGCTGCCGCAGCCAGAATCTTGGTCATTGTTTTAACCTCTCCAAGCCAAGCTTTGATTTCTTTTTCCATAAAGTCGGGGGTAAGATAATGGAACTATGACTAATAAATCACTGTTGTCTAATCTGGCCGTCTCACAATACCTGTGCCATCTCTATTTTATGAAGGTCTTCTGGATTTTCCCGACCTAATGTTGGGGCAATACCTATCTTAGCAATAGACTATGTTATAATGACTCCAAGATCACCAGGGGTAGCCATCCCTCTACTCAACTGTATAGTTAAAAGGAAAAAGGTGTGGGGAACTGGCTTCCACATGACTAACTCTAGGGTGTAGGTTTTGACTTTAGAGACCTGTGGCCTCTGTGAATGTGGGGCTAGGGTCTTGCTCCCCAGACCTCCCTCCACCACTCCCCCAACTCTAAGTGTCAATTTTCTTTTTTTTCCCGAAAAGGGAAATATTTCTATAGATATGTTTAAGCGTTTAAAAATAATTTTGGACAGTTAGCCATTGAAGAACCAGTAGGAATAAGAATTTTTCCTCCCATTCATCTTTAACCTGCACTGGCCAGCCACATACCACACGTTTTTCTAAGTCCTATTTCCATGCTATGAGAGAATACCCTTAACTTTTGTTTTAATTACAACATTATAATTAAGAAAAAATATTTTAAAATACTATTTAGTTTTGATCTACTTGTTCTGGCTGTTAGTTTTTCTTTTACATACTAGAGCATAGTGTACTTTCATTCTTTATCCTTCAGTATTATTTGGGTTTTATCTCTCTCTCTTTTTTTTTTGCCATGAACATCTATTATTTAATGAATCTTAAAAACAGAGGAAAGACTCATTAAAAGCAATACTAAGATTTCAGCTGACATCTCAACAGAAAAGACAGAAGCCAGAGATAACGGTAAGCCACCTTCAAAGTGCCAAAAAAACTAAATGCTGATCTAGAAATCTGTTTCCAGAGCAAATATCATTTAAAAATGAAGACAAAATAAATATATTATCAGATAAACAAAAATAAAGATAATTCATCACCAGCAGACCTCACTTTTTTAAAAAAGCACTAAACATGAGTTTTTTAAGAAAAATGATCCTAGACAAAAGCAAGAATATGCGTGACAGAAACAGAAGCAACATGAAGGGTTAAAATGTATGGGAAACTCTAAATGAATATTAACTGTACATAATAATAAAAATAATGTCTTGTGAATTTAAAATACTTGGAGCATTAATGACCATCCACGTGCCCACAGTCCAGGCCCCCGCGTGGGTCCCTCCTACTTCCCCAGAGAGAGAGCCACTATTTTGAATTGCGTGTTTATTACTCCTTTGCTTCTATTTTTACCATCCAGTACCTTTCTCTAAGTAATGTATTATAATACTAAGTTTTGCTTGTTTTTCAATTTATATGAATGGAATCAATCTATATCTAATATACAGCTTGTTTTTATTTTTTTAAAATTTTTGCTTGACAATATGTTTGTGTAAGTGCAGTCAAAACACCCTTCAGGAATAAGGTGAAATAAAGACATTCTCAGATGATGGAAAATTAAGAGGACTCATCACAGCAGAACTGCCCTAAAAGAAATGATAAAGTCTGAAAGGAAATGATACCAGAGAGGAACCTGGAACTTCAGGACTTAATGAAGAGCAAAACTAATAGCAAATATGTAGGTAAATAAAAATAGTTTCCTCCTTTTATATTTAAATGGGAAGGGGTTTCTTGTACATGGCATGCAGTTTGCTCTTGTATTTAAAACAAACACAACATATATATATATATACATATATGATGACAGCAATAATTATAACGTGATAGTTCAATGTATGTGAATGTACTAGACACTACAACTATAACAGATATAACAGAGAGGGAGAGTGTCAAGTGAACTATAAGGTTATAAGGTTTCTGCATTTTATTTGAAGTAGTAAATTATTAACTCTAAGAAGGCTATGAAATATTAGGTACATAAATTGTGATCTCTAGAGTTACCACTAAAATGTATATAGATAAGCAGATAGATGAGATATATCTGTATCTATATATCTATCTATGATAAATATATATAGAGATAGTATCTATGATATATATATGTACGTATATATAGAGGGAGAGAGAGAGAGACAGGCAGGCAGATAGATATAGAGCTAGACAGATATAGAGATAGATAGGCAGATAGATGATAAATATAGAGACAGACAGATAGATAGATAGGCAGACAGACAATAGATATCTAGATAGATATAGCCAAATACTCAACAGGAAAATTAAAATGGCACTCTAAAAAAAATTCAAATAATTCAAAAGAAGTCAGAGAAATGAAAAGCTAACAAAAACAAAAACTAGAGGGAACAAACAGACCAAATAATAAAATGGTAGCTATAAATCCAATCAAACCAATAATTACACTAAATTTAAATGGTATAAATACCAATTAAAAGACAGAGATCATCAATCATATTGGATTCAAAAGAAAACAAAACCAAACCCAACTCTATGTTGTCTACCAGGGCCCACTTTAGAATTGAATAGAACAGAATAGAACAGAATAGAACAGAACAGAACAGAACAGAACAGAATAGAATATATGAGAAAAGATACTCTACTAATCAAAAGAAAGCTGGCTATATTGGTATCAGGCAAAATTGACTTCAAAATAAGAAATATTACCAGAGATAAAGGCAGAAATTACATAATGATAGAGTGGTCGATTCCCCAAGAGATAACAATTCTAAATGTATATACACTTAACAACAGATCTTCAAAATATATGAAACAAAACCTGATGAAACTAAAAGGAGACACAGACAAATCCATAATCATACTTGGAGACTTCGATGTGTTTCCTCTCTATAATGAACAAGTAGATCTGAAAATCAGCAAGGATATAAAAGACTTGAACAGCACTAGCAACTGCTTTCATATAATTCACATTTATAGAACCTGCCCCACTAGAGCACAGAAAATATTATTCTTAGTGTAGGTGGAACATTCACTAAGATGGACCATATTCTGGTCATGAAACAAACTTTAACATTTTAAAGACATGAAACCATACAAACTATGTTCTCTGGCCATAATGGATAAAGTAGAAATCAGTAACAGAAAGATGTCTGGAAAATCCCCATTTAGATATTAAGTAAAAATTTCTAATAAGGCATGAGTCAAATATGAACACACAAAGGAAGGTAGAAAATAATAAAATGAAAATGAAAACACAACATAGCAAAATTGGGTGCAGCTCCCATGTTTCCCTGAAAATAAGACTTAGCCGGACAATCAGCTCTAATGCGTCTTTTGGAGCAAAAATTAATCTAAATTATAATATCAGGTCTTAGATTAATTTTTGCTCCAAAAGACTGATTGTCCAGCTAGGTCTTATTTTCTGGGAAACATGGTAATGTGTACTTAGAGGGAAATTGATAGCATTAAATGCTTGTATTTTTAAAAAAATAAAGTCTCAAATCAATGATGTAACCTTTCACAAGGAAACTAGAAAAAGAACAAATTAACATCCTCCCCCCCAAAAAAAGCAGAAGGGAATAATAAAGAGCATAAACTAAGAAATCAAACACAGTAGAGAAGATCAGTAAAGCCAAAAGCTGACTTTTTAAATAGATTAATAAAATTGATAAATCTCTAGCCAACCTGTCCAAGAAAAATGGAGAGAAGATATAAATTACCAGTATAAGGAATGAAAACAAAGACATCATTACAGATCCTATAGATATTAAAAGGATAATAAAAGAATACTACAAATAATTATTGTCCTTAAACTAGACAACTTAAGTGGAAAAATTCCCAGAAAGGCAGAAACTCCCAAAGGTTCTTCAAGATACATGTAAGCAAAAAAGATAGAATTAAGTTACCTTATGATGTGTTTGATTTGTAGTAAGATAGTATTCTCCAGTGTGATGTTCAAAGCAGCCGTCAGGTACTGACTGAACTCGTCAAAGAACATTTCGTTCCCTTCTTCGTATTTCCCATAGTTCTTTGAGTGTTCCTTTTGAATGCAGTGATTGGTCAAGTGGCAGGTTTTGTCTTGGAAATTATCGGCATGATAGGGTTCTGATGCAGTCCGCAGCACACCCTCGCGATAGAGGTAGATGTTATACTGGTGATCCAGCAAGACCCAGCTCCTGCAAGTTAATGAAAACACTGTTACTCAGGTCTCCCAAAGTTTCTTCACATCACACACATCATCCCACACCTTGACTGTTTTTGGTGGGAAGTAGAGGAAGGAGGTAAGGAGGTGCATTTTAAAATTAGACGAGGCAAGGCATGGCAATTAGCTAAGACAGTGATTGTCTTTGTAATGGGCAAACTGATGGCAAGGAGAGACATGAAAAAGATACAGCATTTTGAAGAGTGGTGATGGCCTGGTTTTTAGGATCAGCCTATGGAAGCTCCGTTTGCCATGCCTGCCCTTTTAGTAACTTTAGGAGGAGGGCTGTTCACCCTGAAGCCGATTTGACATCATAAGGCAGCAGGTCAGCATGAAGGAAACGGACTGTCCTCTGGGGGGCTGACAGCAAGGTCAAGGGCAGGCTGGGCTGAGCTCAGTGTTAGAAAGCAACGCACAACCCCTTGCCAGGCCTCCTGCTCAGAACGTTAAAGTCCAAAAACCTGAGGTGTGTTCGTAAAATCCTCAAAGGAAGGGACACAAATAATAATGTCAGGACATATTATTTGTTAGGGTCAGATGATCTGTTGTGTCCCATGGGTATCTCTTGGCTTCTTCCACAAGCAAACCCCATATATTTTATACCCTTCTCTTTGGACCCACAAGAAGTCATATTCGTTGAAGAGAATACAAAGAAAGAAAACCCATAATCTTAGTAACATTTTCTAGAAAGAAAAACGGAATTCAGCACAGAAGTTCAGTGGCACTCAGCTGCTCTCACTTTTGGTCACATATTGAATACTTGGTCACCATGCAATGCTCCAGGGTAGTGAGCCTGGCAAAGAACTCACCGAATGTCGAACTTGCGATGACCTGGCTCCAGCAGCAGAGGGCGCTCTAAGTACTTCTGGATCACGTGAACCTGGCCTTGGCGGTCTATGAAGTCCAGAAGTTCCGTGGCCTCTGAGGAGATGAGAATGCCTTCCCCTAGGGGAAATCAAACCGGAAACGGAAGTTGGTCCAGCTCCTCCTGAGAAATTGCTCTGCGCACAGCCAGAGGGAAGCGCCCACAGGACGCTGGTTGGCTGGCCATTCTTCGTGCCCAGGCCTCCCCTGCGCGGAAAGCACCAGGGTCATTCAACCCTTTCTCCATGTAGGGTTGCAAACAATGTCTTGGCAGGCTCCAACCACAAAATTCCATTTTACAGACACTCAAAATGTCCAGGTACCCTGGGTAAATGCCACCACCCTCCCATTGGTTACCACTATAAAGACAATGCACTTGCACTGCCTGCATCTACTTCTAACACTATCTTATGGAAACACTTGGGAGGTTAGGGCACAAATGCAAACGGAGCAGTGGGTATCCTGCAGCTTTGTAATAGAAAAATCGGCTCCAAAGTGTCCGTCGACATTGAGTAAATGATACCATAGCCTTTTAAACAGCTTCACCACGATATATTTTGCATACCATAAAGTTCACCCATGGAAAGTGTGCGGTTTTTAGTCTAGTCAAGCAACCATCACTACAATCTCAGTGCCAGACAGGAGGGGGGCAAGGGGTGGGTGGAAAGGGGAAGGGATGAAGAAGGACAAAGTGGATGGCCTTTTTTCTGACTAGACTATGGTTCCATGACAGCAAGACATCCTGTCTGTCTCATTCACCCCATATCATTACTTCTCTAATTCATTCATTCACTCACTCAATATCTATATTGACCTTTGCTGGGTGCCAGGTGCTGTCCATAGCACTGAGCACCAGTGTGACATGGCCTGACTGTGCTTTAACAGGATGTCTGTCTGCTGTGTGTAGACTCGACAGAATGGTCCAGAACATGAGGACAGGAAGCTGTGCTCCAGGTGAGAGGTGAAGGCTGAACAGGCTCGATAGTGCATGTAGTTTCAAGGTTGGACCAACTATACCTGTCATGCAGTGGGTACTGAACATTTGTTTAACAAGAATAAAAGCCATTCATTCAGCCTATTGGTTTCATCTGGTTTCTAAGCAGGATAAATGAATACCATTTATCCTTGACTCCCAAAGCAAAATGGCTTAGTTGCTTGGCATGTTATTCTCTTTCCCTCTCTTTGCTGCTGACATCATTGTGTTTTGTCGTGGTAAGTGTCCACGGACCACCCAGGTGGGATCACTGCCAGACTTGACAGGCCCTTCTACCAAGGGCCCTGTGGGGACAGAGTCCCAGAGAGCAGTTTCCAGGCTCTCGGTCTCACGTGGAAAGGTGCTGGCCATCAGCTGTAACCAGTTAGCCATTCTGCTGTAACTGCCTTGGCTGAGCTAGCAAGCACGGATTGCAGTTAGCAAGGGTTTGGTGGGTTGGCAGAGAAGCAGACGGTGGATTGCGGATCGTGTGGATCTTGCTTCCTGTGACTCCAACCCAGCCGCCAGCGAGAATATATGTCACGCGGGGTCTCAGGCAGGGTCTCTGGTCCCGCTCCCCATATAAGAACACAGGATATGGTGAGGCCAAAAAGGAACATCCACGGAGCCATGGATGAGAGGTTCATACTGCTATAGTCTCGGTGGAGGCTGGGTTGGAAATACAGGAAGCAGCATTTACACGATCCGCAGCCTTCTGCTTCTCTGCCAACTAACCTCACTTACTGCAATCTGCCGTGCTAACTGCAATCCACTGCTTGCCAGCCACCATTCACTGCTAACATAGCCACGGCAGTTATATTAGTGGCCAGTGGCTCACTGGTTACAGCTGACGGCCAACTAGCCACAGCTGATAGCCATTTGATCACAGTCGATGGCCATTTACTACCTGAGCCAGCACCTTTGCACGTGAGGCCGAGAGCCTGGAAACTGCACTCCTGGCTCTGTCCCCACGATATATGCCTCCCCTACCTATGGCTCCATTGGTGTTCCCTTTTGGCTTCACCATATCCTGCGTTCTTGTGCGGGGAGCTGAGTCCCTACCTTACAATCCCTATCTCACTCCTGAGTCTCATGCCAGTCAAGGCTCCGAGGCAGAAGGTGTCCTTACGATGGCCGTCCTGACTCCACCCAAATCCACAGGAGGAATCTGGAATACTGTGGATTTCTATTTCCTCTTTCAAGTCCCCCATTTACTATTAGAACCAAGCTAGGGGACAGTACTTGAGAAGAGGTCACAAGAGGGGAGAGAGAAGTCAGTGAGGTACCTGGCTCGAGGCAAGATTTCAAGTCCCCCAGTTTCAGGAGGTTCCAGGTGATGGGGTCAGAAGGCCTTCTCCAACAAGGCAACAAGTGAGCTAAGAGACTCAGAAAATGACCCATGAAATGCGTCCAGGTACACACAGGTGTGACGGTTTGCGGGACACCAGGCAGGCAGCTACGGGCCAAGCAAGGCCAAGAATGAGCTGTGATCAGAGACGGGCACTGTGGGGACAGAGCCAGGAGTGCAGTTTCCAGGCTCTCAGCCTCACATAGAAAGGTGCTGGCTCAGGTAGTAAATGGCCATCAATTGTGATTGGACGGCCATCAGCTGTGGCTAGTTGGCCGTCAGCTGTAACCAGTGAGCCATTGGCCACTAATATAACTGCCGTGGCTACGCTAGAAGCAAATGGGGGCTAGCAAGGGCGAATTGTGGATTGCAGAGAGGCAGATGCCGCCAGCGAGATATAGTGCTATGAGTCCCCTATCTTTGATTCCATGGATGTTCCTTTTTGGCCTCACCATGTCCTGCGTTCTTATGTGGGGAGCAGGAGCTGAGAACCCGCATGACATCCTCCACGACAGGCACACGTGAAATGTGCAGGCTGCCAGCAGGGCTCGGTCGGGAGCTCATGCTAACACCATTATGTCTGAGAGGAGGACTGGCGAGAACAGTAGCTTTGACTCAAGTGGAAATGGCAAGAAAAAGTCTAATTCAGAATATGTTTTGCAGGTAGAGCTGATGCATCGGGTATAGATACTAAAGAAAAGAACAGTCATGACGGATGCTGGGTTTGGGCTCCGAGAGAAAAGTGGGAAGACTGACAGGCGGGCGGTGAGGAGGTAGAGTGGGAGGAAAGTGAAGCGTTCTCTGCCAGACGTGTGAGTTTCAAATGCCTGCAGCTGGTCTGGAGCTTACAGGGAAAGACATTGGCTGGAGGTGCATGCGCAGACATCATCGGTATGGAAGTAAATATTCAAGACAATGCACCTAGATGTGCTGGCTGCCCTGGAGGATGCAAGTAAGAGAGTCACCCATTTAAACACATCATTAAAATCTAGCTGACGACATGGACAGGACAAGGGGGCAGGAATGCCAACTCACCTTTGGCCCCAGCAGATGACTTTGCAATCCAAACGTTGCCCTCTCCATCCTCCTTCTTTTTGTTGTAAGATGCCAGGAAGAATTCCCTCTCATCTGTCCTCGAGTTACAGATGGGCACGTGGGTCCCGTTCTGTGCAGGAGCAGCTGGGGTCTTCAGGTTGGTGGGGTAGATCACGTAGGACTCGGGGAACCACGTGCAGGACTCGACCAGTTCTGGGCTTGTCTTGATTAGCCTGGCACAGGACACGGGCACAGGGTCAGGCTCCCTCCTTAGTACTGTCACTCTGTCAAGAAAAGCCAGTGCTCCCCAGAGCTTGTCCAGGAGGCAGCGTGTGACCGGGGGCTGGGTGCTCCTTCTCCCTCCCCGGGCCCACCTGTAATGCCCTTTCTGGGACACACAGCTGTACATGTAGCTTCCAAGGCAGGTGTCAGCTGGCTCAAAAGTGGCCTGATGTCCAGAACCTCAGCTCTTTTGAAAATGCATCTCCAAGGAAACATAACTTGAAATCGTCCTGGGCCAACACCTCTTAACAAGTATGCCGTGGGTGAGCTAGCTAGGCCCACACTGAGAAAACCAAGTGGGGACTGAGGAAAGTGTTTGGCTCACTAGAAAAAGATGGCCTTGGCCCATGTCTCTGGAGAGGAAAAGCTACGACTCAGGAATCTGAGCTATCTAAAGACTTAATCCTTCATTTCTAGCTTTTAGCTGAGCCTGACTCCAGAGACAGAATAAAGAAGGAATCTTTCTAACAGGACATAGGATTCCAGCAGTCATACCTCCTGCCCCCAAAATAACACGACACGATGGAAGATAACGTCAGGCCTGGGCAAGCCACTTAAACAGCGGGCTTCTGAAGGGCTTCCCACCACCTCTGCTTCCGCGTCAGACCCCCGCGGCAGCACCACATTGCTAGGTCAGGCCCTGGGTCACAGAGCAGTGCATTTCCCGACACCACACAGGCAGGACGCAAGTCGCCAGGTCCAAGTTGTACCTGTGCTCTGATCCTCAGTGCCGGGATTCAGAGTCAGCGAGGAAGACGCCCACCGGCCTCCCCACCCGGGCTCCCTCTTCTACAGAACTGCTCATATGCAGCCTGGGGTTCAGAGCCACCTGCTAAACCCAGTCTGTGAGCAAATGGCAGAAATAATGAAAAGAAATTTTGAATTGAGATTTAAACTAAAGTTATCATAATGTGAAAGACAACAGAATTTGTGTTACTTGAACTCAAAGGAACAAACAAAAAACCATTTCTAATTCACTGCACGTTCAACATTATCAGTGTGGTCCAGCCAATGTGGCTTCTGAGCCCCCGAAATGAGGCCAACGTGACTCAGGAAGTGAACTTTAAATTTAATTTAGTTTTAATTTTTGAAACGGAAGCATTGTAAAATATTTTTCCATTCAGCACAACTTTGCTGCCTTGGTAGCATGACATTCCATTCGAACTACTGTGTGACCTGAGACAGTTTTGTTATGTCTCGGCGTGCATGTCAGGCACATGTATCGTTTCTAGTGTTACACATCAATACATCACTGTTACTCAGGGACAATAGATTGATTCAGTCCATGGGTGTTTTTTTCCCATGCACTGAAACATTATTGATTCAGTCCATGGGTGTTTTTTTCCCATGCACTGAAACATTATAATGTTTATTGCGCATAGAACACGAATAAAGTAAGACATAATTAGTAACTAAATTATGTTTCTAGTTAAATAAGTATGGACACATTTTAAAATTTAAAACAAAGGCATACTACTGATGCAGAATTGAATCGGGACGCTGGAGCTAGAACTTCAACCAGAATAGGAAGGGGAAAAAAAGCACTAGACTTTGATACCCATTTGCCTTTCAACAGTCAAAAAAGAATAAATGATATTAGTGGCTGAAATCCAAATTAAACATTCAACCAAAAAATCTACATTTATAACTGGGTCTATGCTTGTAACTTTGGTCAGCTATAAAATGGCTTGGATTCTTACACAAAAAAGAAAACCATTTTAGATGGAAATGTGGGAAAATAATTTGAGGAAAAGACTAAAAAAAAAAAATTTTACAAAAAGTGAACAATCTTTCGTTAAGTCACTTTAGTTAAACAATTGCCCATAGAGTATAAAACAGTTCCCACAATGTTAAAGATTGATTCAAATTTTGAAATCTAATAAATATTTTTCTTTAGGTGAGTTGTGACATAAGAGATGCTGCCCAGTTAATACTTTGGGTATGTTTTGTCTCAAAGGATTTCCAAATATATATAAAAAACATTGTCAAATTGCAGCCTAAAAAATGTCAAACTCGCTGTGTAGATACGTTTTAGACCTTTACATTTGTCACAGAAGAATTTCACCTACATGTGAAAAATCAGTGTCTGTCATGACAGATGGTACTGCAGCTAAGTTGGGTTAAAATTTAGACTTACTGGGATTTTAAAAGATGTTTCCTTTATTGCTTCATCCTACTGTCTGATATATATTGGAAACATTTACACTCAGTTTGCTGAAGCCCATTCTATAGAAAGTGGCATGGATACAGTTGTTAAAATGGCTTAGTATACTCCTATACTTGCAAATGCTACAATGATTTGCATTTGACAGAACTGCTGCAAGGAACAGAAGACAAGGAATTTAATGATGCTGTGTTCTTTGCTTAGGATGGTCAGATGGAAGAGTTTTACCAAGATTTAATGTACAGTTAATTCCAAGTTTCCCTTGAAATCAAGGGAATGCTTGACAAATCATTAGTTTCATCTAATAATTCATTATTTCATTCAACAATCAAAGATTAAAATGGCAGTGTAATTTACATTTTCTCACGTGTATCGACACTGCCACGAACAAGCTAATTTTAAAGCTCTAAGGAAGGGAGAAGCAGACCTTATTTATGACCCACCCAGACATGTATGAGAATTGATGTTCCAACTTTATAATACACGCCAATGATAATGATTTTGCATATTTTTATAACATGACTTAATATGCAGAAGATTTTAATTGTAACAGACAGCAAATTGGCTATAAAAACAAAGGGAAAATTTGAAGAAAACTTGGTTGACACTGATATTTTCGGGTTTCTTTTCAATTTCTCCAATACTCTTTGGAATTCAATATTAATACTACCGGGTGGACACGAGAGTTGGTGAATTCACTTAACTTGGACGTGGTTTTGGAAATGATACGCTTTTGCTTCAAAGTCAATTCTTTTAATAAAATGAACCATGTGGATATTAAAGGAAAATGCTTTTTCACTATTTAAGTTGTTGAAAAGCTTTTACATATGTAGGAACAACTTTGGTATATGAATCTACTTTTTTGACCATAAATGTTAATGAAATCTAAATACAGAGCAAGGGTTTGCAATGAAAGTCTAGTGTGTGCATTAAGATGTGCTATAAATGTAAAATACACACCAGATTTTGAAGACTCAGAATGAAAAAAAAATTTTAAATGTATCATTAGTTGTTTTTATATTAATTGCATGTCAAAATGATATTTTGATTCCTTGGTTAAATGAAACATATTATTAAAATAAATTGCATCTGTTTGTATTAATTTTGATGTGACTACTGGGGAACTTAAAGTCACACGAGTGGCTAGCATTCCACTTCTGCGGGACAGCGTCGGCCGGCAGAATGACCTTCACGTGGACGCCCTCATTTCCTGTACAAAACCAAGACCAGTTTCGACAGGAAGTCCCTTGCATCTGTGCCATTTCCTCAAAGCCCATTTTGAAAGGAATTACAAATGGAGGTTTGTTCCCATCTACGAGGGAGAAACGCTCACAAGAAGAAAAGAGCCTCCAACCAAAGCTGGAAGAACAGCCCTCAGTCTGGCCTCCAAGAACTTCTGACACTCGCTGAAGTGACAGCAGGAAGATGCCTGCTGCACAGCACCCTCTGGGTGTCGCCCAATCACAACTGAGTTCATGCGTCCCGAGTACAGATTCAAATCATCCTGTCTTATCACTAACTGCTCTGGCCCTGGCAATCTAGATGCCCTTTGTGAGCTTCCATTTAAGGTGGCATTTTTAACTCTCCAGAGTCCTTTTGAGCCATACAAAATTATAGGACAGAGACAAAATGAGAAAGGGAACCATCACCTCCTGGAATTACCACAGTCCCTGGCAGGACACCTGAGAGAATGAAGGACACTTGTGAGGATGAGAACAAGCCCAGCATGCATAAGTCAAGCCATCACAGACTATGTCACATGCCACCCAGGGGCAAAGAGCAGGCGTAATCACCACTGTCCCCACTTCCCAGGTGGGACACTGGGAGTCAAAATGGCGCTGTCCAAGGTTCCAGAGACTAGACACCGTCTCAGGCCTGGTCATGACTGCAGCCCTTAGTCACTCCACCTCATTACAGCTGCTAAATATGCAAATATGTAGAACACAGTTCCTCCACAGTTACAGCATCCTCTGTTCCTACTTTTATAATTCTACCTTTATCTTTAGAGAAAAAAATCATACTAGAAAAAAGATTGAATAAACGTTCTACAGATTTTTCTAAATGAATAATCTGCACCATGTCCTATGTCTGCTCCTAGTCCTGGCAAAAGACTCTTTTTCATCTAAACACGTAAGAAATGTATAACAGGAATACCTCAGATGCCTCGCTCTCCCTGAGGTGTAGCTGGCGACTCATGAAAACCTGCATGGGGAGAAATGGATACAAAGCTACTGGGGCCAGTGAGTTGGACAAAAAGTAGACATAGTCCTGTGAACACCCCACTTCATAAGTCTAGAGCTCAGAAAGAAATGTGAGTGGAGAAAGGGCAGGGGCACTGAGCTGTCTTCCAGGGTCATCTAATGATCTGTTTGGCTGCACACCCATGATCACTAGTCACCATGGAAAGGACACCAGGGACCTGCTACAGCTCTGACTCAGGGGCCATACCCAACTTACCTACTGAACTGACAATAGCAGTCAGTGATGGCCAGTAATAACAAGA
Source organism: Rhinolophus ferrumequinum (assembly GCF_004115265.2). Taxonomy (NCBI): domain Eukaryota; kingdom Metazoa; phylum Chordata; class Mammalia; order Chiroptera; family Rhinolophidae; genus Rhinolophus; species Rhinolophus ferrumequinum. The sequence continues at coordinate 246,468 of NW_022680356.1, forward strand.
GCTCTCACTCTGTGTGAACTACCAGGCAGGCGTTATTCAAAGCCTTGACATGAATTAACTCAGAATCCTCACAACAACCCAGACGCAGTTACCATTATTATCCCCATTTCACGGAGAAGGAAACTGAGGCACAGAGTCCCACACTTCACTCACATCACCTTATTCAGTCCTCACAACCACCTGCGGGATGTGGTGGGGCTTAGTGGGATGAGGACACTTGCCTAAGCGAATCAGAGCAAGAACGGGGGCTGCAACCGTGCCACTGGTCGCGGACCTCAGTCACCGTAGCACACTGTTTTCACAACCCAACTTTGCAGAGAGGGGCAGTGTAGCAGATACTGTTATGCCCTGCCAGGTGTCCTTTCCGAGGGGACCCCAGCTGCTGTGACAGTGGCTGCCAAGGACTCATACACGCCCCTTCTTCAGGGACCAGCCCTGCCCAGAACACCAGACTCCAGAACACCCTGCAGCCAATGGCTGACACATTCCAGAATAAGGAACCCCGCTCCCCAATGCATCACTTACATAGGAAATGCACCCCTTGGCCCTGCCTTTGGGAGCCTCTGGAGGCTTCATCAAGCGCTAGAGTCCAGACTGCAATCAAAGCAACTTAGAGAAGCCTCCAGAAGGAGCATGTGTTGGCTTTTAAGTGAAAGTACATTTGCCCTTTCAAAAAATAACCCACATTTTTCCTGAAGTGTTTCATAGTGAAAGTTAACACCATTTGTGTGAGAACTCAAGAACAGGTTTTAAGGAACACTTACTTCACCAGAGAGGCTTTGCGGCACAGTTTGTCAGCCCCCCGGTAGTAATTCACCAACTGCAGCAGCCCAGGCTCGTGACCTGTGAAGGAAAGGGGGGGTCAAGGAGGGTACCAGGATGGGTCAGCACCCTGTGCAGTGGAGGGAACAGCTGTGTCACACCCACCTCTCTCTCCCTTTCAGGACTCGCGGTTATTCTATCCCCACATAGTAGCCCGAGAGCAGGTATTATAATGTCAACATCATAGGGCTGCCTGCCCACTGCAAGCCCACTGCCGCCATTGTTTTTTCTTCTTAGGGTGGAGGGGCACTTTCTATTTCACCTCTCTGGGTCCCCATCGCACCCCTCCTTGGATTAACACACAGGGACTTATGTGTGACCTCTGTACAGGAAGGACTCCAGCCATCCCACTCCTGACCTCTCTCTTTACCTCCCTCACCTTGCTCCCTACATCCCTCAGGGAGGCCAGAGAACTGCCGCTCCTCTTCTCCAGCACGTCTGCCTCTGCGGACTTCCAAGGGAGGCACCAAGGGAGGCACCAGAAGGTGAAGGAAGGCCGCGGAGAGACCACGTCTATAAAATCTGAAGCCTGAGGACTTGCTGCTGTGCATCAGTCCACAGGAACACTCATTTTCAATAGACCTTATTGCGTATCCCTCCTCCATGAAATTAGAGTGGAAGGGATACAAGTAAAACAAAAGCCTCTACTTTTGTTTCAAATCCTAACAAAATGCATTGCATTTCCAGCAATAAGAACAAAAGTTAAACCAAGCAAAGGGAGTCTGAGTTGAAGTTGCTAGAGGTAAGAATAACTGATCAGAAAACAGCATCCAAACGAAAAGTTTCAGGCATCACTGGGCTCCCACCGGCTTCCCGGCTTCCACCTGGACCTACCTTCTCCCAGGGACCCCAACAACCCAAGCCTCTACCTCATTTCTCCTTGGGGCCCATGTTGTGCACTTTCAGAGAAAGGAAAAGATCCCCATAGTGCAGGCAAAAAACCATTCTGCTTGTGGGGTGCCCTTTCCTCTCCCACAAACACCAACTCTGCTGCCTTTGTGGGGCCTGTGTAGGATTTGAGCCCTCTGGGTGGCTTCTGTTCCTTCTCCTGGGGCCTGAGCCATGCACCCCGCTCCAGCCCCGGCAGAGCCACCTTTCTATTCTTAATATTAGGATTCCAGCTGAGCTTTTCTGGCTGGGCACGGCCCAGGGCGAAGAGGCACGAAGTCAGTCAGGCGCAGAAGTGCACAGAGCCAGGAGGAAAGACCCGTTCCCAACTGCCAGCACATTTTCTTCTGCTTTGAGGGCCGGTGTTCCCTTTGCTGAGAGCTTCTTGGGGACACGGTTAACAAAAGGGGATCTGTATGCACATTCCCCACATTCCAAGACTTCTGGGTTGGAACGAGCCCTTCCAAGGAATCCCCATCACACACCATAAACCAGTATAAGAATAAAAGTTGTCCGTGGTACCCAGCGTTCCAAAGAAAAAGTTTCAGTAGGGCTTCGAGGTCACACCCAATGTCTCCAAACCAGCACGATTGCACTGCCCCCCGCCAAAGCTCTGTGTAAGCTCGCTGCAGCCAGTCGCTTCCAAAAGGCCTGTCTCCAGTCTCTGCCCCTTCACCCTCCCCACTTCTGACCACACCTATTTCTAGAAACTGTCTCCTTCCCTGGACTCAGAACACTACTCGGTGTGGCTGCCGTCCAAGGCAGTGATAGCTTTTCCTCGTTACCGTTTCCCCCCTGGGTCTTTGGCCCCCCTCCGGGGAGACTGTGTTAGGGAACGTGGCTCCCCGGGCAGAGGCTGCGCCTCCGGCGGTTGTGCAGTGAGGAGGGGCCCCGAGGCCGCACTCAGCCAGTGCAGGATGAGTTGAAGCATCTGCACCACTTCTAGATTACGTCACCCGAAGAGGAGCGCGGGTGGTCCGCCCCTCCCCGCCAGGAGGCAGTGTGTACCGGGTGGTGCCGAGCCTGCTCCACCTGGTGAACGAAACCCGGCAGAGCGCGAACCCAGCGTTCCTAAAATCTGCACTCAAAGCCCCATGGTGACCCCACGTTCTTCCGTGAGGCTAAGGAACATCTGAAAACAGACACCCCCACCCCCCTTCCTGGGGCTGCCTCCTAAAGCTCCTGCGTTGGGAATCCAGAGCCTTTCCCAAATGCACTGGCAGTTTATCTGAGCTCTCAAGGAGCTGAGTCCTCAGGCTTTTCACACAAGTGCCCCTCCCGCGCCCACATCAGGCCGGGTGCAAGCCTCCAGCTGGATGTCACCCGGCTCTGCCGCAGACTTGCCCCATGGGGGCGTCGGCTCTGGGATGGGGGTGAGCGCGGCCAGGGGAGGGGCGTCGGCCCGGGGATGGGGGAGTCAGCCCCGCAGTGCAGGGGCGTGGAGCCTGGGCATGGGGGCGCGTCGGGCCCCGGGATGGGGGCGCGTGGCCGGGGGCACGGGGAGCACGCGGTCAACGCCACTCATGCTGCAGGACAGGCCATTGTCGGGGTGGCAGCGCCGTGACTCGGGCCTGAATCCGAGATTCCGGAGATGTGAAGCGTTAAGACCTTTAGAGATCTGTGTTTTTCTGGGGAGGGGCGGCGCGGGGGAGATCTGTGGCCTTAAAACAAAAGCGCTGGTTTCAACGGGCCGTGGGGGGCAGGGACAGGAACGGGGGAGCTCACCCAGTCTCCCGAAGGGCAGCCGGTTCCGCTCCCCCAGCATCAGGTTGAACCTGGGGTTGTCCCGCCGCAGCCTCTTCCAGTGGCCAGAGGCAACCAGCAGCCGGGAGACCTCGGCGTAGACGCTGCTGTTCTCGTCGCGAACCACAAAGGTGAACATGGTGAGGCCGCCGGCGCCGGGCGCGGGGACCAGCGGGTCTGCGTAGAATCCGCCGGCGCAGTGCAAAGGCCCAGGTCCCGGCGTCCCTGCCGGGCTACCCGGGTCCCTGCCCCGCGCATAGGCCCCCGCCCCACGCTCCCGCCGCACCCCGCCCCCGCCGGTCCCCGCCACCAAGGTCCCCGCCCCTCGCGTCACCAGGGGCCCCGCCCCACATGGCCCCGCCCCAGCCCCGTGATCCTGTGCGCCGCCGGTGCGGGAGGGGCTTGCGCGCTCTGTGCTCCGCGCCGGGGCTGCAGTGGGCGTGGGGATGTGCGCTGGAGAGGGACCCAGGACCCGGACGCGTCCTCCGAACCCCGGGTGACAGCCGGAGGGCCGTGCCAGCGGAAGATCCCTTTTTACGGGGCTCGCTCTGGCTCTTCCACCTACTATTTTAAAGGGACATTTTATGGATTAAAAACAAAAAATTCTGAGGCCCTATCCTGTGTCCCAGATGCGCTTCCATTCTTTCCCTGCTGAAGGGCCACGAGAACCTGGGGCGTTCTGGCGGCTGTGGCGCAGGGCGGGGGTGACTTCAGGTCCCTCTGGAGGACACGATCCCCAGCCCCAGGAGCGCTGGACCCGGCTGCCCGCCCCTTCACTTGCCGGCCTTGGGCCCTCCCTTTCCCTTGCCAGACCTCGATTTCCCATTCTGAGTGGAGGAGTGGTTCTTTAAAGTCCCCTCGCTTCTGATATCTTGCTCTAACTTCCTTTTAGGAAACCGTTTTCTGGTGCATTTGAGGGACAGAGAAACTTGCTACCCTCCCTCCGTAAACTACCCACATCAACCAAACACCTCTTTACTCTCCGTCAGAGAAAGAACACTCGGGACCTCGTCCGCCATCCTGGGCTCCAAGTGCAGGCCTCCACCTCGCATAGTGTAAAAGCAGCCTCCTCCCGTGTCTGCGGATGTTCCCGGGGGCGGGCACGGGCGTGCGGCTCCGCCAGCACCTGAAGGAGGTCACTGGCTCTGAGTAGCTTGCTCAGGGGAGGAGCAGGGACGGCCCAGAAGGTCTGGGGCGCTCACGTGCTCTAGCAGCCCTCCATCCCCGAGGGATAAAAGTTGGGGGACAGTGCCTGGCTTCCTCACCTCTCCAGAGGATCTACGGGAATCAGGCTGGACCCCACAAGTCGATTCTGTTCCTTTTGCCATAGTGATCAATTAAACATAGAAAAGTGACCCAAATCTGGCCAATAGGATTTTCTCTGGGGTTTTTCTACCGCGGCTATGGAGAGAGGCTTCCCCTACCCCCCAACTGGAGTTGCTTAGTGGAAGATTGCGGTGGGACAGCCTGCAATCTCGCAGAGGGAGGACCCTGTCCAATACTTCAGCTCCCATTCCCTTTGCATTAGGCCTAGCCATGTGGACACCTGAGTATGTACCTGTCAACAGAACAGAAACAACGTGATGCGCATCTCTTCCTAGTCTGGACCTCAGAAACTGAGCATGCCTTCTTCTTCTCCTAGAGGCAGGACATACAGTCAATAACAATAGTAGAACCGAAAGAGGTAAGAAATGTACCAAGACTCATTATGTGCTGGGTCACAAAGCAAGCTTCAACAAATTTCAAAGGATCAAAATAATTCTGGGCACTGTCTCTGACCACAGTGGCATTACGCTCCTTGAAAATTAAAGCACTTTTTAAAAATGGACATATAATCGAAATATAACATGATATTTGTTTCAGGTATACAACATAATGATGGACAATCTAATGAACACTGCAATTCCTACACTGAAAACTATAAAAGTAATTGAGAGAAAAATTTAAAGGACAAAATAAATGGAAGAATATACCATGGTCATAATTGGAAGACTGAGAATTGTTATGCTGTCAGTGGTTGCTGACTTGACCTGTAGATTCAGTTCTATCCCAAACAAGATGTCTGCACAACTTTTCATGGAAATTGACAAGGCAATTCAAAATTTATACAGAAATGCAAAGGACCAAGAATAGCAGAGGCAATCTTGAAGAAGAAAGTTGGAGGACTCACACTATCAGATATCCAAAACTATAAAACTTATAGTATTTAAGTACAAACCTCTAGTATCTGAGAAAGTATGGTTTTGGCAGAAAGAGAGACAAATAGGCCAATGGGAAGAGACCCACATATATATATAGTCACTTGGTTCACAACAGAGGTGATATAGCAGATCAGTGGGAGAAAGGATGGCCTTTTTGAGAAATGGAGCTGAGTCAATGGTTATCCATTCGGAAGACAAAAGTAATCATGACCTCTATGACACACCAACTCAGTGGCAGATGGATTGGGATGCAATATTCCAAATGTAAAAGGGAAAGCAATACAGCTTTTAAGAGAAAACAGGGAAAAAACCTTTATGAGCTTACGCTAGGTAAGCATTTCTTAAAGACGACACAAAAGTCGCTAAGAATAAAGGGAAAAAAACCTGATGAATTTGGTAACTTCAAAATTAAGAACTTTCACTCATCAACAGACACCATCAAGAGAATAAAAAGGAAAGCCACACATTGGGATGTGATATCTGATGTGGTGAGCGTGTGTGTGTGTGTGTGTATGTGCACATATGCATATGTACTCATATATATCTGACAAAGGACCCAGATCTGAATGTACAAGGAATCACAAATTAATAACAAAGAGACGGCAAGCCAGTCACAAAAAACTGATTTGGGTATTTTAAGGGACAACCCAAGAGGTAAACCCTCAGCAGAGAAGACGAGTCACACTGAGAAACTAAATGAGGGAGATGGTTGGCTAGAAAGCGGGCCTCCACCTCATAAGTTAGGGCAATGTTTAAATGTCTACCCCGTGCCTAGAGGTTTAGAAGTTATAAACCGAGCCTACAGGCTGCTAGATAGAACGAGTATCTTCCTACCTGCAAACACACATTTATAAGGATGACTCACCCCAGGGAGGCTGCATTGCTGTTCTCATGACGCCCAAGACCAAGGACCCTGTCTGACCAGCTCTGCACTTCAGCGCGTCAGTCACATCGGGCCTATCCCAGGATGGGTACTTAACGGCTGCTCTGTGAAGAAAGGGAAAAGGTTCTAACTGTGAGCAGTTGGTAAGTTTTTATACTCAGGAAGTAAACAATAAAGTGAAAAGCTCTCGTGCCAGGAAGAGTTTAACTGAAAACGCTCCTTCTGCCTTCCTTGGACAGATGACTTCAGTCGGCTCTTCTCGCATGTCATGCTATGGACACCATGTCTATGGACACCAGTCTGTTTGACATCAGGTTTCTCCGTGGGCTGTCCTCGTCCAGCACCTACCTATCCTTCCACAAAAGTGCATTTGGGTCTGAGTCAGAAAAACCAGCGTTTCCCTCCTGTGTGTCTCCTTTACTAATCACATGGAACACTTCACTTCTGATGCCAAATGTGGGGGGGTTTCCCCACAAAGCAACTCTCTGTGACACCAGCTGGGTGTCCTACAATTAAATTCGATGCCTGAATCACGACCCCTCCCAACACTTTTATCATTAATTTCTTGACTCAAGTTTCCTCTGCTTTCAATACCCGAAGTGGCTTCTGTCTTCCCAACCAGACACAACTCAAACACTGCAGACTTTAGGAACTCATTGCAACTCAAGGAATGGATGATAATTTGAAGAGGAAATAATTCTCAAAGGTTTGGCACTCTTCATAGGACCCCATTTTTGGTTTCTTCCCGTGTAAAGGGAAGCTAATAAGACTAATAATCGTTCTGTGGAATGAGATGATGTAACATGTGGGACACAACCCACACCTAATCTCTTTAAGTCTTTTTTCCAACCAGTTTAAGTCCCCATTGTTTTCATTGTTCCCAAGAGACAGCTGCCTGAATGTTCAGTCATAAACCAAACTCTTGTGAAACTCGGCACAAGCAAACTAGAAAGAAGCTGAGTTTATTAAACTGCTGAGTGAGTCGTCCTCGGGCGTTCAGCGGCCCTCGCCTACCTCCCTTTCAGTTCCCCACAATAGAACTTTCTAAAGACCCACAGTCGAGTCTGATTTTTAGGACGGGATGGATGAACGTGTTTGGCTTCTCTCTCATGCGTGACTCTAGTTCAGTTCCTGGGACAAGCAGGACTCTCAGTGTTGCGGAAACAGCAGATGTTCAGTAGCCCCATGCATTAGTTATGATGTTTGCTTCTTGGCGGTGCTGGTGGCGTCAGCAGCGGTGTCGGCTAACAGCCTCTGGGGAGCTTCCGTCTTGAACTGCAGTGTGGCTGTAGACAGATTCCTGTTGCTGGTTAGAAAAAGCAAAGTGGGTTTCTTACATTTAGACTGAATCCAGTCAGCTGTTCTGTGGCTTAGAGTGTGGAAAGTGTCTGCCCATCAAGGTAAGAAAAATGTTGCGTTTCCCCTTGGTGCTTGTCTGTAGGCAGCTACACTCTCATGATTTTCAATCAATGTTGGATCCTAGGGTTTTTACAAGTCATGCTCTTGGCATAAGGTGGTGTTGGCTGATTTTCGGCATATTCAAAAGCAGGAGTAATCACATCCTCCTTTCCTTATGTGATCAACTCTTTGTTATCTGGAATAGTTCATTTTATAATACATTTTGGTGTTAACATGTTTCATTAACAGAGTTCACATTAAATACTTTGTGTGGGTCATCCATTTAAAAAATAAGAATACAAATCCACTGAAGTAAAAATCACTACTGGATCCAACAACTTCTTTGTGTGTGTGATAATTCAGTAGGGTCAGTGTGCTGTAGCTCCTCCCCCTTCTCCAAGCACCAGCCACTGTGCACACGGAAGGTCCCCGTCGCTCTGCGGCCTCCCAAACGCTGTCAAGATGGTTTCAGCAAAACCAAGAAGACTGTGTTGGAGGACAACTTTTGCCTGAATCCAGGGTTTATAAGCAACATCCTCAGGACTTGGTGACACTGTGTCCATCCCCCAGTGCTGGCTATGTCCATGGGTAGAGCCCCATGGAGGGCGCAAAACAGCTGCCAGCAGCTCTGGACGCAGAGTCTGGCTCTTGGAAGCTCAGCCTGAACTGGACAGACTGGGAAGGGTCTCAGCTCAGCTGCCCTAGAAGCAGTGTTGGGGACAGCGGTTTGGAGGCACATGATAGAGGGCGAGTCCTTCAGGAAAAGCCTGTGAGGGAGAAAGGAAGGGAGGCACGAATGTGGCCCACAGGACATGATGCAGGAGGCAGGAGGGCTTGATATGGTGCAGACATCAGCTGTGGTCGGCCCCGAGGGAAGGGAATTGCTCCCAGGGAAAACACCTCTGCCAGCTCAGAGCGACCCCTGGGAGGGCAGCTGGGTGCCCTTGGCAGCCCCACTCAGTGCCAGGAGCACTGGCTGGTGGAGGGTCCCCATAGCACCTGCTCCCTGATGCTCAGCAGGACTCCTCCTGTGTCCCCTGTGGGCACAACCTCCTTTGGGCACCAGGGCTTCGAGACCCACAGCCTGGAGGTGACAAGGAACAGGAGCACAAATCCCCCCGAGGGACGGTGGGAAAGGTCACTCCTGTGACCACTGCTAACTTCTGATGTCAGTGAACAGCACGTACCCAGGGGCTGTTTGTTTAATGCGTGTCCCCCATCTTGAAGGAATGTCTCATTCCCATAGGGGTTGTGTCCAGATGGGTGCCTCGGCCAGTCCTGTGCTTTGTGGATGTGCAGGAGTGTGTATTTATACACACACATACTCATACAGTGCGTACATATATGGGACAAAATACGTAGTTATTTTATGTCACACATACGTATGTAACATCAAGGCCACCCACTAGAACTTGGAAGGCCAAAGGAGCCAGGTGACGAGCATTTTGTCAGGCCAGGATGGAAAACCACCCTGTCACAGGAGCTCATCGATGGCCTGGAGGCAGTGGGGCAAGCATTGTCCCATGTGTCACGTCCAACACACTACCTGACATTCGTTGGCACCCAAAGCCTGTGGGAGTGCTGGCTGCTGTTTGTTCTGCAGACATCCTCCCTCTGACCACAGGGACCTGATTTTCACGTAGAATCATCCTCCCCACCACTGAACCTGCTGGCACTTTCACCTTGGCCATGTGGCTGGTGGGGCCCATCCCAACACCAGGTACCAGGATGGGCACGTGAGCTGTTCCCAGTCATCAGTGCACCCCCCGGACGTTGGTTCTGTTGCCCTACCCGGCTCCCCTCGGCGGGCCAGAGCACCCGCCCCCACTGCTGTGACACAAATCCACCTACAACCACAGGTGCCCTCCACTCAGGAAGCACCTCAGCTGGAGATGTGCCCACCATGCTGTGCCCACACATGGGGAGAGGGACTGGGAAGCCCGCAGCTGGCAGCTGACTGCTGTGGGGTGAATGTGCCCCCCACATGCACATGCGGGAGCCCTAACCTCAGCGTGATGGGATTTGCAGGTGGAGCCTTTGGGAGGTGATTAGGGTAAGATGAGGTCATGAGTGTGGGGCCCCATGATGGGAGTAGTGCCCTTATGAAAAGTGGGGGAGTCACAGATCGCTGCACCCATCATGTAAGGACACAGTAAGAAAGCGGCTGTCTATAAACCAGGAAGAGGGCTCACCAGACCCTGAACCTGCTGGCACCTTGACCTTGGATTTCCAGCCTCCAGACTGTGAGAAATACATGTTTGTTGTTAAGGCATTCTGTTGTAGCAGCCCGAGGGGACTAAGACACGGGGCTACAAAATGCTGGTCCTGGCCCTTAAGGAGCAACTCTGCAATTTGGCTTATGCTCCAAGCTCCCCCGGATGTGAGGACAAGACACTCTTGCCTCCGTCTACTACCTATTGTCTTTGTCCCTTTGGGCTGCTGTAACAGAATTCAATAAGCAACAGACATTTATTTCTCACACCTATGGAGGCTGGACGTCCAAGGTCAAGGCACCGGCAGGTTCAGTGCCTGATTCCTGGATCGTAGATGGCTGCTTTCTCCTCATGACATTACACGACAGAAAGGGCAAGAGAGCTCTCTGGGATCTCTTTGATAAGAATCCTAATCACATTCACAAGGGTGCCACTCGCATGACCTCATCACCTCCCAAATGTCTCACCTTCAATTACTGTCACATTGCGGATGAGGTTTCCACACAGGAATTTTGGGGGATACAACATTCAGACCATAGCTTCACGCTCTCCATGACTTGCGTCACCCAGACCTGTCTCAGCTCTGTTCCAGGGAGTCCCCGCTAAGAAAGTCATTGCCAGGATCGGTCCTGACAAAGAGACTCTGGAGTTGGGTCACTCTCCAGCCAGCTGTCCTCAGTGGAAGTGGACTGTTGATAAAAACGTCATCATTTAGCAGAGCAGCTGCTCAACTTTTTCTGGTGGTTATTTAAGACAAGAAACAGCCAGAGGGCAGGCACTCGTGAAATGTCACTGGCTTTTAGAGTCACAGGAGAAAAAATAAGTAAGGGACAGTAGACTCGTTTGATGTCAGTGAATATCAGATGCTTTGAAGAGAGAAAGTGACTGTCTCAGAGCAATCAAATCCCAATTACAGCAAAGGGCCTCTCGCATGCTATGATCCCTCTCTTTGGAAGCTGAGGTCCACATAGGGACGAAGAAGGTGCAGGACTTAACTGTATGTCTGTGGACCTGCAGAGATAAGCTGACGCCGCCTGAGCTCCGGCAGAGAGGCTGGGAGCAAGCTCTAAGCTTCCCAGACTCCTTGTTGTTTCATTGAGAGGGTCTGAGAGACGGGAGTTAAAAACGCCCTCTTCACTTTCATGGGACCTTTGTATGACCGAAGAAGACTCAGGTCCCTTGATGTGGCTGAGGTTTTGACAAAGTTGTACTGACACAGACATAGATAGACAACTTAATACTGCTTTGTTGATAACATGACTTTTCCCTCTGGACACCACAGTTTTTCTTTCTGTGTTTGATTTTCAGCAGTTGGACTATGTAATGTTTTTAGGTGTGGGGTTATTTTATTATAAAAGTATGTGTTTATGTGTTTCCCCCAGCACTGGGTTTCTGACTAGTCCTGTCCTTATTCCTCAGCCCGTGCCCAGAATTAACAAATGTCCCTACGAAAATAAACGGTCATTTATACGAAATCATCGCGAAAGACTCTCCCCTGTGGAACTTTAGTGTCATGATCATCATGCCCACTAAACGCACTCGCACGTGTTCTAGAATGTGTGTCATTTATCTGACTTTTCTAGATGTTACGGTGGGAAGTCTGACCTGTTGCAATGTATTTTATCCCAACTAGAAAGGCAAGTTCAAGTTTCCTCTTTTCATCTCCATTTGAGGGAAATTTTGAATGAGAGAATAAAACTGAACAAATCACAGAATGTCAGCACTGGAATCTTGTCCGCCCACCCACGTAGTGCCTGAAAGTTCCTGGGACATCCTGGAGTTGTCATCCAGCTTTGCACACTGCCTGGGGAGGAAGTTTATTCACCCCAAGTAATGGTGCTCCCAGGACCTCTGAGGATTTTGCTTTGAGACACCCATTCAAGCCAGGGGAGGCCCTCCCTCACCACACGCCTCACCCCTCATTCTGAGGGGCTCCATAGAGTAGAAGTTGGGAAGACATGTTCCCCGTGTGCATGCCACAGATCACGAAGACCTGAGGCACCCTTCCTAGTGAACTGCTCCTGACCTGTCTTGTTTCATAGTTTGTGATCCCATCGTCCCTCCTGTCCCTTGGAACCAGTCTCCTGTCTCTTCCCACTTTTCACATTTGCTGCTAAGCCACAACCTCATTTGTGCTTGTAAGTCCTGACAACAACCCCCATTTATCCCTTTAGTGTTTGCAGATTTCTTTCCCACTGTTGGAATAGAATTAGATGAACATCAAGTCAGGGAGAAACACGCTTGCATGTCAGTCAGTGTGGGCTGTGACCATGTCACACTTGTGTTCACAGACGGGAAGAGATGGAGTCTTTCCTCCTGGATGACATCGGCTCCATGATTCGGAATGAGGCCATCGAGAGGCTCATCTCACCGATGACGGTCCAGCTTTGCCATCTGATCATCTCCACCGAGAGGAACGACCTGGGCAGTGAGGCCTTTGCCTCTTTGGAGAAGACGGCCGAGGAATTGGCTCGGGCTAGTGAGGAGTTTGTGCAAGTTGCTAAGAGGTAACGATTTCTAAGAATGCCAGCCTTTTACTCTGACCCGTTTGCAGAAGCAAAAGAGTAACGAGAGCCTATGACAGTCAAGCCAGGTGGGAAAAATCCATTGATAAAACATAACGCAAACCTATTAATGTGTTGTTGGTTGGGGTATAACTTCAACATGCAAACATTTCAGGAATAGTTGACTAGTTTCTGACAAAGCAGCAGCCTTGTGTCCCATCAAATGCTTTCCAGATTCATTCTTGTTTCACAGGTTACTTTTTATTATAGAGATAAGAACGTTCAGAGTCATCTAAACATCATTTTCATGTCTGTCATTCAGTGCCCCACACCTGTGTCTTTATTAGTAAACCTGCACACAGAGTATTTCCATCTTAAATTCCAGGGTTAATGGAAAAGGGCCCAGTCATAACAACAAAACTGAACTCTATAAATGAAAATTGAATGCTACAATGAAAGTGTTGCCTTTTCACAGCCCCAGACTTAACGTAGACACTGCAGCTGGATGCCCTGTGCCTGGGTCCCCACCCCACCTCCGACTAGCGGTCTGCTAAGTCCTGGAAGGTGTCTGTGCCTCATTAGTAAGGTACAGGCAGGAACCAAACCCCTCACGGGACTGTCATCGGGGCACGAGGAATGCAGCACACAAGTCACTGGCCTGGAGCGTGGAACCGATGAATGATGGCTTCTGGCACATCCTGAAAGTAGAATGGGTCTCGTGGGTATTCATTCTCCTCTGTCATCCAACGGCATTTACCAACCACCTACTCAGGTGTCAGGCACTGTCCTCAGTGCTGAAATTCAGCCATGAGTAGGATGTCCTGGTCCCTGCCTCCAGGAGCAGTGCAGGAAACAGAGCAGAAAACATATGAACAGGGAAAAGCCAAGTACCTAAATAGTAAAGTGAGGAAAGTACAGCCATTTCACTGAAGACATAAAAGTGAATTTTAAAATACGAAAAATACATTCAATTTTACTAATACTCAAGAATTCTTTCACCAAACATCAGCAAAAAAGAAATGCAAATTAAAATGGTTAATATACTGTTTCTCTGGCCCAACATATTGGCAAAGGTTAAAAAGAATGATGATATCACTCAGTGCTCGCAGAAATGGGTCATCTCATATACTCAGGACAGAAAAGGAAATTGGTGTTTCATAGGGTCATTTGAAAATGCAGATCTAAGACTTTAGAAATTATGTACCTGTCGATGCATTAATTCCAATCCTACTAATTTATCCTAAGGAAATACCCACAGATAGGAGCTATGATATATTTATAAAGACATTTGCTGTGACATTACTTAAAATTATGGAAAAGTAGAAACAAGCTAAAAGTCCTCATTAAGTAAACGTGCTTTACTTATGGTGAAACATAAGACACAAAACAGACTCGTAAAATGCTGTTGAACATTAGTTAATTGGGGAAAATATAGACAGCATTGCTTTACATGGGGAAGCAGGCAATCAAATCAGTTTTTTAAGCTAATATAGAGCTAGAATGAACACTGACAGAGCATGCAACCACCATAGTCACTGTTCCAGGCAAGGGTCACCGGCGGATACCGAAAGCAGTGAGCCAAAGTTTATTGAGGGGCAGGATATTTACATCGTCTCACGGTATCTCCCTGCCAAGTATTTATTAATTACCAAGGGGAAAATCATTTTATGGAGGAGAAGCCTGGCAGACGTCACCTTATCCAATGATCAGTAATCAACATTTCTATTATTGGGACAAAATCAACGTATGTGTCTGATGAGGTGATGCACTGAGAATGACGCAGCACCACTTCCACCAGATCACATCCCAAAACGTGTCAACTCAGTCTATTCATGAAACACCAGACAAACGCCAGCAGAGCGACTTCCTACAAATACTGGCTTGTACTCCTCCTAAAATATCAAGGGTCAAGACAGAAAGCCTCAGGAACTGTCCAGATTTAAAGGAGACTGGAGAGGCGCTGGCCAGTTAGCTCAGTTGGTTAGAGTGTGGTGCAGTAACACCAAGGTTGCCAGTTCGATCTCCTGATGGGCCACTGTTGAGCTGCGCCCTCCTTAAAAAAAAAAATTAATTAAAAAAAATAACAAAAGGAGACTGTGGGGGAACATATTTGCCTGCTGTAACAGGTATCACTAACTTACGGACCTAAAACAATGCAAGTTCATTATCTTACAGTTTTGTAGGATAGAAGTTGGTGGGCTTGGCTGCTTCCTCCGTTTTGGGTCTGAGGCCAAAATCGAGGTGTCTGAGGGCCAGGCTGCTACGTGGAGGCTGTGGGAGGAGTTCACTTCCTGGCTCATCCTGTGCTTGGCCAGACGCAGACTCTCGTGGTTACGGGATCGTGGGCCCTTCCCTTGCTGGCGGTCAGCCAGAGGCTGGTCTTTGCCTTGGAGGCTGCCTGCATTTCACCGGACCCCCCTGCCACGGCAGGTCAAGCTCCTCCCACGCTTCCAACCTTTCTGAGGTCTCCTTCCGCCTTCCTCTTCGGCTGTTAAGGGCTTGTGTGATTACATTGGCCCCAGCTGGATAGTCCAGGGTCCTCTTCCTGTGTCAAGTCAGCTGATTATTAACCTAAATTCCATCTGCAAAGACCCTTTCCAGCAGGACCAGGTTAACATTTGATTGACTGGCTGGGGAAGGGGGGCGGGGGGAAAAGGGGGCAGGAGTTTGGGGTGGGGGCATCTTTAGAAGTGCCCCCCACAGGATTTGAAAATCAAATTTGGTGCATGTTCTCAGATTGGGTACAATTAGCAAAATCTGAACGTTGACTTTGGATTAGATAATAGTATTTTATCACTGTTACTTTCCTGGTTTTGATGATTGTTCTGTGATCCCAAAAGTAAATGTCCTTTCCACAGGAATCCACATTGAATCATTTTGGGTAAAGGAGCATCATATATCTGGAACTTTCTACACACACACACACACAAACATGCATATGTGCACATACGGACATATACACATGCATACACGCATAAGCATGCACATATGCACACACATGCACACACACACACACATGCGCATACACGCACACACAAGCACACACGTAGAGAGGAACAGAGAATGATAAAGCAAATGTGGGAAACGGGAACAATTGGTGAATCTGGTTGAAGGATATTGGAGTTGGTTGTATTATTTTTGCAACTTTTTGGGAACTTTGAAATTTCATAAAAATAAAAAGTCACAAAAATGTTGAAAAAGAGCCCTGCTCTCATTATCCACAACGGATCCACTCAGCTGTTCTACTGTAGCAAACACATGAAGGGGTTGCCGACTTCACCTGTAGCCACCGGAGAAAGAGACGGACCGATTCGGGGGGACGGTTTTGTGTGCAGTTCTTACTGGTTTCAGCCTGACCCATCCGTCCGGAAGCTACTGCGCTCCAAGTCCCTTAGGTTAGTGCTTTTCTTCTCCACCCGCCTCGGTGTTGTTAGGTTATTCATTTGTAATTGTATTCATGTTCTACTGCTGCATTGCAAACACCACAAATTCAGCAGGTTAAAACACCACCGATTTATTATCTCACAGTGTCTGTAGTCAGGAATCTGGGCCTGGGTAGCAGGGTCACTGTTATGGTCTCATCAGGCTGGGTGGCCTGGGTGACCCAGGTGTCGGCTGGGCTGAGACTCGCCTGAGGCTTGGGTCCCCATCTAAGCTCACTGGCTGTTGGCAGACTTCAACTCCTTGGGGTCGTAGAACCAAAGCCCTGACACGTGGCCCACTCTACAATGTGACAATTTACTTCTTCAAGGCCAAATGAAGTGTCTCTTCGGACCTATTCCCTTCGTTCAGGGCTCACCTGATTAGGTCAGGCCCACCCAAGATGATCTCCTTTTGACTAACTCGAGCCAACTGATTGGGGACCTTAACTACATCGGCACACAATCCCCTTTTCCATGTAACATAGCATAATCATAGCATGACATCCATCCAATTCATGGGTCTGACCCACAGTCCAGCAGAGGCCATTGTACAGGGTGTGACACCAGGGGACAAGGACCTTGGGGACATCTTAGAATGCTGCCAACTACTGTAACTAGTTAGAGCCACTTGTTACTTTCCACATTTCACTTTGGGGATTCCCCACAAAACATATTTCTATCGTGAAGGGTAGAAGACTGCCGATATTGTTGTGCACTTTCATTTTTCTAACTTAACAACGTATCCTGGAAATCACACATATTTTTACAGAGATAGCCTTACTTTTTAATATAGTTGCATAATATGCTGTCATGTGTATGAATGCACCACCATTATTCAACCACTCTCCTGAGAAAGAGCATCTAGGTTATTTCCGGGGTTTGAAATTATAATCCGCGCTGTAACGAATACTCTGACCTTATGTACTTTCAAATTGCTGGAGATGGTAGGTTTGTGGTAGTGAGATTGCTGGGCTGAAGAGATAGGGGAGAGGCAACAATTGCACAAATAACAAGAAAATTGGTCAGAGCCAATTAATGACCCAAATCTGTCCATGAATACGGCCCTCTGGGTTCAGGTGAGGCTGGAGGAAAGGAATACATAAAGCATTTGTTGGTAAATTCCTGAACTCAGGGTTTTCTGACCAAAGCAAAACGAACTACTTACAAAGGAATATCAATTAGCCTGGGCTCAGACAGATGGCCTCAGAGTTCTTGTCTGTGACTCTGGAGACCAGATGATGCTGGAATCAAGTCTGTGGGCTGCTAAGGGGGCTGGCCTGCTGCCAAGAACGGACCAACAGGAGCTCACCATCCAGCGGACCACAGGGAGAACACAAATGCAGACGTACCCCAACTCAAGAAACCAAGGAAAATATGGGTCAACAACTCCAGAGACCTCAAGAGAAGGGCCGATGAAGAAGAAAAGTACATCGGAAAAGGCCATTGTGTAGGAGCCTGACATGATTAAGAGTCATATCCTTGAAAGAGAAGACACCAGGGAGACAAGGGAGACAAGTGTAGCTTCAAGTTAAAAACATCAAAACACTCAGCCAAATCTAAAAGCAGCCATGGGAAGACTGGAAAATGTCCCAAAACTCTCCAAGAAAAGAGGAGAGTGGGGCAGTCCCTTAGGGGACTGACTTCTCTGTGGGATGCACCTTGTGCTCAAGGTCATATTAGGACATGGCCAGTCAATTGCCTAAATGCTAGATGCTCCAAGCTCAGTTCACACATACAGCCCTGAACCTTGACAGCTGTGTTTCTCCTCCCTCCTTTGAATACTGAGAAATAAGAAAACCCAGGACATCAGGCTGCGCGACTGAGGGCTCCTGCTCTGGGGCTGAACAGCTGCAAGATGTACATTGTCATATTTATGGACCGAGTGGCCCGAGTGTCAACTATAGCAGATGAGCAAATGCTCCACAGAGACCAAAGGAAAATAAGGGGAAGAGACAGCTGTCATATGTCCTTCTCCCCCAGTGTTTCAGCATTTTGCCATGCTGGGCTGTCTGGGTGGGTGTGATGCTGCATACGGGGAACTCAGGACATTTTACATGAAGGCAGCTGCGACTGAATTGAAAAACGAACTCTTTGGGGCAGTGAAATTGGCTGCCACTTGTAAGGGACCAAAGGCTGTGAGGACCTTGTCAGCGATTGCTGGAGCTGGCACTGCTGTGTCCTCCCAGCCCACAGTTCCAAAGGCACAGCTCTCAGCCTTATTTGAAAAGAATAACTATTATAACGACAGGGCCGGAGGGAGTGGGACTTTTCTTGTTTTGTGTGGTTAGGGGCTGTTATTGGAAGAGGTATGTTTGCAGTCACATGAACAAAACTGTTGCTGTGACATCTGGGCTCATGGAGACTGATTTTTGTTAAGCAAAACCTCTCCTCTGACAACATGTATTGAAATGAGGTGCTAGGTACTTCTTCCCTACAAAACGAGGCTTTTTTTTTTTAAAAAAATAGTAATTACACATGTTCATTTCAGAGAAAGGAGAGAAATTCAAAAGGGAACATAGCACATTTAAAATGCCAAGATAGAACCCCAGTTTAATGACTCTTCGTCAAGATAAACAATCCTCTGTATAGATGAGCACAGAATTGAAAAATGAGATCTTGCTATACGTGCTAGTCCATAATTTGGTTTTGTTTACTCAACACTACATCTTGAAGAGGCTTCTGTCATAAAAATAGACCATGTCATTTTCTAAAAAAAAAATCAAACAATTTCTTTTCTTTTTCTTTTTGTTTAATTAAAGTTTATTGGGGTGACAATTGTTAGTAAAGTTACATAGATTTCAGGTGTACAATTCTGTATTACATCATCTATAAATCCCATTGTGTGTTCACCACCCAGAGTCAGTTCTCCTTCCATCACCATATATTTGATCCACTTTACCCTCATCTCCCACCCTCCTCCCCGCTTACGCTCTGGTAACCACTAAACTATTGTCTGTGTCTATGAGTTTTTGTTTCTCATTGGTTTATCTTGTTCTTTTGTTGTTTTTGGTTTATGTACCACACATCAGTGAAATCATACGGTTCTCTGCTTTTTCTGCCTGACTTATTTCGCTTAGCATTATAATCTTAAGATCCATCCATGTTGTCACAAATGGTCCTATTTCATCTTTTCTTACCGCTGAATAGTATTCCATTGTGTATATATACCACAACTTCTTTATCCATTCATCTATCGAAGGACATTTTGGTTGTTTCCATGTCTTGGTCACTGTAAATAAAGCTGCAATGAACATTGGAGCACACGTGTCTTTATGTATAAATATTTACAGATTGTTTGGGTAGATACCCAGGAGAGGGATTGCTGGGTCATATGGTAATTCTATTTGTAATTTTTTGAGGAACCTCCACATTGCCTTCCATAGCGGCTGCACCAGTCTGCATTCCCACCGACAGTGTATGAGGGTTCCTTTTTCTCCACAGCCTCTCCAACACTTGTTACTATTTGTCTTGTTGATGATAGCCATTCTGACTGGGGTGAGGTGATATCTCATTGTGGTTTTTATTTGCTTTTCTCTGATGATTAGTGATGTTGAGCATTTTTTCATATGTCTATTTGCCATTTGTATGTCCTCTTTGGAGAAATGTCTCTTCAGGTCGTCTGCCCATTTTTCAATTGGGTTGTTCTTTTTGTTGTTGTTGAGTTTCATGAGTTCCTTGTATATTTTGGATATACAAGGCTCCTTATTGTATGTAAGGGGCTCCTTATCGGAGGCACTGTTTGCACAAATCTTCTCCCATTCAGTTGGTTGCCTCTTTATTTGGTCGATGGTTTCTTTTGCTGTACAGAAGCTTTTAAATTTGATATAGTCCCATTCATTTATTTTAGCTTTTACTTCCCTTGCCTTTGGAGTCAAATTCATAAAATGCTCTTTGAACCCAAGCCTCATAGGTTTAGTACCTATGTTTTCTTTTATGCAGTGTATTGTTTCAGGTCTTATGCTTAAGTCTTTGATCCATTTTGAATTAATTTTGGTACATGGTGACAGTTAGCAGTCCTGGGTCATTCTTTTGTATGTGACTTTCCAATTCTGCCAGCACCATTTATTGAAGAGGCTGTCTTTTCTCCACTGTATGTTTTTTGTTTCTTTGTCAAAAATTATCTGTCCATATTTATGTGATTTTATTTCTGGATTCTCAGTTCTTTTCCATTGGTCTATGTGTCTGTTTTTCTGCCAATACCATGCTGTTTTGATTATTGTTGCCCTGTAGTACAAGCTAAAGTTAGGGAGTGTGATACCTCCAGTATTGTTATTTTTTCTTAAGATGGCTTTGGCTATTTGGGGTCTTCTGTGGTTCCAAACAAATCTGATGATTTTTCATTCTATTTCTTTAAAAAATGCCATTGGGATTTTGATGGGGATTGCATGAAATCTGTATATTGCTTTGGATAACATGGCCATTTTAGCTATGTTGATTCTTCCAATCCATGAGCACGGAATGTCTTTCCATTTCTTTGTGTCTTCTTCAATTTCTTTTAAAAATGTCTTATAGTTTTCAGCATATAGGTCTTTCACATCCTTGGTTAAGTTTATTCCTAGGTATTTTATTCTTTTTGCTGCAATTGCAAAAGGAATTGTTTTTTGTATTTCTTTTTCTGAGATTTCATTGTTAGTATATAGGAATGCAATGGACTTTTGTACATTGATTTTGTAGCCGGAAACTTTACTGTAATCGTTGATTATTTCTAATAGCTTTTTGGTGGAGTCTTTAGGGTTTTCTATATATAGCATCGTGTCATATGCAAAGATTGATAATTTAACTTCTTCATTCCCAATTTGTGTGGCTTTTATTTCTTTCTCTTGCCTGATTGCTCTGGCAAGGACTTCCAACAGTTTGTTGAAAAGCAGAGGTGATAGGGGACAGCCCTGTCGTGTTCCTGAACGTAGAGCAAAGGGCTTCAGTTTTTCACCGTTAATTATGAGATTAGCTGAGGGCTTGTCATATATGGCCTTTATTATATTAAGGTATTTTCCTTCTATACCTATTTCATTAAGTGTTTTAATCATAAATGGATGTTGTATCTTGTCAAACGCTTTTTCTGAATCAATTGGTATAATCATATGATTTTTTCTTTTATTTTGTTTATATGATGTATCACATTGATGGATTTGCGTATGTTGAACCATCCTTGTGCCCCGGGGATGAACCCCATTTGTTCATGATGAATAATCTTTTTAATGCATTGTTGTATTTGATTTGCTAGAATTTTATTTAGGATTTTTGCATCTGTATTCATCAGAGATTTTGGTCTGTATTTTTCTTTTTTTGTGTTGTCATTACCAGGTTTTTGTATCGGGGTAATGTTGACCTCATAAAATGAGTTAGGGAGTACTGTCTCTTCTTCAATTTTTTGGAAGAGTTTGAGCAGGATTGGTATTAGATCCTCTTTGAAGGTTTCGTAGAATTCACTAGTGAAGCCCCCTGGTCCCGGACTTTTGCTTGTGGGAAAGTTTTGGATGAGTGATTCAATTTTGTTACTGGTGATCGGTCTGTTTAGATTTTCCAAGTCTTCATGGTTCAGCCTAGGAAGGCTATATGTTTCTAAGAACTTGTCCATTTCTTCTAGGTTATTGAATTTGGTGGCAAATAGTCCTTCATAGTATTCTTGGATGATACTTTGTATTTCTGTGGCATCCGTGATAACTTCCCCTTTTTCATTGCTGATTTTGTTTATTAGTGTCTTCTCTCTTTTTATCTTAGTGAGCCTCGCCAAGGGTTTGTCAATTTTGTTAATCTTTACAAAGAACCAGCTCTTTGTCACATTAATTTGTTCTATTATCTTTTTGTTCTCTATTTCATTTAGTTCTGCTCTGATTTTTATTATTTCCTTTCTTCTGCTGACCTTGGGTTTCTGTTGTTCTTCTTTTTCTAGTTCTTTAAGGTATAATGTGAGGTTATTTTGTTTTTTTTTTTCTTGTACAGGATAGGCCTGTAATGATATAAATTTCCCTCTTAAAACTGCTTTTGCTGCATCCCAAACATTTTGGTCGGATGTATTTTCATTGTCATTTGTTTCTATGTATCTTTTGATCTCTCCTCTAATTTCTTCTTTGACCCAGTCGTTCTTTAAATGTATGTTGTTTAATCTCCATGTATTTGTGGTTTTTCCTGCTTTCGTTTTGCAGTTGATATCCAATTTCAAAGCCTTGTGATCAGAGAATATGCTTGGTATGATTTCAATCTTCTTAAATTTGCTGAGGCTAGTTTTATTTCCCAATATATGGTTATCCTTGAGAATGTTCCATGTACACTAGAAAAAATGTATAGTCTGATGTTTTAGGATGAAGTGCTCTATATATGTCAATTATGTCCATTTCATCTAATGCGTCATTTAGGGCTGCTGTTTAATTATTTATTTTCTGTTTGGACGATCTATCCATAGCTGTCAATGATGTATTTAGGTCTCCTAGTTTAATTGTGTTTTGGTCAATTTCTCCCTTTTGTTCTGTTAGTAGTTGCTTGGTATATTTTGGTGCTCCCTGATTGGGGGCATAAATATTGATGACTGTTATGTCTTCTTGTTGTATAGTCTCCTTTACCATTATGAAATGTCCATCTTTGTCTTTTGTGACCTTTTTCACCCTGAAGTCTGTTTCATCTGATATCAGTATGGCTACACCTGATTTTCTCTGGATTCAATTTGCTTGGAGTGTCAATTTCCACACTTTCACTTTGAGTCTATGCTTGTCTTTGTAGCTGAGATGCATCTCTTGGAGACAGCATATGGTTGGGTTTAGTTTTGTGATCCAATCTGCTACTCTGTGCCTTTTTATTGGTGAGATCCGTCCATTTACATTTAGGGTGATTATTGATACGTGAGGATTTCTTATCATTCTATCTTTAGTTTTCTGGTAAGGCTGTGTCTGCATTGTTTCTTTGCCTTTTTGTTGTTGTCTGTTATTTCTGTGTGGTGGTATTCTATGATTTTCCCCTCTGTTTCTTCTTTTATTACAGTATATATATATATATATATATACATATATATATATATATATGTATATATATATATATATATATATATATATATATATATATATATATATCAGTTCTGGATATTTTTTGAGTGGTTCCCCTTAAGTTTATGTAAAAGAAAGTTTGATATTTAGAGTATTCCATTTTCTTCAGCACGCATACTTTCTCTATTCCCATATTCAGTTCAGGCCTTTACTCTCCCCCTTTTTATGTTTTGGTTGCCACAAATTGTCCCTGTTGATGGTGGTCGAATAGCCTCCTTTAGTATTTCTTGTAGTGCAGGTTGTGTATTAGAAAATTCAGCTTCTGTATGTCTGGAAAGGTCTTTATTCCTCCTTCATGTCTAAAGGACATCTTTGCTGGGTATATTATTCTTGGCTCATAATTTCTCTCTTTCAATAGTTTGAATATTTTGTTCCACTCCCTCCTGGCTTGTAGAGTTTCCTCTGAGAAATCTGATGATAATCTAATGGGCTTTCCTTTTTAGGTTACCATCTTCTTTTCCCTGGCTGCCTTGAGGATTCTCTCTTTGTCGTTGATTTTAGACAGGTTCAATACAATGTGCATTGGAGAAGGCCTGCTGGGCTTGAGGTAATTAGGTGTTCTATTTGCTTCTTGGATTCGAGGATCCAGTTCTTTCCAGAAGTTTGTGAAGTTCTCATTGACTGTTTGTTTGAATATACTTTCTGTTCCCTTCTTTCTTTCTTCTCCTTCTGGTATGCCCGTTATTCTTATATTGCTCTTTCTTATGGAGTCAGAAAGTTCTTATAGAGTTCTTTCATTTCTTGTAAGTCTCAAGTCTCTTTCTCCTTCCAGCCATGTCATTTCCAGATTTCTATCTTCGATGTCACTGATTCTTTCCTCCATCTGGTCAACTCTACTACCTAAGCTGGCTATTTCATTCTTCATTTCTTCTATTGAGTTCTTAATCTCCAGAAATTCTTTTTGGTTCTTTTTAAAAATTTCAATCTCTTTAGTAAAATGTTCCTGTTGTTCTTTGATTGTGTTTCTGAGTTCATTAAACTGCCTTTCTGTGTTTTCTTGCATCTCATTGAGTTTTTTCAGAACTACAATCTTGAATTCTCTGTCATTTAAGTCACATATTTCATATCTTTAAGTTCATTTTCTGGAGACTTTTCACTTTCTTTCTGAGCTGTCTTGTTGCCTTGGTTATTCATGGCAATTAATGATTTATTATTTCTCTTCCTAGACATCTACAGGCGTGGGTTCTGCAACAGGTTGATAGGAAAAGGTCTTTCTTTTGTTTTCCAGTACGTGTTGGTAGAATGTTTTATTTTCTCTCCGACTGCAGCCTTTTTTTGCTCTCACACTGTAGTGTTATGTTTTCTCTGCACTATTCCAGCTTCTCACACAATGGGGGTATTCCCTGGAAGGCGGGCTTTTCCTCTGTTAACAATTCACCTGGGTCATAGGGCGCCACGTCCGTGTGGGGATGTGGAGAGCTTTTGAAGTTCCAAAGCTCTTCCTGCACCAGATTCAGAGCCCATGTGTTTCAACAGTTCTGTGTACTCTTGCACGGATCCACCCAGATAGGTGGGGACAGGGATGGGGTGAGTTGTGAGAATTGGCCCAGAGCAATGGCGGTGACCACCACCACAGGCAGTCCTGCTTCCACAGCTCCCTCCCCTTTGCCAGAACTAGTTGGGCTGCAGATCTGTGTGCAGACCACAGTTCTCAGAACTGCAAATATTCTGTTCTTTTGATCTGACACTGCTACTCTTCGGCTTCTAGCACTGGGCAGGTGGGGGCGCAGGGCGAGCTCTGGGAGGGTAGGGAGGGGGCGGCTAGTCTCAGTGCCTAAGGCTTCCATTCTCTGCGGCAGTGAGGGCTTAAACCACTGTTTTCAGCCTTCTTCCCTCAGTCTTTGCTCCCTGGTCTCTGCCATGAGCGTTGGGTTCAGCCATGCTATGTGCTGTCCCCTCAGCCCTGTGGGCCATAAATGGAGCCCTAGCAGTCCAAGTTCTTCCCTCTCCCACAGCTGCGGTAGTTCTGGGATGCAGCGAGTTCGGAGCACTGAGCTAGGTCTGCATCCTGCACCTGCGGGGCTTTGTCTCCACACTTCTCCCTTCCCACCTCCCCTGCTCATGTGATTTGCCCACCTTTAGGTGAATTCAGTAGTGGGCCTCTTCATCTTGCCTGTCTGCTGTGCAGGGAGTCCTTTGTGGAGTTATAGTTGCTCAATTTATTGTAAATTCCAGGGGAGATTTCCAGAGGCTCACTTCATGCCGCCATTTTGATGACGTCTCCCAATTTATGTTCAACTACAGTTGACACACAATGTTACATTAGTTCCACGTGTGCAGCATAGTGGTAAGACATTCATATAACTTATGAAGGCCCCCCCACCCATAAGTATAGTCCCCACCTGGCAGCATACACAGTTATTATGATATTATTGACTATCCCCTATGAAATGCTGTCATCACATCCCCGTGACTTCTTTTAAGGTGGAGGGGATTAAGACCCATGTCACCACTTTAATGGCTGCAGGTGCTCTGTAACTTCTTTGTCCCATCAATTCCTGATGGGTCTGTTTCTTTGCTGTAACACTGCATGTTGGTAAATGCTAAGTGAGCACGTGTCTGCAGGTTGGCCAGGGACTCTGAGGAGGAGTGGCTCCAGGTGGAAGTGGGGCCTGTGGCCGACTCTCTCATGATGTCTGGGAAGAACATTATGCTGGTAGCTCAGAAGCTCCATCTCCAGCCAGAATGTCAGAGCCACCGGGAGGAGCTGGTGACCACAGCTCAGCAGATTCTGCTGGCTACCACGAAGGTGAGGCTGATGTCAGCTGGCTGGCCGGTGGGGCTGGGCAGAGAGCTTGTTGCTGTGAGGCTTGGATGGGTCACACTACTCCCACAATGGACACCAGCCCCAGAGAGAGAAGCCTGCCTGTGTTTCTGCCAAGATCACAGGCACAGAGAGTATTACCAATTGAATAAATGCTACATGTGGAAGGTGCCTTAGGGAGCCGGGTAGACATACCGAGTTAGGGTCGGTGACCTTAACTCACGTGGAGCCCCAGCCCCACATATCCACCAATCCCAAATGAGAGGGTATCCCGGAGGGGTTCGTTTCCCACCCTGCCTGTGGCCAGAACCTACGGGGAGAAGCTACAGAAACCGCTGCAGCCCTCAGCTTGTTTGGCAAACCTGCTCCAGGAGGAAAGCTGTGCTCATTGGCCTATCGCTGAGGGGACGGCGGGGCCAGGACAGCCCCGCAGCCTCCGTGTCCCCTGCTCTGCATCTAGACGTGCTGTCATCTGGCACCACATCATGCACCCTGTTAGATTCTATGTGCTGTACATATCAAATATCAGCAATGTGCATCGTTAAACCTTTAGCACTGTGGGTGACTTGCGGGAGCATTTGTAATTTAACAGATCCGCACTGGAGTAAGATGGAAATGGGGAGGTGAGAGAGGCAGAGCCCAGGGCATGGGCACTGCTGACCTGAGAAAAGGGCAAAAAGTGCGGGCTCTTGGAAATGGTTGGGTGCCAGCTCTGTGGCAGGGGCGGGACAGGGCCCAGAGGGGCCATCAGGCTAGGAGCTTTCTCAGGGGCATCTCTCCTACCCCTGCCCCCACCATCCCCATCCAAACACTGAGCCCTTCCTAAACACCTTCTCCGGTTATGTGCCCGTCCCATGCGGACGTTGCCAGCCCCCACTTACCTGGAGATGGACACTCAACCCACGCTGGACCCCACAGGAGCTGTAGCTCCAGTTCAGGAGGCAGTTACTGCAAACGTCTTCCCTAAAGGACACTCCTAGGTGACTTTTTTGGGGGAAGGGGGTGAATTGAGATTCCATTTTCTTTAGTGTTGGGATGTTCGGACCTTCATTTGCAAAATGGGGCGGGGGTAGGGGAGGTCGCTGTCGCTCCGGACACATGTGGGCCTTTTCAAGCGTATCCCCCACTGTCCTCACAGGTGCTGCTACTGGAGGACGCTGCGGCGGCGAGGACCACGGCGCGAGCGGCTGGCCGGTGCCTGACCTGCCTGGACGCGTTGGAGGCAGCGGGCACGCGCTCGCCCCGAGGCCCCTGGGCCGACCTGGCCAGCGCGCTGCTGCGCCTGGGCAACCTGGGCGCGCGCGGGCCTCCCGGGCGCCTGCTGCGGGACCGGGTCCCCGCGCTGCTGGCCGCCGCCCGCGCCCATCCCCAGAGCCGGCGCCGCCTCTTGGCTCTGGCCCGGGAGGTCCTGGGCGAGCTGCTGGCACAGCTGGAGCCCGGCCCCCTGGGGCCCCCGGCCCCCGTGCGCGGTGCGCTGCCTCGGCACCTGCGGCAGCTGCACGCGCTGCTGGCGGCTCCCGGGCCGGAGCGCCTGCCGGGCCGGCTGGATTCGCTGCTGGCCGCGGTGCTCGGGCCCTGCATGCGCCTGGCCGTCGGGGCCACGCCGTCCGAGAGGCTGCGCCTGGTGGCCCGCTGCTGCCGGCTGC
Source organism: Rhinolophus ferrumequinum (assembly GCF_004115265.2). NCBI lineage: Eukaryota > Metazoa > Chordata > Mammalia > Chiroptera > Rhinolophidae > Rhinolophus > Rhinolophus ferrumequinum. The sequence goes on from NW_022680356.1 coordinate 273,989, forward strand.
TAGAGCTGCGGGGGCTGGAGCCCGGGGAGCCGGGGGAGGAGAGCGCGGCGCTGCGGGCGGCCACCGAGGCCCTGTCCCAGGGGGTGCGTGCCGGTCTGCTGCGCCAGATCCTGCGCGCGTTCACCGACATGCACAGTCCTCTGCAAAAGCTGGTCCGGGCCGCCTCAGCGACGACGCCAGTCAGCTCCCCGTGCGACGGCGAGGTCGTGCCTAAGAGCCTCCAGCTTCTCCTTGCGGATTTCCACGACCAGGCCACGCGGATGCTGCGGGTGGCCCACTTGGTCTTGATTTGCTGTCCCCAACAAGAAACCGGCAGAGACTTGGAGGCCACCATGGCAGGCCTCTGGGGGCTTGTGGTGACAGTGCAGCAGCTTTTCTCACAAGGCCGGCAGGGGGCCGGTCTGGACTGGAGCCCTGCCGCCTTGCAGACCCTGCTCCAGGCCTGGGCCAGGGCCTCAGAACGCCTGCTGGCATGTTTCGACGGTGTTCTCTACATTCCTGAGTTCCTAAGCGTGTCCATTGAGGAAATGGCCAAGCACACAGGCTTCTTTTCGTGTGCCTTGAGGAGTGGGGATGGCAGAGGGTTTTCCAGGCTGGTGTCGTATGTGCAGGGCCGGGCCACACACATAGTGCAGGTGATGAGCAGGTACGTGGCCCAAGATCGAGACCCCATCTTCCGAAACGGCCTGAGGGTCTTGATCTGGCAGCTGGATCAAGCCTCCTTGGTCCTGGGTGTGGCCGCAGAGCGCTGCGAGGATGGACACCGGGCTTGGGACACAGAGGCGTGTCTGACGGCGGCGAAGCATCTCATCTGCGCAGCTCAGAGCCTCCGAGATGGATTGGATGGGGCTAACCACCCTGACCTCCTCAGCCCCCTTCGGGACCACGGCCAAATGTTTGACATGTCTCACAGACAGCCTTATTCCCTTCTCCTCAGCCGCCAGGACGCCCCAGCTCCAGGCCTGAAACCCCAGAGGCGGCGTGGGTCGGGGGAAAGTGACCCAGGCACTTGCTATGCCCCCAGGGACCATCTTTCTGGTCCCTTGGTTCCTGACACCTGTACACAGAGTTGGGGGCCTCCACTCCCCGCCACCGAAGAGCTCACCCTCACAGTAGAGAGCAGTGGCCATCAGGCAGTGGCATCAGCTGGCACCAACCCGCAGGAGCAGAGTGCAGCTATGGATACAGCTCAAGAATCCCCGGCAGGGGAGAGACCACTGGGACCGCAGAGGGTGACTGGACTCCAAGAAATCCCAACAACAGCACCTTCTGTTACTGACCTAGAAGGGGAGATGGCACAGTGCATAGCCGCTGCAGCCAACCGGCTTCTGGAAGTGTCTCTCCAGCTGTCTGAGAGAACCAGGGACGCCAGGCAGGGTTTGGTAGCCATGGCTGGTGACTGGTACACTCTGTGTCAACAGCTATTTTGTTGCAACCCAGCAGCTGACCTTCCAGGGAGCATAGCTGTGTTCATGGAGCTTCAGCAGAATTTAGTTTCAATGGTTCAACTAGCAACCAAAAGTGGGCCTGTGGATTTTGGTGAGAAGGACCCTGACTCAACTGGGCACCTAGAAGCACTTTCACAAATGCAAAGCCACCTGGAGGCGGCAGAAAGCCATGCTAAACAGCTGCTGAACAAGGTCCGGGCCTCTGGTGGCCTCCATGCCAGCAGACTATGGGAGGAAAGCTTCAAGGACAAGTGCCTTCTGTGGTCAGTAGCTGTCCAAGAGCTGCTGCAGGGCCTGGAGAGGCTCAGCGGGAGACAAGGGCTGTTCCTGCTGTCCCTGCGACAGGCTGTGAAGGGTCAGCAGGGGCTGCAGGGGGCGCTGGCTCAGATGGCAGACGTGTCCCAGAGGCTGCAGGAGGCGGCCCGGCTGTCTGGCCTCCTGTGTGGGGATGAGCAGGTGAGAGCTGAGCTCTCCTTCCTGTGCAGAGAGGTCCATGTGCTCACAGACGCTCTGCGGGACGTGGCGCAGGCCCTGGCGCCCTCCCCCAGGCCGTCCCCCAGCCTGTCCACGCGCTTCCAACTTCTCTGCCTGGAGCTCACCCTCCAAGCCAAGACCCTGACTGGCCACCTCAGCAGCATCAATGCCGACTATGGACAGGCCCTCGAAGATGCCTTCTGCCCAAGGCTCTCTGTCTGCAAAGACCCCCAGACTGCAGGCCTGAAGCCCCCCAGGCCAGAAAGCTCCCTGCAGAGAATGGTGTCTGGTATTGAAGCTGTGCAGGAGATGGTGGCAGGAGGCCAGGGGTCTGGGCCCTGCCCAGCAGGCCTTCCTGTGGCCTTGGACAGCATTCTTGTCCTCACCAAGGAGGTGGCCCAGAGGGTCCCCATGCTCCGAGAACACCCAGAGGACGGGGGGATGCACATGCTGGACTGGCTGCAGTGGGAGTGGGCGGCCAAGGCCCACCACGCCGTGGCTCAGCTCCAGGCCTGGCAAGGTGGCCACACGGAGGCCTGTAGACTCCTGGCTGGCTGCTTGAAGCCCAGTGACAGACAAGACCTCGCCCCGCCCCAGCTCCTCTGCTGGGAGGGAGCCTCAGGAGCGGCTGCAGCGGGCAGTGTGGATTCTCAGGGTGCCACCCCAGGGAGCTCAGCGGGGACCTGCACTGCTGGTCCAGATGTTCCCGGGACAACCGAAGCACACCTGGACGTGGTAGGACAGTCGCATCTGCTCTCCTCCCTGTCCTCAGCCCTCTTTCTAGTAACCAAAGCCCACTGCCAAGTTCCCGGGGAAGCTGTGTTGGTGGCCCCGTGGGAAAGCCTGCTCTGGCAGGCAGGGCAGGCAGCCTGTGAGAGCCCAGGCTCGGGAGTCAGACCTCCTGGGCTGCAGGCCACGGCGTGCAGTTCTGACACCGCACAGAAGCTTTGCAGCTATTTACACTCACGATTCTAGTCGAGAAAATGGGAATCTGATAGTTTCCTGGCGGAGGGTGAATGAAAGCATCCACATAAAATACTGGCCCTTGCCTGGCACATAGTGAGTGCCTTGCAGTGGGGCCATGATCTCTGACTTCCAGCTGGAAGTGGTTCCCCTGCCGTGACTGACAGCTCAGGCCACCTTGAGCTCCGTGATGGTACCGTCCTGCTCTGCTCAGGGTTCTTTTGTTTGCAAGTGGCAGGGATCCAAGTAGAATCAGCAAAAGGAAAGATTTGTTGGAAGGGTGCTGGGTCTGTTGAGCACCCTCCACACACAGGGCACAAGGCAGGACAGCTGGGCATCGTGCAGCCCCAACACCTGACTTACTTGCATGGATGGTGAGCAGAGGGAGACACAGTGGGTGCAGTGCCCGAGAAGTTCCCTAGCAGACGGCTCAGCCAGCGTTTTGGGCACAAACTCATCTGTCCCCTTTGTGACCTTATGCTTGGTGTCCCAGACCCTCCAAACCCATATAGGACAGCTGCTCATGTGAGAACCTTAGCTCTGCAGTCCCGAGGCGCCTGGCCTGACCCCACCCATGGCTGCTTGGCTGAGGAGTATGTGACAAGCACTGGACACAGCTGATCAGCAGGGGGGTGGAAGGACACTGGCACAGGCAGGTGTGTCCACGCCCGGAGCAGCTACCCTTTGATTTCCATTCCTCTCTTGCTGAAACACCTGCTACATTCAATATTTACATATATTTACAGCCTTGGACCAAACAAGGTCGTGAACTTAACTCCCTATTTAGATAGAGTTCACTGTCACGTCTGTGACTGTGTGCTTTTCCCACAGCTGCATCTATCCCATACAGGTGTTAGTATGCTTTGTGGGGTGCCAGGGTAGATGTGGGGTGGCGGGGAGGTTCCTGCACCATGCTCTCCTCCTCTCCCCACATGGGGCACAGCCCCTGCCCCCAGGAGCTTGGGATCTGGCTGGTGAGGCAGTGCGTGGTCAAGGCCACTCCTGACTGTTGTCACTGGAATTACCACCAATCGGAGGACAGCTTGTGTGGGTGTCTGAGTCTGGAGGAGGCTCAGGGAGGGTCCCGCAGGCCCCTGCATGACTAGGGTGGCTCTCTTCTCACAAGACAATATACCCGAGTTAATAGGGGAAATCTCTACTGTTCACAGCAGAACTGCCATGTCCTTTCGTGTAGGAGGTGGAAGTGTTGGGGTTCCCACAGGCGGGACATTCAGGGGGCCCTGATTTCAGAATCCACCATTTCTTCCTTCTCCCAGGTGAGGCCTGAAAATTCACGGAGGGAAAGGGACTGTGACATTTCAACTATCCTGCGGTCTGAGTATGCCCAGTCTTGTCCCACTTTATGCAAATTCTCGATGGATGGACCAGGGTGACGGGGATGCACTGTTTCCTCTTTGCATCATCTTCCTGTCTATTTGGAAAAGAGGCTGAGAGTGGACAGCCTGCTGGGAGCCGGGAACCCTCCTGGTCCCTGCTCTTCTTTAAAACACGACAGAAAGGCCACTAACTGCCCTCGCAGTTGAAAAGTTCTGAGGCGAGGCGTCTCATTAGCTCTGTCTTCTTCCCACAGCACAGGCCCGGCGGCACCCCTCCCCAGCTCCCCAGCTGCCCAGCCTGGCCGCTCACCGGGCTGGACCAGCCTCTCGCGGAGGACGGCAGCGCAGACAGTGGGGACAGAATCACCCAGATGACCCGGCAGATGGCCGAGGACGTGTTCCTAATGGCTCAGAGTTTGAGCAGCAGAGGACGTGGCTTGGTACTTGGCCTTCAGGGGGCTGCAGGGGTGGGCTGATGGGCGCCCAGCTCTTAGTGTTTTCACGTGCTCTCCTCTTTCTCTGTCTGGTGCATCACACACGTCTCTTCACGTCTCCCTGCCCTCCTCTTTGGGGTTCAATCACTACGGTTTTGTCTTATTCCACCAGGGGAGATAAGTTCACAAAAGCTGCGATTTTGTAAAAGCGAGGACTCATTTGTATCCCAGGAGAGTGAACTGAGGGGGCCACTTCCATATCTCAAAATCCCCAAGTACAGGAGCGAGGGCTGCAGCCTGCACAGGACACTGGTCACAGATGGGGGGAGGGGCTGCCTCCCACGGGTTTGGAGGCCAGCTCCCATCCTGTGCGACCTGTCCTGACTGTCTCGGGCCCTCAGTTCAGTTTAGGAAGCATTGTTTAACATCCACACAGCAGCCCCACTTACTGAGTGGCGAGCAGAGGAAGGGGGCAACGGCCCCAAAGCCATTCAGACAGCCTCCCGTAGGTCTGCCGGCTGCCAATGGCTCGAACACACGGCTGGGCCCTGTGGGCCCCATTTCTCATGCTGGGCAGGACAGGGGGCTAGACGAGAAGCTGGATGCCAGGGTGCCCCTAACCAGGTGACTGCCCAGCCAGACCCAGCAGCCCCACCACACTCAGCCCTGTCATTGTCCCCTCCCGCCTCCCCACCCCGTCCCACCTCAACCAGCCAGTGGCCCCAAGGTCATTAGGTCAGACATGGCAGTAGCTACCCCTTCTTGCTGACTGCCGTTCTCTTCCCAAACATCTCTGATACCCTAATTTCTATGGAACTTGAGTGCTGGCCATGCTGTGTGGCTGAGGGCCCTGGCATTTGCAAACCCTGGATCCCACGGAGTTCCCTGGGGAATGTCCCAGAGCGAGGCAGCAAAGGCAGGCCTAAGGGAGGCTTACGCCTGGTGAGAAGGGGGGACATGCAGAATTCCCCCCAAACCCTCACATGCCTGTCTTCACACCGACCAGGTTTCAACCACCAAAGTGCCTGGTGCTCCTGGGCCAAACAGAGAAAAGAATTTGAGACGGCGGTTGTGGGGGGGGGGGCATGGGCCACACAGGGGAGGGGGCCCAGGATTCCTGACACGGAGCCGGGAGCTTCTGTGACGTCACCTGGGGGGCCCGTTGGAGGTCTTCAGCATGGGGTTGTAGTGGAGCTGGAGGAAGGCGAGACGATGGGCACAGGTGTCCCCTGAGAGGCACAGAGGTCAGCGTGTCCTTCCTTGGCAGAGGTCTACACGACGCTGTTCTCTGGTCTGTTTTCTCTGGCCCCTCTGAGACCCGGGTTATGAGTTCTGGAGTATTCCAGCTTGAGCTCCACAGTTGAGCCCTTCCCCTTTGCACATGGAGGTGACCTCACTAAAGACTTCCCATGACGTCATGGTGTCTCAAATCAGCGTTTGCTCAACACATACTTGTTGAAGCCGAGACGGCCGGCTTCGCATGCGCAGTACAAGAAGGGGGAGCCAGCGCGGGTGTCGCTGGAAGAATGGGGCTGGCAGTCAAATCCTGCCCATCCCCTCAGTGCCCACCCCTCATGCATCAGGGGTTCCCTGGCTGGGCAGGTGCAGTGGGAGGCAGGCCCCCTTTGAGTGTTTGCTGACTGCCCCCAGCTCTGCTCCCCTCACTCCACACTGTGGGGAGCCCTGGCCCTGCCTCCTTGGGGGCCAGTGGAAGGTTCCAGCCACAGAGCCCTGGCCCATCCCTGACCTCTCCTGCTCCCTCTGGCCTTTGCGTACCTGGCAGGGAGCCTGCCCCACTGTCCCCAGCAAACTTCCTATGGGAGTAGTAAGCGTCTTCATACCTTGTTGGTTCATGGCTGGCATCACCCATCTGGACGTGTGGACTGGGTGTGGGAGGAAGGGTCCTGCCCGTCCCTGCAGGCGGGCTGTACCAGAGCACGCGTGGCCTTCCCTGGGTTTCCCCTTCCAGCCCGCATCCACTTTCCTGTGGCCTGTCAAAGGCCACGGCCTGCTTGTCCAGACCGATGGGAGGGGTTTTATTTGGGTTCAGCTGGTCAGCCCGGCTTTTATCCTATTAGCTGTCTCAGTAGTCGAGACTTTATTGGAGTAGACGGGCCCGTGGCTTTCAAAAAGGAAGAGTTTGGAGACTGATGACCTGGTCCAAACCTCTCTTTCCAAATGAAGAAAACCACAGCCTGGAAAGATTAAAATTTCGGCTGACTAGTAGGCAGCTTCTGCCATCAGCCCATCAAGTGTTAGTCCCCTTATGGGGTCTCCACATGTGACTGTTGTCCTTCACACCTTTGCTCCAGCCAAGACCCTCTTCAACGGGACGGTTCCCACATCTGGTCCTTAGGGCTGCATTTCTGCCCTGGGCCTACCGAACACCAGCTCTGAGCTCAGCGCAGGCAGCTCCTGAGACAAGGGTTGGGTCATGCCGGGGACTGCTGCCCCCACAGAGACAGGCCGGCCAGCTGGTTCTGCTGGTTTCCAGGGCGACAGTTTTCCTGCTGACCCAGGAGGGGCTCCTGACCCCTTAGGAGGAGGTTCAGGTCAAGTTGAAGTGTTCGCTCTGGGGCTGGAGCAGAGCTGCCAGGCATGCTGGCTCTTTACAGTGTGTCACTGACTTCTCAGGGGAAACGGTGATGGCACTGTCTGCCTGCATTCACTCCATCATTTCTTTTGACACAGACCAAAGAGGAGCTCATTGCCTCTGCGAGGAAGGTTGCGATGTCGGGACAAAGCTTCGCCCAACTTCTCCACATTGTCGCTGAGAGCTGCACTGATGCCAGGTGTTTGCAGGAGCTTCTGTGCGCCCTGGAGCAGGTGCAGACCACGAGCAACCAGCTCCACATCATCTCTAGGTGGGGACATTGTGGGGACACTGTGGGGACGGGTGTGGGGACGGGTATGGGACTCTGTGGGGACGGGTGTGGGGACACTGAGGATGCTGTGCGGATGGTTGTGGGGACATTGTGGGGACACTGGGGGGGATGACTGTGCGGATGGGTGTGAGGACACTGTGGGGACGGGTGTGGGACGCTGTGGGGACGGGTGTGGGACGCTGTGGGGATGGCTGTGTTTGTGTTGATAATATTGCACGTTGTAATGTGAGTATGGGACGGTTTCGTTTCAGCCCGAGTCCCTTAACATCTGCAGTGCACACTAGTCAGTAACAAATCTTTACTGGTAATATTCTGATGTGATGGAAAGCTTGATAGTTAAAACTGTCATCAATCACTGTGACACATGAAAACATCACCAAGACCAGAGGGTATAAACTGTGTTTAACCTAAAAATAAAACCTGGTCACTGTTCTCTAGGAAATAATGTTTCAGGTACCAGGTCATTCCAGATTAGCCACGCACACTTTTCTGCTGCAGGTACAGGACCTGTGATCAATCGCCGAATTTCAAATAGGGGGTAGTTGTCAGGGTGCTCCGGGCTGTTTGCGTTAGGCGTGGTAAGACTCACAAACGTGGAAATGACTCAGGAAGGAAGAAGACCTTCACAGACCCTAGAAAGAGGATGCTGTGCAGGGCCTGTCAGCAGCAGGAGTGACGGGAAACAGGCCAGAGACTCACTGGTTTCCTGGGAAGGAATGCGCGAGGCTTAGGGTAGGCTCTGCAGTGCAAGGCTGTCCCCACGTATGTGGGACCTGGCCATGATGGTGGGGTGTGCATTTGCTCGGTTAGTTTGCATATGGGAGGTGCATTTGCAGACGGTCATTGAGTATCTCTGGGAATTGAACCCCTGGAAGGGGCCGTCTTCCCAACGTCAGCAGGGGCCCAAGATGCTGGCGCACCAGAATAAAGATAAGACGGAGTGGATCACACAGGAGTGTCTGTCAAGCTCTTGATCCTCTAAAAGTCCTGAGATTTCATCCAAGTTCACCACTTAAGTCTCATGGTGTCTTCGTTTTCAATGGTGATAAACAACTTGTGTCACTGAATTCAGTTATGTTCAGTTTAAAACAGAAACTGTTGAGGTGTGTGATTCCCTCAGAAAGTACCAGCCCGATCTTTGGTTAGAACCTTTGCTCCAAGTCCTGAATGAAACAAAATGTCTCGTTGCCTTTCATCCTATGTGGATGCTGCCATTTGTTCTGCACTTCTCTGCAGTTATGTTCATTAAAAACATGCCTCCTCTTGTTAACGTACAGATAATGCATGAGTATCCAAATCTACATTTTATTTTCAACTGTTAAACGGCACCTTTAGAACAGCCTTTCTCTGACAGTCCCCACAAAGGCTCATGGTGTTACCTTCTGGTGCCTGCATTTGAGATGGTGTAATGTCAGCTGCTTTCCTCCCATAAACTCCAAGTGTGAAGGCCTCCCTGGCAAGAAGCAAGTCCTCTGAGGAGCTCCTGGTGGGAAATGCACAGCAGGTCCTCCACGCCGTTGGCAAGACCATGAAGGCTGCAGAGGCCGCGAGCCTCAGGGTGAGTGCTGGTCTCAAGCTGCATTGGTGTAGAGCACACGTGCATGGCACTGTCTCAGGTCACAGGTCGAGAGGAACATGATACACTGTAGACATTCTCAGCAAACTCTACCTTCTTAGCTATTAAATTCAACCCTTCCTTCTCGAACCTGCCACCTGGTTTCGTGAGTTTCAGGTTGGCTGATTTCTATCCACTTACTTTCAGCTTCACTGATTCTATCTTCAGCTGTGTCCATTCTGCTAATGAGCCTGTCAAAGCATTCTTCGTCTACTACTGTGGTTTTTCTTAGTTTTAGCATTTCTGTTCGATTGTTGCTAACAGTTTGCATCTCCGTGCTAAAATTCTCCATCTGTCCATGCATTTTGTCTACTTTTCCCACTAACATCAGCAATATATTAACCACGGTTATTTTAAACTTCCTACCTGATAGTGTCAACATGTGGCTCATATCTGAGTTTGGGTTTTTTGATTCCTTGTCTCTCAACAGTGGACTGTTTTTCTCTGCCCCCCGCCCCTTTTTGCATGTCTCATAATTTCCATTGAAAACTTGACTTTATATGTAGACTGTCAGAGATGAAATGAATAGTGTCCATGCCTGAAAATGGGCCTCCTCACTTAGACCTTTCACATGGGGTGAGTCAGGGCAGTCAGGAGTTGAGCTGAGTGTGGGTGTTATTGTTATAGTGACCCTTCAGGGCACCACTGGCTTCAAATTTCCTAGCATTACTTTTGTGTGTAGTTGGGGGTTTGGATTTTTATTAACATTCCTGCGCTACTCTCATCTTGAGGCTTGCCTTGTGAGTGTGCACCTCAGAGCTGCTCTTCTCCAGGTTCCTGTGTCTCCCATAGCTTACTTGTCACTTGTGACTTGAGGCCTGGAGAGGAGAGGGTGGCGTTCATCACTGTCCTCATTCAGCTCAATCGTAGGTAGGCCCGGTGTCCCAGGTCTCAGGATTGGGGCTTTCTCAGTGATTCTGCTTCTCCCTTAGCAATAGGGGATTTTCAGCAGTATGAATCCAGGATGATTTTCTGCTTCTTCCCCAGGGGTAGACCCTGTATTGTATTCCCTTTCTACAATTGACCTATGCCCTAGGGATGATGGTTTGCTGTCCTTCCCTTAGTGACTTCAGGCTTTTGTTCCATTAGGAAACAATGTGGGCAGAGCTTTGGGGTCCTTGTCACAGTGGTGGCTGCTTCCCTCCCCCACAGCCCGCACTGCAAGGAGCCATTCCCGACCACCTGTCCTACCCTGAGTCTTTCTCACAGTCCCAGGGAGGGCCTAGAGAAAGCCTGAGAGCAGGTGTTCAAGAAAAGTTATGATTTTGTGGATTATCTGACTTTTTCTTGTTGTTAGGGTGGGAGCAAGACTCTTTCCAGGTTTCTGTATCCTGAGCAGAGGATGGAAATGGGAAACATTTGAGTGCCTAAGAGAACACTGCCCAGGGCCTTGACAGGAGCTGACATGGGCATCGTTCTACCTGTGAGATGCATCTCTGTCCCCTTCACTTCTACCAAGTTCTCCCATATCTGGCTCCTTCTATTCTTTAGGCACCACATTAAATTCTAAACTACTGTATCTAAACTACATCACACCCAGTTTTCTCTATTTTAGTGCCGTGTACGATTCCTTTGTAACACTTATCAGTTCGTAGTTATATTTCTCTGTTTTCTTCCCCTGGCAATTATGTATTTGTCTGGCTCTTTTATTAGGATGTAAACTCCATGAAGCCACAGGCCTGGACCAGTGGGCTGTTGTATGGGGGTGCTGAGTACACAGAAGGAGAATTTTTCATTTCAACTTTTGAGAAACTGTGTACCAGTTAAGACCACAGAGTTTATAAAATAGACACACCCAGGGAAAAGCATTTGAAAACTGTGCCTATTTTAGCTACAAGTTCCGGAGTCTCTTGAATCTGAAGAAGGCTGAGAGGAAAGCTGGGGTCCAGCCCTTGTGTAGCAGTGTCTTTCCCCTAAGCACAACCACAGCCTCCTACTGACCCTGAGGCACCAGCTGACCGGCCAGTCCCCACGCCCCAATCTCCAGGCCACCCAGAGCAGGACAGCCTGAGAGTAAGGCCAAGTGTCCACCTGTGACCCAGCTTAACTTAGGCTAATGGCGAGACGCACGGAGAGTTTTCATAGAGCAAAATGGATAGGCAAGGTCCAAAAGGAGGCAGAATTAGGGGTAAAGAGATTTGTTTTTGTTTACTACATTCTCAGAACGTTCCATTGTGACAACGTAAGATCCTTTGCTCTGTTGTGCTTCTCCTTCAACCCTGAGGACCTCTTCAAACACCATTCCTCGGTTTCTGGTAAATGAGGGCTAGAAAGTCAGAAAAGCAGCTCCCACTCCCCACTCCTCTCGGAGCACTCCCCCAAGAGCTCCATCCAGCAGACAGGGGAGCCCACGGCCATCCAGTGCTGAACTCTGTCTGTCTCCTGCAGGGTTTGAGACACCCGTCCCCTGATCCGGAGGAACTGGACGTCGTTGCCTTGTGCATGCGGTGGAGGCGGAAACTGCTCCGGCACAGGCTTCGGGAAACTCGGAACCTGGCGGGTGGCGAGCTGGGCCTGCGCACCGCGAGCGCTGACCCTGCCCCCTCAACTCGCGGCCCTGGGGCCCCGGTTCCGGAAGCTGTATGAAAGCTAACAGAAGTTCTCCGAGTCGGACTCTGTTGACGTGGACGCTGGCTGCCCATGGGTACCAGCCTGTGGGGACACAGGTGACACGGCGGATTGGAGGGGTGCTCACTGTCATCAGTATCCCATCTTGGCACTGTGTGTGCTAGGCCTCGCCCTGTCACTGTCATCCTTCCTGTGCGGTGAGGAGCTCTCCAGCGATGGCACCGCCGGAGTTTCAGCGCCACCTTCCTGGAAGCGGGTGGCAGCAAGGAGACTGCTAACACCAGCTCCTGGAACAGCCGGCGACACGACTCAGTGAAGCCCGGGCTCGGTGCAAGCAGCACACCCCTTGGGACATCTGAGGAGCCTCTCTGAGCCCGTGTTCAAATGAAATAGAAACCGGTGCCTCACAGTAAACACCGACCTGTGTTGCCCCACCTGCTGCGCTGGCCGCCGGGGCTGCCACGCTGACCTCTGGGGACTTCCGGAAGGCAGGCTGACCTTTAGCATGTCCATGGGCCGCAGAGCTCAGTTCGCACAACTCATACGCGGAAAGCAGTGGTTTCTATGCCTTTACAGCACTGCGGGTGGTGGGGGGGCCTGCAGCTTTGTGTGGGTCCTGGGGTGACCCCCAACCACACTTGCTGGTCTCTGGTGCTGTGTCCACACCTGGGTACACTGTGACCCTCTCTTTTTGGCTGGGAAGTGCTCCCAGGGAGCATCAAGCACCCGCCTTCACAGACTTGGCTTCTCCTCAGCTCTTAACAGCTGACGAGCATCAGGGGACCCCTTCCCTGGCTTTTGCTGCGTGGTCACCTCGTGCTGTCAGAGGGCACCATGCCACACAGGAACAGTGAGTGCCCAGAGAATCAGGACGGAGCAAAACTGCTCGTTGGCGTGGCTGCTCCACAGAGTGAGGGGGCGTCCCAGAATCTCAGAAAGGATCCAGCTGCCACAACCCACCGTCCCCCAGAAAACATGTGGGCACCCGTCTCCACTTGCTTGTCTTTTCCTCAGAATTTTCAGGGATGAGAGGAAAAGCTTCCTTCACCCCAGTCCTCTCCTGCCTGGCCCTACATGACACTCTGGTCATCAACATATTGAGGGGGACAGAGGGACCCAGACAGTCATTTAGAACCAGGCTACTGGACTGCTGCAAAATCCCACTTTTGAGTGTCAAAGCTGAGTGTTACCTTTATTCCCTTTGTGGTCTTTGTAACAAATGATAACGGTCTCTCCCACTCCTCTGTCCACAGTCCTAGAAGGATGGATGTCACAAGCCAATGAGGCAAGTTCGCAAACTCAGAAAGACAAGAGAAATCCCATAAGTGATCTTAAAAACAACACACCTTTTAAAGGCCATTTCAGATGCTACCTCAGGGGTGGAGACAGAGCTAGGATGTAGAGAGGACTCGCTTACCTTTGGGAAAAGCACATCTGCAGGTATTAAGGATACTCGGGTCCCTCCAGCGGTCTGCTGTGCTGCTTGCCTAGATCAATGGAAAATCGGCTTGTCTTCGGTTATGGCTAATACACCCCTATTGGAATTCTGATTTGCTTTATAGGAACGCCTTGGTCTTTCCACTTTCTTGGGTGCCACCATGATGGCAGTGATGCCCATATTCACTGCTCTGATCCCACCTCCCGCAGTTGGCTGTCTGGCAGATCCCAGAAAGAGTTATTAGCATTTTTCTTACTCTACATACTCCGTGTACAGTGGAAGATGACTTTAAGTGTGTGAGCCTTTCCCAAGCTTTTCTAAGTAGAAACCAATTTATTCAGTCAATAAGTATGTATTGAGCATTGTATTAATGGTGTCCAAGGATGTGTTGTAGTGAAAAGAAATGATGTATGTGGACATGTCATGGTGAGTAATATTAAATAGCTGCTGCTGGGATGCATTTGCTTCTGGCTGGTCCCCTACTTTAGCTTAAGGCAAAATTGTCACACCTTGCATAAATTCGAGTTCTCTATCCTTTCTAACCTGCAATTACCAGACAAAGCGGGGAATTTACAATCATCTTGTCTGAAGTCCCTTTCAAGAGTAAAAAAAAATTGGATTTTAATTCTCCAGATAAAACGAAAGCTTTGTCTGCCTGTAAATACCATGTGCTGAGTGGACGTGACGTTTGCTGTTATGTGAGGGAGCCTGTGCAGAGTCACCCAAGACGATGCTGACTAGCCTCCTAATGGGAGGGGAGCAGCCCATTTGCAGGCAGTGAGGGATCAAGGATCTCTTTACCGCCCACTTCACAAAACCCAGACCACGATTCTGTAGCCCCGAGAAGGGTCTGGAGAGGCTACTGAAAAACAGTCACTCCCAGTTGTGTTTTGTGAAACCTGAGAACACCATGACTTGGGAAGTTGCTGGATGAGCAAATGAAAGGGATTTCGAGGAGAGGCATTTGTGCCAAGGGAGTGAGTTGTCACCAGAGTTGGGGCTCACTCTTCCAAGAGTCTGTGAGTGCTCAGGCCAGGCGCTCGGCTGGGCCGGTGTGTGCAAAGCCCAGTGCTGTCGGCGGCATGCAACCTCATCTCTGACAAGGAGGTGAGAGCCAGCTCCTGGGGACAAGGAGCGTCCTGCATCCCGCTGGTGGTTGGGCTGAGATGCCTGTGAACACCCAGCCAGCACACACTGGGGTCTGGCTGTAATTGCTGTGAACACTTGGGGGCGCTGCAACGCTGAGCGGATGGACGTGGCATCCGAGGGTGAGGGCAGCAGCACCCCCAGTGTGAAGACGGTGGAGGGGTACACTGCTGGGCCTCTGTGTCCATCACGCGTTTCTTCTGTTCCTTGGACTTTCTATGTTCTGTGCCCTGGATCATGTGATCATCAACACAGGGCAGTGTGACTTTGCAGTGTGACTTCGCCGTCGTCACTGAAGAAGCCATCCGCCTTAACCATCTCTGGAACTCAACATCCATCAGCGGACTCTATGTGCTGAAATCGCGGCAAGTCTCCATTTTGTGATGAGGAAGCGACGCCTGGTGACGCCCGGACTTACCTACTGTCATATGGCTCGGGGGACGGTGCCAGTTCCCAGGGACGGAGTGTCCACCACAAGCAAGGCTGGGGCGCCCTCACTTGAGACGGAACACATTCGAACAAGAAGCAGGAAAACTTCTCCTAATGAGGTCCCCTGACCTAGGAAGAAGCTTGACAGTGGCCTTGTCGTTACTCAGGACTGTGGGGGAGGAATGGCCAGGCTCTCGGGGTGAGACTCTAATTTGACCCTTAGCAGCACGTTTGCCAGCAGCCTCAGATGCAGACTCTCCAAGAAAACTAAGCTAAGCTAAGGCAATGTGCTTCCTGGAGGAGGCCGCAGTAGGAGGGGGCCTTAGAGCAGTCCATCGCTGTGCTACTGCAGCAGCCTCTGTGGCCAAGGGAACAACGAAGGACAAGCTCACTGCCACCCCCTCGTGTGAGTACACGGCTCCCTGTACTGTCTTTCAGTGCCAAAGATTTGTTAAAGCAAAGCCATGCACTGCCAGACAGATATTATTAGAAACATTTTTATTTAAAGTCAGACATGCAAAGGTGTCACAGATAAACAATGACAGGAACTCGCAATAACACAATGTAACTTAGAAAGTGATTAGTCAGCGAGAACAAATAATAGACGGTCCTGATCTTACCAAGTGATCTGCTCATCCTCACGCAGACTAATTTATTGATTCAGCAAAACAGCCTTTGTTGGAAACTTTTGAACAGTAGAGTAACAATTTAGCTAGTCTACTAAATTGGTATCTCCTAAAACCTCCCAGAGTGAAAACAATCAAGGCAGTATTTCCCTAACATTTGAGGTACAAACTGGGGAACTGAAATAATAAGTCTACGAAGATCAAGAAAACCCCATCTCATACTGAATAGGTTCACGTGGATTTCAGCCCACAGGTGGTGCTTCTAGATCTATTGTAAGTCTGGACGCAGCTCCCCACTACACACACACACACACACACACACACACACACACAGGCAGCCAGATACACGTGCATACACACATGTATATACACATGCACATGGCATCCGAGGACACAAGTGCCACCAGTGTCTTTGCCATGTGCAGGCACAGAAGCCCTAGACTAAGAACACAGTGGCCTGGGCCCTGCCACCCGGGTCTTTGCTGAGCCTTCCTGTATCCTGTGTAGGGGAGCCGTAGGTTTAGGGCAGGGAGTATAAAGGTTTTTTTAAACTTTGGCAAGTTAAGTGTACAAGTAACTAGTTCTTGATTGTCACTTTCATAAGGAAGTATCACTCTACCACTTGAAAGATATTCTAACTTATTTGACTTCCCTCTCAAACATTTGGAGGGCAAACTCCTGTAAAACACAGGTGGACTAGAACTTCTTACCTGTAATATGGTTCGTTTATTATTTTCCACCTTCTCTATTTAAAACACATACAGAAGGTAGAGTCTGTCACTGACAACTGACCCCAAGATCTTGCTCGTAATGGAGCTGTGGGAAAAGGGTTTTTTAAAAAAATTGGGCCTCTATATACTTAATTCCTTTACAATACACTCTATACCATGTTTCCCCCAAAATAAGACCAGGTCTTACGTTAAGCTTTGCTCCCAAAGACGCATTAGGGCTTATGTTCAGGGGATGTCATCCTGAAAAATCATGCTAGGGCTTATTTTCCAGTTAGTTGTCATTTTTGGGGAAACACAGTAACAGACCCGATAAAACAGTATTTATTACCTAATGCAACCAGTCACCGATTCCAGGAGATGCAGCCAGGAAGTCACGAGGAGGCTGAAACTGGGAAGGGCAGCAATGGAAGAACTATGAAAGGTCACCAAGAGCACACATGTGTCATGTCATTAGGGCCAAGGCTGAGACCAGCCCCCTCGTGTTCCCAATTCCTACGCACGGAATTTCGTGAACGCTGGACAGTGCAGAGGCTGAGAGGAATAAAATGATTCATTTGAAATTCGCGCTGGGGGAGAGCTCTGCGGACCCCCTGGACCCCCAAAAAGATGCACCAGTGGGTCAGAGCAAACAAACTAAGCCTGGAACACCACTGGAGGCAAAGGGACAAGATGAAACTGTCCTACTTCGGACACATGGTGACAAGGCCGGGTTCTCCGGGAAAGACAAGAATGCTGGGAAAACAGGAGGCAGAGGGGAGACAAAGGCCAAACGTGAGATGGACTGACTCCATAAAAAAAGCCAGAGGCTCAGTCTCCAGGAGCTGAGAGGGGCTGCTGGGGACAGGACACTGTGGACGTCACTCATTCGTGGGGTCACCAGGAGGCACAGCCGACTCAATGGCACGTCACACACAGAGAGTAATGAGTCAAGAAGTATGGGGCCTGATAATTCACAAAACTGATTTTTTGGTAAAATGCTACAATTAGTTGTACATTAACTTTTAAAAATAAATTCTAAGTTTAAAAAAGCGAGAGATTCAAGGATGAATAGAGCTATAAAATACTGTACCAAGAACTCAGTCTCATTTGAAGAAACAGATGTCCGCTGTGTCCACACGGTTCTGCCGCAGGGGCAGTGAAGGCCGTGTGAGGACCAAACACAGGACCCACGTTTACAGTCCAATTCAGGACTTGAAGAGTCAATTACTGTTCATGGTGTTAGGGGGAAAAAAAAGTTAAATGCTACTGGAAATTCACTAGGTTAGGCACATCTTCATAATTTTAGTTGATATCTTGAGGAGAACTGAGAGGTGGAAGTTAGAGAAATACATTTAAAAATAAAAACGTAAGACTCTGGTTATACAGTTCTTTGTCACAGAAAGAGTCTTTCGTAAATCTATCGGAATAAATCACTGATGTATCCAAACATCTGCAGGGAAGCAGTCAAGTTACCTCGTAGGTCTGGAGCATTCTTAAGAGTTACGGATTACTGTAGAAACGTTTAACTCCTACGGAACACTGTACCTTCCCAGTGCGCGGCTGATGGGCGAGGGGAGAAGGTAAGGGCCTGTGTCTACAGAAAAAGGTCTAAGTTATGAACTGTATTTCTTCTACTGCAATCTGTGGCTTTGTCACATCTGACAGCACCTGTGAAATCTAAACCTGGATGGATTCAGGGAGCAATCAAGATGCAGTTAATAAAGCACCCACTGTGTGCCTAGAGCTAGGTTTGTTGCTATGGGGAAACAGAAAAGTAAGAAGACACATGGGACCTGCTTTAAAAGCACAAAATACTGTTTAAAATGTGCTTTATTAACTTTTATTTAAAAATTAGAAACTCTAAACATTCTGTTGATGTTAATCTAAGGCCCTTAGGTCTGTATCCTCCTTTCTTGGGTCTCTGCCCTTCCCAAGAAAGGGAGGCAAATCTGGGCTTTGTTACAACTGATAGATACTGCTGATAACGTAATATACTCAAAACAAAATCCGAGTGATACAGCAAACGGCAGCTGCTGACACTGGTTCTGCAAATCACATTAAGCTACTTGACAAAAAGGCATAATGTAAATGCTACATCATGGCACATCTGGGAGGAAAACAGCCTTAAACACTCAGGCCCTGTTTGGTCACATTTTGTCGAAGCTTGGATTTCCTAAACCCAGAATTATTTAAACTAAGTTTGCTAATGACTGCTATGTGCTACTAGACTTTGTTTTGAGCATATTGATTACCAAATGCTTCCAATCCATTTTTGAAAAGACCATTACAAGCCTTCATTTTAAAAACTGACAGAAAGCCCACCTACTGAATGTTGCAGGGGCCTTGTCAGTGGACGGCCTGACTGCAGATCCCTGTTTGAGGTGGAGCCCCCCAGCCCAGAGCAGGAACTCGGGGAGCATCTCCACCAGAAGACTCTGTGTCGTGCAGATGGAAAGATTTTGCCAAACCCTCACATCTAGGCCCCTGGCACTTCCAAACGTCAAGTTGCCATTAACCAAAGGAAAATGATACCTTTATGAAGCAAGTCACTCCCCAAAACTTGCAGAAACATATACCAAGAGATGGGCATGAGGAGCTGTTGTTTCTGAGAGCCCAGGGCTCATACTGAACAAGCTGGCCACTCTGCCCACACGACACGCTCGAACTGAGCACACGCACCACATAGCACGCACGGTCACAGCACTGTGGGTGCCCCACCAATGTCCAACCTACACAGCTCTCACGAAGGAAGTCCTTTGTCTTCCTGACACACAGTGTGAAAGAACACTGCTAACGTGATGGGTTAACATTCTCTGGAGCAACTTCTCAGGCAATTCTCCTGTGTCTTCAATGTGTATCATCCGAAACTCCACAAATTTGGTGAAACACACAAACCATATCATGTTCTTTGGGACTTTGTACAACTTCATGCACCCTATTGGGAGTGTAATGATTATGTCTGTGAAAGTCACAAAGCAATTTTATCTTTACAAACACTTTAATAACTCACTCACTCCTTACATCAAATCTGTGGGCAGTCACAAGTATACCCACTTCACAGGGAAGGAACTAGACACTGAGATAAAATGCCTATAAATCCATTCAGAACAAGAATAGGAATTCATGGCCTTCAAACCTCCTGCCCTAATATGTTCGCCTCTCCTCCCTCTCCTAATTAATTCAGCAGAGTGCCATCTGTGAATATGCATACAGGGTTCCTTTAGCAATCAACCATTCTTCCCTTCTTACAAGAAGTAGGACTAGCAAGAAAAACTGAAAGCCCTATGCAAGTTAAAAGAGACAAACCTGAGCAAAGATGATTTCCTAATCAGGCTGTTTTGGCTGAGCCTGACTCTGGGGCTTGGCGCACATGGCTGGGTCACATAGGGATCCCTGGCAGAAGCAGACCTAACTGCTGAGGGGGTCTTTGAATCACTCCAACATTTGGTTCATTTTCAAGGTTCAGAATGAGGTCCTAACTGGGAAAGCTCCAGAGGCAGGAGTGTGGAGCAAAAACTAAGCAAGACATGGGAAGTCATCACTGAATTCAAATTATGATCACCCGGGAATCCCGTCAACACCCTGCTCTAACCGTGTTCAACACCCACGTGAGCTGGTACGAACAGCTGTCACATCTTCCAGACTCTTAAGACACAAGTTATACCTATTACCTATAAATATTTGGCTTCTAAGAACAGAGAAGCCAGAGAAGAACAGAGAAGTACACTTTTCAGTGTACTAGTGTAAATCAAATTCCATGGATTCTAAAATCACCATTCACTATAAAGAGGAGCTTATTCATTGGGGAAAATGGCTGCTTGTTAAATTTTGGTGAGAAAATAGGAAAAAAAAAAGAATATTAAAATAATCCAGGTTGACCGGCTATAAAAGAATATCCCCTAAAGTTACCTCAATTAAGAAAGCATCACAAATAGAAATCATTATTTTAAACATAAATAAAACATTTTCATATAAAATATAGTTAAAATTTTAAAGTTAAGTCCAAACTGTCTTGTGAAATAGCCTCTAGGACACCAGTTGATATAATAGGGACTCAAGAATACAGAGTAAATGAACATATTTTACACTCATGGTTTTTAATCCTTACTTTTTAATTAATCTTTTACTCTCTCTCTTAGTAGTAAAAAAAGAGTCTGTTAAGAATTTGGATTCTATTTTCATCTCTGACAAGGATAGAAAGAAAAATAGATAATCTTTTTTTCTGTCAGTTTTATCCATTTTATTGACTTTTCAATGAACAATAAAATTTGTTTGGACAGCAAATCAGAAAATACTTTCTATGGTGGCTTTAAACTGCATTTGTAATCTCAAAATGATATCCAGAGCCATTTTAGGGAACAATGTAACCAAAGCAGAAATAGCAGGCCTTCCCAGTCCCGCCAGCCCCACGGACGTCGGTGGGCGGAGGCGTTCCCCTAACTGCAGTCCCACGGATCCGCGCCCACAGCAAGACGGTAAAGGCAGAAGCGAGCGGAAAGGATGGCACTGACCTTAAACCACACGCCACCTGAGTGTCGGGTGCCCACAGAAACACTCTGCTCTGTATTTTTGACATCACTTCTCAAGGGTATTTGTTTTCATCCAAGGACTTTTTTCCTGCACTTTCATTATCTTTTATGATGAAAGGCTCCTTTTCAAATTACTGGAATTGTTACCAAAAATACTGCCGTAAGCTCCAGCTCAAGACATGAATGTCACCGTAATACTTAGTTTCTGTTATAAATAATAACTGTATAAAACAAATAGGGCTATTATTTTATACTGCAATAAATACACAAGAATGAATATATATTATTTTTCATAAAAATACAATTTATAACCAATTTAGGAGATTTCCAAACTATGAGGACATGAAATCCTTCCTGTCATAGCCCACCAGTCACATGGGATCTGGGAGTTTCTTTATTGTTAGGCACACAGCTGAATATACCATCTCTGTGTTTTCCTCCTATTTAAGAAAAAATATGGAACCTGCACATTTAAAACATTATCAATGCAGTAATCGGTACAGACTCTCACGGGATCTTTTCAAATTTTGTTAAGAATTGCTAAGATCATGATGAATACAATTATTGCAGCTACATCATTTGAAAAAGTAATATAAATTATGGTGCTAAAGACAAAAAACATCACAACACACAAACATCACAATGTGACAGCAGTTAACTCACAACTATTTAATAGGAAAAATTAAATTTAAAAAGTTATGTTAGAGGACTTGGGAAGTTTTCACTTTAGCAAAACAATCTATGTATTTCCAACTTCTATGATACAGTAAAATACTTTTAAAAGATATGACATTCAAATGCTTCATTTACACAAATAATATCGCCCACACTAATAAAAGTGATGCCTTACATGAACTGCTCTGCTAATTGTGATTAAAAAATGCTTTCTTTACTTCATTTTACATTTTAGCTAGCAGTTAGCATTCCATATGAATCGGGTATGTATTGACAAATAGAGAGGGTCCCAGTCAAAATACTGTTTCCCAAAAGGTACATATTGCTCCAAACTACAACCATATAAAAGTGGTCATTAATTATCCAAATTATGAAAGACAACTGGCAGATATTCAGGTGGAGTTGAGTTCATGACGGTTTATTTACAACGGAAGTACTTTTACTAAAGCTAACATGATCTATAAGTTTCTATGTCAATTACTACAGTCTCTTTTAAAGTTATAAAAATATTATATAAAATGCCACAGGCTTTAGAGGATATAACTTCATGTGGTTCTGATACTAGCAGCTGAAAAGTGTTTATAATTTAAAAATAAATAAACTATAGAGGTAAACCAGTTACAAAACAGCAGAGGACTGCAATAGTCACAAGACTGAAAAGAACTGCCTAATTACACAATAGCTAGCAAAATGGTGAAGCAGTTGGATCAAAAGTTTTAAAAACCTCTCTCAGAGACTTGTCATCTGTTTCCCTACTGGGGCCATCATCGGGGGTGGGGCTCAGCTGTCCCGGCTGCTGTGACTGCCTTGGGTCGCTGTACTGGGGTCTAATCAAGCCTGTCAGCGCCTGGACGGGGAGACTGTGCAGTGCGGGGCCCTGGCCAGCACAGGCGCTCCCGGGGGCATCTGCCTGTGGGTCAGCGGGCCCATCGACAGTGCCTTCCGTGTCCGGAGTGCTTTTCTGTGGCAGGACTGCCTCCCCAGGAGAAGGCTCCTTTCTGTCACTACTTCCTGTCTTGTGGTTCTCCGCAGTCCCTGCTGCTGGCTCTGATGCAGGTGACGCAGCCTGCTCCCTAGGGTCATACAAACCAGTGCCACTGAGAGCTGAACAGGGAGGCCCCAGTGGAAGGGCAGCTGAAGCGGGCTGTTTAGGGGTGCACGGAGGCCCAGCCCCGGGCCCCAAGCTGCCACTCCCTGTCCCTGAGGGCTGCGAGGCTGCGTGAGGCCCAGGCCCACTCTGTGACGCGTGTGACTGCTTCACCACCGCCTGCTGAGCCGCCCTGCTGTGCAGCCTGTGAAGTCTGGGATCACATTTTCTTTGCAGCCGAGGGTCTCCTAATTTACTTGGACTGTGCGAGTCCCCACACTGTTCCGGGTGGCCCTCTCTGTTGGCTGTATTAGTTTTGGCTTTGGCTGCTAATTTTGAATCGACGGGCACTGCGCTGGGGTGAAGATCGCGTTTCGCATCCCACAACTTACTGAGCCTTTGGTCAGCGATAAGCGGGGGCAGAGGTAAACTGATCGACGACACGGGGTCGGGCTTAGGCAAAGGGACCGGGAGCAAGTCTTCTGGAGCCCACACGATGTGTTTTGCGAAGTTGGGCTTGGTAAGGATAATGTCCATTTTAATGTGACTGAACTGTCTCAGCTGTGACCTTGGATCCTGGAGCACGACACTGGGGGAAGCGTCCAGAGGTATCAAGGAAGCCTTTTCTCTCAGCTCTCTTTCCATGTCCTCCTCCTCCTCATCTCCTCTCCTGTGTTTGACGTCAGCGCCAGCACCTGCGTGACGTAAACCGCACTTTGCTGCACCAGCGGAGGGGCCAACATGCCCACTCCCATCCCCTCTCAGCCTCCTGGGGTCCCATGCCAGCCTGAGACCCCGGGCAGCAGACTCAGACTTCCTACCGTCGTGCCTTGGGACAGTCCTAAGTCGAGGGTCAACGACCTGGCTCCCTTTACTCTTCTCTTTAGCAAGTCTCGGGTCAGCAGGGGTACTGGATTCTGAAGAAGGCTGCTGACTCCTTAAAGTTTCTGTCTGTTTCTGCAGTGTTTTCAGGATTGACTTGACACTGCTTCCTTCTTCCTCTTCACTACTGGAATACCAGTTAACAGTGTCATCTAAATGCAGACAAACACTCATTATAAAAAAGGAAGCATTCATATTAGACCTTAATTAAGATAAAAAACACATACTATTGCTGAAATAAGTGAGGTCTAACTTCAAGAAAGTACATCACAGAAGTACCAGTTTCAACACTAGAACAAGGTAAGATGCCAGGTATTGTAATGATCAATTCTGACACTATACTCCATAAAGAGCGAGCTGTGACATTGGAACATGTGCCATGTCCTTACAGCCAGAGAAAGTCAGGGCCTTTCATTCCAACGGGTCCAAGGGAACTCATGGAGTGTGTGACATGCCGGGAAGTGGGGTGGGGGGGGGGTAGATAGTCTGTGAAAAGAACACTAGTGCTTTGGATCTCTTTAAGCCAAGCAATCCTTAAACTCTGGATTTATCAATGCAGCAGGGAGAGATATAAAAAAATATTTGGAAAGAAAACAGAACACTGATAATATATATGGTTGAGGAACTGAGCAAATGAGGGGCAAGGTGGAGGCTTTTGTGTTTATACTTTACTACATTTTCAGATGTTTGATCTATGTGAATATATTAGCTACTCAAACATTAAATTAAAAATAACAAATAAGAGGAACATCCTCGAGTTTATATACTTGTCCTTCCTGAGAACACTCTGGGGCTTACTCCCGAAGCCCACTTAACCCTCCCTCGTGTGTTAGACACGAAATTGTGCTTAACTACCAGAGGCCTACTCTCTCGAGAGCAGGAGGGATTAGAGCGTGATTACTCTCCATTCAGACACACGGGCTGGCTGACTTTCCCCCACCCTAGAATATCCCGGATTGACACACTATCATCATCTCATTTTAACTCCTCGCACTGCTCACTAATGTGTTTCCACTACATGGAACTCGTGTTACACATTTAGTTTGCACAGAGCAGTGCTCACAAGACGAGCGGTGGCATTTAGGGTGGGGTGTGGCTTACGATGGAATACACTATGTCACTATGGCAAGAAGTTTTACTGGTATCTCAGTGTCTGGAAAGATGGCTTCTGGATACCAGGTCCCTTTACTTCTTCTCCTTGACCTCCAGGAAGCCCAGAGCTGGGCTTCTGATTCACTTCGAGTGTTTCTGAACATTAACTTCACTCCTCATAGAATTTGTTACCTGATCCCAATATGTAAGAAGCTACTTTAGTCTCACTTTCATATTAATATATTTTATAAGCAGTTAAATCCTTTTTGCCATGAGAATAGATATAGTACAGAAGGAAAGTAGAACAGCAGAAACAGGCCAACAGATAGCAGATATTATATAGGAAATGATGGTTAACAGCTTTTTATCAAAGGGCAGCTAAGATTTATAAAGATATTAAACTTTATAAAAATAGTGCTCGCTCCGGCAGCACATATACTAAAATTGGAACGATACAGAGAAGATTAGCATGGCCTCTGTGCAAGGATGACACACAAATTTGAGAAGCGTTCCATATTTTTCCAGTTTCTTAGCCTACTTGTCATGGTATTTTTCTGTAGAATGCATCTTCCAATAGTTTTATTATTTAGAAGTTTTTTCCCCCCACAAAACTGTCTGTGTTTTGGGCTTAATAAATTTGAAACTGCTGATAAAGAGAAAACTTTATAAAATAAACACAAACACGAAAAACCTAGTGGGTCAAGACTTTTTCTGTATGCAGAGAAAGCAGCCCTCATAAAACATCACCAATTGTATATTATAGTATAAAATTTTATATCATCTAGAAAAGTTTTAATCTTGTCTATGAAAACATAAAACTCTCTAAGACCTTATAGAAAGATTACCATTAAATGGTCGTTTCTTAAAATTAAGTTTTAGTGCTTAAAGGAATGAATATAAACTGTATAGGAAATTAACAGGAATCCTTCATTTCCCTGCATATAAATAAAGTTAATATTACCTTCTTTGAAAATATAACAAATAATGTTCATATAATAAACAGCCTATAGCTACCTAGTGTTACCTAGTTTTGCATAGTTATTCATAAATTTTGTTTAAGAATGGTCAAAACTTATCAATTTTGTAATTCATGAGAACGGGATGCTTTAAACTTTTCTCTGCTTAACTGAACTAATTGCTGTACATTTATCAATATCAAAACTACTAAGTAAACTTAGTGTCTCCACATAATCTTTTATATTAAAAAATAATATTCCTTGGGGTGGCCAGTTAGCTCAGTTGGTTAGAGTGTGGTGCTAATAACACCAAGGTGGCCAGTTCGATCCCCGCATGGGCCAATGTGAGCTGCGCCCTCCTTAAAAAAAGAAATTCATTCATAATATAGCAGAACCTGAAGTATACAGACTACGCCCATCAAAATTTCTCTAATATCTGAACTTGGTCTAGAAGTCAAAATTCCTGAACAAGACGGTGGCCTATTCCTTTCCTTCCAAAAAAAAACCCCAAAAAGGCCTTGTAGAGAGTCTGCTCACCCGGGCCTCCTACTCTAGCTTCAGATTTACTCACTGCTTCCAGTCAAGGCCTTGGCAGTGACTCACTAAGGCACTGATGGTCCTGGAGACCACAGACCATCCCAACAAGACAAGACCGGAGCTTACAAGGTGAACTGGAAATAAGAGTAGACCATTCAGAGCAACCCAGTTCTCAAACTTTAACCTAGTCAAGGGCTGAGTGACCCAAACAGGAGAGAAGCTTAACACCTGACATACCTTCTTCCTTGCTTGGTGCCCTCTGAGGCTGGATGCTGCTTTGTTCTTCATCTTCTTGGTACTTCTGAGTAAGTCGGACAAAAAGAGCTCTCTGCACTGCGGGGAGGAGCCCTGGTGCAGGCAGGGGTCCGTGGCCTGTCATGTTGCTGCTGTCATCATACCCACTCCCATGGTTTGGTGAGTCTTGACCAATGGGAGGCTGATGCTGGGCAAACTCACCGTGCCACATCCCATCTACACATGAAACACGGAGACACGCAGTGAGTTAGCACAAAACTCCACTAGAGAATACCACAGCGAGTATAAGAAATTGAAGCTCTAATAATGATATTTGATGGTCAAATTACTGTGATTGTACATATTTTTAAGTCATCTAAAGCTTGATTGTTACAAGTGTTTGGTTAAATTTAAAATGTATTTTAAGGTCTCAATTTCACCACATTTTACTTAGCTTTATTTAAAACATACATTCTTATCACGCTTTAAATGGAAAACAGGACTCCAAATTTTACATTAGAAATGAGTTATTTCAAAAGGTAAACTTACCACTAGAGTTACTGGGCGGCTGAAAACTGTGTACAGCATGTTGTGAGTAGTAATTCTCATAAAACTCGGCGGGGTTCTGTAGGGACTCATAACTGGCGCTGAGCTGCATTTCACCAGGACCCTGTGGGTGTGACGAGCCTGGAGAACAGTGATTCTCTCTGGGAACATTCATCACATGCTCTGCAAAGCCCGGGCAGTGGTAGGTACCACTCATACTTGGTGCTGTCAAAGGTGCTTCCGGAGGCACAAATACTGCAGCGTGACTGTGAGGACCCACAGCCCCAGGTGGAGCAGGTGGCGCAGGTGGGCTCTGTGGCATGGATCCTGCACACGGGTGACGTCCAGGGGAGCCTGGGTGCGTCACAGGACTGCTGTGCTCCTGAGACATATTAGCTCCAGCACCTGGACTTGACCCAGAACTATAGATGTGCTGAGGATGCGGGCTGCTTTCCTGAAATTGTGGACCTGGTGGTGAGGCACTGCTGTAAAATGCTGGTGGCCTGCAAACAGAAAGAACAGTATTTCCTGGTTCCAAGGAAAGCAGCAAACAAGCATGCTAAATTTCTGAATAGATATTCCTTACGTGTATTTTTCTGTATCAGAATTGGATACTAAGAAGCAATTTATTCTGTATTATTTATAACTGGAAACACCAACATGTAGATCCTGCTTTCATTTTAGCCCATAGTTTTCTTAATTGCTGCTACTATCAGCTGTTCTAGAACTTACTCATTGTTGATATTTCGCAAAATATGCAAAGTACAAAGATAATCACCTCTAATCCTACTGCCCAGAGGCAAATGCTTTGATTGGTCCTGTTCTAGTCCTGACTGCTGTGTGGAATTTCTGAGTTGTGCTAAGGACCCGTAGGGAAAGCCCCATGGCAGGAAGCAGAGGGTAAGGGGGCCACAGAGGAAGTGGGAAGTAGAGGTGCATGTCAGACAGCTGCTATCTCTACCTAAGCTTACTTACATGATTAACGTGGATACAAGTGAGTGTCTTAATAAGAATTTCTCGGGGACAAAATGCCACCATTTTTGAAAATTTTAACTTACTTCTTCCCAATCTTATGTGCTAAATCCACAGTAGGTTTTACAACTATTTCAAAAAGAGATGGAATTTTCTTGAAATCATCTGAGAGCTCTGTCTGAAAATCATCTTCAGGATCGGAGAAGGGGACGTGCTCTGGTGGGGTTGGCAGGAGCCCCACTCCTGGAGGTGGCTTGGGAAGAGGGGTTATGCCGCGCTTCCTAAGCTCTTCTAACTCTCTTTCATCCTCATTTGTGGGTCCCTCTTCAGTATTCAACACCTAAAAATAATTGGCAAAGATGACCATTTTAAAACAAGCTTCCTTCCTCACATTTAAAATCGTGAAGACTTCAGTAAACTAATTTTGTTAATAGAAAAATACTAAGTTGAAATGGGTCAGAGATAGCTAACTCAGTTTTGATAAAGAGAATGAGGTTCAAAGAGGTAAAGGATATTTTTCAAAGTAAATTAGCTTTTTAATGGCACAACAGGATGAGAATGAAAGATTAATTCCTAGTCCATTATTTCTGTGTTTCTAACACACCTATTAATGAAACATATTAGGATGGTGCAAAAGTAATTGTGGTTTAACAGGTTAAAAATAATTGCAAAACACACAATTACTTTTGCACTAACCTAATAAATAACAAGTCCTTGGGTGGTCAGCAGTTTTATAAAACATGATTCAAGTCAAATGAATCTGTAAAGAGAACTAACAAATAATCAAGGTGCAAAATTATTACTCACTTTGTCCAAAAGTTTCTTTGTTTCTTTAGTCAGATCATCATGTGAAAATTTACACTTGTCTCCTTGGTAACATTTTGCCCCACTATGATAGAACTTGCATGGAAATTCATGTAAACAAAAATATTAAGGAATAGACCAAACAAAATCAAACTCTAGTATTTTGCAACCAAAAAACATAACTGCTGGATAAAGAAGACTGTATTACTACGTACTACACTGAATTTTCTATAATCACATCAGACAACTTGTTTCATTTTAAGATTAAATATTTTAGTTATGCAGCAAAACATTTAAAAAATCTTAACTCTCTCTTACTTTATTAAAACTAGAAAACATTTCTTAAAGAAAAAGTACTTATAATGGTTATAGCAAATACTATAGTATTTTAACTATGTAATCCCTGTTGCTTCCTACAATGAAATAAAATATCACACAGAACAAATACATTTTATATTAGGTTGGTGCACAAGTAATTGCAGTTTAAAAGCTTAAAAGTAATTGCAAAAACCGCAATTACTTTTGCACCAACCTAATAGTGTTTATTATCTATGAAGAAAATAAGGGGTTTAATATGTCAAGTTAAAGTCAAGCATCCCAAAAGTAAGAGCTATAGTCTCATCTTACTTATGATTTTGGAGACAAACGTCTAAAGAAAATATTAAACCTAGAAGTACCGTGAAAAATACACCATTTTCAGGTAGTGTATGTTCAGGGAATTCCGGGGTTGTTTTAGGAAATTTATTACTGTAATCATCACACTGATAATATCAAAAGAGAAAAATCATACAATCATCTTAGCAATTTTAAGAGGCAACTGACAAAATTCAAAATCCTCTTTTTCGATTTAAAAAGCTCTTGGTAAAATAAGAATATACATAAGTTGATTTCAAAAAACTATAGCCACAAGCCAATGCAAAAGCGTGTATTATATGCAACAATCACTATTATTTAACATTATTCTGGACATGTAGCCAATACAATTAAAATTAAATAGGACATAGAAATGATTATTTATAAATGGCATGATCCTAGGGGAAAAAAAAACAAGAATAGACTGAAAGCTTTCGGAAACAGTTCAATAAGGTATCTGGTTTCTAAAGAAATTTGTCAAATCTGAAAAGTTATTTCTTTTTCTTGAATAAATCAAATTTATCATAACATTTTGATAAAGAAAGGAGAATTATTTGCCCTACTAAATATCAAACACGCTCTTACAGAGGGGAGAGGTCAAACAACACTATGTATGATAGTCATATAGAAACAGAGCTGTGCACACAGGGATATTTAGGATCTAGGATTAATGCTGCCATTTTAAATTGGTGAAGATGAGACACCAAGTTAACCAAGTTATTTTTGGAAAAAAGTAAGCTCCTTACTGCGCCTCATATATTAAAATAGAATCTATATGAATTAAAGATGTATTAAATAAAAAATATAAATTTACAATCATAGCTGGATCACATTTTAATAAAAATTTTTATAAAAAATTATGTGTAAAAACATATACATGTATACATCCACTCACACATACACACATTAGCACAGAAAAAAAAAGTGACTTTATGCCATATTGTTAGCATGGTTATATCTGAAGAGTTGAGATTACTTAGGGTTTTTTTAAAGTTAGTTGGAAAATTATCAAACATACCAAAGTAGAGAGAATAATACAATGAGCTTCCTCATGCTGGCCACGTCAATTCAATTTCCATCATCTGGCAATTTGGTGAGGTCTATGCCACCCCCACACTCTCCTCACAACTCTCCCTAAAAAACACTGGAGTGTTGCAAGTATAATCCAAATATATTTAATCTGTAAATATCTCCACATTTATGCCAAACAGATAAGGAATATTTTTCTTAAGTCACAACCTTATTATCAATCTGAAAAAGTCACACATTAATTTTATCCACTACCCTGTCAACATATAAAATTTTCGGACTGTTTCCAAAAATGCCTTTTTATAACTGCTTTGTTCATATTAGGATCCAGACATGATCCACAAATGGCATCTCGTTAGTATACCTCTCAAGTTCCTTCATTAATCTCTAGGAGTTCCCCTCCCCTTTTATTTTTGTATCATTTATTTGTTAATTTTCATATTTTCACAGGTGTTAAAAGACTCCCGATTGCATCATATCGAGAGGCATTTAATGTCTGGTTGCTTCTTTTTAGTGCTAAGACTGATCAATTGGTGCAGGCGTTAGTCAGCTCAACTAATCCATTATAAAGTTTCTCATCAATTTTTCACCTAATGATTTTAGCAGTCATCAGCAATCACTGCCCAGATCCATTAATTCATCCGAATTTGCGAAATGGTAGGACTGCTACGTCAGAGGGTGAATGCTTGTGTAATTCTGCCAGATGATGACAAGCTTCCCTCCACAAGGATGCACCATTTTGCATTCTCACCAACAAGGTCTGAGTGTATCTACTTTTTTACAGCCTTGCTAACATATTTTGCTGTCACATTTTTATTTTTTGGCAGGGAGGGGGTTTGCAAATCAGATAGCTGCAAATGGTATCTCAGTGCATAGTTTAAATTGCATTCCTCTTATTATTATGAAAAAGACTGAGCATCTTTTCATACGTTTTGGGGCCATTTGCATTTTTCTCTTTCTGAATTATCTTGCCCCATTTTTCTTCTCCATGTTTAGAAACTCATATATTGAGCTGTTATCTTTTTGTAAGTGATGTAAGTTGCAAACAACTTTTCCCATTTTATTATTTACCTTTTACTTTGCTTAGGACACATTTTTGTTATTATGCAAATTTAAAAATTTTTATGTAGTCAAATTTTCAATCTTTTCCCTTATTGCTTCTGGATTTTAAGTCACACTTGGAAAAGTTTTTACATTATTTTTTTTTAACTAGACAAGGCTATTTTAAAATTTATCTGGAAAAGTAAACATGAGAATCTACCAAATATCACAGTGTGCTGGTGAGGCCGAAACAATCATAGCAAAGCAACACAAACACGAGGGTAAACAGACCCACAGAGCCAAACACAATGTCTAGAGCAAAAGCGAACGTATAACATTTCATCATGATAAAGATGGAGTTTCAGATGGAGGGGGCAGGAAGGCTCCACAAATCCTAAAAGGTACAAGTAACCAGCTAGATATTTTGGGGTGAGGGGGTTAACAAGGAAAGTACACCATACATATATGCTTTTAAAAGGACTATATACATTCGAGGGCTGACAATTAAGTTCATGAACTTGCCACCGTGCACTTCCATTGGCAGCACTGTACAAACAACTCGGTAAGGTTTTATAACCTTGGTATATCAGTGTCTCACAGCTGTGTTCGTGTCGACATGTGGCGGTGTCTTGATGTGTGGCGTTTATTATCGTTGTTGCATGTTTTTGTGTGCCATTGCAAGAATATCTGAGCTTGCATTAGAGCAATGAAGAAACATTGAATTTCTTGTAAAACTTGGCAAAAGTGGAAGTGCAATCAGGGACATGTTAGTCCAAGTTTATGGGGATAATGCCATGAAGAAAACAGCAGTGTACAAAACAATTAAACGTTTTTCTAAGGGGAGAGAACGTGTCATTGATGAAGACAGGTCGGGGCAGTCAGTAATGAGCAGAACTGATGAAAACATTGCAAACATTCATCAAATTGTGCATCAAAATCGTCGGCTGACTGTGAGAAGCATAGCCAACCAAGTAAACATTGATAGAGAAACAGGAAAATCTTAACTGAACATCTTGGCATGAGAAAGGTATGTGCGAAAATGATCCCGAAGGACCTCACCGATGAACAAAAGCAAAGGAGAGTTGACATTTGCCAAGACCTTTTGCAGAGGCAAGACGATGTTTTGGGCCGTGTTATCACTGGTGATAAAACATGGGTGTACCAATATGATCCTGAAACAAAGCGTCAAAGTGCACAATGGAAGTCAGCCAATTCTCCATGACCAAAAAAGTTCCGTCAGTCCAAATCCAGAGTCAAAACGATGTTGCTAACCTTTTTTGATATCAGAGGGATTATTCATTATGAATTTGTACCAACTGGACAAACAGTTAACCAAGTTCACTATTTGGAAGTGCTGAAAAGGCTGCATGAAAAAGTTAGATGACCTGAACTTTTCACCAACAATTCATGGCTCTTGCATCACAACAATGCACCAGCTCACACGGCACTGTCTGTGAGGGAGTTTTTAGCCAGTGAACAAATAACTGTATTGGAACACCCTCCCTATTCACCTGATCTGGCTCCCAATGACGTCTTTCTTTACCCAAAGATAAAGGAAATATTGAAAGGAAGACATTTTGATGACATTGAGGACATCAAGGGTAATACGACGGCAGCTCTGATGGCCATTCCAGGAAAAGAGTTCCAAAATTGCTTTGAAGGGTGGACTAAGCACTGGCGTCAGCACACAGCCTCCCCAGGGGAGTACTCTGAAGTTACCATAAAGCTACTCAGCAATGAGGTATGTAGCACTTTTTCTAGGATGAGTTCGTGAACTTAATTGTCAGACCTCATACAGTAAAAAGCAATTTGGATGGGGAGCAGGAGTACAATTTAGATGTATAGATTTCCTAAAAAAGAAGTAGGGAAGTATTTATCACTGGGGGTAAGATTTGATGAGACTTTGATTTTATAATATTCCACAACAATTTATTAAGTAAAATAATTAAGTCATAGAATAAATATTTTGCTAACTACTCCTTCAGGAAGCACAGTCTATTGAAATACTTATAAGCTGAGTATATTAAATATAATACAAAGTACCTTTATTTCTTTCACAGATTTTTTTTCCAAAGGGAAGTTATTCCATTTCCCTAAAGAATAAACTCAGTTTGCCCTTTTGAAGTATAAGGGCTGATTTTACTTGGTTTATGTAATGTGCTATTTAAAATTTAAAACCAAACGAGCATTTCTGGGTTGTACTTAACGATTTTTAAAACCCTCAATGATGCTTTCACACCTCAATATGCTGGTTAACTATTTTCAGTAAAGGATATTATGCATGTAAATGCAGTTCTCTCCTTTGGTACAGTATCCTTGTAAATAAAATTTGCAGATCTCTTTTCTCTTCTCCAACTCTGCATCATGGTCAAATTTACATTGTTCTCCCTGTTCACAAAAAGAAAAGGAAGGAAGGAAGAGAAAAAAGAAACCATTGGACTGTTTTCTCCATGGAATTTCACAGTGTACTCATAAATATGGTTCTATCTTCAGTTTTTAAATGATGAGCTAATAATAACTCAAACAGTCCCTGGAGTTCCTGCCCAAGATGGTGAGCATGGCTCCGTGCAGAGGCAGCACAGTGAGGTGGCCTCAGGGGACCCCGCCTGGGTCCCACCAGCACTCACATGTCCAGCTGAGCTACTGTGGGGACTCATTTAACCCTCTGGTGTGGCCACATTTACAATTGGGACAATAACTATTTCCTAGGGTCACTGTAAAGACTAAGACATTTAATATTAGTAACCATTTGCCACACAGTGAGCACTGTGTTTGTTAAAAAAAAACTCTGGTTTCAACAAATTATAATGTTGTCCCAGAATATAATTAAATGATTTCTGGTGTACAGTATTTCCATGCAAGATACATTTTGAAGAACCAGATTTATTACAACTATATGAGAAAAGAAAGAACTAACCAACCCCCAAAAGACTTAAATATTAAAGAGTACTTTGGAAATAAAAGTGTTTATGATATTCCTATGAATTTACCTTAATACATCTCCCTTCCAGAAAATATTTACAGATTTGTTTTCCTTTGTGTTCCACCGTGTGCTGATTGATAAATTCCTGAGTCATAACCTTCCATTTTTTCCCTGGTTTATTATACTGCAAAAAAAAAATCATTTAAATATAACATGAAATATTAAATAGGTACTAAAATGTATAGCCATACATACCAGGAAAAGAATATATATTTACAGAAAATGTAATAGCTACTATAAAGATTAAAAGATGTTAAGAGTTTTAGGGCCAACAGAATTAGTAAGCGTTTAGAATCCATCAAAAGATTGCTTGTTCTGTGACCATCCTTGAGCTCTCAAGAAAGTGAGCTTGGACGTGCAGGGATCCCTGAAAAGGCTAGGACTGGCGGTGGACATGCTGACCACTGAGCACGCCTACTTGCCCTGGACAGGCCTTCCCCAGTCCCTCCTGAATATGGCTGCTGCCTTGGGCTCTGGCACTGTCCTGTTTGTTTCCAGAATCACAAGAAGAAATCTCTCATGATAGCCAATAAACTGAGGCAGTCAGTAATGTATTTTAATCTTATAACATATTTTAAAATAGTTCAAATCTGATGAATGCAAAAGAAAGAACTTACTGATATTCTATTACACGACAGAATGTTTTCGTTGCAGCCCACACCTGTAAACATCTAAAAAGTTAGTGCTTGAAGGAGTCATTAGAGCTAATTTAATACCATATGTCCTCTCCTTCTACTGATTAGCAAACCCGAGCTCAGAGGCAGGCGGTCACTTACTCTACGCCATGCTTTTCCAGAAGCTGATTTTTCCAGGTACAGAGTGATGGATATAGGTAGGAGGAGGCTTTCTTAGAAGCAAAGCACCACACTAATTTGGTCTAGAGAGAGCAGCACATTCCAGAGGTCTGCTGGTGTAGGAAGATGGACAGGCAGCGTATAACCACCCAGAAATCCTCAGCTTGTTTCCCAAGCTGCTGTCTCATGGAACATTAAGCAGCCTTCTTTGTGCCTAAGCTGCTCAGAACCTTTATACATTAGTGTCAACTCAGAGACCTGAGGGTAGAGCAGCGTGTGCAGGGTTTCACAAGCTTATCTGAGCTTTTTTCAGTCACACCTATTTACATCTCCCTAATTAATATTCTAAGGAGTACATATGAAGACATCCATGCCCATTATCTTTAAGCCTACAGATCGGAAAACCAAGCATTTTCCAGTTACAATATATTGCTATCTCCTTGCTCTCAATCAAAGGTGCAGCTTTCTATCTCAGCCTTGCTCTGTAGATTCAATCAAGCCTCACTGGAAATGTGGCAGAATATAGGAAGTGACCCGCTCTAAACCAGGAAGTCACTATGTTCAACTTCAAGTCGACGTGTATTTACTCAATATCTATCTCATTCACAGTTCATAAATTCATCTTCTCAACCATTTATAATTCCTTTTCTTCTCTTATAGTGCTTTCAACTCTAGTAAGTTCATTTACCACCACCTCCCTTCTTGGCCTTGCTACTTATTGGGCTGTTAGCAATTTATTGCCATTTGCATCTGGGGAAGGTGGCTCCTAGGGAGGGGAGGAAGCACAACAGAGGGCTAACGGAACCCACATTTCTGCTTTCAGACATATCACTTTTGCTTTGTGGCACTTTCAAACACACCAATTTTATTCCCAAGTCACCCGAATCTGCATCTCTATAATAGTATCATAATTAATTAAAACAATAATTCTTTTTTTGGAACTCATTTATACTCATCAGATCTGAACTGGAAGTTTTTCATTTGCTATGAAAGTAGCATTCAAATCACAGTGTTTCCTTTGTAGTACATCAGAAGATAGACAAGCCCCTCTCCTCACTGAGTATAAACTCTCAGTACCTCTTGAAAGTCATCTGTTCCTGAAAACACACTGGGCCCTTTACTGGCTCTTCCCCCACGGTCTCTGCGTTTGATTTTCTTCGGCAAACCTCGTCCACGACCAACGTTAAAACTTTTGACCCTCTGTTCGATACCTAAAAAAGTTAAAACGGACTTCAAATATTATAGAAAATAGCATACCTGTCAATATGTTAGTTTGTAGGGGACAGCTTATTTTAAACAGTCTATAATGTACAGTACATTCTTTTTTTCCCCTACAGATTCAATGAAAACAATTAATTCAATCTCTACATTTTACTTCCTGGGCACTGTTTCTTATTCTTTTGTTTCTTAAGGGATGTTAAGAACAAAAGGAAGGGAAGAAACAGGATGTACATGGCTGGAGAAGTCAAATCTAGTTTGATTCTTTTCAATTTTCCTTAGAATGAGCAATTAACAAGCCTTTTTAAGAGAATTAAATATTATATTAATCTCTAAGGAAGACATTGTTGGTACCGTGTTTCCCTGAAAATAAGACCTAGCCGGACAATCAGCTCTAACGCATCTTTGGGAGCAAAAATACCAGGTCTCCCACTAATTTTTGTTCCAAAAGACGCATTAGAGCTGATTGTCTGGCTAGGTCTTATTTTTGGGAAAACAGGTTATTAGTGGCTACTTTGTAGTAAATTGAGTTTCTATTGATAATTTTGAGTAGTTAATACACACACAAACATCTCCAAATAAAATTTATACTTGTCTTTTACTTTTGAAAAACTTTGTATTTAAAAGTATTTCAAAAGATACCCAAATTACAAAAATTATATATTGGGGTAGGAAGTTACAATACAAAGTGACTTCTCAGTTAACCAAAGTCATATTGAACTAATAAGTTTTCTAATGATCTTAAACCTACAAAACAGTCAATAAACAAATATATGAAAAAAAATGTTTCACCTCATTAAAAGAAATCAAAGAAATGAAAATTTAAAAATGACACAGCAATTTTCACTTCAAAGAATAATAGCATGGTAGGAATTTAGAGTTTGGCATTTTTGCATACTGGCAGGGGTATTATAAATTGGTACATCGTTTTTTGGATATCAACTTGGTGTATGAATCAAATATCTTCAAATGTGTGGCTATGACTTTTGACCCAATTCTACACTTCAGAATTTATTCTTAAGAAAAATGTTTGCTGAGATGTTTTCTGAGATATGTATAAATATGCAGGGTTAATCACAGAATTTTAAAAAACTCATGCAACTTAAGTCTCAAATAATTACTATCAAACTAACCTACCTAACAATTTGTGAGACAAATTATGGTTTATCTATTTAATTCAATAGAATGCAGGCATTAAAAGCTACTCATTAACATACGTATAAGTTCAAAATTAAGGGGGAAAAACCAAATTACAACAGTATGTATATTTTCTTGTTGAAAATAATTGTCAGAGGGCCCAGCCCGGTGGCTCAGGAGGTTGGAGCTCCGTGCTCCTAACTCCACAGGCTGCCGGTTCGATTCCCACATGGGCCAGTGGGCTCTCAACCACAAGGTTGCCGGTTTAATTCCTCGAGTCCCGCAAGGGATGCTGGGCTGCGCCCCCTGCCACTAGCAACCGCAACTGGACCTGGAGTTGAGCTGCGCCCTCCACAACTAAGATTGAAGGGACAACAACTTGACTTGGAAAAAAGTCCTGGAAGTACACAGTGTTCCCCAATAAAGTCCTGTTCCCCTTCCCCAATAAAAAAATAAAATAAAATAATAATTGTCAGAAAAATTCTCAAAGAATGTATACTGAAAATGTAATAGGTAATTATCTATAGATGTAGGGATTCAAATTATTTTGTTTTATCTTTGATCTTTGCTGGGTTATCTTTTCCACACATAGACAAAGTTTTCTGTATTTGACCATATATTACTTTCATAATCCAGGAGGAAAACGAATGTCAAAAATAAAATGCAGTACTCAGTTCTGTAACAGAACAAACAGGGAGAGCCTGGAAGGAAAAATCCCAGCTGGGAAGACATGACCAGGCCTCTACATTCCGTGTGGAATGACCCTGACACCACTCTGTCTAGACTCCAGGAACAGGCTTAGATAATAATTACAGTAGCAGATGTATAAATTCCTTTCTCTTTAGTTCAGCAAAGTCTAGATTCATATTTTTCAAAGGAAAGTTGCTAGGAAATCAAGAAAAAATAAAGCCATGGAAATAACCAAATTCACTTATATCTGATTCCTTTTCTCAATGACAATTAAAGGATGGGCTGCGTGCTCACTATTTAACCTTAGTCACATCTTTCTCCAGTTTCCAGTTTTCTTGAAGCAGACACACTGACTGGCCAACTCTCAAGGTTGATTTGACCCTTAGGTGACTCATGGTTTCTATGGCAACTTGCCCTGGTCTTTCCAGGAACAATGTGCCTTAATATAGAAGATGAGTAAGTGATGACTCTAGAAATTTCTTTAGATTATGTTCTTATTTCCAACTTTGAAGGATGTCCATAGTACTAAGTATACTTGTATAACAGAGATGACTGTCACATTTTAAAGCCTAAAAATAGAACAGCTCCCCAGAATTCCATCCTCACAGGTCTAAAATATATAAAGTAATCCATAGAGTAACAGAGGCAACTGAAAAAGGTAGGTTACTTTTTATCAGTAGACTTCTATCATACCAAACGGGTGGGGGACGGGACACAGCAGGAAACTTGTTTTATACTTTTTAAATATTAGGATATCTTTCTAATTCAAATATTAAGATATCATGAGATTGAAATATTTGTGGATTTTTATCCTCAAGGTCTACAAAATAAATAAAAACAAATTCAGAAACACAAAAATAAGTTGATCCAGAGAAAGGGCTAAGAAATTAGCCCTTATAATGCCATAGCTACCTGTTTTAATAAAGTTCTCATATTCAAAAACAGACTGACAGCTGCAAACTTACCTTGCTGAATTCCTTTCATTCTTGGTTTCTTCCCTGGCTCTTTAGAAAACGGTGATCCTAAAGCAGTACTGGAGGTTTCTTTAGCTTGTCTGTATTGTTTCAGCTGACTGGCAAAATCTCCCTCTGTCCCCTGACTGTAGGCGCCGAAATTGTCATCACTGTAGGCACCGAAGTTGTCATCACTGTAGGTACTGTATTCACCATATTCCCTGCTTTTAAACTGTTTGTTATGTTGACTCTTCCTTGATGTCAGGTAGCTTCCTGATATATGTCCACGCTAAGTGAAAATGGACAATTGTTACCGGGACTTTTCAGTTATATATAGGAATTGACAGTAACACAGGACATCTCTCCTCCCCCAGAGAGTCGGGAGAAAGAAGGGGAAAGATAGTTATTACTTCTGCCTCTTGTTCAGTACCTATCTAAGACTCTATTTAAAACTAAATGGTACTCTGATATTATCTAATCCCATAGTGCTCATTGATCCTTGCTGGTCAGTATGTTTTATTCACTTTTCGTTTTCCATGTACCATGTCTCAACACTTGTACACACAGGACACTTAAAAATCCATACCATAATACGTGAATTCCTTCTCCAAAAACAGAAAAGGTCTTTTTGAAAAGAAGGAAAGATAGTAAAACAGCATGGGGAGAGGAGAAAACACATATATTCTCCTAGCATTGAAAAATTCCCAAAAGACATGTTTAAGCACATTATATTTAATTTTTAAAAAAAAACTGTATGTTTGGAAAATCTTATGAAAAAATGTTTTTATCTGAGGTCTAATACAAAATATGGAGATTTCCCTAGAAATGAAAGACTTCTAGTAAATAAATCACTCAATAGGAACTCTTTATTACAATATATAGTATTAATTTCATTGCTTCTTTACTAAAGCATGTAAAAAAAACAAAGAACACATTTTAGTCCTAGAAGTTTACTTAATGATAGTTTTCAAGTGTACCTCTATTCACTGAAATATTTTTGTTAGTTCTTCTGTCAATTTCCTATAAGAAAAAAATTGTACAGAATTACAACTTGAGGATCTAGAAAAACCCAGACCATGATTTGCCTTCAGCTTAGTACGTTTTATATCATCTAAAAATACTGCTCTGTAAGGACAACAGCATGAGACGACGTGTTTTTAATAAAACGCAGCGAAATATTAAGTTCTTTTCAGTAATTATAGAGAAAATATATAACAAAAGGAATCAAGAAAATCAATTAGCTCATCAATTTAAAATTTTGAAGACTCTGTATTTGATTTCTGACTTGTCTGAAGCAGTACTTTGAAAGTTTAAAAACTGTTCTCAGTCTAGCACTTCAGAAATTCAGATGGGGATTTACAATTATAGCCAAAGGCAGTGTTTCTGACAGTTTTTAAAAAGCCACCATGGGGCCGGACTGGTGGCTCAGGTGGTTGGAGCTCCGTGCTCCTAAGGCCAAAGGCTGCCGGTTAGATTCCCACATGGGCCAGTGGGCTCTCAACCACAAGGTTGCCGGTTTGACTCCTTGACTCCTGTGCCCCCTGCAACTAAGACTGAACATGGCACCTTGAGCTGAGCTACTGCTGAGCTTCCAGATGGCTGTTGGTTGGACTCGACTCCCGCAGGGGATGGTGGGCTGCGCCCCCTGCAACTAACAACGGCAAATGGACCTGGAGCTGAGCTGCGCCCTCCACAACTAAGACGGAAAGGACAAAAACTTGACTTGGAAAAAGTCCTGGAAGTACATATTGTTCCCCAATAAAGTCCTGTTCCTCTTCCCCAATAAAATCTTAAAAAAAAAAAAGCCACTATGAAAATAAAAAAATTAATTGCTTAGATTAAGTTGAAGATTAGTTGAATAGTGCTTACTTTTCCTTTTATAAAAAATGTGATCGCATGAATACTTCAATGATATATTTCAATGCTTTATGACTAAAGATTACTCAGTTGATGGTTAGGAACTTTTCTCTAGAGATTAGTCGCTCGTCACAGAAGTTTTTAAATCTTAGTATTAATTCAATTCTCTGATTTTTCACAGCCTTTACAAACACAATCTCCATACTTCTACTTTTAAAAATAGATGTATCATCATCAAAATGGCGGCGTGAGATGAGCCTCTGGAAATCTACCCTGGAATTTACAACGAATTGAACAACTATAAATCCACAAAGGACTCCCTACACAGCAGGCAGGCAAGATGAAGAGTCTCACTACTGAATTCACCTAAAGGTGGGCAAATTGCTCGAGCAGGGGAGGAGGAAAGACAGAAGTGCAGAGACGGAGCCCTGCGGGAGAAGGATGCAGACCTAGCTCAGTGCTCCGAGCTCACTGCATCCCAGAACTACCGCAGCTGCGGGAGAGGGAAGAACTCGGACTACTAGGGCTCCGCTTATGGCCCACATGGCTGAGAGGATAGCATATAACACGGCTGAACCCAAAGCTCATGGCAGAGACCTCAGAGCAAAGACTGAGGGAAGAAGGCTGAAAACGGTGGTTTAAGCCCTCACTGCAGCAGAGAACAGAAGCCTTAGGCTCTGAGACTAGCCGCCCCCTCCCTACCCTCCCAGAGCTCGCCCCGCCCCCACCCGCCTGGTGCTAGAAGCGGAACAGTAGCGGTGTCAGATCAAAAGAAAAGAATATTTGCAATTCTGAGAACTGTGGTCTGCAGACACATATTTGCAGCCCAACTAGTTCCGGCAAAGGGGAGGGAGCTGTGGAAGCAGGACCGGCTGTGGTGGTGGTCGCCATCATTGCTCTGGCCACCTCTCACAACTCACCCCGCCCCTGTCCCCACCTATCTGGGTGGATCCCTGCAGGAGTAAACAGAGCTGCTGAAGCACACGGGCTCTGAATCTGGTGCAGGAAGAGCTCTGGAACTTCAAAAGCTCTCCGCATCACCCCAGGGACACGGTGCCCTTTGACCCAGGCGAAAAGTTAACAGAGAGAAGTCTGCCTCCCAGGGAATCCCTCCATTGTGTGAGAAGCTGGAATAGTGCAGAGAAAACATAACACTACAGTGTGAGAGAGAAAAAAAGGCTGCAGTCGGAGAGAACATGAAACATTCTACCAACACGTATTGGAAAACAAAAGAAAGACCTCTTCCTATCAACTTGTTGCAGAACTCACTCCTGTAGATATCACGGAAGAGAAATAATAAATCATTAATTGCCATGAATAACCAAGGCAACAAGACAGCTCAGAAAGAAAGGGAAAAGTCTCCAGTAAATGAACTTAAAGACATGGAAATATGTGACTTAAATGACAGAGAATTCAAGATTGTAGTTCTGAAAAAACTCAACGAGATGCAAGAAAACACAGAAAGGCAGTTTCATGAACTCAGAAACACAATCAAAGAACAACATGAACATTTTACCAAAGAGATTGAAATTTAAAAAAAGAACCATATAGAATTTCTGGAGATTAAGAACTCAATAGAAGAAATTAAGAATGAAAAGGCCAGCTTAGGCAGTAGAGCTGACCAGATGGAGGAAAGAATCAGTGACATCGAAGATAGAAACCAGGAAATGACATGGATGGAAGAAGAAAGAGACTTGAGACTTAAAAGAAATGAAAGAACTCTACAAGAACTTTCTGACTCCATCAGAAAGAGCAATATAAGAATAATGGGCATACCAGAAGGAGAAGAAAGAGAGAAGGGAACAGAGAGTATATTCAAACAAATAGTCGATGAGAACTTCCCAAACTTGTGGAAAGAACTAGATCCTGGAATCCAAGAAGCAAATAGAACACCTAATTACCTCAACCCCAACAGGCCTTCTCCAGGGACACTGTATTGAAGCTGTCAAAAATCAACGACAAAGAAAGAACCCTCAAGGCAGCCAGGGAAAAGAAGATGGTAACCTACAAAGGAAAGCCCATTAGATTATCATCAGATTTCTCAGCAGAAACTCTACAAGCCAGGAGGGAGTGGAACCAAATATTCAAACTATTGAAAGAGAGAAATTATGAGCCAAGAATAATATACCCAGCAAAGATATCCTTTAGACATGAAGGAGGAATAAAGACCTTTCCAGACATACAGAAGCTGAGGGAATTTTCTAACACACGACCTGCACTACAAGAAATACTAAAGGAGACTATTCAACCACCATCAACAGAGACAATTTGTGGCAACCAAAAATAAAAAGAGGGAGAGTAAAGGCCTGAACTGGAATATGGGAATGGAGAAAATACGCGTGCTGAAGAAAATGGAATACTCTAAATATCAAACTTTCTTTTACATAAACTAAGGGGAACCACTCAAAAAAAATCCAGACCTGAAATATATACTGTAATAAAAGAAGAAACAGAGGGAAACATCACAGAATACCACCGCACAGAAATAATAGACAACAACAAAAAGGCAAAGAAACAATGGAGACACAGTCTTACCAGAAAACTAAAGATAGAACAATAGGAAATCCTCACATATCAATAGTCACCCTAATGTAAATGGACTGAACTCACCAATAAAAAGGCACAGAGTAGCATTTTGGATCACAAAACTAAACCCAACCATATGCTGTCTCCAAGACATGCATCTCAACTACAAGGACAAGCATAGACTCAAAATGAAAGGGTGGAAATTGACACTCCAAGCAAATTGTATCCAGAGAAAATCAGCGGTAGCCATACTGATATCAGATGAAACAGACTTCAGGGTGAAAAAGGTAGCAAAAGACAAAGATGGACATTTCATAATGGTAAAGGAGAGTATACAACAAGAAGATTTAACAGTCATCAATATTTATGCCCCCAATCAGGGAGCACCAAAATATACTAAGCAACTACTAACAGAACAAAAGGGAGAAATTGACTAAAACACAATTAAACTAGGGGACCTAAATACATCATTGACAGCTGTGGATAGATCGTCCAAACAGAAAATAAATAATGAAACAGCAGCCCTAAATGACACATTGGATGAAATGGACATAATTGACATATATAGAGCACTTCATCCTAAAACATCAGACTATATATTTTTTCTAGTGTACATGGAACATTCTCCAGGATAACCATATATTGGTACATAAAACTGGCCTCAGCAAATTTAAGAAGATTGAAATCATCCCAAGCATATTCTCTGATCACAAGGCTTTGAAATTGGATACCAACTGCAAAAAGAAAGCAGGAAAAACGACAAATAAATGGAGATGAGACAACATACATTTAAAGAACGACCGGGTCAAAGAAGAAATTAGAGGAGAGATCAAAAGATACATAGAAACAAATGAGAATGAAAACACATGCTACCAAAACTTTTGGGATGCAGCAAAAGCAGTTTTAAGAGGGAGATTTATATCATTACAGGCCTATCTCAAGAAACAGGAAAAATCCCAAATAAATACCTCATGTTACACCTTAAAGAACTAGAAAAAGAAGAACAAATGAAACCCAAGGTCAGCAGAAGAAAGGAAATAAAAAAAATCAGACCAGAACTAA
Organism: Rhinolophus ferrumequinum; assembly: GCF_004115265.2. Taxonomy (NCBI): domain Eukaryota; kingdom Metazoa; phylum Chordata; class Mammalia; order Chiroptera; family Rhinolophidae; genus Rhinolophus; species Rhinolophus ferrumequinum. The sequence continues at coordinate 318,299 of NW_022680356.1, forward strand.
ATGAAATAGAGAACAAAAAGACAATAGAAAAAATTAATGTGACAAAGAGCTGGTTCTTTGTAAAGATTAACAAAATTGGGCTGGCCCCGTGGCTCAGGCGGTTAGAGCTCCATGCTCCTAACTCCGAAGGCTGCCGGTTCGATTCCCACGTGGGCCAGTGGGCTCTCAACCACAAGGTTGCCAGTTCAATTCCTCGAGTCCCGCAAGGGATGGTGGGCTCCGCCCCCTGCAACTAAGATTGAACACGGCACCTTGAGCTGAGCTGCCGCTGAGCTCCCGGATGGCTCAGTTGGTTGGAGCGTGTCCTCTCAACCACAAGGTTGCCAGTTCAACTCCCGCAAGGGATGGTGGGCTGTGCCCCCTGCAACTAGCAATGGCAACTGGACCTGGAGCTGAGCTGCGCCCGACATAACTAAGACTGAAAAGACCACAACTTGAAGCTGAACGGCACCCTCCACAACTAAGATTGAAAGGAAAAAACAGGCCTGGAAGTACACACTGTTCCCCAATAAAGTCCTGTTCCCCTTCCCCAATAAAATAAAATAAAATAAAAAGTCCTCTAAACTTCATTTAAAAAAAAAAAGATTGATAAAATTGACAAACCCTTGGCTTGACTCACTAAGATAAAAAGAGAGAATACACTAACAAAAATCAGAAATGAAAAAGGGGAAGTTATCACGGATGCCACAGAAATACAAAGGATCATCCAAGAATACTATGAAAGACTATATGCCACCAAATTCAATAACCTAGAAGAAACAGACAAGTTCTTAGAAACATATAGCCTTCCTAGGCTGAACCATGAAGAACTGGAAAATCTAAACAGACCGATCACCAGTAACGAAATTGAATCACTCATCCAAAACCTTCCCAAAAGCAAAAGCCTGGGACCAGATGGCTTCACTAGTGAATTCTACCAAACCTTCAAAGAGGATCTAATACAATCCTGCTCAACCTCTTCCAAAAAATTGAAGAAGAGATAGTACTCCCTAACTCATTTTACGAGGCCAACATTACCCTGGTATCAAAACCTGGTAAGGACAACACAAAAAAAGAGAACTACAGACCAATATCTCTGATGAATACAGATGCAAAAATCATAAACAAAATTCTAGCAAATCGAATAAAACAATGCATTAAAAAGATTATTCATCATGACCAAGTGGGGTTCACCCCAGGGGCACAAGGATGGTTCAACATACGCAAATCCATCAATGTGATACATCACATAAACAAAATAAAGGACAAAAATCATATGATTATATCAATTGATGCAGAAAAAGCATTTGACAAGATACAACATCCATTTATGATTAAAACACTTAATAAAATAGGTATAGAAGGAAAATACCTCAACATAATAAAGGCCATATATGACAAATCCTCAGCTAATCTCATAATTAATGGTGAAAAACTGAAGCCCTTTGCTCTACGTTCAGGAACACGACAGGGCTGTCCCCTATCACCTCTGCTTTTCAACACAGTGTTGGAAGTCCTCGCCAGAGCAATCAGGCAAGAGAAAGAAATAAAAGGCATCCAAATTGAGAATGAAGAAGTTAAATTGTCACTCTTTGCAGATAACATGATGCTATACGTAGAAAATCCTAAAGACTCCACCAAAAAGCTATTAGAAACAATCAACGAATACAGTAAAATTGCTGGCTACAAAATCAACGTACAAAAGTCCATTGCATTCCTATATACTAACAATGAAATCTCAGAAAAAGAAATACAAAAAACAATTCCTTTTGCAATTGCAGCAAAAAGAATAAAATACCTAGGAATAAACTTAACCAAGGATGTGAAAGACCTATATGCTGAAAACTATAAGACATTTTTAAAAGAAATTGGAGAAGACACAAAGAAATGGAAAGACATTCCGTGCTCATGGATTGGAAGAATCAACATAGTTAAAATGGCCATATTACTCAAAGCAATATACAGATTTCATGCAATCCCCATCAAAATCCCAATGGCATTTTTTAAAGAAATAGAACAAAAACTCATCAGATTTATTTGGAACCACAGAAGACCCCGAATAGCCAAAGCAATCTTAAGAAAAAAGAACAATGCTGGAGGTATCACACTCCCTGACTTTAGCTTGTACGACAGGGCAACAATAATCAAAACAGCATGGCATTGGCAGAAAAACAGACACGTAGACCAATAGAATAGAATTGAGAACCCAGAAATAAAACCACATAAATATGGACAGATAATTTTTGACAAAGAAGCAAAAAACATAAATGGAAAAAAGACAGCCTCTTCAATAAATGGTGCTGGCAGAATTGGACAGCCACATGCAAAAGAATGAAACTGGACGGCTGTCACCATGTCCAAATTAATTCAAAATGGATCAAAGACTTAAGCATAAGCCTGAAACAATAAACTGCACAGAAGAAAACATAGGTACTAAACTTATGGACCTTGGGTTCAAAGAGCATTTTATGAATTTGACTCCAAAGACAAAGGAAGTAAAAGCTAAAATAAATGAATGGGACTATATGAAACTTAAAAGCTTCTGCACAGCAAAAGAAACCATCGACCAAATAAAGAGGCAACCAACTGAATGGGAGAAGATTTTTGCAAACAGTGCCTCCGATAAGGGGCTAATATCCAAAATATACAAGGAACTCATGAAACTCAACAACAAAAAGACAAACAACCCAATTGAAAAACGGGCAGACAACCTGAAGAGACATTTCTCCAAAGAGACATACAAATGGCAAATAGACATATGAAAAAATGCTCAACATCATTAATCATCAGAGAAATGCAAATAAAAACCACAATGAGATATCACCTCACCCCACCCAGTCAGAATGGCTATCATCAACAAGACAAATAGTAACAAGTGTTGGAGAGGCTATGGAGAAAAAGGAACCCTCATACACTGTTGGTGGGAATGCAGACTGGTGCAGCCACTATGGAAGGCAGTGTGGAGGTTCCTCAAAAAATTATGAATAGAATTACTGTATGACCCAGCAATCCCACTCCTAGGTATCTACCCAAAAAATCTGCAAACATTTATCCATAAAGACACGTGTGCTCCAATGTTCATTGCAGTTTTGTTTATGGAGGCCAAGACATAGAAACAACCAAAATGTCCTTCGATAGATGAATGGATAAAGAAGTTGTGGTATATATACACAATGGAATATTATTCGGTGGTAAGAAAAGATGATATAGGAACATTTGTGACAACATGGATGGATCTTGAGAGTAAAATGCTAAGCGAAATAAGTCAGACAGAAAAAGCAGAGAACCATATGATTTCACTGATATGTGGTATATAAACCAAAAACAACAAAAGAACAAGACAAACAAATGAGAAACAAAAACTCATAGACACTGACAATAGTTTAGGGGTTACCAGAGGGTAAGGGGGTGGGGGGTGGGAGATGAGGGTAAGGGGGATCAAATATATGGTGATGGAAGGTGAACTGACTCTGGGTGGTGAACACACAATGGGATTTACAGATGATGTATTACAGAATTGTACACCTGAAGTCTATGTAACTTTACTAACAATTGTCACCCCAATAAACTTTAATTAAAAAAAAAATAGATGTATCCCTTTCAATTGATCTCCTCCCTAGTTTTCCCAACTGAAATACTCCTAGAAGCCCTCAAATGAGGCAGACACCGGCCAGGGCCGCTTGTGCACAGGAAGGCTCCTGCCACTTGCTGAGGGCGGGTGGGCCCCGAGTCCTCACCACTGTGTGTGAGCCTCGGGAAGCCCTGGATGGAGCAGGTCACAGAGCAGCCGGTTGGCGCTGGACTGTCTCCCGTAGCCGCGCGTGCTCCTCACTCGAAAGGAACGAAACGCATGCAGCAACAGAGTCCCGCAAGGAGATAGCAGCCCCGGGAAGGTGATAAGAGGAAAGACTGACTCCTCTGACCGCTGTGCTGTCTGGTTATTAGCCCACCTCCACTGCTGGCCGCGTGCAATCTCTGCAAACGTGGTCCCTGGGACTAGGCCCAGGAGGCGCAAAGGGAAGGCCCAGCAGATCCTCTCATTTACTAGCTGGATGTTACCACTACATTCAGTTGTGGGCCTGTGATTTTGTACAAGTTATATAGCAGATCCCTGTTATTTAAGAAAATGGGGTTTTAGGGTGTATTAGGGCATTTATTTTCTAATCGCAGTGAGTCAACTCTAAACACATGGGGGAAATGGCACGGACTTTCTTTCCGCCTAACGGCAGGCTCCATTCTCCCATCAGAGCATCCTCTTCCTAAAAAACAGTACAGAAGATAAAGATAGACAAGGTGTTTTTTCCGAGGCCACCGTAGCCATCGGAGAGCTAACAATGAGTGAAGGTCACTGGACCGTCGTCATCCATGGAGCCGGTCACAGTCCCGAGTGAGCAGCATCAGCTGAGGTCCAGAGCACTTCCCACTGTCCCTGGAATCTCAGGAAGACAAGGAAATTCCAGAGTCTGGAAAAAGTGGACGCTTTAGGAACCCCCACCTGCCAATTTGAGGGGAATCTCAAAATGTGACATGGAGGCTGCCGTCCAACAAGTCATCGCTGGCCCAGAAAGGTCTCAAGTCCTGACGCTGGAATAAAATCTAGGAAGGGCACCAGGAACCCGGCAGGAACAGGTGAAAATCCTCTCTGGAGGAAATGAACATCCCGCGAGGCCTCAAATTATTGCCATAAAATGCACTACATTTTGCAAAAACATTGCTTGGCACACAGTACAAAAACAAACACCCAGGCAGATGAGACAAGTCCCATGAAAGAGAATGACAAAAACAACAGCTAATAGAAATACGGACTCCAGACACTGGATTTATTTGACACAGATTTTAAAATATCTGTGCTTGCTCTTTTCAAGTAAAAGACATGAAACTTACAGCAGAGAACTGAAAACTATAAAAATTACTTTGAAAGTCTAGAATCAAGTAATTTCTAGATGTGAAAAATACAAATACTGAAATGAAGAACCTAATAAGTGGGTTTAAAGGCAAATCAGACCCTGGGAAGAGGAGAGGAGAGGCGAGAGAGAGGTTAGAGCAAACCACAAGCGGTTAAGCATTAAGCACCGGTCTGGCTGAAAGACACACAGGGGCCCTTGTGGCAACGTTTCTGTAAGTTCTTAAAATAGTTATTAAAAATAGAGTGAAAGAAACAATTTCCCAACAAATAGCAGCTGAGAGAATTTACCGATAACAAGCCCACACTGCAAGAAATGTTAATAAAAGACTAAAAGTCCCTCAGGTTACAAGAAAATGATAACAGATTGAAACTCAGCTCTACATGAAGAAAAGGAGGGAGAGCAGTGGAAATGAAACATGGGTATGTTTCACCCTTTTTAAATTTAACTGATTTTTGAAACAAAAACAATTACATTGTGTCTGTGGGGATATACAGAGGTCATCCCCACAGACACAATGTAATTGTTTTAAACACTAGAGTTATTGTTAATAAATAATAAATAACTCTAGTGTTTAAAAAACATGAGTCACTTAAAACAAATGTGCTCTTGTTTGTATGTAGGGACTTACTGCCATGCAGAGTGGCCCCCAGACAAGGCTATGCCTTTATTGCGATACTTCTGCCACTGTTTTAAATATTCTGTATCTCCTCTTCTGCTGGAGTTACTTTTAGTGACAGTGTATGAATCAAGAGCTCAAAAATCTGACTGCCCGATATTTTCAAATTTTAAAAATCTCTTACTTGACACTATCTGAAATAACAATGCCCATCCTGAGCATTTTTCTCATTCACTGAAGTCTCCAAATGACTTTTGAGTATTTCTAACAAAAAAAACAAACAAAAAAAAACACCAAAAATCCAACTGCAAATGATGACATTTAAGCACCACGTCAGCATTTGATGAACAGGACTAATTAAAATTTTGCTATTATAATTCCAATGAATAGTTGTTAAAATGTTCTGAGAAATGAAATGGCAGCACCATTCACTCCAAAACCATGAGGCACACTGCGGATTATACACATATATTCTAATATGCACCTAACTGGATAAAATTGTTAACTAGAGGATGATTCCTTTCAAATTTTAAAGAAGACATTTTATTAAAACCTACTTATTCGATGGCCGCTCACTGAGCAAGCACAACTATAAAGGCGGCAGAAGAGAAACACAGAAAGGGCTGGCAGACACAGTGAGGTGGTCTACACACGCAGGGGATTGTCAGTCAGCTTAAAAGGAAGGAAATTCTGCCGCACGCTACAGCATGGACGGACCCTGAGGACACTTAAGTATAAAAACCAGATACTGCATGAGTCCATCTACATGAGGCCTCCTGAGTGGGCAGACTCATGGAGACAGAAAAGAACAGTGGTCGCCAGGAGCTGGAGGGGGTTGGGGTGCTGCTGCCTAATGGGGACACAGCGTCTGTTTGGGAGGGAGACAAAGTTCTGGAGATAGATGGTGGGGATGGCTGCACGACACCGTGAATGCGCTTCATGCCAGTAAATTGTACATTTAAAAATGATTAAAATGGTAAATTTGATGTTATATATATTTTATCAAAATAAAAGGTGATACCTGAGGAAATGGAATGTCATAATCCCTGTAGAAACCAGTTCTTTTCTTGTGGAAACTTTCTGTATGTTCAACATCTGAGTCAAGACTGTAGTCTGAACTGTCATCACTGGATGGAGAATTATGCTAAAAGGAAAAGCAAATAAATAGGTTACATTTGCAAAAGGAAGAAAGTCTAACTTGTAACTAGATAAACTCGCTTTAGCCAGAGGTGCCAACCAACACATTATATTATATAGTAGGTTCTCAAGTGTTAATTGAAAACTTCTTGCTGCAAAGGCCATCACCATCGAACTTCTCAACAATTTTCTGAGGAAAAGTATATCTTCCCCTCTTTTCAGGGACTTCCTGGCAGCATTTTCCTCATCATCCTTTTGGCCCAAGGACTTCAAACAGGAAATATTGCACTAAAGTGATCTTAGATTTATATTAATCTTAAAGACAATAAAATTGCTTTCTCATCACCAAAAAGGGTCCTAGAACACGAGTAGAGTATGAATTAATTTATTTCTACCTAAAATGGCTTTGGAGTTCTTATTCTATTTCATAAGTACCCTGAAGCTGAAAGACACCAAAACATTCCAAATTACAAATATAAGATAAATCCAACCCACAAAACTGACTGAAAAACAAACCACAAGTAACTGATAATGAGTGACAAATATCAAGAATAAGCTTTTCCAAGTATGAGAACAATTTTTTAAAAAGGAAGTCACCAAATCTCCTTTCTTTAGTCAAATTAACTACCCTCCAGGCTGAGCGCTCCCTTTAAAGCATGGGGAGAGCTCTAGTCAGTGAAGAGGTGGCTCTGTATTTTATGGTCCTTGCACCCCAGTTTCCAGCCCTATAACAAACTCAGTGAAAATGGCGGAACTACATTAAACTCTGATGCTTCTAAAGCAGAAGGATGTTTTCTTCCTTTACTCCATTCTTAAGTGCTCCTTTAAGGAGGACACACAGTTTTCCTCCACTTTGTTCTTCAACGTTCTGCATTTAATTTTGTGGTGCTAATACTGTTTCTGTTGTTTGCAAGGTCATATGAAGAAACGTTTTTCTAATGATGCTATGAAAGGTTTCCGGCTTAACTGCCTAATCTTTGTTGGCTGGGGTTTGAAATAAATATTGTCCATTCAAAAGCCAAGTGTGCTCAGTCACTACAAGTCTGTTCCTGCCCAGAGGAGAACCTGTCACTTGAGGAACACGACCTGATAAAGGAGCTCAAATGAAGACACTGCTCCAGGAAGAAGCACCAGAGGAGAGGTTTTGATGAAGGGAGGTTAGCCAGGCCATTCCACAAGAGAGGCAACGACAGACTTCACGAGCCTTCCAGAGGGCCATTAGAAAAATCTGTGTGGCTCACAGGTAGGCGTAAGAGGCAGAGTAACCACTGACCTGAAACTAGCAATTGGTCTACATTACAAATGGCTGGAAATTGCAGAGAGTAATTAAAAGTTATTCAAATCTTAAGTGAAAAGGATGGTACACGTTTTTATTTCAGAATTTTTGGATCCTTTTTTTCCCCTCCTTTTTTGGTATTGTTTGGTATCTGTTTAGTGTTTGAAAATGTTCCTTTAATTTTTGTTATTTTACTTATAAATACACTGATGGATTATTTCCTTCAATGTGCTAGGGTAAGCACTAAAGTTCAAGTCTAAATTATGTTTTCTACAGAACTCTTTAATAACAAACAACATCACACCACCTCATGGTGAGTGAAGAGAGCAAAAGGCATATAATTTAAGAACTAATAAACAGGGAGCCACTTAGTGACCTCCTTACATATTCAAATAGTGCCAGAATTTAGGACTTCAGTGACTGCCCCAAACATGCCATCCTTTACCCCTTTTTTGCTTTTGTATTCTCTGTGTCTCTTTGGCCAACTACCTAATTCCTACCTGTCCTTCAAGCCTTCCACCAACGACCTCCATGTTCAATAGGAAGAGGATTTACTACAGACCAGTACACAGCAATCAATTAAAATGACATGCTGGAAGATTTGTCAGTAACATGTTTATCTGTAATATTAGGTGAAAATACAAAATATAAACACTATGTCTCCGATATTAAGGAAAAAAATCACAGAAAAAAGACTTGAAAGGAATATACCAAAATGTTAACAGTGGTTGCTCTAGTTGGTTTAATTTGGGGGGTTTCATTTTCTTTTTTATGTTTCTGAAGTGTCTAATTTTCTTGGAGTACATAGCTTTTACCTTGGGAAAAAAAGACTATTTTTAGACTATATTCAAAGACTCGTGAAATTCTTTTCTGATTTCCTCCATCACTAAGCAGATGCTCATCCAGTACTTTTCAGAGACATGCTGAGATTCCTTGGGATGGTACTGGGGGAGAAGGCTTCTCCCACTTCCGAGTCTCTCCCACCTCATTGTAAGCTGCTTTGCCCTAAGCGCCTGAGGGCCCTGTTCTCCTCACCCTGCCCCTAGGAGACCATTCTGTGAAGGTTTCAGCTCTCACGAACCTTTCAAAACTACTCCCAACAACACGTCCCAACAGAAACTCTCCTCCCTGTATTTCCAAGTCATTCAGCAGGATTCCCTAGGCATCTTTGAGGCATCTTTGCCTCAAACTCATTATCTCTAAATTAAAATCCATACCCCTTCTTCTAACTGTCTGGCTTTGATCTATGAGTAATAGTATTACACTCCTTGGCTGAAAATGTGGGTGACACCTCTGATTCCTTTCTTCCAGTCCTCTCTAAGCTTCATCAATTCCTTCTATGGGATTTCTTAGATTTCTTTATTTCTCACCACTCTTACTAACACAAACTCAGATGAGTTGCTCGTCCTGCAAACTGTCAAACAAATTCCAGTACAGTCTGTTTGAAACAGAGCAAATACAGTACCAATATTATATTATATGCCAGCACCAGCCTAAGAATAACATCTCAAAGACTGTTGTCTCTGGGGGTGATATACAGGCTCTTCTCTTTTTATTTCTGTCGTAATTGAACTTTTAAATAATTAACTTCATGTTGGCTTGGTAATTTGAACAAAGAGTACACGAGTGGACTTCCACGGCTGTCTGTCTCCTGGACCGTCTGCCTCTCATCTCAAACTCCCTGTCTACCCAGGACCCCACTGCTCCCGCTGGTTGACCTCCCTGAAATGCCAGCCACGCAAGCCAGGCTTTCTCACCTGAAGTTTTCCTCACACTGGCGCAGCAATGCTAAACTACGCCGTTACTTTCAAGACTGCCCATAGTCCCAGCTTCTGTACAGAGAGAGCATGCCTAGACCTTGCCTGTCCCGAGGTCTTCCATGTATGAATCACATGGCATCTCCCATCACTGGAAACATTTCCTTCTCTCTTTCTTGCAAATCCCATTTTTCACATCAATTCTAATCCTTACTACTCTCTCCCTTTTCTCACTGTATTTGTATGATATTTGAACTGTACAATTAGCACATTGCAAAATATCTAACTTTATAGTTAGCACTTTATTACATACTATTTCATTTGATAATTGTTTTATAGTTAATGATCAATGTCCCTAATCTCACCAAATAAAATCAAAGCTCTCTGTAGACAGAGTTATGTATTTTTCTTCTTCTTTAATCATAGTACTGGCCAATACATTCTTATGTATTACCTGATTATTTCAGGCTTGTTGAAGTTTATAGACAAATAAATAAACAAATCTTACAGGGAGAAAGTTTAATAAAGTTAACCTAAAGCGGTCTGAGCAGTAGCTACAGAGTCCCAGGAGGAAGAGGTATTGATCTGAGCTTTCCTACCTGAGCTCATGGAACCTTCTAGCCTAGACCCCTTCAGGGCAGTCAATAAGAGAGAGGCCTGGGTACAATGTCCTTTAATGTTTCTAACAGAAGTTACCAATTTTCTGACAACAAAGTGGATGCTAGAATGCATCCTCTTCATTAAGTTGTATTACTTGCTTTCTAATGCAAAAATCAAGGAGATATGTGTACACTTTGAACCAGCAGGAAGAATCTGTGGGTTCAGTAGAAATGGACTCTTCTCATACTCCCAGTTGGGCCTCGTCTTGTCCCTAAAACTTTAGTTCTCTTGGACTGCAGGTCCTCGAGTGAGGGCCAGAGGGGAGTACAGAGTCTTTCTTTTTTGTAGTTGTGTCCCTTTTACTTTTATACTTTTATGAAGAGAAGTTTCTTAATTCCTCACTGTACTAAGAACTTGGATCACAGTTAAAGGGTCTCCAGTCCCAGGTGGGGGACCTCACACATCTTTTATTCTAATACGTGTACTGTTTCATGTTTTTACATGTATATTTGTGACCAATCTAGAATTATCCATGATGTTGGAAATGAATCCACTTTTGTCCATTGTCACTACCCAATTCTCTCACCACTCCTTACTAAAAAGTGCATCTTCTCACACTGGTTTGAGGTGCCCCTGGATCATATACTATTTTCCATGTGCATTCAGTCAGTCTATGCTTTCTGCTGCCCTGGTCTCCTTTCCCATGCCCCAGCCTCACACTGCTTGAATACCCGAGGCGTTACTGGGCTGTAGCACGAGGCTCACCTCACATGTTCTTCCTTTTTGGGTTTTCCGATCTATTCTTGGATGGCAGTTTTTAAAGTAGGTCCGTAAGTTCATTGTTCCTCTTGCCCTCAAGAAGTGGAGGTTCATCCCTCTCCCCGTGAGTGGGGGCTAGACTTAGAAATCTGGTTCTAGCAAACAGAATGTCAGAAGTGATGGCATATCACCTCTGAGATCAGGTTATAAAAAGACTGTGGCTATCACCATGAAGGCTTGCCTGCTCTGTCAGTTCACTTGCTTGGGAGGAAGCCAGCTGGCACCATGAGGATACTGAGGCAGCCTGCAGATGGTCCACATGGCCGGCCAGGAACTGAGCCCCACCAGGAGCCACAAGAGTGAACTTGGATGAGGATCCTGCCTCCGTCAAGCCTGGAGGCGACTGCAACCTCCCAGAAATGCTAAGTCAGAACCACCCAGTTAAGCCGCACCCGCAGTCCTGACCCCCAGAGAACGGGAGATGAGTTTTTGCAGGTTTAAGCTTCTAAGTTTGGGGTAGTGTGTTTGCAGCAGTAGTTATGGACACAGACGGTGACGTCTACTTAAAAGGTAGATGGTTTGGGAACCAGGCAGCGGGTGCCACTGGGACTTTAAAGGGGCATCAGTGAAAGACTAAACTGCATTGAATGTCTTAGTAAACCTTAGATTTTGAGGCAACTTAAAGGAATGTGAGAGACATCTTACTAAAACTGGAAGAAGGGAGATCCTTGCTATGCAGTGGCAGAAAATTTAGCAACACTGTCATGTTCAGGAACATGGAAAGCAGACAACGTGTCTAATGAACTAGATGATCTGGTTAAGATTTTCAAGCAAAATGTTCAAGGTACCCCACCTATGAGGGAAGATAGATAAATTAAGGGAGGACTGTTACAAAAAGGAGCCAGGACTTGATGGTTTTGAAAGTTCTTAGGCTCAAAATATCTAATTTTATTTTTGCTTTTCCTTTTTTTTTTGGTTTGTTTTCCCAATGATTCATATATGTTGCTCATCTTAAAAAACAAAACAAAAACTACTGTTTTTCCATTCTAATTCATCAGGTTCTGCTTGTAACTTAATTTCTTCCTTTTTATTTCTTTTGTCTTGGTTTGCTGTTTTCTACCTTTGATGCTGTAATTGTATAATTTTTCTTCTCATAATTGCTTTAGCTCTATCTTATATGTCATGGTTTTATCATCATTTTCATAAAATTATGCAGTTCTAATCTGTGTTTCTCTCGTGTTCCACAGGCAATTTAGAATTTGAATTCGAAAACAGAAAGGTATTTTTGTTTTTTGACTTTGTTACTAATGTCTAGTTTTATTGAAGTGTGGTTTAATATTGTTCTTTGTGCTATTTCTACTCTTATCGAATTAATTGGAGTTTTCTTTATAGCCCATGATATGGTTCATTTTTATGAATATTCCTAGTATACTTGAGATTAAGATGTATTCTCAGGATTCAGAACTTATTATTAAAGATGTAATATCTCTTTCATATCCTTACCACCTTTTCATCAACTTGTTTGGTTGAGAGAGGCATTTTGGTGTGTCTCCTGTTATTAGAGTGTTTCTGTTATTTCTTCTCGCAGTTCCTTCAGTCCTTGCTTTATGAAAGTTGATGTTTTGAGGGACATGAAATATGAATAACTTATATCTTCATGATGCACTGTAACCCTTAACATTGTAACAATGCCCTCCTTTGTTTCCTTCAATGTCTTTTGGCCTAAATTTGATTTTTTCCGCTATCAGCACTGTGATCTCTACCTTCTCTTACTCTGCATTTGCCCAGGATAGCTGTGCCCATTTTTAAATCTTTCTCTAAGCTCTCTTCCAGCTTAGAGTTGGATTTTGCATTGTTGAGGGTATATCTTTTGATATTTAGAAAGACAGGTGTTTTTGTTTTAATTATTTCCTCCAGATTGTGTTTCCCAATAACCTACATCCTGGCCCCTCTGTGCATACTATTTGTTTACTAACAGAACCAGTACTGAAATTAGGCAGGACCCTCTTCTTCTACTTTCCCTCTTTCAGCCCAGGATAATAATTTGAAGTATACTCTTTCATTCTCAGTTAATAACTATTAGGCAATAAATGACTTATTCTGCTTATCATGTACTCTTCGGCTTTTCCTGACAATTTTTTACAGTTGTCATGTTCCAAATCATAGCATGCTCCCCACCATATGCCCATCATTTAGTCTTAGTTTTACAAGTGTGTGTGTGTGTATGTGTGTGTGTGTGTGTGTGTGTGTGTGTGCAGATCATTCTTGCTTTCTCACCCAGTCATTTTGATTTTCTGAACTCGTAGAACTAGTAGATTCTACAAGAAGGCTCATGATATCAATATTTCCTGAGTTCTATCACAGACACTTTTTCTGAAGAGTTTCTATTTGAAGGTCAGTATTCAGCTGGATATAAACTCTTTGGCTCACATTATCTTCTGGCATAAAATGTTGGTATCAAAAATTGTTACACAAGTCTGGTTTTCTTTTCTTAATAAGGGACTTGATCTTTTTTCTTAGATGACCAAATGACTTTCCCCTCAAATCTTATTTATTCTGTTTGACCATAGTTTGTATTGTTTTTTCAAATCATTTTGAAATATTAGGTTAAATTTTTCATCTTTTGTGGACATTCTTTTCTGGAAGAACATTATTCTCTTTTTTTTATAATAGTAACTTAAATGGATCATGGTCCTATCCTGTTGCTCAAGTGTAAAAGGAGAAACGGGCCAGAAAGTTTTCTTAGCTTCATTTCTCTAAGGTTATTTCTTCTGTTGGTAGTGAAGCATTTACAAATATGGTTGTGTATCTTCTGAGATACGGCATCCCTGCTCCCTTCCGCCATTTATCTGACCATTTCTCTCCTCGGCCCTAGTGTGTGTGTCCTCTCAGTTCAGATTCTGCTCCAGCAGTCATGTCCTCAGTGTGGGGTTAACCTCGGAAAGAGATTGGGTTGATGGGTATGAGGAGTTCACAGGGCCCAGACTATTCTAGCACTATCCCCCTACATGTGGTCAGTGTCTCCTCTTGGGTGAGCTGGGACTAGAAAAGCCCAAGTTTCCGTTGCTGTCCTGTCTGGCCCACAGACTTCCTGTTCACCGGGCACTCTGCCATTTGAGATGAACACCTGTTGCAATTTGTTTTCTGGAACTTCCTTTACCTTCCCTCTGCTTCACTGTGCAGTTGTTGTCTAATGGTTTGGTCTTCCCAGTTATATTTTTGACATTTGTGGGATAACTTGCTTCACTTTTTTTGTAGATGCTGCCAGTGAGGTTTTGGTTTTGCTATCCCAATTGCTCTGTTTTTATGGAAGAAATTCAGGGAATTTCAAAAACTACCCTACCACTGCTGCCAACTTTCCCGAGTCCTGTCTGCATCAGCCCCTTCTTTTTCTCCACCTTAATCCACATTATCCATCTAGCACCCTACTGTTTTTTGATAGAATTTGTTCATTGCCTCTCTCTCCTTCCCTTTTCAATGTAATCTCTGTAAGAGCAGAGACCGCTTCCCTCATTATCACCCCCAGCAAACAACACATTTCCACAGCAAGCAGGGATGACACATGTGAATGAATGAAAAAATGAATGCACAACACCAGTGCACTGATCTATTATCTGTAGAGTGAAACTTTCTTTCCTTAAGCTTTGGCATCTTACAAGCTTCCATTAATTAAAATTATTTAGTTTGGACCACAAGATAGCCACGGGGTTTGAAAATTAATCTGGAGAACGTAATTTAGTGGTTACCAGAGGGTAAGGGGGTTGGGGGTGGGAGATGAGGGTAAGGGGGATCAACTATATGGTGATGGAAGGAGAACTGACTCTGGGTGGTGAACACACAATGTGATTTATAGATGATGTGATACAGAATTGCACACCTGAAATCTATATAATTTTACTAACAATTGTCACCCCAATAAATTAAAAAAAAAATTATTTAGTTTGGGGCTGGCCTGGTGGCTCAGGCAGTTGGAGCTCCGTGCTCCTAATGCCGAAGGCTGCAGGTTTGATTCCCACATGGGCCAGTGGGCTCTCAACCACAAGGTTGCCGGTTAGACTCCTGCAAGGGATGGTGGGCTGCGCCCCCTGCAACTAGCAACGGCAACTGGACCTGCACCTGAGCTGCGTCCTCCACAACTAAGATTGAAAGGACAACAACTTGACTTGGAAAAAGACCTGGAAGTACACACTGTTCCCCAATAAGTCCTGTTCCCCTTCCCCAATAAAATCTTTAAAAAAAAAAGTCATTAACCGTTAAAAAAAAAAAATTTTATTTGCATTAAAAGCTGCCTTGATTTTTTTTTAATCTTTAAGATAATTCAAATAATCTTCACGTTCAGAAAATTTATTAATCACATAAACAAAAAGATCTAATCCATATGTTTTGTAAGGAAATAGGCAGGATTTATACTTCTTAGTTTTCGGTATTTTACGTATCATAAAAATGTACCCAAAGAATAAAAAGGAGATTGTAACTAACTAACCTTATGTTTCTCACGTTTTCTCCTTTTGGATTTTTTCTTTTCTCTTTCTTTCTTGTGTTTTTTTCTTGATTTTCTGTAGGCTTTCTCATTTTTCTGCTTCTCATCCTCTTTTGCTTCCTGTTCTTGTGTTTCTTCGAATCCTGCATCATCTATTTCGCCATCTTCTAGTTCACCATCTTCTCTGTAGAAAACAATGAAAACTTTGATTTTCAAATGTCAATTCTAAATAAAATCTTATAGAAAAATTTCCAAAAGGAAAAAAGCATGTGCCAAGAATTTAAGTTTCATTAATTTAGATCAGGTTTGACAAACTTTCTGTAAAGGGCTCGATAACAAATATTTTAAATTTGCAGACCACATATGGTTTCTATCATAAATTCTCCCTCTTCATTTTAAATAGTCCTTCAAAAATGTAAGAGCCAGCCTCAGCAGCCAAAGTTTGCCAACCCTCTGATTTAGATTAAGAGTACTGACTCTCACAAAATGAACGCATGAATGCAGTGCCATCCCAAAGGACTGCAATAGTTACCATCCACCAAATGGCCTTTAAAAAAAGTGAAACTGAAATACCTTAGGAAGCAAACACTCTTAACTACAGGGAGGGATTTTTTAACTTAGGGGCCTTCAGACATCTATAAATACTTTTAAAACTAAAGCAATCTATATTAATCATCATCAGAGAACAAGAAGCAAACACATTTCAATAAGTAGAGAGGTAATAAAACATTAGCCACAAAAGCAGAATAGTAAATTCCTCAACTTGAATCTGTAAAAAATACTCACAGTAAAACCATAAATCTAATTCTACTTTCTAAATACTAGTACCTTTTCTATTATGGAGACTGAATCCTAGAAACAAACCTTTATAGTGATTATGACATTTTTATAGTTGTAGAAGCCAAAAATGCTTATTGATAGTATTTTTAAATGTAAATTAACCATCTGATCTATGTGGGAGGATAAATAAAATAGCTTTAACATTTAATGCAGTTTCCATACAGTTTGAAAAAACACAAATTACGACAAATAGTATAGATGCAGAAAGACAAATGTCTTGTGTGACGAGGCCAATGAAAAGCGCCCGAGCTGCACTGTGTGTTTTTGTGGGTTTTTTCCCCCTTCTTCCGCCTCCCTCCCCCACTCTGGTTCAAGCCGTTGTTTCTCAGTCTAAGCTCCCTGGCCCATGCTGGTATTATGAGCCTTGTGCTTCCCCCAGCTGGGGCAGTCAGTCACCAGTCATCGGTCGGCCACTCAAAGCAGCTCACGGCAGCTCTCGCCGGCTGCTGGCCGCTCACGCTGGCCCCGGCCACTCACGCTGGCCACTGGTCACTCACGGCAGCACACGGTAGCCCATGGCAGCTCATGCCAACCTCCAGCTGCTCATGGCAGCCCAGTTCCAGGGAGAGCCATTGTTTACAATCTTAGCTGTAGAGGGCGCAGCTCACTGGCCCATGTGGGAATCGAACCGGCCACCTCGGAGTTAGGAGCTCAGAGCTACAACCACCTGAGCCACTGAGCCGGCCCCGGTGTGTGTTTTTTAAATAAACTCTAAAATTACTACGAATGAGTGGTTTCTGAAGTGCAAAGCTGATCATGTCATTCTCCTGCTAAAAATCTTCAGTGATGATGTGGTATCTCGTTTGCTTCAAAACAATGCACTGGGGATGGAGGAAGTGGCCTCAACAAACTTGGGCATGAACTGGTAATTGCCGGATGGTGGGGTATGTATATGAGGGTTCATGCTACTATCCTCACTACCAGTGTTTGAAGTTTTCAGTGATAAAAGGCGGTACTGGCGACCCCCTTCTGACCCAAGGAGGGTATCAACTGTCCCTGATACTGCCAAAAGGCCCTTTATAATCGAGTCCCTGTGACCCGGCCACTTCTGATTTCCCCACTCTTAGCCTGAAAGACTGCCTTAAGGACTCCCGCTGCCCTGCTCCTCTCAGCACCCACCCTACTCATGTACCTGGCTCGCCCCAATTCAATCTCTAGGACCCAGTTTAGATGCTACTTCCTCTGAGGTGCCTCCACTGACTACCCAGGTTTAGGTGAGATGCTCCATCCGAAGTCATGCCCCCATATTCTCATTTCTTTATCACCACTCTCTGCAAATTATGTGCCAATGACTTGTTCACTGGTTGGTGAATGCAGGGCATGTGACTATATAAAGACAATTAAGTTCATGAACTCATCCTAGAAAAAGTGCTACATACCTCATTGCTGAAATCACTACGGTCACCTTCGAGGTACTCCCCCTTGGGAAGCTATGCACTGAGGTCAGTACCTAGTCCACCCTTCAAAGCAATTTTGGAACTCTTTTTCTGGACTGGCCATCAGAGCTGTCATCGTATTACCCTTGATGTCCTGAATCTCATCAAAATGTCTTCCTTTCAGTATTTCCTTTATCTTCAGGTAAAGAAAGAAGTCATTGGGGGCCAGATCAGGTGAGTAGGGAGGGTGTTCCAATACAGTTATTTGTTTACTGGCTCAAAACTTCCTTACAGACAGTGCCATGTGAACTGGTGCATTGTCGTGATGCATGAGCCATGAATTGTTGGTGAAAGTTCAGGTCATCTAACTTTTTCACACAGCCTTTTCAGCACTTCCAAACAGTGAACTTGGTTAACTGTTTGTCCAGTTGGTACAAATGCATAATGAATAACCCCTCTGATATAAAAAAAGTAGGAACATCATTGCAAAAAGTTCGTGAACTTAATTGTCAGACCTCGTATCGCCAGCCCCTAGCATGGCGCCCTGCTGTCCACTGAATGTGCAGTACCCATGATTCCTGCCACTGTAGAGCACGCCCGTGACATCACCCTAAATCTACTGTGATATCAATGTTATTTCCCCCTGGTTTCTATTACAAAATCAAGTTATCCAGTTAGGTAAACTTAAAATTTATTGGGAGGCAGGCGTGGCATTCTGGCTGTTTTAATAAAAAAGTTCTGAACTTTTATAATACCATAAAACCTTACGGCCCAAGAAAAATGAATGCATATATTCACCAAAACACAAGTATACGAATGTCCTCAGCAGCTTCAGGCATAATGATAAAAAACTGTAAACAACACAAATTTCTATGAACAGGTGAATGATAAATAGATTGTGCCTTATTTACATAATGAATACTACAAAACAAAACAAAAAAACCCTACTACTATATATGATATGAATGAATGTTACAGATGAAGCACAAGAAGCCAAACACGAGAGACTATTGTTAGGTTCCATTTGTATGCACCATGATTCTATGGTGACATAAGTCAGAGTAGTGATCACCTCCTGGAGGGCCGTAACTGACAAACACAGTGTACTAAGGAGACTTCGGGGTGTTGAGATGCTCTGTGCATTATCTGAGTGGTGAATACTACAGACATAGACGTGAAAATTCATCAAGCTGTACATTTAAGAATGGCGGGCTTTCCTGTCCATATTTATACCACAAAAAAATTTAAAATACAAACAGTAACAAAACCCTATCGGTGTTCCCTCTTTTACCACCTCTCCTCCAACTTGAGTTCCTTAAAGCATTTTTACATCTTAAAACTACTAATTCGGGTTTAGCATTTTGACTAGAGCTATTTAAATAAATAAAGTACTCAAGCTAAAAATGTTGCATGTAACTTATGTCCTACTTTACATAAATTCTTTCACTGTGAAATATAGAGCATTTACATTTGTTATTAGACATAAAACTGAATTTTAAAAAATTTTTCTTTCACCTCCCTTAGCTTTTTTATCATTGCAGCGTTCATACAATAAAAAGTTTGAACTTGTGAATTTATGTTTGGTTACAAAAAGGGGGAGAGAACAAGGAAATAAAGAACAGTGATCCACACTTCTATCAACTTCTTCCAAAAGCTTTCGGCACATATGGAAAGCATGTGTGACATAAAGGAAAGAGAAGGAGACTTAATGGAAGGAAAGCTGGATTCTAAGTCTCGCTGTCACCAAGATAAAAATAAAGCTCCCTTAACTGAGCACCTATTGTTATATTGGTTACTTACTGATCTAGCTCTGTGAAAATGAAAAACAGAAGGCGTAATGGAAGTGATTAAGAGTGCTCGCATGTCTAGATTTTGAATTAGCTCAACACTATCATGAAAGCTGTTTTGTTTACTAAACCCAAGATAATTTTTAAAATCTAATAAATCAAAAAGAGAAGTTCCTAGGTCAATTATATATGGATGACTTTATTAATATAAAAATAATAGAGTGATTATGTCCATTTCTGGAAGAGTTATGTTCATGGTTATGGACATTAAATAACTGTCCAGTGAATAAAATTATCTTTAAAAGAATTTATCTCTTAGGCAAATTCATGGAGACAGAAAGTAGATTAGGGGCTGCCAAGCATATCAGAGAAACAGGGAATGAGTGCCAATGGGTACGGGCTTCCCATTTTGAGTGATAAAAATGCTCTAAAATTAGATAGTGGTGATCGTTGCACAACTCTGTGAATATGCTAAAAACCAATGAATTATATACTTTTAAAAGGGGGAGTTTTATCTCAGTGAAGCTATAATTTAAAAAAATAATACTCAAAAAATATTCTACTTCTAGATTTAAGTACCTAGAGACAACTGGAGAAAATCATGACATACCATGGTTTAAAGACTCCAAAATTGGTGAATGCCCTCACAGTCCCTGACAGGTCCCTATGCTGAGGCCATTATTCACCAAATCTTCATAAACTGACACACCTCATGGAGGAGGCTACTTTCCTCATTCTGGTTTTATTGGCTAGTAAAAGAAATTAACCTGAACCAATCAGAGTTATGTCCTCCTTGGGATATGTTCACTACATATCCCAAGGCTGTGTTCACTACAACAAGGACATTTATCAGATCTTTTCACAGCCCAGGAGCAGACGTGAGACCAACACACCAGTTTCCTTGGGTTGGAAACTGTCACTCCTACACTTGTCTCTTTAGGCCTCATCCTGATTTGGCCTGTCCCTCTCCTGTCTCACAGATGGTAGTGTGGGGAGCTGCTGTGCCCAGTGCCGGGACACCTCATATGTCTGCACGGTGGCCACGCGGACACCCTGCCATCCTCCAGAGCCCGGAAAGACAGGCAGTCTTGGGGCCGCTGCCACAAGACTTTCCACCCATAGTGGGCCGTGGGAGGCTGCTGGCAAGCAGGTTGTCACCCACCTCGCCTGCTCCTCATGCTACAGCTCAGGCTAAAAAATGCCTAGCTGCTGTGTGGAAGCTGCTCATCACCTGTGATCACCACGCCTCTTTGGTCTCAGGATCCTCCTGAGGACGAAGGACACATGGAGCTGAGGCCTTCCTGATCTTGCATTTGTGGTCTACGTGGGTAACGAGCCAGCTGTATCTGTCACCAGGCCTCACAGAACACACGCTGGGTCTAGGGTTTGCCTGCACCTGCTCCATCTGCTCCCCCAACCTGCAGAGCTTACACGTGACTCTCTGGACTAAGCCTTGACCCAACTCCCCATCTGACACCTCCCAAACTTGGTACTTCCGCCTGAGGGAAGTACTGGCTGCTCAAACTGGGCCATGGAAGAGACCTTGAACGTTTGCATCCTATATGGTTTATTGTGTTTATTTCAGAAAAAGTTTCTTTACATGTCACCAGTGGTACAGTCTGGGTATCTGTGGCCAGCGAAGTGCTTTTGTCCTTATCCTTTATCCAACACATTCTGACACTCTGGAATGTATCTGATTTGCTGAAACCCAGCATATCCCTTTGTGACCATCTAAAGCCATGGAAATTTTTACTTGGTTTTACTCAAGCCAGTCTTAGAATCTGTCAAAGCCTTGACCCAAATACAAACCTCTTCAGGAATGGGACTTGGTACAAGTGATTCCTCCTTTGTTTTTACAACTGTACGTGGTGGCCCTTCTAGTCTTTACTTCCCGAATCAACAACATGCTTACTCATGTCTGCCTCACCAAAGCCTAATTTGCACAGGCAAATAACACCTGCATGTAAGAATGCAGCAATCAGACAATTTCAGATCTTTCCTTCCCCACTCCTTTAGGAGACCATGCTTCTCTGCTTGTGTCTGAAGGGACACTGACGTCCCTGGAGAAAAAAAGTGTTACTCCTTTCTGCTGGAATCATGAGGGCACCATTTTCAACTATAGGAGTCATATAACTTGAAAAATTTATCAAGGTTGTTACTAACATTGACTGATATGTAAATAATACTGTAAAGCCCTAGCAGTACAACCCATTAGAGTCACTGATCCAAGTGTCTGTAGACAACACACAGCCCTAGCTCCCTTGCTGAGAGGCCAAGAAAAATGTATGAAACACTAACAGTTCTGGCTGCCCATGGGATGATGCCACAGGGAACTCAGACTAAAAGAAAGGACAACTTGAGGCCGGCCCGGTGGCTCAGGCGGTTGGAGCTCCGTGCTCCTGGTGCCGAAGGCTGCCGGTTCGATTCCCACATGGGCCAGTGGGTTCTCAACCGCAAGGTGGCCGGTTCAACTCGACTCCCACAAGGGATGGTGGGCTCCGCCCCTGCAACTAAGATTGAACGCGGCACCTTGAGCTGAGCTGAGCTGCCACTGAGCTCCCAGATGGCTCAGTTGGTTGGAGCCGATTGAACACGGCACCTTGAGCTGAGTTGCCGCTGAGCTCCCGGATGGCTCAGTTGGTTGGAGCGCGTCTTCTCAACCACAAGGTTGCCAGTTTGACTCCCGCAGGGAATGGTGGGCTGCGCCCTCTGCAACTAACAATGGCAACTGGACCTGGAGCTGAATGGCACCCTCCACAACTAAGATTGAAAGGCTTGGAAAATAGTCCTGGAAGTACTCTGTTCCCCAGTGGAGTCCTGTTCCCCTTCCCCAATAGAATCTTTAAAAAAAAAAAAGGACGGACAACTTGACCGTGAAAAGTTCACTCAGGCACGTCAGGATCTGCTGTCCTGGTCAAAGTGAGGGGCTCCTCGGTCATCACCGAACGTGCCTCCAGCTTCTCCTAACAATAGCCATGGCTGCCCTTACTCATGCCCCAGTGCCTGGTCCCCAGAGTCAGATATGCTCCTGCACAGCTGTCATTTCATCACATGGCACAAAAATTTATTTTGCAACAGAAGGAAAACAAAGGGATTCTGATAGTCTAGCCAAATACCAAAGAAGGAGTTTGAGTGGAACCCCCACAAAGAACGTCACCCGCACAGCAGTGAACTGCTGCTCTCCATGTGGGTAGGACTAAGGGGCTAAAATAAAACTGCCCAGTCCCCAGCACGTGTACCCAGAAGTGCTAACACATCTCCCCGAGCCTACCAACTCTCTCGGGTCCATCCTCAGATGTCTTTGTAAAGCAATGTCCGCAATTTTGTGACATAAGCAGGAAAACAATCAAAAGAATTTCTAGTTCATAAATGAACTGATCAGAATCAACACCCAGAATTTCCCCCAATATTCAAGAAGCTTTTCATTTTCCTCTTTTTATCACCCCACTTTCAGCATGGAGAGACACAATGAAGGTGTTTCTTACCTAAGCAAGCAATTAACTTTTTTTTTTAAGCTCTGCTAGAGTTTTATTATTCCCTGAAAGGTATTTATAGAGCCTTTTATTAAACAAACTATAAACTATATAAGTAAGTCACAGTTAAAATTCTAACGAGTAAGGTGATGCTAAGACGAAGATGAGTACACACCTGACTGATTTTAGATGTGACGACAAGTTTGGCTCTGAGCTTCAGTAAACAAGGCTGGGATTTAAGACAGAGAGCTTCGGGACAGAAGCAGACCAGCTGTCCAAGAGAAACACTTTCTTCTGCGCGAGAGACCGGAGAGCAGTTTCCGAGTCCTCATGAAGACACTGCCGTTACAATGGACACTATCCTCAGTAGTGTCCACACAACCAACACAACAGCTTTTCACTGAAGGCACACCCCAGTCTGAACCAAGGGCATGCTGCCAGTTCAACTGAGAAAAAGCAGCACCAAGAGGAAACGAGTAATACTGTCCAAGAATACTGAGTGCCTGATGCTCGGATTTAACCCAGGGATGAGGCCCACAACACCCAGAGCAGTGATTCTCGAAAACTGTATGGATAGAATTTTCTGTCCCCCTAGGAGAAAAAAAAAGCCACTCATTCATTCAGCAGGTATTTATTCACCGCCTCCTCAGTTGGGGACACACTGGCAAACAAGAAAGAGATGGCTTTCTTTTCGCATGAAGTTTTCAATGGAGTGGTGGGGCAGACAGACAGACGGACAACAGAGCATCAAGTAAATATAAAGTGACAGCCACACAAGTAAAGAAGGAGGTAAACAGTGCTGGAGACACACGTAGGGGAGAGTCTGGAAGGCTCCCTGAGAAGGTCCAGAATGCACTGAGATGAGGAGTTAGCCCAGGTAAGGGGTGGGGAGGGACCTCGGGCAGACAGGAAATCGGATGCGTGAAACTTCTGTGTAGAACCGAGACAGGAACCGAGACAAGACCAGGGTGGCTGGACCATGAAGAAAAGTGGGGAGGCCAGCACATTATGCAGGAGTGACGGGTAGCACAGACTACGCAGAGCTCTGAGCAGCTGGAGTCTAAGAGAAAGAGGAAGCATGGGTGTTTCCAGGAAAGGAGGTGGTGTGGACAGAGAGTGAAGAACAGATCTAGGGGGCAGACTGGTGAGGGCAGGCAGGCGGGCCACACTGCAGTGATACCGAGACAGCCTGAAAAATGGCATACGCACGCAGATACACCTCGGTCACTGACGGGGACGCTGTTTCTCTAACAGTGTTGAGGCAGAAAAAATTGGTTGAAAACTACTAATATCGAGAAATGAATAGACGATTTTCCTTCAAGCACTCCTCCATGAATATTGCAAACATTCCCATGATTTATACCTTTAAAATGTCACCTGATTATTACTGCTGAGGCCATTCTTTGACTAGAATGAAGATTTTCCTTCAAAATGGTAAGAATAAAAATGAATGTGTTAATTTTCTGTATCACAGCAAGACATAATCGCAATCATTTCAGCCTCAAAAATTTCAAAGTAGGCACAATTACCTGGGGTAGGTAATGAACACACCAGTAACATTTAATGAAACATCTAATTCAAGCAATGTACCTGCCTGGGGAACTTCCCAGTATAGACTTGGTGCAGCTACACCATGAAGTTATTAAGTTAAAAGAACTCTGAACAAAGGAAAGGCGTGCTTATGGGACATTCATGCTTTTATTTAAACACATTTTCAGGAAATAAGAAAAATTAAGGACAAATGAGCCACACACACATTATTCAACTAAAGAACTTGGGAATGGGCAAATTCGAAAGAATAAGAAAGAAAATAATATATGTAAGGACAGAAATCAACAAAATGGAGAAAACAATGGAGAATGTACATAAAATGCTAGCCTATTGTTGAAAGAAGTATTACCATTCATCACTCACTATTGTACCAGTTGGCCTCAGTGGTTCTACAATCACTCAAAACTATGAACAAATAGAAAACGTTCATGACTCCCTTTTAGACATACCTTTAAAAGAGGACACGTTAACTTTGTTGTTCTCCCCATAAAGGCCAGAGTGTCTGGAACAAAACCTTTAAAAAGCTTGGGGCCATCAGAGGATTATGGATATCCAACTTTAACAAATAATTTAAAAATAATTCTCAACAATTTTTATTCCACATTTTTTATTATCTAATTCTCTCACTAGCTGCCTATCTTTCATTCCAGCTGTGTTCCTAATAAAGTAACAGTAATTCTGAAGCAAAATAACATCTGGATTCCAATTTATAGTAAAAAAATAAAAAACTAGTATGATGATAGTTAACAATTTGCTGCCAAGCATGTTGTTGCGTCAGTTCATTTCATCTTCATGTGAACTCTGAAATACTGCCACTACCCCAGTAAACAGGCGAAGAGAGGAGACAGAAAGCCTAACTAGCTCTGCGAGCAGACAACAGAGCTGGAGCCCGAAGCCCAGGCAGGCAGCTGCCCGGGCCCATCACTCTCAACCATGTGTTTGTTCTCAGGAAGAACTTGCCAACAGTCAAAGCAGCTAATGGCAGCTAATGTGAAGAAGATGCTTTACGAACCTCACCAACCAGTGCACAGGATGTGGGGGTGTTTACTGTGAAAGTTTTTCCACATTTTTATACATTTAAAACTTTTCATAATAAAATGTTGGCGAAAAGACTTCATCAATGCACCATTTACGTGGTATTTTAAGAGATGATACAAAAAACTGTTAGGGTATGGAAGTTGCATTTCTGACATGCAAAAGTAAACCTGAGTTACTCCAGCTCTACAGGAGCCATTTTACTGTTTGTCAGGAAATGGTAGCCAGCAAGCTAGACCAGCTGGAGTGATAATACAGGACTTGTAGTTATGACACGCTATAGGATTTTCTTTTTATTGACCAGTATTTTTTCAAGTGCTCAAAAGAAATTAATCAAAATTTTTATTGTACAGATTTTAAAAAAGAGATAAAAGGCTTAAATCATGCGGAGATGGAAAATGAGTCTCCCCATTTCATTCCGGGGTCCCAGACAAATTGCTAAGAGAGGTGCAGTGGAGGTGAAAGCCTCCACATCACAGTCAGACATAGAAGGAAAGAAGGGATACTGGAGAAATGGAAATTGCTGTTATTGTTAAAGTTTGCCATTTAATCAAAACAAAAAGGGGCAAAGCACCAATATCCAGAAAAGAGAGTAGAATACTAACAAGGTAGCTGGCTCCCAGAACAGCAATTTTCACCTAAAGTTAAAGAGAACCCACACCAAAATCAAACAAAAAAAACCCCTCCTGTTTAATGAGGACCCAGGGTTCTGGCAAAGCGAGGTCACCTGAAACTGGAAACTGAAGCAGCAGTTTTAAACAAGAACAATCAGCAACGATAGATTTTTTAAAGGGGAATAATTAATGCTGTATATTCATGGCATATTGAAAACGAACACGTAAGAAGACGTCATTCATCGCAGGATAGAACAGAAGCTTAGAGCCAGAAAGATCTGGTTCAAGTTCTGCTTCCCAGCCTTATGCTCCCTGCATGACCTGGACCAAGTGAGTTCACTCCTAATACTCAGTGTCGCCTGTCCACCGTGCTGTGGGGCCAAGTGGGAGAAGGTTAGGTGAGCACTGAGCACTAAGCCTAGCATACAGCCCTTTGCTCTTGTGATTAATTGAAATAGATGCATTGAATAAAATGGGTACAATAGATCACAGGGATTTTCACTGAAATTGGGGAAGGTTATAAACCCAAGAAGCACAGATTCTTAAATAAGAGGAAATTTCCATTTTCCTTCAGAGAATAGCAATGAAAAACTGTCCCAAACAAGGAAAAGCAGAAAGGAAGCTGGGATGGACCAAGCTGGAGTCTGTTTTTAAGGGTGTTTCCACTTCTCCATCATTCAGCAACACTTAGCACCGGTGTGTGGCAGCCCCATGTCTCCGAAGTCTCCTGACCACAATTAACACAACACAAGACGGACGTAGGGCCTAATGCTGAGTGACTGCGGTGACAACCGATACTCACGATGACCCAGAGTAATTTAGAAAAGGACAGGTGAGTAAGACGGGAAGGTATGCCATGTATTTACAGAGTTCCTTTGCAAATATTTAACAATAAAATTGGTTTCTGATAAAATACCTGGCAGTGCTGAATTCTCTGCCACCATCCAATGCCAGACAGAACTTTGCTGTATATATTAATCTATGAAATTAAGAATTTTAAAAAATATCCTTAAACTTGTATGTCTGACAGTTGTACGTTTGGCACCACTGGGATGTACAACTCCAGGGGGCATCTCTGCATAAAAGAATATGCTGGCAGCCTTACACTGGAGGCTGACCTGCTGAATTCAAGGTCACCATTTCTGTTGAGCGTTTTGGTAGCCAGATTGCCAGCCTGTCCAGGTGAAAACATAACTCCACTGAGTAACAAGGGGGTCACAAACTCAAGTTCCTAAGTAGTCAGGCAGGTCACTTAATGAGTGGAACCGACCTTGGGTGCCGAGTTTGCATAGAAAGTAAGAGTGGTAGGACTGCGGAGATTGGAGAGCATAAGGCAAGCTTGGAGGCATTCAAACACAAGTATTTTTAAACCTCCTGTCAGACAAACCACAACGTGGGCAGACTTTAGGCCTGAAGGCCACCGGTTTGCAAATCCTGCAGCATTTTCATTCAAGTTTTTAAATGTCCTAATTTAGTACATCCTGTAGCCAGTTTTCAACCCTTACTTTTCTTTACTGGCTCTGTGATCATCCCTTTCTTGAAAATGTCTCCTACCTTGGCTTCTAGAAAACTTCTCTCCTTAGTGGTCTCCTGCACGTATCTGGGAGATCTCAGCATTTCAACTAACACCTCTGCTGAAAACCCCCAGATCTTTGTTCCAGTTCTATCAACTCTAACAAATATCTCATGAATTTTGCTTTTCGTCTGCTTTCTCGTTGCCAGTGCTTTTGATCAGGGGCTCATTACCTAATTTCTAGATGGTTATGGTAGCTGTGACTCATTCCTTCCATGTTCCACATCCATCCAGCAGCAAATCCAATTGGTTCTACCTCAAACCATATCCCAAATCCAGCCCTTCTCACCCGCCAGCCTAAACCATCATCACCTGTCACTCAGATTACTGCAGCAGCTTCCGGATCAGTGACCCTCGTCTGGTCGAGACCTCCAATGGCGCCCACCCCACTCACTCAGATCCAAGTCCCTCACAATCGCCTTGTTGCCGATCTAACCTCATCCGCACTGCTCTCACCTTGCTCATTCTCTTCTTGAGCCACACGGCTCCCTTGTTTCTCCTTAATGACATGAGGTTCATTTCTGGCTCACTTCCCCCGACCCCCTTCTTTTCCCCTTATCTGGAATGCTCTTCCCCCAGATGTACTGGCCTGGATTATACCCTTGTTTCAGGGCTTTGCTCAAATGTTACTTTTTCAGTTAAGTGCTTCCCTAAGCACCCTGTTTAAAGTAGAAACACCCTCCCCACACCCATAGGATGTCCCATCTCCCTTTCTACTTTATTATCATCTAATATACTTGTTTTTCATGTTTATTGTCTCTCCAAAGAAAATGTAAGCTCCATTAGGTAAAGGATTATTTTCTTTACCGTCAGCTTCCCCAAGTCGAGAATACATATTTAGTATTAGGTGCTTAATATTTAATGAGTGCAAGTCCCTTATCTCGTCTTCCTTCTACTGACCTCCCTTTTAGTAGTCCACTTGCTCCTAGCCCTGGTATCATACCCAAATTGCATCTGATCATTAACCTGCTTCAAAACTTTGATGAGATCTTTACATCTGTCAGGGTCTGAGCCCTAACTCATTGAAGCTTTTTTCTCATTCCCCAAAATATGTTGTACATGCTCCACATACTAACACTTTTCCCAGCCCCGAATCTACCCTGCCATTTCATTTCATGCCTTTCACGTAATTCTGCCTCTGCTTGGCCCAGCTTTTCCACAACGCCTCCCTGAAGGTCCCCCTGTATCACCACAGCACCCAGTCCCCACCTCCATTGTACCCGGTGCTGTCACTGTGTGTTTACCGACCTGTTTCTCCATCTGGGTCGTAAGATCCCAGAAAGCAAGTTCAGTGATACTGTATTCAGATTTGTTTCCCCAGTGCTTACCACTGTACTTGGCACAGAAAAGTATGTTGAATGAAAATTTAATGCAGGAAGTTAAAAGTGAATGAAATAGTTTATAAAGGGCTAGGAAAAGAAAGATGTCTTCCTAAGAGTCAAGTGCTTTCTAACATCAAACCTGAACGTGATGTATAATTTGAATTTTTTGCTAAAGAAAAAATCACTTTGGTAGAATCAAAAATAATGATAGTTTCAGTTTTGCAAGATGAAAAAAGTTCCGGAGATTAGCTGTACAACAATGTCAATGTATTTAACACCACTGAACCGTGCACTTAAAATGGTTAAGATGGTAAATCTTGTTATGTGCATTTTACCACAATTAAGAATAAAATTAATTAATTAATGGCCTAGTGAGGGAAGATATTTATTTCAGTAAACACACTAATTTACAAACAAGATACTGTGTAGAGCATCAAGTGAACTCTCTTTTGTGAGAAAGGCATCTGCAATTTTTTAAATTAAAATTACCGACTTACTAAAGTAGGAAGGGAGATTGGAAATAATCTAGTTCAACTACCTGATTTCACAGGTAGTTGAACTAGATTATTTCTTATTAAATAAGAAAAATAATAATGAAAAAGAACATCACTGAATTTGAGGAAAAACTGTGATCAGAACCCAGGTTCTACGCAGAATGCAAGGCTCTCAAAATGCCAGCACACTACATCACAATTCAAGAGGTGAGGGTTTGCACCTACTGCATTACTTCCCTGTGCCGACCTAATGAAGAGGGAAATAATGCTGCAGGTAGGAGCTTGCACACCTGGCTTCTCACTGAGGCTCTACCTATGGGATCTCACACGACTCATGGCACACGGTAACGCAGCTACCTCAGAGATGAATGTGAGAACCAAATAAAAGCACTACTGCCAACGGAGCGTAACCATATCCTCCATCCTCATCCTCCAGATTCTCCATGAGAGGCAGTCAGCAAGGCTCCCATCCTTCTGTGGGTGTGAGGGAGACATAGGCCCCACCATTCTGACTAGCTGGAGTTTTGTTCTTGTTTTACATGAGGAAGAAAAGCAGGAAGAGGTGGGAAAGAAGGTAAGAAGGTTGTCCCTAACGGGCAAAGAAAGAATAACCTCCTCCCAAAAGAAAGGATTATCCATACCTCCTATCAAGGAAAGAGTCTAAGAACTATAAGCTCTTATGTTGTTCATGTTAAAACTATCTTTTCCCCACTATGGGCCCTGTAAAGCTTTTCACCTTTAGCATACTTCAGAAAACCCTCCAATAGTTACTGGTACCGTGTTTCCCTGAAAATAAGACCGGGACTTACATTAATTTTTGCTCCGTTAGGGCTTATGTTCAGGGGATGTCATCCTGAAAAATCGTGCTAGGGCTTATTTTCCAGTTAGGTCTTATTTTCGGGGAAACACGGTATCTCTTTCCTACTCTCCTGTAGATGTGTCCAAGGCAGGGACTCACAGTAGTCAGCCTGTAAGCTTTCTGTGAATTGTTTTAATTGGGTCAACATCCAGCTGCCATATAAAGCTAGATGGCTGGAGCTGTGCCTAACAGAACTGGATGAAAGGGAAGAGCTGAATGAATAAAGAGACAAAAATTTTATCTCCATTTGGACCCTTAACCCCTTTTCCACCTCCATCATTTATTTCTAAAGACTCAGGCAGAAGACTTCTACTAACATTCCACATATCTACATGTTTACTTGCAAGTACTTTTACGTTAATAACACTTTATAGAAATACAATGTTTTCATCCCAAAGCATGAAAATATTTAGAGGGAAGTACACCAAATGAGTAATTTTTTAAAAAGCTAACTCATTTGGCAAACAAATCTTGTGCAAAATGTTCACCATGTAAAACGTGCAAGAAAACATTTTTTAAAATGGAGAAAAAATTGTGCATTCTATGTATTTCCATTTCTCTTTAGCATCTAATGCTCATGTAAACTATAATAGTAATATTTTAATTTGTATAACCAAAACAGTTGTAAGTAAAAACCACAGATGTAACTTTTTTCCTGTATTCACAATATATCTTAATCTTCAGGAATGTCAGAAAAAGAATATCCTTGAGACAATGCCTTGCTCCAAATACGAGAATTCATCTATCTAAACCACCTAATTCACAGAAACTTTTATTACAGTATAAAATAAATGTAATATAGGAGCGCAAAATATTTGGGGTTCCACAGATTAGTCCATACCCCCACCCCCCACAATTTCTTAAGAATCACCCAGTGAGCATATTGAAAATACAGCTTACCCCTAGAGACACCGACTCAGTTGCTCTGGGCAGGACAAATGTTTCATTCCTCAGAGATCCTGATAATTAGCTAAGACTGGAAAACAGTGATCTAGTAAAGGGGTTCTCAAGTCGGCACATATTAGAATTACTTGAGGAACTTTAAAAAAAACCCCAAAACCCTAGCTAAAGCTGACATAGAAATGACATCAACACTTTTTAAGAAGCTCCCCAGAGACGGATGAGAACCACTGATCTTGCAGAACCCTCTTGTCGATGAAGAAACGGGCTTGCTCCAATTCACCAAGCTAAGCAGTACCAAAGCTGGAGCTAGAACCATTTCTTCTGACCTCTAGCTCACTTTGTCTTTTGATGTACTCGTTTCATTTTCATGTTGGTTGACAAAAAAATGTATGAAGATAAATCACCTTTTTCATCAGAATAATACTGCTATTTAACAATTGAATGAATTAAACTGGAGCTAACGTTTTTGTTTCCAAAATTATTAGAAAATATTTTCTTAGTTCTAATATAGAACAAAAAAGACTAAATATCACTACCAATCTTTAGTTCCTACTAAGCTGTTTAATACATTTTACAAAGAATTCTTTAAACTTTTCTTTTTAACTTCTAATTCAGTATTTTAAAATTTCAAACACCTTTTTAAAGTCTGGCATCACAGCTCCTTACTAGCAAAATTATTTCAATACGAATTCGGCCACATGGTTTCTTCCTTACATAGAATATATATAACTGCACTTCCTGAAGTACTCTGAGAACAGAGAACACATTTCCTTCTTCCACACAAAAGGATGAATTTTAGGCTGCAGTAGCAAAACCCCATCACTGGTTTGTCCACAGATATTCAGAATAGGAAACTTCTCAAGATATTATTAGTTAACCCATTCCAAGAACTTTCTCATTTTAATAAGATCATGTGAAAAAAATTCATGAAAAATGTGTCAAGTGCATTTTTAGGAGTGTTTTTTAGTTTCAAAAAATTACTATATGTTTAATTGACTTACCTTCTGGCGGTGTACTTTTATTATTACACTACCAAAGTGGAAATATTTTTATTCCTCTAAAGGTTGCTATTTAGACATTTCAAATTTCTGTGATGTTTGTGATTTCTGCTTCTGGATTTTATAAAGCAGGTTTGGAATGCTTTACCAAAAGCAGATCACATTACTCCACAGGGAGAACTTCAACAATTTGTACACAGTCCAGAGTACAATGTATGCTGTTGACTATTTTATTCCCAAAGGAGCAATTGCCAGATTCTAGACTGTTAAGTATTCTACCTAAGAATCAGATGCAACGGATTTTGCAATCATATTCAATGGATTCTAGTAATTTTAAAGAAGGAAAGCTCTCCCTTTTTCTTAATCATTAAGATATCAATGTACAGTCAGTCATGTGCTGCTTAACTCATGGGGATACATTGAGAAACACCTCGCGATTTCCTCATTGTGTGACCATCAGAGTGAACTTACACAAACCTGCAGGGTATAATCTCCTACTGGGATTGTATGTGCTATACACTTACAGGCCTGGCATCGCAGGAGGTCTGTTTACACCACAAACACGTGAGCAATGCCTTGTGCTCTGTCATTACTGCTACATCATGGGCCCACGGAAATTTTTCAGCTGCATTACCGTGTAATCGTACAGGCCCACTGTTGTATATTTGGTCCATTGTTGACCCAAACGTCACAATGCGGCACAAGACTGTAAAAACCCAACCAAAACTTCAGTTTGCGCTATTTAAAATCTGTAAAGACCGCAAACTATTAAATGGAACCAAGAGCATGCCTCTAAAGGTGTAGCAAAAATGAAAAAAATCAGGATCTCAGTTAAATGTTCCAACGAGATATAGTATTCAGAAAACTGGGCTATAGGGGGTAATCCGTAGGGTTTTCACTTGAGAAAACTGTGCTGTACACTAAGGTTGGCGAAGCCTAAGTAGTTTGTGTTAACATTTTTAACGTGAATCGTGCCATTTCAAATACATGGCCTTTCGGGGTTGCTTAAAAATTTCCTTAAAAAAAAAAAGCCAAATATGTTTATTTTTAGGAGTGTGCTAGGGTACCAAAGACAACACCGGCTATTACCAACTCGTGGCGGGTCCGGGCTGGCCCTGGCCCCAGCCCGGGGCGGGGGTCGCACGTGCGAAGGGAGGAGCGGGGGCCGGAAGGGCCCGCGCGCCAGGAAGGGACGGGACAGGAGTGGAGGGCGCCGGCCTCCCCGCGGCCGCCAGCCCGGCCTCCCAGGGCGCGTCTTGCGCGGCGGCCCCGGAGACGTCTCGGTCATGCAGGGCCCGCCCGCCCCCGCCCAGCCCTCTCCTCCGACACACAGACAGACAAGGTTCCGACCTGCCGCGCCCTGCGTGTTCACAGTCTGTCATGTTTGGTCAGGAGCGGGGCGGGGCTGCGGGCCGGTCTGCGGGGCGCGGGACCCCGGCCGCCCGCCGTGACGAGGCGGTAAAAACTCACGGTTACTAGTGAGCGACACAGACACAGACTTTCCAGTCTGTTAACAACCACGCCAGAGAGATGGGCTCTCTGCAAACACTGGGCGCGGCCGCGGCCGGCGCCGCCGCGCTAGTCTCTACTCGCCGCCGGCGGCCGAGGCTCGGGAGCGGGCGGGCGGGCGGCGCGCCGCGACGTAGGGGTTTGGACAGTGGCCGTGGCGGTGACTGCTCCTCACCCACATGGCGGCCCCGGGACGGCGCTTGACAAGATGGCGTCGCGCACCAGCCCGGGACTAGAGGCGCGAGATCCCTCCGCGCGCCGCACCGCGCCCCACCCGCCGGCGCTAGTGCGTCGGCCATTGGAGGATATAGCCCGTCAATCACCTGCAGGGGCGGGATCCCGGGCTTCTCTGCGTAGCGGCGGACGGGGCTCAGCGCAGGGAAGCGGCTTTCGGTCCGCGAGTGGGTGCTGTGCTGCTGGTGGGGTGTCGCCTTCCGAAGGCTGGGGAGACCGGAAGGCGCCCTAACAATTGGACTCTAAAGTCATTCCCCGTTGTGGGCTGGGTGGGAAAGTAAAGGACGTGTGCTGTTCACCTGTCATTTAAAAAAAAAATCTTTGTTTCTTAAATGATGGACAAACGTACTTTGTCCTTCAAGGTTGCGGCGAGTCCCTTTGTAATGTTCAGTGCTCAGAATTGCGTTTTGAGGGAGATAACTTGACGTGTAACTTTTTGATATTTGACACTAAGTTTACCCGGTTATTTAATAAGAAAAGCAACTATTAAGAGAATTATATAATCTTTAAATTATTTTGTAAGCAAGTGACGTAGAATATAGGCGGATATTTTATAAATAAAAACAACTGACCATTACATTTCTTTTCATTTATGAACGTGATCTTAAATAATTTCTTAATAACTAGTTGGTGTTTTGGCCTATTTAGTATATTGCTTACTTCTGGAGGACAGGTCCTTGCTTTTGTCTTTGCTTAGTGTGAAAGAGGTGACCTATAGGCTCAACAAGGGGGGCGGGGGGGCATGTGACAAGCCTGCCAAGCTTGGTGATTGAAAGTAATCACCTAGGACGGGCTGATCACAGGTTCCTAACTGGGCAGGTTGTGGCTGGTAGTCACCACCCACGCCTGCAGCTTCCTTAGCAAATGTCACTGTGCCTTAAGTGTTCCCTGTCCATTGTTCTTACGCATCTAGGATGACACACCTTTAAAATGTCAGAGTAATCTTCCTACCCCTGGAAGGCACAACTGGTGGCTTGGGCACAAGACCACACACCCCATCGTTGTTACCTTGTTCAGGCATACTTTGTCTCTGCTGTAAATGTGTTAACTGTCCTGTACCCGCCCATGTGAAAGAAGTCTGTTTCTCTCCACTTTGCTTTCTATCCAGTCCTAGGCATTTCCTGGCTTCACTTCCTCCCACCTCCCTCATCTACCTCCAGTGATTTTGAGCACCTTCCTTACAGGCTCTCCTTTGATTCTAATATATAAACAAACTGGAGAACTGGCCACTCTCCTGAGCCCATTTATCCTCCTAGAATCATCTCTTCCTGTGGAAATTAAATCAGTGCTGAGCTCAACAATTGAAAGTGCTGAGCCCTTTCAAGAAGCCTTTCCAACCACGTGCTGTTTTGTCTTCTAAGTCCTCTTAGCACTTGGTACTTTTTAATGGAGTTTTCTGCCTTAAAGTTGCTTATTTTAAGCCCACTAGATGACAGGGAGACTAGAAGTCACGTGAGCAGTGCGCACTTCTGTTTCTTTATGTAGAAAATGTGGAAAAGCCGTGTAGTACTTGTCCTGGAGAACTGCTGTGAGCATTAGGTGAGCTGAATGTGAAACATGCCTGCTGTACACTGAGCTCTCAAATCAATGTTAGCTGTTGCTATCACTTCTTAGAAACATTGGGATGTCTATCAAAAGAAGCATTTCAAGGACCAGCCTAAAAACTACAGCAAATATCTGAGATAATGGATGGAGAAGAGCAACAAGAAGCGTAGAATTATGGCGGAGCCGCTGTGCACAGCAGAACGCGTGCGCAGTGGGAGCGGGTGGCGCGTGCGCAGAGGGGGCGGGCGGCGCATGCGCGGCCAGTATGCGCAGCACCAGGTCCTCCTCTATTCTCTGTCCCATCACGCCGTAGTGGTGGTCACTCGGAGGCTGCTGGGCTCTCCTCCGGGGGATGGATTTTGAGAATCTTTTCTCCAAACCCCCCAACCCGGCCCTCGGCAGGAAGCCGGCCACGGACTCCGATAACAGGTGATGCCTCTTATTTTCATGCTCCGAGCGCCGGGGCCGCGGCCGGTCCCGCCCCCTCGCTCCTTTTGCAGGACTGGGGCCGCGAGGTCGCTTGGGGCGCGGGGGCGTGGTCGCGGGGGTCTGAGGGCGAGCGTGGGGCGCGCGGGACGCTCGGCTGTGGAGCGGTGAGACGTGGCAGGCCCGCGGGTAGAAGCCGGAGGTGCGGGGGTCCGGGCGGAGCGAGGGGCGGCAGGACGCTCCCCTTCCTCCCGGCGGTTAGGAACCGCCGATGGCCTCTTAGCACGTGTGAGCTCCGGGAGAACAGCGGTCTTGTGTTATTTCTCACCGACACGTGCTAGGCGCTTTTCTTTAGAAAAGGTGGGGGAATAAGGTGCCTTTGCTCAGTGGTTTGCATCAGAAAACCCGAAAGACCACCATAAAGCAGCCAACACCATTTGGATATAGTATTTCCTTTAGGTTGAAAAGGTAACAGACCGCTGGTCAGATGGCGCTGATTTATTGATTTACACCCAGATATCCATTTACTTCATTCCCTGGGACTTTGAAGTGCTAAAAATCTCTTCTAAACCTGCGTCTTTGCCCCAATTTCTATAGACTATAACCGTGACACACAGTGTTTATTTCTTTATTTCTCACAAACTTGATAAATCTTATTATGGATGACTTTATTTCTCGAATACCACTCCAATCTGTTAACTTCTGTCTGTCTCAAACGCCTTAATTGAAACTGTTGCATTAATTCAGGATACCATCAAGAGCTTTACTATATACTTGACGCAAAATAGGTCATTTCATTTTCACAGCAATCTTGAAAAGATATCCTTGTTTTTGTAGATGGGAAAGTTAAGGCACAGAGAGGATAAATAACTTGCCAAAATTACACAGTCTAAGTGGCAAACCAGGATTAAGTTACTCAGTCTTACTCCAGGGCACATGATTTAATCACTGTGCTTCTAGGGCAAAATGACTAACGTAAGATCTATAAACATTGAAAAGAGACACTAATTACTTGCAGGTGATATGATTGGCAACAGAGAAAAACGAGTAATCAAACTACATAAGACAAATTATAAGGTGAATCATCACAAAAAAAGCATGGTAATGTATAAAAAACCAATAGCAGCCATCAATTTGAAAATGTGTTGGACAGAAGAGTCCATTCACAGAAATTTTACTGAGTTACTTTTATGTCCTTTTATGATACTTGGATTTTTGCCAAAATGTCAGGTGAAGAGTGGTATTGCCTTATGGTTATAGGGAGTGAGCATCTGTATACTCGAACTCATTCATAGCCTTTGCCCATCTTTCTTTTTATTGGTCTTTCTCTTTAAAATTTTAGGGTGTCTAGTCTGCAAATGTGTCATCCCCAGTTTATTTGTCTTTTGACTTTGTCTATGGCATTATTTTCATTTGGCATTATAAAACTTTTTGTTTTAAATGCAGTCAGATGAATCAGTCTACTGTGGTTTCTGGGCTTTTTCCATAGTAATTTTACAATGAAACTACTCATTTATTGAGCACCTGCTGCATACGAGACATTATTCTCAGCCCTAGGGTACAGTACTAAGTAACCAAAGAAGATAAAAATCCTTTTACTTGTGAGATTTATATTCTTGGGGTGCACACAATACCTAAATACACAGCAGGTCGAGTAACATCATCTCATTCTAACGTTGATGGCGTAACTAGGAACTTAGCTTCCACGTGTATCAGTCAGCCTGTGGTTCGGCTGGTTTGTTATAGTTGTTTTGCTGCAGTTCCAAGAAGCAATGGATGACGGTAAGGGAGGACCTACTGTGTGGTATTTAGGT
Organism: Rhinolophus ferrumequinum; assembly: GCF_004115265.2. Classification (NCBI taxonomy): domain Eukaryota; kingdom Metazoa; phylum Chordata; class Mammalia; order Chiroptera; family Rhinolophidae; genus Rhinolophus; species Rhinolophus ferrumequinum. The sequence goes on from NW_022680356.1 coordinate 356,163, forward strand.
GATGATCAATGCCCTAGAGAGAATGAAAGCAGGGCAGGTAAGTAAGAAGGGAGGATGGCATGGACGGGAGGATGTAGATACTTTAAAGGAGGTAGTTGGGGAAAGCCTTACTAATGACATTGATAAATGAGATGAGTGGGGACCTGAAGGAGGTGAGGGAGCCTGATATCTAGCATGGAGAGTGTTCCATATAAAGGTCCCAGGGTGTGATTGGGTGGGTGGTGGGAGCAGAGGCCACAATTCTGTTGTCGTCATTATTCTGCCTAAGGAGAGGTTGCTTCCTACTCCGTGTGAGTCATTACTGAAAACTGGAGCAATGAAGGTTCACAGTATTAGGTTTAGGAGCTTCTGAAGAAGGCTCACAGTTTGTTCGTTCATCTGATGGATGTGACAGAAGCTCTGACTGGAGACAAATCAGTGGTGAACTTGGACTGGGTGGAGCTGTGAAGCCTGCGCTAGTCCTGTGACTTTGAAAGAAGCACAGAGCTGCTACTGAAATTCTTGTGCTAATGGCGCTTCTCGTTTGTAATATGTTATTTTGAGAATGCCTAGTCCTTGCCTTTATCTGGCACGTAACTTGTATCTTAAGCTTTATTCAGTGGTCACTGTTTGCTGAGAAAAAATTGTTTTCAGCCCCCCCCCCCATATCTGTAGCATCAACCATTATTTCTGTTTACCTGTAAATTTCATTGGCTTCTTTGTTCACCAGTTTCTTCCCATCTTCATCTTTCTTGGGTTCATTTTCAGTTTTGCTGGAATATCCTCGAGTAATTGTCTTGGACGATGTGTATGAATGTTTAACTTCTCAGTGCCTGTGAGTCTGAAAACAGCTTTTCTTTTTCATCTTCCCACTTGAGTATACGTTTGGCTCTCTCCTGACCTGGAAAGGCAGCTGCATCTTACCTGAAATGCTCCTCTTACCTGAAATGCTCCTCTCTGCTCACGTTCCTATTTGTTTTCTACCCCATGCGTTTCTTAGGTTCAGAAAGCCTCTGGCCTCCAAAGCTAGGCTGTGTTCCCCATATGTACCTATCCTTGTCTCACCATATTGAAATTCTTTTTTTCTCCCAAGCACATAGAAAGTTCTCAGGAGGCAGGGACAGGTCTGTCTTGTTCACTGTTGTGTTCCAGAATTTAAGGCCCAGAGCCTGGTGTGTGGTGGACACTCAGTATATGCTGGGTGAATGGAATGAGAAATGAATGGATGAATGATATAGCTGCTAATATGTCAACAGTAAGGTTAACATTTTTTACCTTTTACTCGTAAACACGTTGACATTTACTGCTCATCATAATTTTGTACATTATTCCTCTGGAGTATTCAGAGTAGAATTGGAATTTGGGATTTCTTTGAGGCTAAGCTGAAGGTAAGCCAAAGCCATGGATTTTAATACTGTGGTATGAACCCTTTTCAGGTTGGAAAAACCCTCTTGTGTTATTTGATATTTTTGCTACAGAATCAGTGATGAAATAGATGATACAGAAATTGAAGAAACACAAGAAGAGAAAATAAAATGGCAAGTAAAACTGAAGCGTGAGCCTGTCCCCAAAAAGGTAAGATAAAGTTGGCATATTGAACAAACGGACAGGAATGGATGTGAAAAATTTATTCGGGATCCTACTGTCTCATTTTAGTTAGCATCTAAGACCCAGTTACTTATATCAAAGAGACCTGGTTCCACTTTTTAAAACATTTATTCAAGATCTTGGTTATCATTTAACATGAGCTGTTTTTAGTACATTGATTTTCAGTTTTCTCTGTTTTTGAAATGGGTTGTGAACTGTTTCAAAAACTTCTTTTCAAATTAGATCAAAATTTTAAGGGTGTTGATTTGCTAACTTAACTAATCTTAGTGATTTAGCACTTAAAGTTTCCTGGGGTTGCCATGATAAAGTACCGCAAACTGGGTGACTTAAACAACTGAAATTTATTGTCTCTGAGCCCTGGGGGCCAGAAGTCCCGGAGCAGAGCAGGTAAGGCAAGGTGGGCTCCTTCTGACGCTGTGAGGGAGGGTCGGGCCCATGCCTCTCCCATAGTTTCTGGTGGTTTGCTTGCATCTTTGGTGTGCCTTGGTTTGGCTTCCAGAAACCTCACCTCGATCTTTATCTTTATGCATGTGTCTGATTCTAAAATTCCCATTTTTATAAGGACATGAGTCATATTGGATTAGGGCCCACTCTAGTACCTCATTTTAATTACACATTCAATGGCTGTGTTTCCAAATAGAGTCACATTCTAAGGTACTGGGATTAAAACTTCTATATAAGAATTTGGGGGGTGGCTGGTTAGCTCAGTTGGTTAGAGCACCGTGCTCTTAACAACAAGGTTGCTGGTTTGATCCCCACATGGACCACTGTGAGCTGCACCCTCCACAACTAGATTGAAACAACTACTTGACTTTGAGCTGATGGGTCCTGGAAAAACACACTTAAAATAAAATAAAAAGCTCAAAAAAAAAAAAAGAATTTGGGGAGGACACAATCAACCCCTAAGAGAACTAATATCTGCTCCTCTATGCTTCTTGTTCTCTTTTGAACTTTTTTTTAAAATTACGAATTTTAACACACTACAAAAGAATGGGCTTCAATTGGCAGTGAGACTCACAGACACAAATAGGCTTCAAGATGATCCTCTTTAAGTTTTAGATTGTGCGCAGTTCTGAGTAATGTGATAGAATCTCGCATCCTCCCACTCCATTCCGCCCAGGACGCGACTCAGACCTTTGTCTAGTCCATCCACACTGGAGATGCACCCCTGCCCGTTAGTCACTGACTGGTTGTTTTGGTTACCAGATCGAGTGTCCTGGTATCGCAGCGTTTGTGGTCAAGTGACCCGTATTTTCCTTAATAATGGCCCCAAAGCACAAGAGTAGTGATGCTGGCCGCTCAGATGTACCACAGAGAACCCGGAAAGTGCTTCCTTGAAGTGAAAAGATGGATACAGTACGAATGAGATATTTTGAGAGAACCACATTCACATAACTTTTATGACAGTATGTTGTTATAATTGTTCTATTTTATTAGTTATTGTTGTTAATCTCTAACTATGCCTAATTTATAAATTGAACGTTACCATAGGTATGTGTATGTAAGAGAAAGCATAATATATTATAGGGTTTGGTACCATCCGTGGTGGTGCCATCGGGCATCTACTAGGATCTTGGAATGTGTCCCCCACAGATGAGGGGGACTGCTGTGCTCTGCATTTACCTCGGAGTGGAGCTGCTGGGTCTCAGAGTGTAAGATTCTTTACCTTTTCCGTATGCCAACCTGTATTCCAGAGTGGTTCTGATTTTTGTTCCCAAAGGCAGTATGTGAGGGACTATTTCTGCTGTTCCACACTTGCTGTTGTTGCCCTTATTTTTCCCATCTGGTGAGGTATTACTATAATTTAGTTTGCATTTTCTTGATAACTGCTGAGATATGGAGCATCTTTTCATATGTCTGTACATTTGGATTTCCCTTTTTTGTGCCTGTTCAAGTCTTTTTGTCCTTTTTTTATTGGTTTGTGATTTTTTTTCTTGTAGTTCTTTACTCTGTATATAAGGCTTTTTTCTTCATTGTGGATCGTGTTGCAAGTATCTGCTCAATTTGTGGCTTTCCACTTTTTTGATAAAAAGTTCATTTTAATGTACTCGAATTTATTAGTCTTTTCCTTTATAGTTATTGCTTTGCGTTTCATTTAAATATCCTGAGATACAAATATTTCCCAACAGTACCTTCTAAAGTTTTATTGTTTTGCCTTTCACAGTTAAGTTTATAATCACCCAGAATTGATTTTCGTATATACTACGAGGTAGGGGGGATTTTGTTTTACTTTTTTTGTTGTTGTTCCGGCATCATTGTTGTTGTCAAAAATCAAATGTTCATGTTCAGATAGGTCGGTCTGTTTTTGGACTGTATTCACTTCTACTGGTTTACTTGTCTGTCCCGTCCTATGAATTATGGAAACGAGTAGCTGTGACATAGCTGAGCATGCTGGGTTTTTAAGGAGGTTGCTATAGTTTATTTGCAGTTATGAAGTGATGAGTTATTAAATCAAACCACTCAAAGTGTAGTCGATGCAAAGGAGAAATAAAATGTGAGCTATAATACTGTAATTCCTTTATATCAAATAATTAAGATTTGGGGGTTTAGTCTTTCAATTCAGTAAAGTACATATAGTACACAAATTCAGAATTTTCCCTCAAATTATCTTTAAGGGTGGGTGTTCAAATTATCTTGAAGGATTTTGTTTGAATTCTGGAAAATTACAAATACATGAGTGGAAAGAATATATATGAACCCCCACGTACGCATCACCCAACCTCAGTAATGATCGATTCATGGCTGGTCTTTGTTTCTTCTTCATAACCAGATTGTTTTGCATCGTGCTAGGTTTTTAAATTGAAATTTTAATGTTTACTTAGTTTAGGCACTTTGGAAACTCCCCGAAGAATTTGCTACATAGAAAATCAAGAAGTAAGGACTATGATGTATACAGTGATGATGTTTGCGGTCAGGAATCTGAAGATAATTTCGCTAAAGAGCTTCAGCAGTATATACAAGCTAAAGAAATGGCAAAAGCTGCACAGTCCTTACCGTTTCCTGAAGAGTCCATGAAGAAAGAGGAAGACAAAGGTGCCCGGAAAGGTAGAGTCTACCTGGAGGGCCATCACGTGTCCATGTCTGTAAGGGCAGGGAGGGCTTCCTCCTGCGTTTTTATCTCACGATGAGACCATGGGTCTTCTCTCAGATGTGAGCTGTGCAGCCTGAGAGCCCCCAGGCCTGTTTGCAGGCGCTCAGTTTGCAGGAAGAGCTCAGAGCGCAGGAAGGTTATCAAAGGCCGTGGCTCCTTTGAACGGGAGAATGCCAAGTCCCGGGGCCCTTCCTGTGTGAAGGACATGCTGGCCTGTTTGTACTGCTGTCTGCTGAAGAGGAATCGGCTTAGTAGATGTCAGGGCTGATGAGGTCAGAATACTCAGACATACATGTTTTAGATTCTCCAGTGAAATTTAGCCATAGACATGAGGACAAATGACAATTATAAATGAAATTCTTAATCCTCAGTTTACTGCTTTTTCTCCCTTTAAATGTTTTTCTTTTTTAAAATAGGTCATAGGTAAATTTAATTTACATGAAATGTTTTCAATGAAAAATCCAATAGTAATATTGTGTTTCCCCGAAAATAAGACCTAGCTGGACCATCCATTCTAATGTGTCTTTTGGAGCAAAAATTAATGTAAGACCCGATCTTATTTTAATATAAGACTGAGTCCAATATAATACAAGACCAGGTCTTATATATAAGACCCATTAAGACCTAGTCTTATGTAACATCACATCACAACACAACACAACCTAACAGATAACATAACAACATAACCACCGGGTCTTATATTAATTTTTGCTCCAAAAGACACATTAGAGCTGATGGTCCGGCTAGGTCTTATTTTCGGGGAAACACGGTATATGCAGTTGGTTTAAGCATTTAGAGCTTTTCCTGTTGTAGCTCTCTGGCAGGCCCTATTTAGATCCAGCAAACTCCGAACACTTCAGACAGATCTGGTTGGTGGCTAACAAGATTGGTTTCATTCATTATCATGCTTCTTTCTTGGCGATACAGTATATATTTTCACACAGAATGAATTGGGGTCCCGAATGTATTGATTTTCTCTTTGGTGTCTAATCCCAGAGCTTCTAGAAAGACAGGCCAGCATCATGCCCATTTCACTCGCTGAGCAGGACCCCTCCTGGATCGTTACAGAATGTACTTCTTAAGTAAACTGCTGTTGTACTTTTATGGCATCTTTGAAATTAACTTTCTGTTTTCAGCTGTTAAACAAAACAATAAAAACCTTAAAGCTGCCCGCAAGAATGGTAAACAGAAGAAAATGAAGCGGAAGTGGGCTGGCGCTGCAGACAAGGGCTCAAAAGCGTCACCAGGGAACAGTGGCACGCAGGAACAGGTACGAGGACATATACATAGGTACACGTGGCAGATGGCAGTGGCATGCTCTTGGATTTCTGTCTTACCCTCCGTGACAGGCCACAAAGTGAGGGTCGCTGGTAGGGAAGTCCCCTCCCACCATGTTGGGCTCCACGTCCTCCCTCTCACGCAGGAGCTGCACAATCACTAGTAGCCTCAGTCCTGCATCTGTGGCCCCGAATACATACCCAGAGCCCCTGACTTCTGAGTGTCATGCTGTCAGTGACGGAAAACTGGTGGGGACGGGGAAGCAGGGAGAGGACGCAGTGACCATGGGCACACTTCCAAGGCCACGCATCTTACAGTTCCTACTCTTGCAGGCCCTGGCCAGCTGGTTCTTGATGCCCTCTGGGCATTCCAGATGAGTGTTTCTGAGCATTGGCCGTACAAGTACTCCCCACCTCCTGGTACTTAGATTCTACTTTGTGGGAGTCCCCCTCTGGTCTGCATAGGTAAACAGGGTAGGACAGGAAGTGACTCTTGGACTCTGCTTTTCCAAGGGCTGCACTGGGTAGGGGGACAAGTGTTAAGGCTGATAAACTAGTAGAAGTGGCAGATGTGAGAGATTGAAACATTTATATAAAACCTTGCTCTGCCTCCATATTTACAAGTGAGGAACCTGCAGTTCTGGCTGCGGTGACTGCCCGTGGTCACGCAGGGCCAGGGCAGCCCTAGAACTTCGTTTCCTGACCCTCATCGGCGCTGCCTTTCATCTGGTTCACATCGACACCGGTGATTATTCAGCCAAAGCCAACAGCCCTCCTATGTGAGGAACAAATTCTGAACATGTACGTTAGAATTTAATGATGTACTCAGACAAATCGAAGCTTGAAACTGACACACACTTTAGGAGACATACTTGATGATGCTAAGTGGAAACTTGATGTTGTTTGTGAAGCAGATCGTGATATAACGGTACAGTGAGCTCCCTTCTATGCACGTCTGTCTTTCTAAAACTGCTCAGAAATGGTGTGCTGAGGCTGTGGGCGGTGCCACAGGTAACACGCTAAAGGTGGTTCATGCCTCTGAAGAGCCCAGATGCTGTGAAGCCCCCCTTGTTTTTCACCTCCTCGTCGCCTGTGAGGGTGTGCTCTTAGTTACGTGTGTAAATGTGAACTGTTGGCAGACTCAGCCCAAACCCAGTGAGCATCTCTGTGACATTCAGAGTGCGCTGCTTTCAGTTCACCTTATTTCTGGTTTTGTCTCCATTGCTCTCAGGAGCCTTCTTCTTAGACTTCGCTTTTTATCACAAGTAGTAGCACTTTTTTAAGTTTTTACTCATTTTTTAAAAATAAGGGCAAAGTAGAATAAAATATTCAGATTCCTTAAACAGTGATGGACTGCTGTTGAAACTGACAAAACATTCATTTTTCAGTGTGGGTACACAAATCTTACACATGAAGGCCAATTTAGAAGTCATTTTTAATGTTTCAAAGGTGGTTTAACGTAATTTTGTGCAGTAGAATAAAATATTTAATTCGGTTTCTATCATTTAGTTTTGTCCTTGTTTTCGAAGGGTGGTGAGCCCAGAGAGAAGCAGCAGCACGTGCATATGAGTCAGGGGTTCATCAACCAGCACACCGTGGAGCGCAAGGGAAAGCAAGTGTGTAAATATTTCCTCGAAAGGAAATGCATTAAGGTATAAAAGAAAGTAAGCAAAAATATACTGAAATGTATGATGCCACAAAAATGTACTAACACCCACCCCAGTTTCTGTTAGATGCTCTAAAAGCGTCTTTAACACTGTTTCCTTCTGCAAAAAGTTCACTTAGAAAATTTACGGAGCTACTCTTTTATATTTAAGAAAGTAGATGATTTTTTTTTTTAAGTTTGTATTAAAAATATTTAGGACTTAACAAAAGTTTAAGCAGATAAATGTGATATGATCATAAAGAAAGCTTATTAAGAATTAGATGGTACGGCTTCTAAGATATTGTTTTTTTCTGGAATTATTTTCTTATCTAAAGTTCAGTAGGAATTGTAAAGACTTAACAATGAGAAATAATGACTTTTCCTTGTCCTTTCTTTTGATCCAGGGAGACCAGTGTAAATTTGACCATGATGCAGAGATAGAGAAGAAAAAGGAAATGTGTAAGTTTTACGTACAGGGATATTGTACCAGAGGCGAAAACTGTCTGTATTTGCATAATATCCTTTATCACAAGGTATTGTCACTTTCCTCTTCAGGCATATTTATGGGAACATTTTAAATATGTGTAATTTTGAATGAAATCAGTGTTTTAGCTATGGCAAAATTACATTATCCAAGCGCAACTCAGTATCGAAGGGATTAAATTGTATACAGATTTTCCCCCAAGTAAGAAAAGAGGAATTCTTTAGAAATTCTCTCAGATGAAATATAGTAGCTCAGAAGACCTGTCTGTTCAAGTCCCAGAAAGACTGTGAGAATTTCTGCTGTGACATTGAGTCGCTGAATCTGTATTCATACAAGACCTTCATCAAAAGAGGCAGAGACTGCGGACTTGGGGAGAGCCGTACTGTGCGGAGGTTGACTGTCCCTTAACTTGAAGAATAACCCTCCTGCACAGATGGCACGGATGTGCTGTAAAAGCAGTGATGCGAGCATGGGGGTAACAGCACCTTTGGTCACCACACAAGTGGTTTCCTTCAGTCAGTCCTTCAGCACAAGAACTCTCAGACTCTACCTTGAGACTCTTTAGCTAGAGAACAATGTTGGCATCGTATAAATTGATCCTGTTACAGCAAGAGTCCAGATTTGTAAGACATGCAATTGTCCTGGACTTGAATTCCTCCACCCTAAAAGAATGTTTTAAAAATAATCACATTTCTCAAGGTATCTTTCTTGTATCAATGAAACGTATCTGTAGTCTATTATAAGCACAAATATGAAGGCAGAAAGTGTCCTGTGATAGCCCATAAACTTGATTTACATTATCACCCTAAAATTAGGTTTTTCCATGTAACCCAACTGGTTCATTGGCTTGTATTTTAAATGGAGAAGTCAGTGTTTCTATTAGTCAGAAAGGTCTTTAATTAGGAAAAACAAAGTCATTAAATTAATACATTATTTTAGTTGGATTAAAATTGTTCTCTTCCTTAACATTTGGATACATGAATACCCTTGCAAGTTTTACCATACAGGAACAAAATGTTACCAGGGAGAGCACTGCAAGTTTTCACATGCCCCTCTGACTGCTGACACACAAGAACTGTTGGCTAAAGTAAGTGCAGCTTTAGTAATCTTTTGTTTTTCTTTTTTAAAGATATGTTTGAAGGATGAGAATTTGAAGATACTGTTCTTTAAGGAGAATGCCTCGGGTTAGCACGTGGTATGTGTTAGGACTAATAATCTAAGAATGACTTCAATTTAGAATAGTATTGTTCAGTTGAGTATTTTTTCTTGTAGCTAAAGGAAAATTTACACTCTCTTCGTTGCTGGTATAAAGTGGAATGTTCTTAAAACATTCAATGTAGTTAGAAACATTAACAGCTAAACTAAGCAAAGTAAAACCAAAGAGGAGAAGTAGTCCTCTTGCTATACTCTTCGGAGGAAGTTAAGGGTCAGTGGTTGCTAACCATTTTAGAGTTATATCACCGAATACTCAAGTAGTTATTTCAAACGGTTGTCTTCAAATATTCTTTCAGCCTATGAGAAAGGATAATTGAAAAATATTACAATAGTCATTTATATTCTACCATTTCCCATTTGTTATTTGGAGCAAGTCTCTTCAAAATTAAATTGAAATATAAGTGTAAATAAAAGATTCTTTTAAAACCAAACCATACCATCTTGTGGCAGAAGTTTTTCTGAACACATGCAAGTGTTAAAAAGTCAAAGGTCTTATTTCTAGATATTTTTGGATTATAAAATATGGAGGGTTACTCTGGAATTAGAAGTCGTACCAAATATTTAGTTTATTAGTATGAAATTATATGGGGAAAAATGACATAAAACTTGTTTTTCAGTTCTTACAGTCAATATTATTCAATGATTACTAGGATAAATATTAATGGGATCATGAGAAAATTAAAAAAGTATGATGATGTACCTGAATTAGACATTAATGCATAGTTGTGACTTTTCCTATTAGGTTTTGGATACTGAAAAGAAGTCATCATGAAAATAAAAGGTAAAATTAGGATTTAGTACATTTCTTTTTCTCTGAAATATCTCTAGAAGTTAGTAAGGAAACATAGGACTTTTTCCTTCTCAAATAGAAGTCATTTTCTCTCTTTCCCCACTAAATTATAAAATATTGGATAAGCATGCGTAGATACATATTGTGCATAGATACATATCGGGCATGGATACACATTGTGTATAGATACGTGAGGTGCAGGGATACACATCCTGTGTGGATACATTTCGTGGATCTCTAGGGATCTGCTTCCTCTTCCCGGCTTGTCACTATCCTTTATATTTTTATTCTCCTCTACTGTTTCTTTGTAAATATACCGAAGGTACATGATTCACTAAATAGTGTATTTAGTTGTGCTTGTGTTTGGATTTTATTTAAATAGCATCATACTCAATATATTAATTGGTGACTTGCTGTTATCACTCGACAGTGTTCTTCTAAGACTCATGTAGATGTGTGCAGCTGTCATCATTTTTACTCCTGTAAAGCATTTCAGTCTTTGCATATGTTATTTAGTTATTCTGCTACTGATGGACACCTAGGTTATTTTCAGTTTTTTAAATGTAAACTGTAAGTAATCATGTAATTAACCATGTGCATGTCTGTGATACAAATGTGTGTAGATGTCCTGGTACCCATCTTCCCTACAGCAGTTGTAACACTTTATACTCCCATCGGCTGTGAAAAGACTCCTGTCACTCCATACTTGCCAATACTCTGTATTATCAAGACTTTAATTTTTTTCTTTCTTTCTTTTTTTTTTAAACCAATTTAGTGGGTGTAAAAATGGTGTTCCATAGCTTTATTTTCAACAAGTTCAGCATCTTTTCTTATGCTTATTAGCTCTTGAGTTTCGTCTTTGTTGAAATGCCTTTTAATGTCTTTTGCCTGTGTTTCTCCTGGGCTTTTTCTCTATAAATTGGTTCTATATTCCTGATACTTTTCTTCGTGAGATACGTGTGGCAGGCCTTCTCACATTTTGTGGCTGTCTTTTCACTTTTTTCGAGGTGTTTCAATGAGCAGAGTGACTTACTTTGGCAATCTTTTTCTTTGTGCTAGGTTTTGTATCTTATTTAAGAAATTCTTCCCTATCATGAGGCTGTAAAGTACTTGAATATTTTTTTAAGTTTTATGTTTTAAATTTATATTTTAATCTTTTAGAAATTGTATCAGTTAACAGTTGCCACAGTTGCGCTGTGTAACAAACAAAAGGCTCTCCATAGCATGTAACGATAAACATTCCTTTTTCCTGTATGTGCACATGACAAGGTTGACTCTCCTTGGCTGTGCAGCAGGCGGTCTGCAGTGGTTTGCCCCTCCTGGGGCCAGTGGGCTAGCTGGGTGTGTTCTCATGGAGAAGCTCAAGAGGGCAAGGCCCTCTGTGCATCACATTTACTTACAGCCCATGGACCCTAGTCAGTCACATGGCCTAGCCCAAAGTCAAGGGGTAGGAAGTACACTCTACTTTTTGTACTTTCCATGTAGGAGGAACTGCTAGATTACATGGAAGAGTGGGGCTGTGGCTAGGGAGAAAGGAAGAATTAAAACTAATCATCCTTTCTTTAAAGGGAAGGCTGAATTCCATTGGCGTGCCATTGTGTGGGTGACACCACGTTTTGCTCATTCGTTGGTCAGTGCTCACTGGGTGGCTTCCGTGTTTTAAGTTTGTGAGTAATGCTGCTGTGGGCGTGGATGTGCAAATGCCTGAAATGGTTGCATTTTCAATGAATACTCTTTTACCTGAAACAACAACTGAGGGGCCAACTGGTGTCTTCGGCCGTGGTGGTTGGGCAAGCGCTTTTCCACAAAGAATGGAGTGACCCCGTCACTTCAAGGAAAACAACTGAAAATACTTATTTTCGATGATAAAATTCTGGCTTTTAAGTGAAAATGACAATTTCTGAACAGGTGACCTGCCTCTGAGGTTGAAAAGCTTTCCTCTACCTACAGATTTTGTGGTGAGGTTGGTTGGTGATATTAAAGAATGTGTATTTTAAACACTGTGTAATGAAACACTTGAAAGATCTGCATACATTAGTAATCTAGCATTTTCCAAATAAATAATGCACAGAGTTAGGCGTGAGCGAGCCATCCATCCCACCAAGACCAAGGGGTATTCATGTAACTGCAGGAAGTTCCTTGCTGGCTTCAGATTCTGCATTGCAACTGGAAATTCGTCCACATTTGCTTTTAATATTCATCTGCCCACCACTTTATTTTTAGCTTTTCTGAGTAAGTTTTAGGTTTGTTTCTTATATGGAGCATATAGTTGAGTTTTGCTCTATGAGCCAAACCAGAAATTCTTTTTTTCTTTTCATAAGTGAATTAATCTATTCACATTTATTGAGACAGTTGAACATTGCTTTAGCTTCTGTCATTTTATACTATAGTTACTGTGTATATTACATTTGCACGTTTTCCTTCTCTATGGTATGTTTTTTTCCTTTAGTAAATTTTACTTTCTTCATCTCATATTTAGTCTTCTTTTTCTACTTTGGATCAATAACCCTTATTAAGTTGCTATTCAAATCTGTTCTTTCTTGTAATATAGTCTTTGTATGTGATTTTTTTTCTTGTGTTATTTCTGTGGTCGGTCAACTCTTGTTTCATTACTTCCACTTTTTTGGTCAGTTTTGCTCTTAGTTTTTGAATTTCAATTCAAGATTTTTGTTTTTGTTTTTTTAATTCCCAAACAGGGATATTTAATTCAGTTTGGATTTTTATTCACAGTTTTCTTTTGCTGCATGTTTTTTGGGGGGTAGGAGTGGGTGGCTGTGTTGGTGATTTTCACCAGCTGATTGTGCTTTTGTTCTGTTTCTTCTGTAGCTTTGTATAGATGAAGAGTGCTTCTGTTGGTGCCTGTTCAGGACTCTTGAAGATTGGTGATTTGGACGGGCTTACCAGAGTCCTCATTTAAAGCACCTTCCTGAGTCATTCTGACGATGCTCAGCTTCTTTCATGGGTGATCTGGAGGGACAGAGTCTAGTGTACGAGTATAAGTGAAGGGGTTGGTCTTTAGCCAGTGGGACCAGAGAGGAGATGATGGCAGAGCTGCTGGCGGGGGAAACACTGTGGTCTCTTCTGCTTCATTGAGTTTTCTCACTAAAAGAAGAAGCAAGCTTAGGCCAAGTGAGTGTGGTTGGCATGGGTAATGGATGAAAGGTGAGTGTGCAGGGAGCCGTTCACGTCATAGTCACAGCACTTAATGGTTGTTCCCAGTGCTGTTTTATGGCTTACATTATGGCTCTGTGTGTTTGTATCAAATTTCCTGTTGTTGGATATTTAAGTTGTTTTAATTTCTTACTATTAAAAATAAAGTGGAACAGTGTCTCCTTTTTTTTTACCTGTATGCATTATTTATAACAGCTTTATTTGTAATAGCCCAAGTCTGAAAAACAATACAATGTCTGTCAACTAATGAATAAACACAAATTATCGTCCATCAATACAATGACATACTCTTCAGCAACAAGGAACAAATTACTAGTACACAGTAGCAGGATGAACCTCAAAAACATAAGGCAAAGTGAAGGAAGCCAGATACAATAGGATACACAGGGCATTGGAACAATGTCTCTTGCTATTCCTAAACCTGGAGTTCTTAACGTTTTTGTTGTTAAGATGTAAGAATGGTTATCTTTCTCATTGGTGCATAAACTAGTCAGATTACATACTTGTGTAAATGTAAATTTAGGCGTGTGATGATATCTGTAACATAATATTCAAATACAAAATTTTCCAAGCACACATAATAATATTCAAAATACATTTATGTAGTGGTACTGATTATTACTAGAAAAATGCTGACACTGAAATTGTCATCATATTGTCTTATTATTGGGAAAATAGCATCACTAATGTGCTGTTTATATAGAAAGCATCACAGTTAGCGACACTTTTTAGCAAAGTCTTATTTGAAAACATGAGCCAAAGTTATTTTGGTTGTAACCTAACCCCACTAAAGTGAGACAGGGAATGGCACATACTCCTAGAAAGGTGTATCAGGACCTAGGAAAGGAGGAGCTGTGCTAGACCCTGGGTCCTCAGGTTAGGGGTCTGAGCTGGGCGTGTGTGTTCCCAGTGCCTGCAGCTGTCTGCCCCGTCCTTGGCTCACCCTCTGAAGGTGGCTGGGGAAAGGGGGTAGGCGGGAGGAGGTGGGGTAGGAGGGCGCACCAGAAACTGCCAGAGGGGACAGGCTGTTGATACTTTAAAAGGACCCACTATAAAAACCCTCAATAATTGCATGAAATTTTCCAAAGGAGTGGTTGTATTACCTGTAGAATCACCACTTTGTATCTTAAAGATTACTTCTAATTGAAAGATTATTTCCAATTCAAGATCCTGTCCTAGCCCACAGCTAGAAGGTAAATTGCGTGGCAAAGCTGTGTGCAGCTGACGTTGGCCGACGCGCACTGCACGCTGACACTGACGTGTGCTCCCCACATGCAGGCACTGTGCTGTTGTCTCATGCTGTTTGACGTCCTCGTTTAAGCCTCATGACCCCATGAACGGGAGCGGGGTCCATGCCTGGGATGGGAATGCAAGTAGGAACATTGATCTTCCACCTGTTCTGTTTTCCGAGCTTCAAAAATGCTTGTATTTAATCTTAGATGACGATTTAATAGTTTATTTCCTGATGATATGACCTCGTGTAGTTTAATACTGGTGAGGTATACAAGTTTATATGTGAGGTTTATGTATAGGAAAAAAGCAGTTGCTATATTCCAGGAGGCAGGACCCATCTCACCTGTAAACTTAAAAGACCCAGCAGAGGTGTGAGGGACTGAGAAGTCAGAAGTTCAGAAGGCTCCTGTTTTACAGCTACTGTGTGTCTTTTGGAGCAAAAATTAACATAAGACCTGGTCTTATGCTTCAAAAGATACATTAGAGCTGATTGTCTGGCTAGGTCTTATTTTCGGGGCAACGGTATTTTCAAAAGGCAAACATTTGTGTCAGTGAAATCTCTCAACTTGTGTTCAGTCAAGTTGAAGGAGAGACTCCGATAAGCCCTGTGTTCCTGAGGCAGCAGTCAGGGCTGAGGCCCCTGAAAGCGGGATCCCCGCAGCCTTCCCGCTGGTCGGCCTCCACTTCCCACTTCTGTGCAGCTCGTCTCTGCCTCGTTAGAGCCCATTCCCAGGGCACTGCTTCAGCCATGCCGCGGAACCCCCGCCAGGACCGAGGCCCACTTGTCTGCCGGCTCTGGAGTGCTCTGGAGTGTGGCCATCTCTGCCCACCGAGCTTGGCTTCCTGCTGCCCTCTGCTGCTCTCTGCCCCGCTGGGTTTCCTTCTGTGAAGTGTGTCCCCTGATCCCTACAGCTCCAAGTACAAGTGGGATGAAACCATCATCGGTTAACAAAATGTGGCCCAGAGCGAACCTAAGTAAGAAAGTTGCCATGGAAAAGCCGCGTATGGACTTAACCCTCGTTTGGCCAGCATGGGTATTGTGGCTGTACAGAATTTATGTCTGACCTCTTTTGGAGCCAAAACAAGAAGGATGAAGAGGTCATCTATTTCCCTCTGAGTATCAGGAGGGTAGGATGCAAAACCTCTCCTGATAATAATTTCATGAGAACAGTTCTGAGGTCTTCATTATGGAAATCACCAGGTAGGATGGACAGAATCATCCTAAGATTCCACGTGACAAGCTTCATATAATTGTTCTGCGGTCAGTTACTAAAAGCCACATGACAGTAAAACTCAGTTTTTGTCAGTCTATAAGAATATAAATCAAGTACGTGGTCTTTTGGTGTTCTGACTTGCTCCATTTATAGACCTTACAGGGTTCAGTCCCAGAGATGGTAAGTGACTTGTCCTATCTTCAGAGATTGCCCGACCACCAGCATATTGCTCAGCCCACCAACTCGTTCCCGCTCAGTGTACCCGTTGGGGGTCTTCTGAGGTCGCTTGTGGAGGTCAGAATACTGCGTGCTCTGGTGATGTGGCCTACATAATAGGGGCACAGACTGCCAGTGAGAAGCAACACCACACTTGGAATTTAGTGAGATCAGAGTGTCTCAGGCCAGCACCTGCTGAGTGCACACATGTGACACCCTGCTTAGCACCTGTACAGTCTTGTCAGGAGTTACGACCATAAAAACAGTTGTCACTATTGTTTACAGATGAGAAAACCATGTCTGGAAGGTCTCCTAGCTCTTATTCTCAGGTGTGGCCCGTCACACCTGTGCACTCCCTTCCTACAGGCCCAGTGCTGCTGAGGTGTCCCCTCCACGGCACCATCTGCTTGATGGGAGGTGGGCCTGTCCCCAATCCTTAGGGCTGTATCAACAGGGTCTAGAGTTGTGCTTCTTGACCTTGGTTCACTTTGGATCATCTAGGATGCTTTTAAAAACTGATGTCTGGGGCCCACACCCAGAAATTCTGATTTGGGGTGAGGCAGATAAGCGTAGGTGTGTACATGAGTTCTCAGTAGCTTCCAGATGATTTGAAGCACAGCCAAGGTTGAAAACCATTAGTCTCAACAAACATTGGAAGTCCCATTCTCGCCAGCAGTTGGTTTAGGCTCAAGTAGGAAGGCAGGTTCCTGTGCATGTCTGGAAAGGTGATCACATCCTGGCATAGGGAGAGGCTAGACACTGCCCTGTCTGAATGTGGCACCCAGAACCATGCAGCTGCCTAGGACTTCTAGGGGAGCTAGCACACCAGCTGAAGGTGACAGAGGAGAGTTGTGAAGAAACTGGGTCCTTGACAACTGCCCCATGGACTTCACAGGCCTAAGGGAGGAGAGAGCTGGCCTTTATATTGCATGTTATAGCACATGAAATAGCATATTTTCCTTAGTGTTTAAGCCACTGTGATTTGAGTTCTCTGTCACCTGCAGCCAAAGGCAGGAGACTAAATAAGAGCCAAGAATCAAACCTATGTCCGTCTATCC
Organism: Rhinolophus ferrumequinum; assembly: GCF_004115265.2. Taxonomy (NCBI): domain Eukaryota; kingdom Metazoa; phylum Chordata; class Mammalia; order Chiroptera; family Rhinolophidae; genus Rhinolophus; species Rhinolophus ferrumequinum. The sequence goes on from NW_022680356.1 coordinate 373,144, forward strand.
CAATTCCACGTCTGTCTATCCCTTCACCCTCTTCACTGAACACTGCCCTCACTGCCGGCTCCTGCACACAGCACACGGCAGGGCACCCGACAGCGTAGCGCAGACACTGGCAAGGGATGGACACACTAAGAGGGGCTACGAGGAAAGGAGGGAATGTGCGTGTTGGGTGAGGAGGGAGAAGCTGCCCTCTCACCTCAGAGGGCTGTTGGTGCCGTGCACTTTGTATGTTCTTTACATGACATAAATAAAAGAAAAATAGATATTTTAGTTATTACATGTCACTAATTCTAAGGTACACATTTTCATGGTTAACATGTCTGAAAGTGGAATGTCTCACAGTTAATAGAATACCTTATTTTATTTTTACTGGCACGTAAACATGGTAGATCTTACTAAGGGATGTATTTAGACTTGAATGTAATTGTAAACTGAAATTACACACGTACATAGTCAAGTTCATTGTGAGATAAAATCTGTTATGAAGTTTACTTTGGATTAATAAATTATGAAAACAAAGTTGTTTTTATGAAAAAGTACTGTCTGCCTCCCCCCGACCCTCCACCTCCTTAGTGGCAGGTACAAGTCAGTCTCCAAAACTCCTGGCCTAGAGCTCAGGCACCCGTCAGACTTCACTCCCAGAGTCGCTTCCTGCAGAGATTAAGCCACTTACCCCTGATGTCATTAAGTTGGTTTGGGGGCCATCAAAAGGGAGGTGATCCCTGATGGACACTTAGAAGTCATTGGGGGAGGGGGGCGGCCCGGTGGCTCAGGCGGTTAGAGCTCCATGCTCCTAACTCCAAAGGCTGCCGGTTCAATTGTCCCATGGGCCAGTGGGCTCTCAACCACAAGGTTGCCTGTTCAACTCCTCGAGTCCCGCAAGGGATGAGAGGTTGCGGCCACTGCAATTATTAAGATTGAACACGGCACCTTGAGCTGAGCTGCTGCTGAGCTCCCGGATGGCTCAGTTGGTTGGAGCACATCCTCTCAACCATAAGGTTGCCGGTTCGACTCCCACAAGGGATGGTGGGCTGCGCCACTTGCAACTAGCAATGGCAACTGGACATGGAGCTAAGCTGCGCCCTCCACAACTAAGACTGAAAGGACAACAATTGACTTGGAAAAAAGGCCTGGAACTACACACTGTTCCCCAATAAAGTCCTGTTCCCCTTCTCCAATTAAAAAAAAAAAAACTTAAAAAAAAAAAGAAGTCACTGGGCCCTTTCTGAGGTCAAAGATGACGAGCATTGCTACCCTTCGGGATGCAGGGTGCCATGGGAACTCGGTGTCACAACCACAAGGTTCTGAGGCCTGCCCACTGCCCGAATGAACTTGGCGGAGGCTCTCCAGACTCCTGTGTATGTCCCCAACTCAGCCCCCAAATTGGCCATTTCCCTAAGGAGCCCAGTTCCTTGTAGCAGAGGATCACATCTGCAACCCAAGACCTCGGTTCCCGGCGTGCTCTCTGCTGTGCAGTCTGTTTGGATGAGGACACCCTGAGAACACCACTTGTCAGCGAGCTGTCCTACAGATCAAAACCAACAGCTCGGGGGCTTTTGAGACACTGCAGGTCTGCTCTACTCACCTCGGTCCCAGGTGTAGCTGTGGTCGGGGGGAGATTCAGGCATTGGCCACTTCACAGCTGTTGTTTTTGAGTGAATTCTCTTGGGACTGATTTCCAGGGCTCTGAAACAATTGTTGGGCCTGTTTCTGCCAGAGCACTCATGCCTTCTGTGAAGTGGTGGGTTTTCGGGCCCCGTGAACCCTGTTCCCCAAGTGGCACTGGCTCACTCTTAAGAATGTTTGACGTCACAGTACTTTATCAGTACATGCACCTTAGAAATGTTTGTGACTGGTACAAAGTCTGATCACGTGCCATCTCCCAGTCCCCCAGTCCAGCTGGCTGTGCAGAGACCCCTCTTCCTGAGTATTTGGGACCTTCCCTCGGACTCCATTTTTAAGCTACATTTTTATGGGGTTCCAAAGAAGTGGCCTTTTTACTATTCACACGGGTCTTAAATAAATACAGGGTTTGTATCCCAGCTGTATCCTACAAAAACATTCCAGATTTATTTGCCTGGACATGTACTTGGCGGGTATATTTGTTACATAATAACATAAACTGGACTTTAATCTCAGACTTCCTGAACAATTTGTGATTCAGCCCCTCGTCTGCTGACACACAGCCCTTTCAGCTTTCCATGTGCCTGCAGACTGCGAGCCAACTTAAACTTCCTCATGTGGTCAAGCGCAGTTAGGTAAACCAGGGCTCGACAGAAGTGCCCTTGTTTCAGCCAAATGCACATAACAGGCATTTCAGTCCACGAAGAAGGAAAACCTGGTCCCAGTGAGTTCCTGATCGTCTCACACTGAATGCCTGTCCTTGTGCCACTGTGAAGGGTTCTGTGTCCTCCCGGAGCTGAGGAGGTGATGTGAGCAGTGGCTGTCTCCCCGGCCCCAGGGCCCCTGCTGCTCGGACTGCCAGCACTTATTTGGGTCGCACCCTAGGCTAGATCTGCACCAGGAAAAGGAAAGGAAAGGAAAAAATGACCGTGATTTTTCAGATGGGATGTGCAGGCGCCTCCGTCGGGACAAGACAGGGAAGGGGGAACCCGTAACAAATGGGAGGACCTGGGAGCTACTTGGCCTGGAAGATGCTGCAGGTGCCTTGTGACATCTCGGTGACGAGGCTGTGGTGCGGGGGCTGCAGGCAGGGCCCACCACGGGTCAGCAGGGCTGCTGTCCACAACTTGGGAAGTGGGGGTTCTGGGCAGTGGTCCTGCCCACAGTGCAGTCTCCCATCGCCCCCTTCCTCTGGGGCCTCACGGCATATGCTGTGCTATCAGGACATCTGTAGTGAGTGACAGGGGAGGCACCCTGTCCTGTCCCCCTTCTTCTGGGCCCAGCAGCCCTCATGCCCTGTCTCAGTGTCTTCCTAGAGGGTCTGGAAGCAGCACAAGGGTACTCAGTGTCTGTCCTGTTCAGGTCCAAGGAAGGCCTTGCCTGCAGGTCATCAGAGGGCACCATCATCCCCCAGCTGCGGAAGACAGGGGCCTTGAGGTGGAAGGAGGGAAAGGGTTTTTTAAATGTTTGGACCTGGAAGTGGTGGGGGCCAGTCTGTGAAGAGACACAGATGGGACGGAGGTGTGCTACTCACTTCTCCAGACAAGGGCAGAAGAGAGGGAGAGAGGAAGGGATGGAGAGGAGAGAGGGAGAAAGAAGAGACGGGGAGGAGGGAGGGAGCTCGTGTGCATAGCCAGAGGATCCCCTATGCAAAAGCCAGGCATACATGCCTCCCTCTGTGACATTCACGCAAGTATGAGGTGCCCTCCAAGGCCCGCACAGTTCCTCCTGAGCAAGCCATCCTCCTCTAAACTTGGGACTCTTAGCTAGTCCCACTCACCTAGCACGTACCTCACAGGCGACCCCACACCAGTGGATCCAGGGACCGCAGTGGAGACCACTGGTGGCTCGCGTTGGGAGTTGAGGCACATCTGTCAAAGGCCATCCAGTCCCCATGTAGAGTCAGCAAAGTCATGTTTATCACTTGCCACAGCAAAAGAGACACAGCATTTCAGAGAACTGGGAACAGCTCAGCAGCAGGGCATCATGGAAGGGTAATTACGCAGCTTTTGAAACTAGGGGAGGTCACAGGATGGCCTTGGCAGGGGTGGGTCGGCCTGTGCCAAGCAGAGAGTTGCTGGCAATCGTGGTCTTGTCATTCTGAGGGAGGAGGAGTCAGGATTTTGTGCTTAGATGCGTGTGACCTCCACGCTCCAAATGGCAGGTGTACGCGTAGTGAGTCCTAAGGAAGCCCCTTTAGAAAAGTCATGTCGGGAGGCTGAGGAGACGTGGGCTGGGAATGGACCCGCAGACCCTCAGTGGACACTGGCTCTCATTCTGTTCCTAGTGGTCTGGGCTAACCCTCCCTTATCCCCGTCAATGAGTCTCTTTATGAAACATGCTGACCAAGCCCTTTGTTTCAGCTTTTACTGCTGAAATAAGTAGAATTAAGACATTAACAGTTATAAAATTAGCCACCTCCCCTTCAGAAAAGGAAAAAGGTTCCCATCAGTTTCACCAATCGGCCTCCTGATGTCCCCAGTGTGACCCTACACTCACAGCACCCTGGCCCTCATGTCGGACACCAACACAGCGATCCAGGCTAATTGGCAAAGATCACGGCTGCTTGGGTGGGGTTTTGGAAGAGAGTGTGCTTGGCGGTTGGTGGCTGCCCGTGTTCCCCAGGACAGACCTGATCGGCCCTCAGCAGATATTCTGGAGGGAGCCTGGAGTACAAGATATATTAGCTTCCCACAAGCCAGTGCCTAAAAACAATGAATTGATTCTTTCACAGCTGGAGGTCAGATGTCTGCGATCAAGGTGTCACAAGGCCAGGTCTACAAGTCAGGTGACACTTTCTGTGGTTTTGTCACTGCTGGGTTTGTTGGAAATCCTCTTTGTGAGAGTGAGGATGTCAGGATGTGGCCTGCACTTCCTGCCAGAGTTCCTCTACTAGGGACCTTCTTAGGTGCCATTGTCTCCATGAACTGGTCCCGGTCTCTGATTCTGGTAAGCTTGTAGTGGCATTGGGCTCTGATTCTTGTTTTGACCATTGTCAAAGGGACCCTTTAGTTACATGTGACAGCTCATCTCCCAACTCCAGTCTAAACCGTGTCCTCGGCAGGGGTCCCATCAGCAAAACACCTGCAGAGTTGGAGCAAGGAGGATGGAAGGACACAGGGCTTTCAGGCAATCCACCAGTCAGAAGCCAGATTTCACAAGGCACCAGACCCCAAACAGGAGACCGTGAGCGACCATTATAAATATGGCCCTGAAGCCCTTTGAAACTTCTCAGTTCAACTCAGCTCAGCCAGAACACACTGGTCCATGTCCACTTCCCCTGACTCACTGGTGCTGTGACTGCTTTGGCCAACAAAGCATGGCCCAGGGGTCCCTATGTGACTTGAGGCTGGGTCACAAAAGCCACGCAGCTTCAACCTGCCTTTCTGGACACTCCCACTAACCTGTTTCCCTGAAAATAAGACCTAGCCAGGCTTACTAATATAAGACCCAGTATTATATTATATTATATTATATTATATTATATTATATTATATTATATTATGACATGGTCTTATATTATAGTAAAATAAGACCAGGTCTTATATTAATGTTTGCTCCAAAAGATGCATTAGAGCTGATTGTCTGGCTAGGTCTTATATTCAGGGAAACACGGTAGCAACCCTGAGCCACCATGCTCTGGAGAAGCTGAGCCACATGAAGCACCAAGGACAGCTGTCTGCTCATCACGCTGCGCATCCAGGCCAGACACACACGTGAGTGATGACCCTTCCAGTAACCCTGCTCCTGGCCAACAGGCTGTAGATGTTGTGGAGCAAATGGGAACCATGCCCTGTGCTCCACCCAAGTTCTTGATCCCAAGCAGCACGAACATGATAAAATAATTGTTCTCAGCGGCTGAGTTTCCTAACAGCACTAACAGCCAGAATAGAAAATTAGGCTGCGGGACACCAGTCCATGGCAGTGTAGGTAAATGCTATGCTCACCTTCTATCACAACCACATCAGAATTACAACTAAACTATAGAACAACCATCACAGAGAATCCCCTGAAGTCCAGCTGAACTGAAGCCCTACAACTAAAGACATACAGAAAAAGCCACCTCGCGATTGGTAGGTGGGGCAGAGACACTGAACGAGCCGGTTCCACACCCACATGTGACCATTAAAAATCAGGAGGTATATCTGGCTGTGAGATTCTCCACTCCCGCCCCCTCAAGGAGTGAGGGGTCCCAGCCTCAGACCAAACTCTCCAGCTCAGGGTTCCAGTAGCAGGGAGAGAATTCCCTACAACTTCTGGGAGAACCAGAGGGGATGGTGGCTGAGTGAGTCAGAGGGCAGCTAGAGTCCCAAGCGTTCCTCGTAAAGGGCCCACATGAACTTACTCACTGATGGACTTGCTCTGATCTCTGGCGCTGAGGCAGCAGCTCAAAAGTTGCCAGGTACATACGGGGCAGAACTGAGTTGTCTGGCCTCAGGATGAGGGGTGGAGGGGCATCTTTCTCCTGGATAGAGGAGCTTGTAGAAGCCATTGTTTCTTTGGTGAGCACTCCCCCTTCACGACATGCAGACACTGGCAGAAGTCATACTTGAGTCTCCATCAAACTGGCTAATACCATTGGCTCCACCTTGGTGATTCTGAGACCAAGCCCCACCCAGCTTTTGGGCACACTGACGCCGCTTCCAGTGGCTTTTTATACAAACTTTCTGCTTTGGCTCAAAGGTTCACAAATCCCAAACAAGCAGCATCTGGCTTCAGCGTGTCCCATACCTCTAGCTGAGCAGCCCCAAGCCCAGCACTAGTGACAGCCAGCTATGGTGCACGGCTTGGCCTCTCAAGGCACTTCCAAGCACAGCATGGTCAGTTGCCATAGGTAGATTGCTTTGTGGCTCATGCCAGATGGCCCTGTGAAGGGCATAGGCTGCAGCTGAACTGGCCCATAACAGGACCTCTCCCAAGTGTCCTTGGGGCTGGCATGCAGAGTGGCCAGCTTTGAACTGAGTTGGAGCATCACCTGGCCACCTCAGGGATGACAAAAGACACTCTGGGCAGACACCAAGTCCTGTTAAAGCGAATCCTGCTCTATAGCGTCAGCCCCTGAACAACAACTCTTCCACTGTAATCACAGCCAGTCCTCATAACCAATGAGCCAGAGGGTCAATCCCTCCCATTGATGTGTAAATAGCAACCAAGGCTCAACTATAACAGGTGGACACACACAGCCCACACAAGGCACACACCTGGAGACCCAGCTCTAGTGACCAGGGAGATTGCATCACTGGGCCTCAAAGGACACCTACTACATAAGACCACTCTACTAAGACTGGGAGACATAGCAGCCCTGCCTAATATATAGAAACAAACACAGGGAGACAGTCAAAATGGGGAGACAAAGAAACATGTCCCAAATAAAATAACAAAACCGAGCTCCATAAAAGGAACCAAACAAAATGAAGACAAGCAAACTACCAGATGCAGAGTTCAAAACACTGGTTATAAGGATGTTCAGGGATCTTAGGGGAACTTCAACAAAGAGATAGGAAACATAAAAATGAAGATAGAAAACATAACCAGTCAGAAATAAAGAATACAATAACTGAAACAAAGAATACATTAGAAGGAATCAACAGTAGATTAGATGAAGCAGAGGGTCAAATCAGCAATTTAGAAGGTAAGGTAGCAGAAAACACCCAATCAGAAGAGCAAAAAACAAAACAAAGAATCCAAAAAATGAGGAGAGTTTAAGGGGCTTCTGGGACAATATTAAGCATGCCAACATTCACACCATAGGGGTACCAGAAGGAGAAGAGAAAGAGCAAGGAATTAAAACCTATTTGAAGAAATAATGAGGGAAAACTTCCCTAACCTGGTGAAGGAAATAGACACACAAGCCCAGGAAGCACAGAGTCCCAAACAAGATGAACCCAAACAGGCCCACAACAAGATACATCATGATTAAAGTATCAAAGGTTAAAGACAAAGAGAGAATCTTAAAAACAGCAAGAGAAAAGCAGTTAGTTACCTACATGGGGGCTCCCATAAGATTGCCAGCTGATTTCTCAACAAAAACTTTGCAGGCCAGAAGGGATTGGCAGGAAATATTCAAAGTGATGAAAAGCGAGGACCTACAACCAAGAATACTCTACCCAGCAAGGTTATCATTTAGAATTGAAGGACAAATAAAGAGCTTCCCAGACAAGAAAAAGCTAAAGGAGTTTATCACTACCAAACCAGTATTACAAGAAATCTTAGAGGGACTTCTGTAAGACGAGAAAAACAAAGATAAAAAATATGAATAACAAAATGGCAATATCCACAAATCTATCATCAATTTCTTTAAACTGTTTGTTACTTTAAATGTAAATGGATTAAATGTTCCAATCAAAAGATGTGGGGTTGCTGAGTGGATAAGAAAATAAGACCCATACTTATGCAGCCTACAAGAGACTCACTTCAGATCAAAAGATACATACAGACTGAAAGTTAAGGGATGGAGAAAGGTATTTCATGAAAATGGAAACAGAAAAAAAAAACAAAAACAAAGCTGGAGTAGCAATACTTATAGTAGACAAAATACACTTTAAAACAAAGGCTATAACAAGAGACAAAGAAACATCCAGTAAACCCACTTCTGGGTATTTATCTGAAGAAACCCAAAACACTACCTCAAGGGGACATGTTTATCCATATGTTCATTGCAGCATTATTTATAATAGCCATGATATGAAGGCAACCTGTGCGTCCTGGAATGGATGAATGGATAAAGAAGAGGTGGTACATACCATGTTTTGCTGTGTATAATGCACACTTTTTTGCCCAAATTTGTGAGGGAAAAATAAGGATGCATACTATACATGGGTAGTACGAATTCCGTATCCATATAAATATTTTTAATTCTTTTATTTATGCTTATGAGTTAAAAGTGTAACTCTAGAAATCAATAAAAATATCTGTATGCAAAAGAATATCTTGGAATACGATAATCAGTTTTGTTGAACTTACAATGAACTTGCAATAACAAAGAGTTCTTGGCCTTCTATAATGGGTAAATATCGTAAATTTGTTACAGGTACATAAAATTTCTTTCTTTCTTTCTTTTTTATTGGTGAATATTGGGGAACAGTGTGTTTCTCCAGGACCCATAAGCTCCATGTCAAGTCGTTTTCAATCTAATTGTGGAGGGCGCAGCTCACTGGCCCATGTGGGAATCAAACTGGCGACCCTGGTGTTATGAGCACTGCACTCTAACCACTGGGCTAACTGACCGCCCCCTAAAATTTCTTATACCTTGTATCTGTTCTTGTGTTTTGTAATTATTTGTTACATAAAATTTCTTGTACCATAATATGTTAAAAATAAATGCTAAAATTCCTTTATAATACAAAAAACAAGTACCTAAATGTAAACGAATAAAAATTTGAATTAAAAAATTAAAATGAAAGAATTTTTCCCTGAAAGTTTGGACCAAAAACATGGGGGCACATTATACACAACAAAATACAGTATATAGAATGGAATATTACTCAGCCATAAAAAAGAATAAAATCTTGCCATCTGTGATAACATGGATGGTCCTAAAGGGTACTGTGCAGTGTGTGGTACATCAGACAGCAGAAGACAAATATATAACTTCACTTATAAATGGAACCTAAAAAACAAAATCAACAAATGAAGCAGAAACAAACTCATAGATACAGAGAACATTTTGATGGGTGCCAGGCGGGAGGGGGTTCAGGGTGGGTGAAAAAGGGGAAGGGATTAAGAAGTACAAGTTGGTTGTTACACAGTAGTCATGGGGATGCAGGGTATAGCATACGAAATATAGTCAATAATATTGTAATAACTGTATAGTGTCAGATGGTTTCTAGATCTATTGGGATGATATATGGGACGGGGGTTCAGGGCAGGGAGAAAAAGGTGAAGGGATTAAGAAATATAAATTGGAAGTTACAAAATAGTCATGGGGATGCAAAGCACAGGGAATACAGTCAATAATACGGTAATAACTATGCATAATACCAGGAGGGTTCTAGACTAGTCAGGGGGATCACTTCTTAAATTATATAAATGTCTAACTACTACCATGTCCCTGAAAATAAGACCTAGCTGGACAATCAGCTCTAATGCATCTTTTGGAGCAAAAATTAATATAAGACGTGGTCTTATATTATATTATAAAGACTCAGTCTTATAGTAAAATAAGACCAGGTCTTATATTAATTTTTGCTCCAAAAGATGTATTAGAGCTGATTGACTGGCTAGGTCTTATTTTTGTGGAAATACGGTATGCTGCACACCTGATGAAATACGCAGCATAGGGAATGTAGTCAATAATATTGTGATAGAGTGGTACGGTGTCAGATGGTTGCTGGACTTATGGTGATCACTTCTCTAGGTGTATAAATGTTGAATAACTATTGTGTACCTTTGAAACTAATATAATGTTGTATGTTAGCTATATTTTAATAAAAGTCTCTTTTAAAAAGAGAGAGAGACAATTAGGTTGTCCCTGCAGGTCCCATGGGCTCCTGGTTCCTTTCTCCAAGCCAGCACAGCAGCTTGCTCTGTGTGGTGCTTTTCCTTTGTGCACATGAGCCCCGTTTTCGCTTGACACCACCACTGCATTCGCACACTTGACATTCTGAGTCAGTTCCAAATGCCGGGAACCAGGACCCAGCTGTCACCACATACGATGGCAGTGTGTGTCACATCTGGGCTACACGGCTGGTGAACCTGCACACATTTACCATGTATGGCCACCCTCTTTTGTGCTTCTATTCTCGTAGACACATCCCTCCTGGAAATCACATGCTTTTCTTTTTATGTGTGTATTATGTTCTCACTTGGGGGAACGTAAGCTCGATGAGGTCAGGGTCCCTGTCAGGTTGGTCACCATCGTGACCTAAGTAACAAAACAGTGCCTGGAACACATGAACATTCAGGAACTTTTATGCAGCTTATAAACACCGACAGAGTCTCATACATACAAGGTCAAAGTCACAAAAGTCTGCCTTTCCACCTGTGTAGTCTGAGCTCAGTGAAACGTGAACCATTTAGTCTGACTTCACGTCTCTCCGAGACACGTGCTCAGACCCCCATAAATGCATCGTTTACTGTGACTTTGTGGTGATATTTTGTTTTCAATTTATTTTCCTTTTCTGTTTGCCAGTGTTGGGGGTGTTACTTGAAAATAAGATGATTTTTAAAAGTTACCGAAAAATCCTAGCAGCCTTCCCTTTGCTCAGGAGCCAGCAATCCAGCTGGCTTACCTCATCTCTTCCTGGTGGCTCTTGATGGCCACGCCCACGTCAGCCCTCCATTCAGCCTCTCTGCCTTTCCCAGGGAGGGACTGGGATGCCCTGGGCCTTCTTTGATACAGACACAAGACTCTTACACATTGTTGGGGAGAGAAAGTAGTAGGACCTTTATGGAGGAAAAACTGACCCCAGAGATACAAAGGCAAAAACACAAAAACACAAATGCACATTGCTGCACTATTTTAATAGCAAAGGACTGGAGACAACCCAGTGTCAATCAAGGGTGACTGGTCGGATAAACAATGGTATGTCCTCATAACAGGGCATTTTATAGGAGAGCGTTCCGTGTGGCTCTATAGAGCGACATCCAGTACATTGAGGGGGAAGAAAGCAAGATCAGGAACATGTAAAATAGTACACTATCATTTACTATTGGCTGACGCACATTTTTAAAAAGAAGGGTAAACCCAAAACGGTGACTGTCTATGGCAGGAGAAGGCAGTAGGTGGAAGGGCATGAAATACAGACTTCTCTGAATTCAGCCCACTTTGTGGACTTGACTTGGGAACCGCATAAATCATTTACCTAATTGTAAAAAAAATTACAATGAAAAAAGCTGTCTCTCAAAGTGTAAGCAAAACCGAGTGAATAACCATAATCCCGCTTCACGTTTGGGGCAGAGAGAGGAACTTCCCAGGTTGTTTTAAAACAGACATTTGACTATGTCCCCTATGGCACAATCCCTAAAGACAAAAAGAACGGCAAAAGAAAAACTTTAACTGTGTTGAGTGATAGTTTTGTAATGATGTTAGCATTGTCTTTCTGGGGATTCTGAGAAGGAGGTTTTCAGGTGAGGGAAGAACAGCATTGCAGGACCAATGAGCTCTCTTTGAACCCTGCAGTCCTGAACTGAACTGGAAGGACTAATACAAACTCATGTAGTATTTTTTCTTTAAAGAAACAAACAAACAGAAGTTAACAGTACATATTTCCAAGCTCTGCCCACCAAAACCAAGAAACAACAAGCAAAGAAGACCGATGGGCACCCCACGCACCAAGGTCCGATTACAGGAACCAAGGATCCCAGGGAAAAATGGGCGACCACAGGCTGGGGCATAAAACATATGAGATGAGCTTGAAACACCTCATAGTAAAGACATGTAAAGACAACTGTGAAGCTGTTCAAGACCCCAGGGGTCATGTCAAAGGGACTCAGCCACCTTGAAGCAGTTCCCAGGAGCCAAAGACAGCCGTGACACTTAACTGCGATGACTGCGATGGTCTGGAATATACATATCAAGTGTGTCCCAACCAAGAGTTCATCATGTACTCAGTGACCCAAACGACTCCCGCTGGAGACTGACAAAGGGGAAGAGCGAAGGGTTTCCTCTGCCTTTCTTATACAGACCAGACCCCAAGCAAACGAAACAATTGATGAGAAGAGGTTTCTCTTTATGGAGAACGACAGCTAATAAGCACCGAGGAAACACATACACTGGAATGTTACTTGCAACCCCTGAAGGGGTCATGGCTATATCCATAGTCACCAGTGGCTGCTCAGAAAAGAGAGGTGAGAGCCCAGGGCTCCCACGGGGAGGACCTAGTACGTACCTGTAGGAGGTCTTGCAGAAATAAACCTAACTGGAGCCTGATCGAATCTCCAGATATAACTGCTGACATATGAGAGACAGAGAGGACAGAAAAAATGTTAAAAGACATGACAGAGGCGCACTCAGGAAAACCCAGACGCTGAGAAATTTTTGCAGGACAAATAGCCCAGCAGTCTGTCTCCTAGCAAGCCCCCAGACCCTCCCACCTCAGGCTGCAGTGTGAGAAGCAGTGCTATAGGTCAAAGGAGGCTTGAGAGGCATATGGGCAAATCACAGAGCCTGGGCCTAATTCAAACCAACAGGCGGAAAGTCATGAGTCACTCAGAAATGTGAACAATGACTGAATGCTTGAAGGGATTAGGAACTGTTGTTATTTTTATAGGTGCCTTTGGTATTGAATTTAGGTTTTAAAAGTCCTTATGGTTTAGAGATACAGGCTGAAATACTTACAGATGAAATGATGTGATGTCCAGGACCTTCAAGGTTGTCCTGGGTGGGGTGACACGAGAGGTGGAGCAAGATTGGCCACGATCGAACACGGGCTCATTATATCAGTCTCCCTCCTTCTGTATGAGTCTGCTACATGCAGGATAAAAATGCTTTAAAAGCCCCTGCCAAATTCTGTGAAACCGTGTCTCCTGAAGAGGGGTGCACATTAATACCTGGAATTACCGGCTACTCTGATCTGGCACACATTGGAGCTGGTGGCTTCCACAGGCACGATCCACAGGAGGGGCCCGAGCACCTCAGCATTCCTGTGTGGTGCTGTGATGGCAGCTCTGGGTGAGCAAGCCACTGCTTTAGATGGGGCCTGTGCAGCATCCACGGCACACACCAGGTGAGGCGGGGCACCGATTCTGCACACCCCTACCCTCCTCACCTGCTGGAGGTGAGACGCTTGTCCCCGGGAGCCACCCCTGTTCCCAGCAAGAAGGAGGAACAAGCACCCTGCTGTGACATCTTAATTTCAGGAACATGGACAGGCCCCTGTACTCTCCTACTGGACATTCTGCACAGGGGACTGGGTGGCTCGTCACAGCACCATTTGGAAACACAGTTTTAATAGAGTCCTGTATCAACCCAGTAAAGCAGATTTGCAGGCCCTCATCCTGTTGTTGGAGACATGGCAGCTGAGCCCATGGGAGGAGGAGAAAAGTGTCAAAGGCAACACTTGACTGCATCTCATTCTTCATCTGACAAAATAAGACGAGGACAGTGTCCCCGAAACATCTTGATGTGGGCCTGCCCATTCACCTAGCAACACACCTCCTCTGCCCACTTCGTACCAAGGCAAACAAAGATGTCTGAATGACATCTGCAATGAAGCCTCTTCTAGCCTGACGTGTATTTAGATACTAAGACCTCCTCACAGCTCACCAGCTTCTGAGTTTTAATCTGGACAGTCTCTTCCAGCCCAGCCCCCTCCGTGCCAGCCCAGCCAGTCCCTGGGGAGCATTGCCCCCCTCATCCATCAGAAGTAGAAGCCTCGGAATCAGTGACAGTTCAAGTGTCTTCATAAACTCCCTGCGGCCAGATGTTGCCTTAACAATGTCCCAGGGGCCAGACCAGATTCCCAGTGGGGGACTGATCCCAGTTGCCCATGTTTTCTTTCTTAGTCACGTATCCCAGCAGGTCCAGTCTGGACAGGAAGAGGCCCAGGTGTTCCCTCCTAGAATGAATGTGGCCAGCTCACGTTCAGGGACAGGCCAGGTGGGCAGCGAGAAGCAATAAACTTTATTTCTTCATTAGAATCCCAGGTTGTGTTTTTTGAGCTGTGATTTCTCAAAAGGAAGCAATTCAGGCAGAAGCTATGCTTTAATGTTGGTCTCTTGGACTAGAAGAATCTACGTGGGGGTCCCAGGTCCTGCATGGCTCTCTGGTGAGAAGGCTGACAGCATGTCACAGAGGGGATGCAGACAGGAACAGCATGCTGAGTCGTGGCTGAGGACCAACCCCCATGCCACACATACAGGGCACGACTGGACCCTCAGCATGACCAAGGCAATGAGGAGGGCTGACAATGTCCTCAGACACACACTCGTAGCGCCATTCACACCTTATTTTCTAAAGTTGCCCATTCCCCTGTAAAAGATTTCAGAAAGTTAGTGTGTAACCTAAGGGAAGGGCCCTAAAGCAGGAAACCAAAGTGATAGCAGCTTTGGGTTTGGTGGCTGCCCTTCTGTGCGGGTCCTGGGTCCAGTGCAGCACTGCCCGAGACACCCGGGCAGGGATCGAGGAGGGCACATGGCTGTTGCAGTGAGCACCCACAGCTGAGCCTTCCAGGAAGAGACCTAAGCCCAGAGCTGCACGTCCTGTGCCCCCTGCACCCTTAGAAGTCGTACGGGGACACAAAGATAGTGACCTTGGACAAGTGGTTGGCCTGGAAGGAGCGGTCCAGGTATTCTGACATGTCAACATCCACCTCCAGCGTCTGAGGCCCCTCCAGGGTCTGGACCAGGATCAACTCCCCCGTCTGGCGGTCTGCGCGCTGCATTACAAAGTGGCCCCGGCCATTCCCACCCACGATGCCGAACCTCAGGCTGTTGGGTCCGGGTCTGCCCGGCGCTGAGGCTGTAGCCACTCGGAAGAGTGCGATGGGCGTGGTCAGGTTGGAGGGCAGAGACAGGTAGTGGAAGGAGATGGTCTTGGGCAGGAGGCGGCAGGGTCTGCTGTCCATGGGGCAGGGGTTCCGCTCACACTGGCTGGAGCAGAGAGGTGAGATGTAGGCGGTCAGCCTTGGGGAGATGTGGAGGGGCTGTCCTGACCTGGCTTGTCCCCTGCCTGCCCTCTTGCAGAGGCCACCGAAGTGACCTTGAGTGTCCCTTCCCAGCCAGGGGTCCCTTGCCACAGGTGCTAGGAGCTACAAGCAAGTGGGTGCCTCTGGCATCCGGGTGGCCAGGGAAGAGGTGCTCCCCTAACCCACCTGTGCACGTGTGCCCGTGTGTGCATGAATGTGTGTGTGCCTGTGTGCACGTGTACGTGTGTATGCTGTTACTATAGCTTTTACAGAAAAATAAAGCCAGGGGACATTAAATAGCAACGGTGATGTCGGTTATTCAGACCAGGCACCCCTGTACGCGTGCTGAGACCTCCCTCGGTGACTGGGATCCCAGCAGGTAGCTGACAACCTCCTGGAATATGTGCTCCACACGTGCTGAACTTCACGAACACCCAGGATTATTCATTCCTGAAGCAGGAAACCCTGTCTGCCTCAACCGTCTGGGGCCAAGGTAGGAGCAAGGACTTCTGATATTTCCCACCTCAACACAGAGGCCCTTAAGCCGATCTGGTGAGTCACGTCATCGTGGTAATTAATGCAGGTCCGTCAGGGATGTCCCCACGGCTATGACCTGCAGGTCCCTCTGTCCCTTGCTCACTGTCCTGAGGTCTTCACTCTCACTAATAGCTGCTGCTCTTCAGCCACTGCCTTTCTCTCTGCTTCTAACCTGCTGCAGCCCCAAGCATTTCAGGTACCTAAGCATGTGAAGTCGATTCATTCTAAAGAAAATGCTACCGCTGCTGTGATCTCTTTTCCAGAAGGAAATGCACGCACTTTGTCCTAGTTGTAGTTATTCTCCCTGAAAGGCCTGCCCCCACTTTCTGAAAAGAGAAAGCTCGATTAAGGGCTGAGGTTCCTAGAGGCCAAACTTTCTAGCGGCAGCGGAAGAGCCAGGGGCCAGCCTGTGAGCAAGGTGTGTGATGGGCTGAGTGAGCGCCGAGGCAATCGCTCCCAAATAGGTGGGATACACACTTGCCCGGGCACGTCACCCCAGGTCTCCTTCCCTGAAGTGCCACACGGGGGTGGCCACAGTCTCATCATCCTCCGTGTCAGCAGGCAGCCTGGGAAATGACGTCTGACTGCGCAGAGCTCCCGAGCTACCGTCTCCACTAAAGGGAGCTCAGAGGAGCCAGACCCCAGACCCCGCCTCTCATCTTCCCTGGGACACACTGGATCTTCTCCAAGAACCCTGGGGTACTCACAAGGGGGACGTCTTCACGTAGCTCACGTTGCCACTGGCCTCTGGGCACGCGGGACTGACGCACTGGAAGCTCCCCCCGGTGTTGACACACGTGGTCCCCCGGGGACACAGGTGCTGAGGGCTCACACACTCGTCGACATCTGAAATACAGTCACCCGTGAAGGAGAAGGGCCCCGACATCCCCTCCGTCACTCACAGGGCCCCTGGGTCCCTGGAAGGTGATGCTCCACATGTGACGAGTGTCCCACCCACTCTCATTCTCAGGGCAGGAAGCCCGGTGTCTTACCCTCTGGAAGCCAGGTCCTCAGAAGTGCCACTGCACCCCCCTGGGGATGCCCCTCCCGCTACAGTTTACATGGGGCGGGAGCTCTAAGAACTGTGCTGCCACAGCGCTGCCCTCAGACCTGCCTCCTCAGCGCAGGGGTCCTGCAGGCTCCCCTCCAAGGCTGTTAACGCTCCCTTTGTGATTAAATCATCCAAAGCTTCTTTTACAGCCTCATCCCATGCCCAATGCAGATGGCCCCACGGTTCTTTGTATGAGTTCTCTGCTCTCTTCATGTGACTTCCTTGTGTTTCTTCCCAACCCCACACAATCCTGAGTGGCCTTCATGAACACTTGTGGGGCAGGTGGATGGATGGATGGTGGATGGATGGGGAGATGGACGGATGGATGGATGGATATACCAATAATGGCTACCTGGATGCTTTCTCATACTCCAATCCTGATTTGCCCAGAACTGTGAACCCCAGTAGAATATCCCTGGGGAGCTGCCTCCTCTCACATTCCCACAGCCTGTGGAGGAGCCCTCTTCTCTCTCCTCCTCCTCCTTCTCGCCCAGCAGTTCAGAGCCATTGTCTGGGACTTAGTTGGGCTCTTTTCTGTGTCCTGTCTCCATGGGTGAGTACACCTGGGGGACACAGGTCTGTCCCTTCTCTAGTATGAGGCAGGCTGTGTTAGCAGACCCAGTTTCCCCCCAGAGACCCACTGCAGCATCAAGCCTCCAGGGCTGAGACTGGGGTGATCCCACTAGGACCTAAGTGCCTGTAAGGTGCTTCCCTTTCAGCCATAGATGCAGGCCTGCACTGTGCCAGTACCTCATGTCTCCTCCAGACTGCAGGACCTAGGCACCATCGGGCTGCTCTGCCTTTGGGTCCAGCCCTGGGGTTGGTGGCTTTGCTGAGTGGGAGGACATGACCTGGGCTTGAAAACAGTGACTCACGTAAGGTTGGCAGAGACTGCCAGGATGGTTACGCAACTTGCATTCCTATTTATGTCGGTGACGATGTAACCTGATTTGAGAGGTTCTTTTGTTGGTAGGTTTTAAAAGATTGAACATATCTGAGACTTTGGCTCCCCTAAAATCCACCACACTCCCATTTTGAGGTCCTGGCATGTCACAAGAGCAGCAAGTGAGCAGGTGTGGAGAGCAGCCCTCCAGCCCGGAGCACCTGCCTCTGCAGCAGGCTCACTCACCCTCGCAGCTTTTCCCATCCGGCAGGGTCCGGTACCCACTGGGGCAAGCACAGCGGTAGGAACCAGGTGTGTTCACACAGGCGTGCATGCAGAGCCGGGGGCGTGCCTCCTGCCCATAGAGTTCACACTCATTCACATCTGGGGACAGAAGTGCCTGGCATGACTCTGGGACCCATGCGGTGAGCCCCATCCCCAGCAGAGCATGGGGAGAGGGGCAGGCCTGCCCCCCTTTCTACTGAGCCGAGGGTCTAGAGGGCACAAGGGATGAGTGAGGGAGCTGCCGACGCAGTCTGCGTGGCTTGTCCGTCTGTTTAAGGCTGAGAACTAAGGGGAGACCTCGCAGAGCCTGGCCAAGCAGGCCCCCGGGCAGCCCAGCTCCCCGGTCTGGCTCATGGCTCCCTCTCTGGGAATGGAGTAAGAAGGTCTCATTTCTGCTGCTGTAAAAGGAGGCTGTTGGCACCACCTGACCAATTCTTGGGTTTGAACCACCAGTCTGAGTTGTTTTCAAAAAGAGCTTTGGTGACCAGGAGGGTTAGCAGAAGTGGCCCTGTCTACCCACTAAGCTAAGCCGGGAGGGGACAGGGTTGAGCCCCAGGTGCCTGCCCACCTCCACCTGTGTACCAGCAGAGGCCCCCATTCTCACTCCCCACCCGGTGATTCCAGCCCAGGTGGAGGGACACGGGTCTCAAGGGTCTTCCAGACCAGTGTGCAGGGCTCGGGTGGAGGCCCACCAGCTTCTGACTCCAGCAAGCCTGGGCCACCCTGGCTGCCTTCTCATGCGCCTGGCTCATGTCTGCATGTTAGCTCTGTCTTAGCCAATAGGTTAGCACGGGCCTGCACCCCCTGCTGTGCCCCGGGTGCTGGCTGGGCAGCTGTGGGAACCCTTTCTCCTGCTGTGTCCCTCCCCCATGCCGCTCCCTCCCCTGGTGGGTGAAAGCCCCTTCCCTCTGTCCCCATGGTGTACCCTCTCGCCTGTGGGAGCCTTTTCCCCCACCTCCCCGCCCCTGTGCCCCCTCCCCGCGGGCAGCCCACCTACCCTGACAGACGCTGTCGCCAGCCACACCGCTCAGCTGGAAGCCGGCCTCACAGCTGCACTGCCGGGTCCTCTCCACCTGCGCGCAGCGGGGCGCGCGGCTGAAGGCGGGGTCGCTCACCACGCGCTCCGGGGTGGCTGCGGGGACAAGACGAGTTAGTACCGTCCCTGTCCCCACCCCCGCCAGCCGGATATCGCGAGGGGCCCTCAGAACTCACTCTGCAGGCAGGGAAGGAGGGACGGTGACAGCAAAATCCCCGCGAAGGGCGCGGGGACCCGGCGCACGGAGCATAGCACCGCACGAAGCTGTGCACACGCGCTGCACGGATGGCCACAGGGACGCGAAACCTGCGACCCCACTCAGAAAGGCTTCATACACACCCAGGGCTAACAGCGTCACTGCGGTTCAAAACACCACTTTGGGAGGGGGTAGGTCTTTGCTGTATTCTTTGTGCTCTTCTAAAGTGTCTCAGCTTTCTGTTTGTTTTTTAAGAAAGAACAGAAATCAATTTTTCTAACCAGAAAGAATCAGTTTTTGAACGTTTTCAAAGGGAGTAGAGCTCTCATAGGTTTGGGGGAGATTGTAGAGAAATGGGGATAAAAGCAAGTGGACACACAGAGGACACACTGTGTGACTCCATTTATATGAGGTCCTTAGAGGAGACTATTTAGACAGAGAGGCAGAGGGTTGTCAACGGGAGGGGAGAGTGGGGCGCTCTTGCTCACCTGCACAGAGTTGCAGTTTGCAGGATGAAAAAAGTTCTGGAGGTGGGTGCCCAACACGGTGAATGTACTTAATGCCGCTGAACACTTACCACAGTATGTTTTCGGTTATGTACATTTCACCACAATAGACAAAAAAAAGTGAATAGATAAAAAGAAAAGGATTGGGAGACAGGCTCCTGGCCGGAGCCGGAAAGACCCAGGCAGAGCTGGGAAGGCTCCAGGCTGAGGGAGCAGGTGCACAGGAGGTGAGCGTCTGCTGGGCAGCCGTGGACGCTGTGCAGGCAGGAGCCAGCTTCTGATGCACCTGCCACCCCTTCCTCCCCTTCCACCGGGATACTTCATACATCAAATGCCCGGCTGGAGGTCCTGACAGCAGCAGCCATCAGTGTCCAGGCAGCACACTTGGGATGAAAGGCGGTCTATTTCTTTTCCCCGCCTTGTTTGTGAGTAGGAGAGGCAGTGGGGCTGCCAAGAAGAGCCTGCCTTTGGCCTCTACACAGAGAGGAGCCCCAGAACAGGAGCTGGAAGGGCCTCTGGGCTCCTGGGAGGGCAGCCTGATCCTGAGGAAGCTCCCAGTAGGTTGACTCGGCTGAACGGAATTAAGGCACATCAAGCAGCAAACCTCTGCGGGCAACGCTTACAAGTGACCTTGGGCTGGGTCCAGGGCAAGAACATCAGCATTGGCAAAGCCCCTCCTCTCCAGACCCTGTGCCTGTCACCCGTTTCTCCTGCCCACGCTGACGCCATGCCCAGATCACACAGGACCCTCCAGGCTTTTCTGGCAAAGCCGTGGGACGTCTTTAGGATCTAACCTTTTTGTAGAACACATTTTGGTTGCCTCATGGTGTGGGAATCCCCAGCCACGCCCTACATTTCCCATTGGATTTTCTGGCCATCTGCCCAACTGTCACCGTGTGCCTTCCAGACCTTCTGGCTGCAGCTACAGTGGGACTCCATGTGGATGACCTCACCCCCTGTCAGATGGTTGGTCACCCAGCACTAAAGACACTTGGCCTCTATCAGTAAGTGTGGGTGTGTGGGGTGTGGCTGGAACATTTACAGGAGGTGCCCTGCTGATCTGCAGTGGAAATGACCGTGGGAAGGTGGCAGCCAGGGAAGGTCCCAGGGCCATCCCCCTGTCCTGGGACTTTTCAAGTTGCCAGTCAGTCCTTCCACGTGAACTTTCTTCCATGAGAAGGGTCAAAACCTTGGTTATACAAAAAAGCTAAACTCCTTCCCCAGTAACCACCTCAGGGAACCAGAGGGATCGATGGGTGTGACACAGAGAGGAAGAACCCACTCTCTGGTGGCCCGTGACCAGGTCACCCTCGCTCAGCAGCGGGACGTCCTTGCCCAGCCCCACACAGCTACATACCAGTCTGGGCCTGCTGCTGACAGCGGTTCCCAGTCCTTCCTGGGGGACAAATGCATTTGTACTGGTTGACTCCTTCTACACATGTCCCACCATTCTGACAGAGCTGGCTGGAGCACTCGCTGATGTCTAGGAAAATAAATACTTTTCAGACACAAGTGTGTGAGTTCTGATTCCAACACAAACAAAACACAAAAGTGGGTGCACTTTGTTCATCACAGTCTTACTCCAGCACCCCCACCACCTGCCCTTCCCACTGCCCCCACCACAAGGGCTGGGCAGCCATCCTCCACTTGGCAGGCCAGGTGCACGGCCCACCTGGAGCTCTGCCAGCTGGAGTCGCCCAGCACCTACCTTGTGTGCCAGCACCCAGGCAGAATTGCCCCCCAACTCTACCTGTCTCTGCCAGCACCCACGGGGAACCCCTTTGAAGGGCTCCGTTCAGGGTTTAGTAAGAGGGAGGGAAAGTGGCCGTGAGGACATGCAGAGATGGGGAAATGCATTTCCTTTCTGTCCCGCCCAGAACCCCTCCTCTGCTGCCAGGTCCTGTGCGACCAGGGAGTCCTGACCATGGCCTGTCCTCGAGGTTGGAAAAGGGGACTGTCCCTTCCATGCAAACAACAGTCCTGTGGAACTGCTATAGAGAGATACATATTTACAAGTTCAGCAGGTTTTTCTGTGTGATAATTTTTCTTTGCTTATTTATGCTTTTTTGTCCTCTTCCATTTTCCCATAGTGAACATTTATAAGTTTCCTAATTAGGAAAAGATGATACTGAACCCCCCACCCATGTGCGTGAATTCTGCAAGCCCAGTTGTAGTGGCAGAGCTCAGGCCCCGGGGAGCAGGTCTGGGGTTCACCCAGCTGACCACAGCCTCCTGGGAACGAGTCGGGCCCGTGTCCTTTCCTGCTGTGCCCACTGACAGGAAGGAAAGGTCCCTGCTCCTCATGAGAACAGCAGCCTTGCGTGGGCGGGTTGGCAGGGACCCCTCCCTTCAGCCTCCTCGTGACTGCGGTGTCATGTTAGACTGTGGTCTGCATTCCTTGTGGGAGGACACAGACCACGCAGATGCTGCCTGCCCTGGGAGGAGCCCGTCAACTTGCCAGTAACCTCAGCCTGGCTGCACCCCCCATTCACTCTGTTTTCAGCCGACTGGCTTCCAGGAATGTGTCTGGAACCAGGGCACACAGAGCCACAGGGCTTGGAGTTCCCGTTTGCGCCTGCAGTCCAGCCCCATCATTCCTCACGGGCCGACCACAGGGCCGTGAGGTGGGCACTGAGCCCGGATGCGGACACTGGTATCTTTCAGTCTGGCCCCCGCAGGCCCCCAGCTGAAGGCACTGGGCTTGGCCGCACCTGGACAGTGCGTGGGAGCGGCTGCAGGTTGTGCCCCAGGCCCCTGGGCGCCTTCTCCCTCCTGGATCTCGTGGCCCAGGGTTTTCGTTTCTTTACAGGCTCCACACAGACGCTTTCTTCCTTATCTTGATGGGCTGTCAGAGGCATGCGGTGGCCCGGTGCCCTGTGCTGGCACCCCTCTGTGTCCTGATGGAAGTATACTTTTCATCACATCGTGTCTGTCCCGAACAGTGGCACTTAGTTAATTAAGTGCATGGTGACTTTAGAGTTGTAAAGAGCGCCCTGGAGAGGCGGTGGGGGGTTGGCAAGCAGGAAGCACGGTGACCCTACTGTCCCCTCCAGCCGAACTCAGCGTTTCACATGTGTGTTCTTATTCCTTGTCCTTTTCTTTCCAATTCTTTCTTGAGTCCTGTCATCTCGTTTCACACTTCCGTTTCTCCAACCACCTTGTTTCTGAGGTTTTCTAAGTTTAATTTATGCCGTCCTTCGTAGCTTTCACATTTTAAATATTTCTTGCAAATGGCTTGGAAATATTTACAGCTTCCACGTGTTTGATGGGCAGGTCTCGCTGGCACTTCTTCATCGTCTGTAGACTTTATTCTGTTTTTCACAATAGTGCGTCCAGGGCTCTCTGTTACTCAAACCCAGGGGACATGGCTTTTCCACACAGCTTTTCTAACACCAGGCCCCCAGTCTCCCAGTTCTGTTGTTTTCAATGTGGCTCAGCTCAGCCCCCTTCTAATGCCCCCATTTCTCTGCCATTTCTACCAATTTTCCTTTTGGGGCTCAATATGGATTCTCCTCCTGTAGTGTCTCCAATATTGGGCCTTGTCCTGGAATGTTCTGAGAGTTCCTAGGGACCAGACTGCTCCAGACATGGAAGCTTCCTGTCGAACAAATGAGCCCACACCTAAGACGGGCCCCAGGAGGCCGGTGCTGACACAAAGCCTAACCAAATGATTAGATTTTAAAGGAAAAGAAATCCTTTGGGCATCATCCAGACAAATGACCAAGATACTCCTAGTGGCAGTAAGAGCACCTATTAAAATGGAAGGTATGGGAGAATGCATTTAAGACATTCAAGGAAAGAAATGTGAGAGAGGAATTTTCAGAGGTGTGATCAAAAAATATGGTGAATGTTTAAATTTAAAAAAAATTATTCCATTAAAAGACATATTGCTATTAATCCCCCTCAAAATGCTCCTCCTTGCTTTGAATACACTTATCCCATCATTTTTGCCACTTTCTGAAGCAGTTCTGGAAGTCCTCTTTCATGAGTGTTTTTACTTCATCCTCCATCATGACGATGCCCCGTGTCACACATCGCTTCTGGTATATGGTAATTTCTGTCAAATAAAAACATTACGGTGTGTCCTCACCCACCTTATTCACCCTGGATCTGGCACCGTGCGACTTCTGGCTCTTCTCTGAAGTCAAAATGACCATGAAAGGTAAACGTTTTTAATCAATTCAGGACACCGAGGCAGCCACGACAACGCAACTAAAGATACTCAGGAAAGAGGACTTCCAGAACTGCTTCAGAAAGTGGCAAGAACGTGTTGGAAGCAAGGGGGAGTATTCTGAGGGGATTGATAGCAATGTGTCTTTTACTGTAATACATTTAAAAAATGTAAACATGCACTGTATTTTGTGATCACACCTCGTATGTACAATCGCAATGAGACCCAGTGCTAAAGCTGCACACTTTGTGAAGTGTGAGAACTCAGGGCATTGCCCCTGGGTTCCTCTGGAGAAACCGACCACAGAGAGCTCTGGTGCAGACCGCGGTGATGTCACCAGGGCGCAGCATGACGAGACAGAGAACGACCGCGGGGACTGCCTGCCAGAAGGCTATACCGCTGTCCTGCCCAAGCAACAAAAAATGTCACCTGAGTGTGGCCAAGGCTCTGGAGACAACAGCACAAACCTGGGATGTAAGTGAGCCCTGGGGGTGACCCACAGTGATCCAACTGCCGTCAGCATGGACGTTCGGGGAAGCAGTTAGGACAGTGTGTCCTTTGGGTTCCCATCACAAGGAGAAACCTTTTCTTTTCTGGTATCCGTATGAGATGATGGAGCTCTTCCAGGGTGCAGGGTGAATACAGATAGCAGTAAGTCCCCTGGTGTGTCTACATGTCACATGGCTTCTGTTCCCTGCTGGTCTGAGACCTGGCACCTGTAACTACCCTTCAAACTGTGTTGTTCCCGGGAAATGGGAAATGAAGTCTGGACCCATGAGAGGGGCTGGTTGTCCCGTGCTTTTTAAGTCTACCCACGCTCGTCTGGACAGACGTTCCTGTATGTTTTCAAGTTATGTATGCATTCAAAGTCTTCTCTCTGCCGCTCTTCAAAACCTACTTATTTATGTAATATCTGCATTTCCCTGTCTACTCTTGGGCTGAAATCATGGACCCTGTGCCTAGCAGATGTCCATGAGCCCTGTCCTGTAAATGACTGGTGTGTCTGAAGTTGTGATGTTATGTTTTCGAAAAGCCAACACGTGATGCGTGCCAAGTCTGCTTTTCCTTGACAGCGAGAAAGTAGTGTTTTCAAGCCCAGCGCAGACAGAAGACAAGCTTGTCATGCCTCGTCTCACCCAGTGGTCTTTCCTGGGGTCTGTCCACACCAAGTCCCTAAACAGACACAAGGGACACCTGAGGAATGTCCTGGACCCCGCAAGTCACCAACAGCCTCGCAAACAAACTGCCGCCCTGGAAGGGAGCAGCCACGGGGCACATGTCCATGCAGTGCCTCCCGCACATCCCTGCCCCCACCGTCAGGGAGAGCAGAGTGACTATTGAGGACCAGACTCTGGGGCCAGAGTATCTGAGTGTGAGTCAGCTCAGCCTGTCCTCCGCTGTGTGGCTTTGGACAAGTTGCTTCACCTGTGCCTCAGGTCTGCAGTTGGGGAATGGTGGAGAAATGGGGCAGAAAGTGTCTCAGGAATGGCTCTTTGTTCCCAGCAGTACCCTGTTGGGCTGTGACAGGTACAGTGGGGGTGGAGGGGGGACCAACCTGTGCAGTGGGGTTCTGCCCCCGTCCACGTGCCGTTGTGGAGACACACCACGCTGCTGGGCCCAACCAGCTGGAACCCGGGGTTACAGGTGAAGTGGACTTCATGGTCCACTAAGTACTTGCTTCCGAACTTCCTGCCGTCCGGAGGGGCCTTCAGAGCAGGACAGGTCACTGCAGGGAGAAAACGGACAACCACAGCCCTCAGACAGCACTGTCAATCACCAGGCCTCCAGTCTTCAGGCCTCTGCTGAGTGCCTCCTCCAGGCTATGCATCGGGCTGCACCATTTTAAATGCTGGGTCTCACTGTGTCCTCATAGCACGCTTGGCCATGAGTGACAGCTGCCTGCTTGGCCCCAGGTGACAGCTGCCTGCTCAGTGAATGACGAGAGGCTGAGTGCTGTGCGAGGCCACTGCAGGGGAAGGTTGGGGCGGGACTTCCACAGCTGCACTGGCCGCCCACCCTTCTGTCCCCTCGGAGCTCTTAGCCCCACCCCAGGCCTGGCGTCTGCTCCTCCCTCTGCTGGAATGTTCTCTCCACAGAGTGCCCCAGCTCTGGCTCCTCCTCACTGACGTGCGTCTCCACAGCAATGCCACCCCCTCCCAGACAGGTCTCTACCACCAGGATTCACTGAAACTTCCTGGGGCACCTGTGAGTCCTTTTGCTTCCTTCCTAGAGTGGTGGCCACTGGGGGCGTCTTGTTTGTTTCCAGGCCTGGCCTGGTCCCTGCTGTATGCCTGGCCCAGCCAGCACTGGCCCCGGTGAGCACCCAGTCAGTAATCCTCAAACACAGGAATGAATGGCAAACCATCGATTGTGTTCTTACTGTGTGCCAGGCACTGCACTAATGACCAAGACCCAGCTCTCAGGGTCTTCTGGCAGGGCAGTCAGTCGATGACCGTGACCCATGAGCAGGTGGCAGAGTGAGATAAGAGATGAGAGTGTCCATAGCAAATAGAGTAGCGGGTAGTGCTGGGGGCACAGCGAGGGGTGCAGCCGTGCATGTGTAGGTCAGGGGAGCTCTCCCTGGAGTCAAGAATTGAAGACGATGGAGGCATAACCATGCAGAGTCGGGGAGGACAGAGGGGACAAGCCAGTGCCAGCATGCCTGGCAGGTCTGAGGAATGTCAAGGGACCACCGTCAAGGGGGAAAGGAGTGGGGTCTCCTTGGGGTGAGAAATCTAAAAACCCTCAAAAAACCAGATGGGGAAACTCACAGGTAAATCATACCTGCACATAGTGGGTGCTCAATAAATGTTAGTGGAAATAATGAATGGACACGGATCAATTAAAAATCAGTTTGCAGTCATTTCCCAAATGGGAGCCCAAGACCTCTGTCTGGTGGATGGTGTGCCCCACGGACGACGTGCCTGGTGGACAGGGTGTCCCATGGACGGTGTACCCCATGGACAGCATGCTCCGGAGCTGGTTCCTCACCACGAGCCCCTCCCAGTGAGCACAGGCCACCTTCCACAATGAGGTTAATGCATAAGGAATGAGGTCAGCAGGGCCGCAACCCTGGCGATGTGTGTTCGCGAGTGGAAAGAGGCTGCCTGGACAAGTCCCAAAGCTGATCTATTGTGATGGTCTCAGGAAAGGAAGGCTGGGAAACAGAGGGAGCTACTTAAGACAGAAAAAGGAAGGCTGAGGCTTCTGTGGGATGAGAAAGTATTCTTCCCAACGCCCAGCAAATGCCCTTTAAAACAAAAACAGCAAAAGACAATTTTCCCACAACCTGCAGCTTGGTCTGGGGTGAGGGTACAGGTCCAGACCCTGCCCTGCAGCGGGGATCCTGGCAGCTGCTCGTGGCTGTGTCCAACACACTGAGAGACAGAATGCAAGGTGGCAGTTGTTTACAAGGAGAATTGGCCACTTAAAAACATTCTATGTGGTTCAAGGTAGGAAGAAAGCCCCTGAATCTGGGGCTAAGGAGATTTATGATTTAACAGTTCTTCTGTCTGTCGGCACTAGCAGACAGAGCCTCTGACACGGGCAGCCAGTTCTACAAATGACCTCTGGTCGGTTCTTCTTATAAACTCCCAGGGGTTACAAGCTGCTCTGACCCCATAAACACAAAGAGGGCCTAGGGGTTGGGCCTCCAGCAGGAAAAAAATCCCTAGATCTGGGACCTGATACTGCTAAGTCACTTCTCTTGGACTCAGTTTCCCCATCTGTGGCCAAAGGGTCCCTGTGGCCAAAGGGACCCCCTGCCTGCTTCTTGGGGGTCTGGCTGTGAGAGCCTGCAGGACTGGGCCCCATGGTGCCTGGAAAAGTATTGGAGGTCTGGCTGGAGGTCCAGCTCTGCCCTGAGGAGTCAAGAAATCAGAAGTCAGCCGTTGCTGTTGAGACTCTGGGTTTGACACTATCACCTCTGGAAAGGAGGGAAATCCAGCGCTTTCCCTAGGAACTTCTTGTCTTACCACCAAGAAGACCCTCCATAATGAGTCTTCCGTGAGTAAATGACGCCATATACTCCATAGGCTCAGGCCTTAAAGCACGAAGACCGCCCCTGCCCCTGCCCCCATCACCCCAGCAGAGGTCGGAGGAAATCCTGCCGCCCACATCTGGCCCTTGGCAGAGTGAAAGCCATTACTGGGATAAGCGGGAGGAAGCCTGTGTCTGTCAGAGCACACCCACTGTAATGTCACGAGATAGACGGACCTACACTCAGCAGCCCCTCCCGCCCGCCCCACTGGCTCTCATGGGGACTGCTGCTAGAGGCCTAGTGCTCACTGCAGCCAGTGTTGTTCACGCACCCGGTGAGCCACACCGGTGTGGATGCAATGGCAGGGACGTTGTGTGTGTCCGGGAGGGTATGTACGTGGGAAATCTCCATGCTTTCCACTCAATGTTGCTGTGAACGTAACACTGCTCTAAAAAGAGTCTGTTACATTTTTCAAAAACCCAAACTGGAGCCTTGGCATCTAGCTGGGTGGGAACAGGGCAGAGAGAAGCAGGTCCTGCTCTGAAAGTGGTGTCTCTCGACAACTCTGTGATGACAGCATGCAGACGCGAGCACTGTGAAGCCTCGACTGCAAAGTCTAGAAGAAAGCGGGTGACCAAGGGGGGAGGGACCACAGGCGAAGGGCCTGAGTGCCCTGTGCCTAGTGGTGCGGGCGTGGGGACCCACCTGGGGGTGCATCTGGGCCCACTCTGCTCACGGAGCCCTGCAGCGCGGCCAGCCGGCTCCTCACGCTGCGGACGCCCTCGGCGAAGCGCGTCTCCTGGGTCTTGAGCAGCTGCTGCAGCTGGCGGATGGCCGTGAGGAGCTGCTGCTTGTTCACACAGTTCTGGGGAGAGAAACATCACCACACGCTCACTCTGGGTGTTCAGAAGCCGCCCAGACCCAGGGCCCAACAGGCAGCGTGAACGTGGCCTCGGGGGTGGGCCGCTGCCCAGAGCTCCCGCCGGCTGTCGAGTGGGGTCGATGGCCCCAAGCATCTATCTCCTAGCCCCAGTCCCCCCTCCAGGGAAGCAAAACCCCCATGTTCAGAGTACAGAGCAAAATGAATGATTCTAAATGATTGGGTGAGGTGAGCACTGATGTGTCCCCAAGGGCCTGTGATCAACGGTCTGTTGCTCCTACACGCTCCCTAAGTCTTCACTGAATAATGCTGCGAATGTTGGCCCTGGTGAACTCTCCTTTCTTTCTTCCTTGGAAGTTTTTTAAAGGACGTGAGTGACAAAACCTACAAAACAGGCAACACAGGAATGCCCCATGGTTCCCATGCTTTTAAAAATGTAAGTGGGCAACTAAGAAAATGCTCAGCGTTCAGGAAGCATTCAGTAGCAGTCAACACACAGTTCTGGTGATGGTTTCAAAACGGGCTGGTGCTTGTTCCAATAAAGACTAACTTAAAGCGACACCCAGCTTCGTGCTTCGTGACGAGAATCGAAGGATTCCAGTCTCCATTGCCTGCATTGTCCAAAACGCAGGACATGACGAAGAGGAAGGGGGGCCGGGCAGGGCCTCAGTCTGGGGGTCACTGCGGCCTGTGTGTTACCTCAGCAGGCCGCGCCTGACCCTGTCACCTGCTGTGGATGAAGGAGAATGTCCAAAAGATAATGACAGTTATCTCTTGGGACAGGCTTATGGATTGTTCTTCATTTTATTTTTTATACTTAATTTTTTTCTATAACGAGTATCAGTTTTATCATTTAATCCTTTTCTAAAAGGGCAGCAGGGCAGCTAGGAGTCATGGGGCTTCCAGCCTGACCAACACAGTGAGAACAGGTCCCACCGCTGTCCCAGGGAGGCGTCCGGCCACCCGCTGCACCTTGGAGACTTCGCCAAACAGGTAAGTCACTGGCCTGATTCAACAGCTGCTTTTGACGAAGCTGAATCCCTAGTTGCCCCTGGAACTCGCCAACCAGTGGGGGTTCCTTGGCCTTCACCCTGACCGGGACCTGACCAGGGCCTGACTGGGCCTGGCCCCAAACACAGCTCCTGGGAAGAGAAGCTTTGTTTCTGTCCCTTCTTCCTCCCCGCTCCACCCCATGTGGTCCCTCCCACTGAGGCCTGGGCCCCCCAGGCAGTGGCCTCCTACAGTCCCCTACCTGCCCAGCATGCATAGCATAGCCGTGCCACCCAGACCTCATTTCCCACACCCACGTCCCCACCCTTAAAAAAAAAAAAAAAAAAAAAAAAGAGCTGCTTTTATAGATGGCCTCATGGCTTAGGTGTGATTTACATTTGTCAAGTTCACAGTTTACAAAGCTCTCTGTAGGACTCCTGGCTGCCGCAACCCTCCAACGAAGGCCGAGGATTGTGTCTGTCACAGATGAAGATACAAAGGCTGAGAGCCCAGCTGAGTCCCCACCCCCACCGCACCCCATCCCAAGTATCAGTGCCCCGCGGGGCTGTCCTGTGCCCTGTCTCGTGTTCTTCACCGGCCCCTGTGGTGAGTGGCCCTGATCCATTTGCACTAGGAATTGGAACTTGATGACTCAAGTGAAGTACGCCAAGGAGTGGATTTCTGACTGTCATGCAAATTTCAGGTTGGAAAGCGTGGACGCTGGGACAGGCAGTGGGAGGGCAGCCAAGCCAGCAGCTGCCTCCCTTTTCTACAAGCCACCTGCCGGGCTGTGACAGCTGGGAGAGGGCTCGCTGGGCCCCGCTGTCCCAGGGGGCATGGAAGAGCTAAGTTTTGAAGTTGGGGAGAGAAGATCAGTGCCAAGGCCTCTGCCAGGACCCTGGGGGTGGTGACATGGGGCTCTAGTAAGTAGAAAAAGAAGGAATGTGTGTGGAAGGAAAGGGACCTGTGTGCTACTTGGCCACTGGGCAGCTAAGTGTGTCTAACCCCAGTGCTCCCAGGTCCGGGCACAACTGTCCTCTGCCTCCAGTGACACTTCCTGGAACCCTTCTTAGCACTCACACTGGAAAACGGGCACCAGCTGCTTTTCCCCAAGTGCTCACTAGCGGTGTCGTGGGCTGATCCAGTCAGCGGGAAAGCCCTTCGGACCAAGCACACTCGGGCCACATCCCAGGGGGGAAGGACTTGGAAGGTTGTGGGAGGGCTTGCTGTAGGAAGGTCGGCAGGCCTGGCCCATTCCTGCCTCCAACTCGTGGGAGTGATGCTAACAGAACACCGGGTGGGGCAAGGACGATCCCTGTGAGCCCAGAAATAAACCCACGTGCAGACGGCCATTTAACCTATGACAAAGGAGGGACAATATACAGCGGGGAAAGGACAGTCTCTTCAGTCAGTGGTGTTGGGAAAACTGGACAGCCACACGCAAAAGAGTGACACTGGATCCCTACCTTATACCGTATGCAAAAATCTACCGATCTGAACCACAGTTTCAGATCCAGAAGATAACATAGGAAGTAAGCTCCTTGACTCTAATATTGGAGATAATTTTTGGAGTGAACATCAAAACACAAAGGCAACAAAGGTAAAATTAAATGCGTGGGATGACATCAAACTGAAAAACTTCTACACAGCAAAGGAAACTGTCAACAAAATGAAAAGGCAACCAACTGAATGGGAGAACATAATTGCAAATAATATATCTGATAAAGAATTAATATCCAAAATATATAAAGAACTGTTACAAGTCAACAGCAAAAAAAAAAAAAAAAAAAAAAAAAAAATCTGATTGAAAAATAGAGGACCTGAGCAGACATTTTCCAAATGCAGACAGATGGCCAACAGATACATGAAAAGCTGCTCAACGTCACTGATCATCAAGGAAATGCAAATCAAAACCACAGTGAGATATCACCTCACACCTGTTAGGATGGTTATTATCAAAAAGACAGGACACAAGTGCTGGCGAGGATGTGGAGAAAAGGAAACTCTCGTACACTGTTGGTGGGATTGCAAATTCGTGCAGCCACTATGAAAACAGTATGGAGTTTCCTCAAAAAAATTAAAGATAGAACTACGATGTGACCCAGCAATCCCATCTCTGGGTATTTATCCAAAGGTAATGAAATCACTATCACAAAAAGATCTCTGTACCCCACGTACACTTCAGTACTATTCACAACAGCCAAGATGTGGAAATAATCTAAGTGTCTACTGATGGATGAATGGGTAAAGAAGATGTGGTATATAGATCACATCATCTATCTATCTATCTATCTATCTATCTATCTATCTATTTATCTATCATCGCCTATTTAATTCAGCTATAAAAAGGAAGGCAATACCTGTCATTTGTGACAACATGGATGGAGCTTGAGGACACTGTGCTAAGTGAAATAAGTCAGACAGAGTTATTGCTATGTTGTACATCTGGAACTAATATAATGTACAAACACTGTATGATCTCACTTATGTGTGGAATCTAAAAAAGCTGAACTTATAGAAACTGAGAACGGATTGGTGGTTGCCAGAGGAAGAGGCTGGGGGTGAGGAAAATGTGTGAAAGTGATCAAAAAATAAAAAGTTCCAGTTACAAGATAATAAGTCCTGGAGACGTAAAGTACAGCATGGTGACTGTAGTTAATAATCCATTAATTATTATCCAATCCAAGTATCGCATATTTGAAACTTGCCGAGACAGCAGATCTTAAAAGTTCTCATCATAATGAAAAAAAAACAAACCCACAACAACTTGCAACCATTGTGCGGTGATGGATGGTAACTAGTCTCACTGTGGAGACACTTTAACAATATAGACAAATACCGGATTGCTATGTTGTACATCTGGAACTAATATAATGTTGTATATCAATTATAGATCAATAAAACTAGAAGAAAAAAAAAGTTCCCAAGGGAAAAAATAAGAAAGGAAGATCCTTGTGATCTTGGCAAGCCAGCACGTGGGCTGAAGGCCTGTGCCGGGGAACTGAGAGATTCTGTGCTTTTTGATGCAAGGTTTGACGTGTCTACTGCAGCTGCTACTGGGAGGGCAGCTCCTTGATCCCAGTGGGAATGGAGCCCCTGGGAGCCACGCTCAGACTCTGTCACCTGTCCCGGGACTTTGGCCCAGGTGTGACTGAGTTCACCTGCACAGCCGGCGACAAGGCTGAAGTCCTTACAGACCAAGGTGCTCAAGGGGTCTGCATGATGGGTACAAATGGGGTCGTGGAGGCGACTGAAGACCTGGGGGTGTCGCCTGTTCACACTAAGAAAGCTTTATCATTTTGCTTGGTCATAAAAATAAAACACGCTCCCTACGAACATTAAACAAAGAGCCAGTCCCGTGACCCGAGACAGCCTGCTAACTTCTGTTTGGTTTGCAATTCCAGACGGGACACACAGGCACATGGGCACAAGCGCCATCTCACTGGATCCAGGTGGCAGGTCTCCTCGGCTGTCCCGCGGACACTGGGCTGTGGCCGCATTTCACAGCAGCCAGCACAGCGCGTGGTGGGCCCGGGGGCTCAGCTCCACTCCTGTCCCTCTGGGCCCTTCACATGGGGAGGGGGCCTTCCTTTCCACCTGGCTGCTCACCTTCCCATGCCCACCCTGTCTACTCTGGGCCGGAAGGAGCCCTGTCCTGGGATCAAACCATTTCCTTCTTTGCAGATGGAGCCTTAAGGAGGTCAGCTAGGGGGCTGGTGAGGGGCTGCGAGGGCATCTGAGGCCGGGGGATAGGAAGCAGGCCGGACCCTCCGGTGTCACCATTCAGCCCGGCCCTACCTCAACGCATGGCTGGCTTTGGGCAGTGTGTTTCCATCTCAGGGGCCCAAACCCCAGCTGGATAACCCAACCACAGGCTCCACTCACCCTTCCGGAGCTGGCCTACCCCTCGAGCAAGGGTCGAAGCCACAACTGGGAGGGAAGGCACATCCCAGAAGCCAAGGAAGGGGCGTGTCAGTGCCCCCACCTCCACAGGCCTCTTCCAAGCTCTCGAGGGGCCCTCATTTTCAATATTTTCTCAAAGAGATGCCCTCAGATGGTGTAAGTTTCCATGCCGTCAAAGCCTGGCTCCACGCCTGGCTGACACTGCTGGCAGTAAAGGATGAAAAATGGTTTCCGTTTCTTTGAGTTAATAACTTATGTGAAAAGGAACCAAGAGAAGACATTCAGTGAAACGTTTCCACGTTCAAAGAGAGGAAGACCAAGGCTTACCATTTCTGTCATCAGACTCGTCAAAGGATGGTCCAGCTGGACACCAATGGCAGTGTTTACAGAGAAGGCCTGAGACAGAGACGTCACCCTGCCAGCCCTTCCCATGGATGGTTCTGGAAGACAGGCCAATGCTGAGAGCTGCGGGGGTCGGTGCTGGTCGTGAGGTGCTTGGGAGCAAGAAGGCCACAGAAGCGTGTGCAGCTGCCCCATGCCACCCCAGGAATAGCATGTCCATCTTGCCCCGTGGTCCCACTACACTTACTCGGCTGGATGTAATGGACACGCCCAGAGCTCACAGCACTGCACGGTCCCTGAGCCAGCACACAGTGTGTGTGCGTGTGTGGTGGGGGGAGCTCCAGAGCCATTTTGTACCCAAGACCCTACCTGCTGCCAGGGGGTGGATGTGTGTCCCCCAGTTCACCCCGTCCCCAGGCCCAGGCCTCATAGCCATTGGACTCAATGTATAAATGAAGGTTAAGACCCACAGTCTGCTCTGAAGGTACCAATGGACACGGGGTACATGGTGCTCTTCAGGCTTCTGTTCTCATGTGACCCAGGTCACACAGAGCCAGTCTGTGGTCTCCTCACCATGACAGTCGGAACAGTGACTCTTCCCGAGAGCCCTGTGACCCCTCAGGCAGCCACAGATGACCCCTGAGAGCGCAGGGGGCCATCCCCTGCGTTGGTTTCCTGTGAGCCACAGCTCTGCGTCACGTCAGCATTTTGCTAAAGGGAACACAGATGTGTTGATGCCCTTAGTTCTCTGAGAGTACGGAGCACACTTGCCAAGCGTGTACCTGCCCGCCAAGGCCCACAGCCCCAGCCTCTGAGTCATGTCGGGCGTGCATGTGGCTTTCTCCAGAAGTTATTTCCATTTTAGACCAAGTCACAGGTGGGGTAAAGCCCCTGGACTTCTCTCATCCCAGTGACCTGGGCCCTGCACCCACACGGAGGGCGAGAGAAAGTGGGTGCCCCTGGGGAAGGCCTGTGGCCATCAGGGTCCCGCAGCAACACAGATGCACATGGCACACGTTCACATCCGAGAGAGACAGAAGGAGAGGGGTTTATTTTAAGGACAGTGGGGCTGCAAGTTGAAATCTGCGGGTGGCAGCCAGCTAGGACTGAGGCCACAGCTCCAGTCCCGGTGTCGGCATAGTCCCTGGCTTCTCGGGGACCGGGATCTTTTGGACAAGGCCACGCACATTACAGAGAGCAATCCACTTCATGATCTGAGGCTCATCTTGTCTAAAACCTACCTTCACAGCAACATCTAGGCTACTGTGTGACCACTTATCCGGGTGCCATGGCCCAGCCCAGTGACACATGAGATTAACCATCTCAGTCCTGCAGTCCCCCTCTGGGACCCAGGCCCCGGGTGCTCGGGGCTTTCTGGGTGTTTCCTAGGCTGGCTGCCCGTAATGCTATATTTACACCCAACCCGCTTTCTTGTCTATGTTGTAAAACGGTCATGGGAGTGATGACAACCTGGGCACCTGGGCACTGGCAGCCAGCACTGCGACTGCACGTGACACATTACCCATGAGCTGCGCACATCAGCCGCAGTATGTGGCACCAGTATTGTGCCCACTGCACAGGCCACGGAGCCAAGCAGTCACTTGGCCACGGTGACATCCAGCACTCAAACCCCTGTACCTGCTCCAGGACCTGATGTCACAGGATGGCTGGCCCACTTCAGAGCGGGGTCTGCAGGAACACCCCACAAGCCCTGCCTCCACCCACCTCCTGCCTGTCATTTCACAGCAGCCCTTGCTGGCCCTGACACCCACCTCCGGTCACCTCCCCCAGCCCCTCTGCAGGCTTCGGGAAGACGACAAGCTACAGACAACTTGGAACCCCCGTCACCCAGGGTAGGACCTACGCACACACGGGACGCCCACGTGAATGAACCACAGGCAGACGATGGACGAGGGTGGAGGGAAGGTACTAGTGCAAACCCAGGAAAACCTCGCTCGTCTCGTACCTGAGCACACCTGACTCTTCCCCGCATGCTGCCAGGTGACCTCCACCCAGTTGCCGAATTCACCTGTGGACTTGCTGGGCCTTTAACGGGATTAGTAAACACCTCCCCGATGCCCATTCTTTTGGTGAGCGTGTTCCTCCCGCAGGAATCGGGGAGAGGCACAGAGGAGGCCCCAAGTTGGCTCATGCCTGTCTCGGTCCCCAGATGTTGCCCCCGACACACACAGACACTCCCAGGAACAGTCACAACTCGTGTTGTTTGTTTGAGTGTGTGGCACACACGTGATCCAAGCTGAGTGTGTGTACGCCCACGTGTGAGCAGACATTTACGTAATTTGTGAAAACCCACATCTGGATTTTGCCCAAAGGCTGGATCTTCTTCAGTCAGCTCGGAGGAGGTGGGGGCGAGCGGGTGGGCGGGGAGAGGGCCTGGCCTTGGTAGGACACATGGGCAAACCCAACGGGAGGGACAAATGACTGCTGTGCACCTGGCCATGGCCTGGATTCTGGAAGCAGAGTCCTTATCTGGAGTAACTAAGCTGGAGGGACGTGAAGGCTAAATTAAATGCATTTTGCTGCACTCTGAGGAAAAGCGCCCAGTGTTTCCGGGCAGATAGGCACCCACGCGACTGAAATTGTCCGGTCCTGAACTGTGGCATTTGCGTCCTACCTGCTCGCCGAGTCCTCACTTTCCCTCCTACCATCTATGAGGTCGGAAGCTAGACAGCATCCCTTCCTTGTTTAAACCCGGCAGCGCATCCCGGCCAGGAGGATAAAGGCACACTCCTCACCATGGAGCTGACAGAGTGCTCAGTTCCTGTCGCTTCTGTAAGAGATCTACATGAACTTGTCAGCTTGGCACAAAATTATTGTCTCATAGTTTTGCAGGTCAGAAGTCCAACACAGGTGTCACCGGGCTAAAATCAAGGTACAATTCCCAGGTTTCGTGAGTAAGAACACAGACATCTAGGGGGCCTTCCTCTGCCTACAGAGCCATGAGTGGTCAAGCCCTACCACCCCAACCTGTGTCCAAGTCCTCGGTGCACTGGGCTCAGTATCTGAACCCCCTCTGTTTCTCCACACACCTCAGCAAGCTCATTTCCACCTCAGGACCTTTGCACTGGCTGTTTCCTCTGCCCAGAAAATCTGCCTCTGGTCCTTGGAAGCCAGGTGCCTGTCTTTCCACTTTCTCGAGAAGGAGCCTTCTCAGAGTCCTGACCACCTCCCGGCCTCCCTTCAACACAGCACCATTTGTCCAGGTTCTGCCTTCTGATGTTTCTCAGATGCGTTCCTCTCCCTGGTGGCAGCTACATGACCGCAGGAACCGAGTCTCCTTGTCTTCTTCCCCAACTGAGTGCCCACTGTGGACCTGTTCTTTGCATGCCGTTCATCTCCTCCTTCCCACGACCCCACGAGAGGGGGGCATATCTGTTATCCCCACGGTTCAGAGGAGCAAACTGAGTCACAAGCGGCAGGCCCTCACCCCAGGTTGCTCAGCCAGGAGGAGAGGCCGGGCACTGGCCTCCTCTCCATGCGGTGCACTGCCTCCCTAGGCCCCGAACAGTACAGGGGCAGCCGGACAGTCTGCGGATACAGGTGTGGAGGGAGGCTCCTCTGGGAGGGTAAAATCTCTCATTATGCAATCAGAGAAAAGGCATGAATTGCAGCAGCCCCAGCTGATACTGATACGTTGTGTGTTTTCACTACAGTGCAAATGCCTGCAGCTGCTCTCTGTTCCTTTTCTGCCTCTGATACACAGGCACCCTGCCTTGGAGTCCAGGGATGCATTCCTCCTCTTCCAATCAGTCAGGAACCATTTGATTCCCTCAGCTGCCTGGGCAGCGCCTGATAAGGTCCTGGTTCTGGACCCGGCCCCTGCTGCAGAAATGGGTGAGCGGGGGGTCCAGAGGTAACCGAATCTCCAGCAGGAAGACAAGTGTCTGAGTCAGTGGCCAACCAGATGGCAACAGTGGGGCCAAGGGCCAGCTTGGGGACCTGGGAGCCCCTCGAGTTCCACAGGCCTCCCCCGACCCTGCAGTCCTGGATGTGAACACTTGCTTGGATACCCAACCCCGAGATGCATTACTCGGGCCTTAATTTCTGCCTCATTGGGCAGATTCTGGAGGCCACCTGCAGGCGGGGCACACGTTTTCCTACACACAAGGGACATAAATGATTCGTTGCTCGATCTGTAGATTCTGCTCACTGAAATGGGTAGTTTTGAGTCCTGTCAAATTATAGGTGCTTATTTTTTCTTTAGTGAAAATATGCATAATGGCCTTATTTTAGGTCCCAAGTGGTTTTTGAGAAGTATGTAAGATGCTGGCAGAGGGTTTAAAAGGATCTAGAAAGTTCCATCATGCAGGGAGTCAGCTATGAAGGCCCCAGGATTGGTCGACACAAGTCCAGCAGCCCCACCATTGTCCCGGTGGGTCAAGGGACTGACTGGCACAGTCAGGAGATGGACAGACACTCTTCTTGGGACAGCTGGCTGGGATGCAGGACTGGCGGGCATGTGGGAAGAGAGACGGTGCCCAAGTAGCTCAGGGAGCAGCTCTACAGACCAAGATGGCTGGATTGGCCCGGAATCAGGTCCAGTGTCAACAGGATGATTCCGGGCTAGTTGGCCTGGAAGGGCACTGGATCCTGACTGCAAGAAGCCAGGAAACCTGAGAAACCATGTATCCTTCCCCCTGGCCGCTCTCAGACCACACCCCCGACACCACTGCCCCAGGGAGCAAAGGGGCCTCCACTCTGCTCTGTCATCAAGGCCGCCCATGACAGGACTGGAGTCCCCTTCCTGAAGGTGGCAAGGAAAGGTGGAGACGGCTGGAGAAAACTCAGCCCGCCGGCTAGGCCTCCTTGGCCCACCCTTGCGGGACTCCAGGGCCCTGTGAGGGAAGGTTTGCAGAAATCACCACAGGCCTCCTGCCCCACACCCACAGCATTGGCAAGGAAACTGCGGCTTTTCCCATGAAGAGGACATCTGCTTTCCCACCTCTTGGATCTGGGCTGGCCTTGTGACTTGCTTTGGCCAACAAGATGCAGAGG
This sequence comes from Rhinolophus ferrumequinum, assembly GCF_004115265.2. NCBI lineage: Eukaryota > Metazoa > Chordata > Mammalia > Chiroptera > Rhinolophidae > Rhinolophus > Rhinolophus ferrumequinum. The sequence goes on from NW_022680356.1 coordinate 412,104, forward strand.
AGGCTGTGTACCCGTCCCAGGGCTGCGTCTGTATTACCTACATTGTCTGGCTTCTGTACCTAATGTTTTGGCATGTGGGGCCTGGCTGCCTTGGGACAGGCAGACAGCCCCCTTCTCCCAGGCTGGCCAACTGCTCCAGGAGCAAACCACTCAACACCCTCCCTGTGCCCCCAGCATATCTCTGATTTGCAAGCCAGCCCGTCCACAGCCCAGCCCCTGCTTCGTCTACTCTCGCACTTGTGAGACAATAGCTCCCCATGCCCAGCAGCCCCCACCCGAATGGCCCAGGTGCCAGGGAGCCAGGGTGGCTCCACACTGAGACCCTGCCCAAATTACTCAAACTAGCCAGTTGTCACCTTGCTAAGCCCTTTACCCCGCCTCACCCATTCCTTCCCCAAAAACCCCCAGAAAAACTTTCCGGATGTTTCATCCGTCTCTGCCTGCTGGGAGAAAATATCAGTTCACACATCTGAAAAAGAACTTGTATTTCGAATACACAAAAAACACTCAACACTTAACAATAAGAAAAACACCCTGTTTAAGTGGGCAGAAGGCTTGGACAGACACTGCACCCCACAGACTCGCCCACAGAAAGCTGCCAGCACTGTTAGTCATCAGGGAGCCGGCACTGAGAACTGCGGTGAGATACCATGAACCCCAACTAGAATGGCCCAGGACAGACAAGCCTGCAGCAGTGAGTGCTGGTGAGGACCCGCGGTAGCCCACTGGGTCTGTTGGGGGGGGGGTGAAAAGGGCCTACTGTGGGACACCGTGTGGCAGGCCCCCACCGCTGAGGGGACACTGACTGTAGGACAGCGGCCTCACTCATGGTGTTTAGCCTGGAGGAATGAACATTTGCACTCACACAGAGGGCTGTGTGGGAACGTTCCAGGCGGCTCCCTTCAGAGTCACCACAAGCTGGAGCTGGCACCAAGGGCGTTTGCAGGGGCACTGATCAGCCACCGTCTGTCCACAGTGGAATGCGAAGGAACCGGTGTGCTCGGATGCCATGGGAGAATCTCAAAGGCTCTGCTCACTTGCAAAAGCCAGAGAGGTGGCGATGCGGTCCTTGATCGCATTTATGGGACACCGTGGGGAAAACAAACAAGCAGGTCAGATTGGGGTGCTGGAACTCTCCTGTATCCTGAACACATACAGGATATAGTTTTATGGTTGCAATCATGGAAATGTGCCGCCAAAACACTTTTCCCATTAAACTGTAAAAAGCCCCATATCAAATGGGAGGACGCAACCAGAAGAATGAGCCTCTAATAAATGAGTCTCCATAGAACACGGAGTCTTGTGATATCCGATCATGAGGAGAGGTTTTGGGGGAGGGGAAGCCTTCCAAAACACCACGGCCCCCACCACACAGGCAAGGAGGATCAGATCCCCACCTGCTCAACGTCCCCTCCTTCCGCACGACCACCTGTTCTCCATCAGCCGGTCACCTACAAAGTGACTCCGGACAGATGTGCTGAGAAGGACACAAGTGGAAGGCCATGGAGGACCACAGGAGAGTGAATGAGACTGTCCACCCCCGTGACACCACTGCTGCAGACCCTTGCAGCAAGCACCCTCACTACCTTGTAATGCACACGCACAGACACACCACAGGTGTGCACTCACAGACACAACCACTCACACACAGACTTGTGCACATACACACTGCAGATGTGCACTCACACATACAACCAAACACATGCACATGTGCACACACACTCACAGACACACCACAGCTGTGTACTCGCACACACACCATCACACACACACTGCAGACATGCACTCACACACACTATCACACAGACATGTGCACACACTCACAGACACCTACAGACACTCATGCACACCTCATGTCTCTCGTGGGCGCTCACCTAATACACCTAATACAATAAGGTCAGCACACACTGGGGAATAGGCGCCCAGGCAGGGTTCCCGCACCTGCACCCTGCCATCTCCACTGTGGCAGGAGATGGTCCTACAGGTACCAGTCATTCTGCAAACACTTGCTGAGTGTCCAACAGCCAACAGGTCTGGCCGGGGCTCATCCTGGGTTCAGATCAGGTGAACTCCAGGTACACAAATCACCTCACATCCTCACAAGTCCAGTCTTTTGTCCCCTCAAGTTCCCTTGCCCTCGGCCCCTTCCTAGGTCCACAGCTTTGCACTCAGGTCTCAGGCACCTGCTGGATAAAAATCACTAGGGACAATTTTTAACAATACTGAGCCTCAACCCTGACCAACTGAGTCAGAATCTCTGGTGGAGGCCAGCATGAGGCTTTCTAGAAGAGCCCTGACTTGATGTGCAGCTGACGTGTGCCCAGAGATGGCCAAGTCTGGTCCTGCTCAGTCCAGCAAAGCATGACTGCTCCATCTACCCCTCTTCTCCCCCTGCCCCACCCCCGCCCAACGCCCCCCGAGCTCCGGCTGGGTGCTGGTCACAGCCCCCGGGCCCTGGAGTGGGGAAACCTACTGCAACAGATATTACCATGAGGAGCCCTGCAGCGACTGAGAAGGGAAACACAGGGGACGGGGGGCCTGTTCAGAGTGAGGTCCGGGGTCCGGCAGGCCTCTGCAAAGGGCGCTGACTCAAGAGACTGGAAGATGGGAAGAAGCCAGGCGAGTGTCCTGAGGCCTGCTTTATGGGCTCCCCCAGACCAGCCCTGGGAGAGACCCCTAACCGCACAGGACTTTGGGTGAAGGATAGTTTCACTAAAATTTTTAAAACTGACCTCTGGACAATCTCTTTGCCCCTTTCCCCCTCACAGAGCCCAGGGAGGCACTGTGTTTGCAGTAAAGAAGCCAAGATTTGAGGATAACAACTTAGAGAAAGCCTGGATGGGGACAGATCGCCCAGGAACAGCTCCAGACATCTGACGACTGCCAGGTCTCACCTGATTTCCAGGTGACCTAGAGAGACAGCAGAGCCCCCCATAAAATCAGACAATGGCAGGTGGGCTCCCAGCATCTCCTTGCACATACTGTCCTTCATTGGCCCCAGCTTGGGGACGGCTTGGGGACACACCTCCCTGGGGTTCTGGCCTTATGTTGTGCTTTGTAATCTGCGAAGTGGGTGGGAGACCCCTTGCCTGTTGGGTGGGTTCACTGTGGCCCCAGACTAGGCGCTGTTTCCTGGGGCTTCCTGATGGCTTCCTGCCCAGCCTGCTCACCAGTTCTGCAGTAACATGACCCAGGTCAGGCCTGAATGAGTTCTCTCTGCTCTGACGCTGTACCTCAGGGACTCCTAGGTGGTCATCAGGGGGGTGGACGGGGTGGGGGGGTGATGTGAACAGTTAACCGCCGGTTCAGAGTCTGGGCACCAGTGTCTGTGGGGAAGGGGGAAAAGAAGGGCAAGGCCTGGAGCCCAAGGAGCAAGACTACATTTACTCCATTCCTTCCTGGCCACGCTCTCCGTGGGCCTTAGTTCCCTCACAGGGCTGCTCTGGGAGATACTTAGCAGAGACCATGCAGCCTCGAGGGTGCAGCAAGCACGTGCAACCTCCCCCGCCCCCCTTCCCGTACTGTTACTGATGTGGGCGGTATTGTTGGGGCACTCCCTGCAGGCACCGGGGCGCGGGCCTTGGGCCATAGGGCGCTCCTGGAGGCGCTGGCTCTGAATTGGGCAATTCCAGTTCCGCTTCGGAGACGCAATTTCATCTGCATTCTTGTCTTAATTTTAACCATCGGTTCGTATTGGTTAATATAAAAGTGAGTCTGGTCAAATAAATAAACCCAGAGAGACTCCAACACATAGAAACGGAAGGAGGGAACGTGAACAGCGAGCCGCGCGCGCGCGCGCGGGTGGGAAAGACGCGGGGAAGGGCGGCGATCGTGGGAAAGCCACGGCGGGAATAACGAGTTAGCACTTGAGATGGGAAACTGAGGGCGGGGACACTGACCCATCTGCTGACCATCCCCTCTCATGGGTACCCGGAAGAGACCACTGTCCTTCCAAATCCCGGGGAGACCTCCCCGCAACCCTGACCCCCGTGTAGTCCCCCGCGGACCCGGGCGCAAGGTAAGCAGAGGTCCGGAGCTGCCGGCGGTGCGTCTAGAGGACGCAGGTCCCGCTCCTCTCTCTGAAAACTGAGCCCAGCCCCACATCGCTCCAGTGGAGCGTGGTCCAGGTCCTGGGCACAGGCCGGGAGGCGGGGACACTGAGCTGGGCACTGACCTGGGCACCGAGCTGCGCGGAGCTGGCGACGAGCAGCGGCATTAGTAGGAAGAGCGCGCCGGGGCCGCGGGGCCGCATCTCGCCGGTCCGGACCTCTGCCTGGGAGGGAACAAGGCTGTCCGCCTCCTACCTACCCAGTGTGTCCAGCCCTCTGGGTCAGAGAGGCGAGAGTGCAGCCGCTGCCCCGGAGGAGAGGGGACGGGAAGGGAGCGCAGTCCGATCGGTGTGCGGCCTGGGGCGCCTGCGGCCACCAGCGGCCACGGTCCGGTGGGGCGGGGTGGGGGGGCGGCGCCGGCCCCCGGGCCTGGGAGAAGGAGGGGCCGCCCGGCTAGGAATGCGCTTGGAGCGCGCCCAGCCCGGGCCCCGGAGGCGGCGCGACGCCAGGACGAGGATGGCAGGCGTCCCCAGGGTCCCCCAGGGAAGGCAGCTTAGCCGGGGCGCATACGGGCGCGGGGCCTCCTGACCGGCCCCTTCCCAGCCGGGGAGACTGAGGCTGACACCCCCCCACCCCCTAGCAGCAAGTGGCAGTGCGCGACTCCCACCCAGGTCTGTCCACTCCACGGCTACCAACGGACACCGTCCTCCACTACATTGTGGCCGGGAGATGGCTTCACAAACTCGACAGGAATCAGACTAAGTTCTCCATCCGAGCAGACTCGTGTTCTTAATAATAAGTGGGGGTAAGGGGACATCCATGCACGAGGACTAGGAACCTACAATCCCTCGCGCACCAGACAGAAGGGGAAAGTTTAAAATGGAGGCGGGCTATGGGGACACCGGGCGCCTTGCTCACTAGGTGGGAAATAGCTCTGGACAGGGCAGACACAAGCAGCCCCAGTCCCCTGCGCCGGGGGGCTGTGGGAGGAACCAGATGGCCTCCCGGCTCTCCTGGAAAACATTATCTAAGTTCTTACTGGAAAATGTCTGCAGAAGGCACTGCTGCAATGGCAGGCGCACCCAGGCGTGCCACCCTCAAATCTTGTTCTCCTCCGCAGGTCACTCAGCAGAGCCCCCCTCAGAGCGCGAGCTGTGAGCTGTTTCCTCCTAAGGAAGGGAGAAGGGAGAAGGAACTTTGGCGTTCCCTGGGAAGCATGGCCTCCTGAGCTTCACTACCCAGGGAACCCTGGCCTCTGTAGCCACCTTCCTGCAGGAGGAAGTGAGCCACTCTGCATTCCTGGTGAGGCGCTGCTGCTCCCCTCCAGGTGGAGGGGTCCAGGCAGCCCACAGAGATGGTGGTTTTCTGCCTCAATCTCCATGCGTTTGCTGCCTGTGCTCAAGCCAGTGTCTCCTTGCTCTCTGTACCCCCTCACCCCACTACCGAAGGTTTCCTTGTGGCCAGTGTGGCCCTGTTTATCCCACGGTGTGTTTACCTGGTGGCCTCCTCTGGAAGGCCAAGCCGCTGGGACCAGACTCTGGCCATCTTTCCTCTGCTTGGCCCTCTCCAGGGGTTCATACAACTGGAAGAGGCCCGGTTTCACCCATGAAGACACTGAAACCGGCATGGTTGGGTGCCTGGCTCAGTGTGGAAACTCGGGTCTCGGCGCCCCCAGAGCAGGAGGCTGCCTTCAACTTCATCCCATCTTTCACTTAAATACACAGTCACAGCACTTCAGGAATTTTATTTTCAGGAACTGAGGTTTGGGGGCTCTAGGGGATGTGTTTTGTTTATTTGTTTGTTTTCCTATCTACTATTTGTTAGATGAAACTTCCTATGTTGTTGCTTAGGTCTCTGAGTTTGTAGGGCCCGCCTGCTGGCCTCCCCTGAGCTTGTCAGGTTCAGTATGTGGTTCCTTTTTCACCCACCCTTGTTTCCTTTATATTTAGTTTTCAAGAGAATATTCTTGAGTGTTGGGGAACTGTGGGGGGGTCTACAAAGAAAATATTTTTAAATAAATATTTATTTTTATTTAAAATAAATATTTTTATTTATTTTAATAAAGAAAATATTTTTAAAGGTCTTGGCAGAATCAATTGCTATCTCCAGGACTCCGTGCTCTCTCCGATATGCCCACATCCTTGTGTAATGTGGGGACGCAAAGCAAGACAGGAGGATTTGCTGTGGAAATGTAAGACCTGACCTGAAGTGGCAACCAGGCGGGAACAGCCGGCCTGCAGGGCCCTCTGGTCCCACGTGGTCCACGGTGAGCCACGTGCTCACCCTTTGGATTTCATGGGCTTCTCTCGACTTACCTGTGGCCTAACCCTGCCTGATGGCTCGTTTGGGGCCACTTCTCTGCCTTTACCTCCTTCAGCCCACATCCATTTGTGCTTCTATATGTCATCAGGCCCCACTGAGCACCTCCAGTGGGGCTGCAGGAACAGAGCCCCATGTGTCAGCCTGCGGCAGGATGACAGGGTATCACGGGAGAGGGTGGCCGAGCAGGAGTGCAGTTCACGGGTCTCACAAACTCATGCGGAGTGTAACTCAGGCACGGCCCTGTGCCAGTGGCTGCGTCGTGCTGTCACATATGTCTAGGGACCCCATCAACAAAACAGGGCCGTCCTGTGTTGAACTTTGAAGAGACTGTCTGCCCATGTATGATGTCATGACAGCTAGGAGAGACATTTCCCCCTAGAAAACCATTTCCGGTTTTATAAAATGAGAACCTGTAGGAAAACATTTACTTGTGCCATGATTAAAGACCAAACCTTGTTGTTATCTGCCAAAAGGAGGAAAGCGTTGCGAATCCATGAATGCCATTCCAAATGCCTCTGGAAGTGGCAGAGTGGTGGGTGCAGTCAAGGATACACAGCCCTTGAACTCTGACACACACGGGCCAAGTCTATCCCCACATGCAGCCAGTGTGGCCTTGCAAGTCTCCAAATCTTTGCAGGTCTCAGTTTCTTCACCTATAAAATGGGAAGAGTATTTAACTGAAGAATTATTATGAAGTTTCAAAATAATGAATATAAAGCATCTCACAATGCTTGGCACATAGTAGGTGCTTAGTTAAGGGGGCTTTGCCTCAACTGGACTGAGGGTCCTTCATATGGGGACATAAGAAGGGAACCAACATTTCTCGAGCACCCCCTGTCGGCTAGACCCTCTGCTAAGTGTTCCCATTTATGCCCTCACAACAACCCAGTGAATGGGTCCCCCTTCACCCCCATTTTATGGGTTGGGAAACTGAGGTTTCAGCAAATCACCTGAGCTCAGACATCAGGGCGGTAGTTCGGAGAGACAAATTGATGCTTGGGTGTGTGGTGGGGGAGCGTGCTGTCTGGTGCACCAGGCTGCAGAAGACCCAGATTCAGGGAGTCACTTGCTATGTTTCCTGGCCCCTGCTGGATAGTTCCTAAGGCGGATGCGTCAGAATTAGCTTCAGGAGCAAACTCCTAGGGCACACTGTGGATGTAAACTGAGATTACAACTATACAGCTTAGGCCTAATTACAATAACCTCCAAGGAACTGTTGGAAGTAATTCCTGGGTCTTGCATTGTTCAAAATGGGACGGCTTTGCCAGATGACTCTGCCCCTCAGATGCTCTCCATCTCTGAGGCCAGTCTGCACAGACTGCATCAAAAGGTGCGTGCCCTCTGTCCTCCACTTGGGTATGGCCAGTGGGGAGGCCCATTGGGAGAGTAGTTGGACGAGGGTGGTGTCATGAGGTTGAGTCAAGCTGGCTGTGTCCCTTGATAGAAGATCACGGCCCATTTCAAGGTGACCAGTTCTCCACACTCTCCCCTTTGGGATTTCAGTGGTTACCATCCCTCTCATCCTCTCAGGCATCTGCGTTAGTGGCCCTGGGATAGGGTGTCCTCTGATTGGTACTTCTACGTCCTGCTCATACCTTTGTAAATAAGTCCTCTTCAAATTATCTTCATTTCAGGAGGCTGGATGGCTCAGTTGGTTGAAGCGCGAGCTTTGAACAACAGTGTTGCCAGTTCAATTCCCACATGGGCCAGTGAGCTAAGCCCTCCCCAACTAGATTGAAGACAATGAGCTGCCATTGAGCTGCTGGAGGGGCGGCTGGATGGCTCAGTTGGTTAGAGCACAAGCTCTCAACAAGGTTGCCGGTTCAATTCCCACATGGGATGGTGGGCTGTGCCCCCTGCAACTAAAGATTGAAAATGGTGACTGGACTTGGAGCTGAGCTGCGCCCTCCACAACTAGATTGAAGGACAATGACTTCAAGTTGATGGGCCCTGGAGAAAAACACTGTTCTCCAATAAAAAAATATATATGTATCCTCATTTGAGCAAGCCATCTCCTGGTTTTTCACTGATAGAGTGACCATCGGCAATAAGTCAAAATATTTTTTGCTTCTAAATTGTGGCAGTAACAGGAAATGAGGTGAAATACACACTTGACTGAGTTTGTACACATACTCTCTGGCGGAGGCACTGAGAGGATATCACTACCCAACGCAATCGGACTTTTGTTCATGGTGGTAACGTACCCAGTTAAAAATGCCCCCCATCCCTTCAGACTTCCCAGCAGTTCAGACTCCCTTATTTCAGCCTGTGTGACCTACTTCTGGCTAATGAGATGTAAGTGAAGTCTACTGGGTGGGGCTTCTGGTGGGCTTTTCTGTTTACTCATTTAGTATAGACGTTTTCCTTTAGGTCCTTGACCATAGGTCCTTTTAGAATTCTTGACTGATAATTCACCATCTGCTCTCCTCTCAGGGTCATTAACCATTGACTGCTTTCTGAGTATGGATCTTTCTGGTTTACGGTACACCTAGTTATTTTGGGTTGTGTCCATGGATTGTGAATGACATCTTACAGGTACTCCTTATTCCATTATGTTACTCTGAATATCATTTTAAAATTGAGATGTGATTCACATAGCATCAAATTCACCACGTAAAAGGGTACAATTCAATGCTGCTTTTTAGTATATTCATAAAACTGTGCAACCACCACCACTAATTCCAGAACATTTCATCACCACAAACAGAAACCCCATACCCACTAGCAGTCATTCCACATCCTTCATCCCTTCACCTCTTCCACACCTGGCAACAACTAATTTACTTTCTGTCTTAATGATTTATCTATTCTGGACATTTTGTAAAAATAGAATCATACAGTATGTGGCTTTTTGTGACTATCTTCTTTCACTTAGCATATTTTCAAGGCTCATCCATGTTGTAGTGTGTATCAGCGCTTCATTCCTTTTTATGGCTGATTAATATTTCATTGTGCGGATTTATCATGTTTCATTTAGTCATTTGCCAGTTGATGGACACAGGTTGTTTCCAACTTGTGGCTGTTATGAATACTGCTGCTGTGATCATGTGTGGAAGCACACGTTTTCATTTCTCTCAGGTGTATACCTAGGAGTGGAATTACCGAGTCACATGGTAATTCTTTAATCGCTTGATGAACTGACAGACCATTTTCCAGAGTGGCTGTGCCAGCTTACATTCCTGCCGGCAATTTATAAGGGTTCCAATTTATCCACATTCTCAGCAACACTAGTGATTTCCCTTTTTCAGAATGAATGAAAAGGAATACAGTAGTACCTCGGTTTTCAAACATCTCCATTGAGGAACATTTTGGTTTACGAATGCTGTAAACAAGGAAGTAAATGCTTTGGTTTTCAAACACACCTTGGAAGTCGAACATGTCACGCAGCTTCCGCTGAGTGCAAGATCCTCAGGCCTAGCTGTCGGCTGTTCTCAAACATTTCAGAACTTGAATGGTCTTCCGGAACAGATTACATTAGGAAAATGAGGTACCACCGTATTAAGGTACCACCGTATTATTATCATAGCCATTTGAGTGGGGATGAAGCTATATTGTGGTTGTGATTTGCATTTCCCTGATGAATAGTGATATAGAGCATCTTTCCATGGGGAAATATCTACTTAGGTCTTTTGACATTTTTTTTTTTTTTGGTTGGGTTATTTGTCTTATTATTGAATTGTAGGAATTCTTTATTTGAAAATTTTTACTTTTTTCTTTTACAGAAAACTGACTTGATATTTATTAGTTTCTCCAACTACGGTTTAGCAAAGGAGTTTTTTATATATTCTGGATACAAGTCCCTTATCAGATATATGATATTTCAAGGTTTTTTTTTTCCCCATCTGTGGGTCGACTTTTCACTGTCTTAATGGTGTCCTTTGAAGTACAAAAGTTTTTAATTTTGATGAAGTCCAATTTTTTTCCCCTTCTATCGCTCATGCTTTTAATGTCACATCTAAGAATCCTTTGCCTGAAGGACTCTCTGTAGTATCTCTAAATTGCTAGCAACAAATTCTGGGTTTTTTTGTCTTTTATTTTTTATTCACTTTTTATGGATAGTTTGCCTGGATATAGAATTCTTAGCTGACAGTATTTTTTTCTGCTTTCAGAACGTTGGATATGTCATTCCATTACCTTTTTGCCCCCAAGTTTTCTGATGAGAAATCAGCTTTTACTATTATTGAGTATCCCTTGTATGTGATGAGTCACTTCTCCCTTGTTGCTTTAAAAATTCTGTCTCTGACTTCTACCAGTTTGAGTACGATTTGTTTCAGTATGGGTCTCTATGAGTTTATTCTACTAGGAGTTTGTTAACCTTTGTGGATGTGTAGATTAAGGCATTTCATCAAATTTGGGGAGTTTTCAGCCATTACATCTTTTACTATTCTTTCTGCCTCTTTCCTTCTCTCTTTTCCCATTATGTTTAATGATGTTCCAAAGATCTCTGAGGCTCTGTTCATTTTTCTTTATTCTGTTTTTATTCCCCAGACTAAATAATCTCAATTGACCTATATTCAAGTTCACTGATTTATTCTGCTTGCGTAAAACTGCTGTTGAGCTTCTCTAGTAAAAAATTCACTTGTTATTGTAATTTTCAACAAAAAGAACATTTCCATTTACTTTTGATTTGGTTCATTTTTGTAATCACTATCTCTTTACTGACATTCTGTACTTGGTAAGACATTACTCTCATACTTTTTTAGAAGTAGTTTTCTTTAGCTCATTCAACATATTTAGCTGATTGAAGGTTCTTATGTAGTTAAGTCCAACATCTGGTCTTTCTCAGGAACATTTTACATGGATTATTTTTTACCTCATGAATGGACAATACTTTTTTGGTGAAAATGGGATATTTTAAGAAATGTAATGTGGCAACTCTAGAAATCACTTTTCCCCTCCCCAGGGCTTTCTGTTGTCACTGCTCATTGTCATAGTTGTTCGTTTGTTTAGTGACTTCTCTGAACTGATTCTGTAAAGTCTGTGTTCTTTGTAATACCTGGCCACTTAAGTCTCTATTCAGTTATCTACTGGTCAGCTAATTATTGATTTCCTTAAACTCTTGGAGCCAATAAATCTCCTGGTCTTTCTCAAGGGGTGTGTGTGTGTGTATGTGACACCTTCAACTCTCATCCAGCTGGTTTGCAACTCTGCTTTAGCCTTCACTTCCTGCTCTCTGCAGTGTTTGCTCAGCGTGCAGAGCCCTGTCCCGGTCCATGCATGTGACCTTTGAGATTCTCAGAATTATGTCTCTAGCTCATCCCTTTCTTTTTTCCTTTTAAGTTTTTTTGGTTAGCCTATTGTTTGCCTCAATTGTTATTTATTGCCTCAGGTAGCTGCAACATTGAAACACTTAACTGCAAATGTTTTTTTAATAAACATCACCAAGGAAGATTTTAGTCCTGAGCAAACTCTTGACACGGGTCAAATAAAGACAAGCCTTTCTAGTAGGGGCTTCCAAGGAAGCACTAGACAAGTCCAATCATGACAATTCCTCGGAAACAAGGCTTTGAGGGATCTCCAGCTCCATTCTGATCCCTGCAGTATTGGAAATGTGGGTCCTTAGTTTTGAAAGCTACTGCTGAACTGAGGAACCGAGTAGGGGAGTAGGATGAATTAAAACACTCCCTGCTCTTCTTACTGAAATGCAGGCATTTTTCTTGAATAAATATTCCTTAGGTTGTTGCAAGACTGGTTTATTTTCAGAGTTCCAAAAAGGTTAATTCTGAAAGTTTTTATGAGTTTTGTTTTGTTTTAATGAAAGGACAAATTTTCAGAGGTCCTTAGTCCCCCATTTTCTTTACCCACCCAAATTATTTTTAAGCAGGGTTTACAGGGTTGGACTCAAGCTAACTTTGTCTCCTGTTAGCAGAAACGCCAGCTCCAGGCTTAGTGGGTGCGTGGAGGCCGCACCGCACATGCAGAGTTCGTTCAGGGTGAGCCGGTGGACAGACCCCGAATGTGGTGCTTACCTTCTTTGGTTCTCTCGTCCGGCAACCTTTTACTTTCCCACTGCTATGCTTCTTCTAATGTCTGTGTTCCAGTTCAACAAGTACAAGAGCAGGTTTCATGTTTGGATTTAAGCTCCCCACTTGGCACAAACTATGGCCTGCTATCAGTGAAAAGTATCATAAAAACGGGAGATCCAGGCAGTGCAGCTCCTTTCATGCAAGTTTTGAGTAATTTCCAATGTCTTCCTGCTTTTTGTCTCTCTGCACTGTCTTCAAGTGGTTATTATTTAATTTTGTCCGGAGTTGTTTGTGAGGAAAGTTGGCCCAAATAGAAGGTACTTCATTATCAGAACTTGAAATCCACAAGTGCATTTTGTAATAATGAATTCATTATTTAAAAAAAAGCAATTTCACAGTTAGTGAAAAGACTAGCTTGTTCATTCTCTTCTTAATATAAATATTTAAAACAATTCTTTGGGAGCAGATATATTAATGCCCCAACTTTCTTTCTTTAAAAAGAGAAGATAAAATTTATGGAATAGGATGTTTTATTTTCAGTATGTTCATAGTGCTAAACATAAAATAGACACTGTCATTAACTCTCTGGACTCTGTGACACTTATCAAATGAAGCAGCAGAAAATCAGAATTACGGCTGTTTATGAAGAGACACGAATTTGGAGGCTAGAACAAAAAAAGCAGTCATAGAAAATTGTGTAGCAAGGGATAACCAAAGCATATAAAGCATATTTCAAGTTTGGATGTGAATCCAGCCCTCCCGTGGTACCTCTCTCCCTCTGACCCCGAGGAGGCAGAGGTGAGAAAAGCAACCTAGGAGATGGGCTTCGACTCTGCCTGAGGGACCTGGGCTCCAGCAGCTTCATGGCTCCCATTCTTGTCTGGAAGATGGTCTTGGAGGCCCTTTCCAGCTTGCAAGTCTTAATCCTGAAAATACACAAGGCCCCATTCTGCCAGGATGACGGTACTCCGTGTATACATTTTTTTAAAAAAGTTTTTATTTCACCTCTAAATTTGTTTAATGGCATTTTGGTAAGTAAAAGTCAATTTGTTTTATAAAAGCAAGAATCAGACACCAAAAAAAAAAAAAAAAAAAAAAAGTTGCCGCTGGAACTCTTCAGACATTACTCTGGCAACACCTGCTGGAGAGCTTTGGAATTTTTATTACATGAACTTTCATTACGTCTCCAGAATGATTTCAAGGAAACATGTTCAAAATCATCTCCATCTGAATTCAGTACCAGCCGTTAGTAGGAATTTAGGCATGAATTCAGTGTCCCTGGAGGGGCAAAGAACTTGCCATAGGTGACTGTATTTTAGCACAAGGAAAGAAATCTTAGACTGTGCTGGAATTCCCTTGGAGGTGGCTGTCAGCTGACCGTCACCGCCACGTCTTTTATCACCACCTTGGCTACCCTGTGAAGGCCTGTGCACCAGACACTTTGGACACATCATCTTACTTAATCTAACAAGCAAACACGGATTTGTTAAATGAAACTTTCTCCCGACCAGGACCTTCACAAGCCTTCAACGATGCTTCCCAGCAGCATTGCCCCAGCTTGTCACTTGCCGGGAGGGTGACCTGGGGCAAGTTGTTTAACCACTGTCTCAGCTTTCTTATCTATAATCTTGTTGGCTGTACTCATTGGCTACTATGAGACTACAGTGGGTAAGACAGTCCATCATCGGAAAATAATCCGTGGCAGAAGCCACTGTTACCCAAACCCACCCTCTCCAGTCCTACAACTAGAAAGCAGCAGGCGGAGCTCGTGACAGTCCCAGTCTCACTGGCAGTCTGGTGCGGCCATGTGACATTTTTGCCAGTGGGATATGCTGAGCAGTGATGGGCACCACTTCCAGGAGGAGCGCAGGCTGGATGAACTGCCCCCTGCTGCTGGCTGCATGTGACAGGCCCTGGAGACGGTGTCCCACAAGATGGAAATAAGGGCGCCCTGCGCACGTCTGCACCCTCCCTAGAACTGCCACATGGTCAAGAAACACTTCTGTCTGTCTGTCTTAACTACTGAACATGTCATCAGGCTGTGACCACAGCCAAGCTGAACCTAAACAACACTCACTGCGTGTGCCGTCATGAGGCATCTCCACTCGGTCCTTCCACTACTTTGTGTTCTCATGGGTAAGAGTTCACATGTGACTTTGTGTCATATTGTTACAATAAGTATTTTCTGCATATCCTATATTCTTCCTAATAATTTAATGGTTGCAGAGTATTCAGAGTATATAAAGTAGCTGGTTAAACTGTAAGTCACTTTCTACTCTATTGTTGACATGTTTCTAATTTTGTCTCTACTCTAAATGCGATAATAAACATTTTTGTGCAAAGGCTTATTCTATATTTTGAATCATTTTAAAAAACATCATCAACATTGGCATTATTCACAGGTTATACATACAGTGTTGAACTTTTCACAAAGATTGAATCAATTGCATCATCATCATTAATGGTATGCTCATTTCATCAGACTTTGAAAGCAAAAGGATTTTTACAAATCTATTAAGAATAAAACTGATGTCGATTTGATTTTCCTTAAATTTTTCTATTGGGGAATGCTGGGGAACAGCGTGCCCCCCCAGGACCCATCAGCTCCAAGTCACTGCCCCCCAACCCAGCTGCGGAGGGTGCAGCTCAGCTCCAAGTCCAGTTGCTGTTTTCAACCTTTAGTTGCAGGGGACACAGCCCACCATCCCATGTGGGAACTGAACCGGTAAGTCTGCTGCCAAGAGCCTGCGCTCCAACCAACCGAGCCACCCGGCTGCCCCTCCAGCAGCCCAGCAGCAGCTCGTCACCCTCAATCCATGTCCTCAATCCAGCTGCAGAGGGCGCAGCCCACTGGCCCACATGGTAATTGAACCGGCAACCCTGCCGTCCAGAGCCCACACTCCAACCAAATTGAGCCATCTGGCCATCCCTCAATTTGATTTTTTAAAATTTCCCCTATCTTTTATTGTGCTTTTGTTTGATCACTACTGAGATTAAACATTTTTCCATGTTTGTTGATTAGTTGTACCTCCGCTTTTAAAAGCTTTATGTCCTGCCATCAATTGGATCCGTTTCCTGTAGGTTTACACAATCTAGCACTAATAGATGTTATCAAGAGCCAATTGTCTAAAACTTCAGAACGCCATTTATTAAAAGTTGGAAAAAGGAGATCCAAGATGATGGAGTAGATAAACACGTTGCTTGTGTTCTTTAATGTGTGAACACATGAAAATTACAACTAGGGGGCGGCCCAGTGGCTCAGGCGGTTGGAATGCCATGCTCCTGACGCCAAATGTCAGTCGGTTGGATTCCCACATGGGCCAGTAAGCTGCGCCCTCTAAAGGGCAGCTGTGAACAATGGCTCTCCCTGGAGCTAGGGACACTGTGAACAGCCGGAGTTCAGTGTGAGCTGCTGTGTGCTGCCGTGGGCTGCTATTTGCTGCCGTGAGCTGCTGTGTGCTGACATGTGCTACCATGGGTGGCAGGTGGTAGCAGTGGCCAGCAGCCACGAGTGACTGGCAGTCAGTGTTAAGTGGCCAGCAGCCATCGTGAGCAGCCAGCAGTCGGCGAGAGCTGCCATGAGCTGCTGTGAGTGGCCAACCAACGACTGGTGACCGACTGCCTCAGCTGGGTGGAGTGCAAGGCCAGGGAGCTGCAACCCACAACTAGACGGAGAAACACTGGCTTAAAAACCAGGGAGGTGGGGGAAAAATGGATGGGGGAGGGGGCAAAAAAATTACAACTAAATTATAGAACAATAAACCTGGAGAACCATTGGGTCTGGCTGAAGTTTTATAACTAAGGCTATAAAGAATAAACCATGTCGAGACTCGTAGGAGAGGCGGAGACACAAAACAGGTCAGCCCCAAACCTCCGGGTGGTGGGTGAGAATCAGGAGGGATATCTTGGCTGTGGAGCTTCCTCCCCCCACGCCAGGCTGGAGTGGAGCAAAAGTGGAGCAAAAGACCCCAGCCCCCCATGCCAGGCTCCCCAGACTAGAGTACTGGTGCCAGGAAAAGGAACCCCCACAACACCTGGCTGTGAAAAACAGTGGGGATTCTGACCATCTGGGGGGGATGGAAGGCTGTGGGAAACTCAGAGTTCCTCTTAAACGGCCCATGTATAGACTTACTCACTCATAGGCACTCACCTTGGGCTCCAGCAGAAGGATGGCAACTTGGGGAGTGTCAGAGACATACGGGGAACAGACTGAGTTGTGTAGCTTCGACAGGAGGGCTGGAGGCCAGTTGGCATTTTCCCTGTGTGAAGTCCTCCTCCTGTACAGCCGGCAGGCGGTTGCCATCTTGCCTGTGTTGAGCCTGCCCCTATGCTTATAGCCAAATCTGAATCTGACTGGTCTGGTGAGCTCAGGGCCCCACCCTGCTGACTCCCTGGCACCCTGCCCCACACAACCCCCGAACACCAGAGGAACTTTCTCTGACCACATCACACTCTTTCTTGGAAAATTATCAGAGTCTGTGGGCTCCAGGTGGGCGGCACTGACCTTGGTGTGCTTTGAGACTTTTGCTGAGTAGCTCCAGGCTCAGCACTAGCACCAAACCACAGTCTACATTAACCTGGTGATCACAATTCTTCCCATTCTAGTGATTCCCTGAGACCCCGCCTCACCCAACTTGTGTATCACACGAGGCTCTATCAGTGGCTGAAACTTAAGGGAGCTGGCAGGTGGCTGCAGGCCTCAGGGTGTCCTGGCATTTTGCGGAGTGACCCCAGGCCCAGTACTGGTGGCCGATGTCCTTGGTTTGCAGTGTGACCTCTCCCAGGCGCCTCCAGGTCAGCACAGGCAGCAAACAACTGCAGATCATTTTGTAGCTCCTACCAGGTAGCCCTGACTGGTCATAGGTATTGGGTGATCCAGGGCTGCACTGGGGTCCCTCCCAAGAGACCCCAGAACTAACACACTTGGAGGTTGGCTTCAGATCACAGCAGAGCATCGTCACTTAGCCCCACAAGTAGCACACCCAAAGGGCAGTTTCAACAAGCACCAGAGCCCGCTGGGGGGAATCCCACTCAGGGGGGTAAGCTCCCCACACAGCAGCCCATAAACTATGGACATGGCCAAACCCCACAGTCAATCAGCCTGAGGGTCAATCCCATCCACTGATGTGCCAATAGCAATCAAGGCTCAACTATAACAGGAAGGCACACACAACCCACACAAGGGAAACTCCTGGAGCACGTGGAGCAGGTGACCAGGGAGACTGCACCAGGGTTCCACATGGCACCTACTACATAAGGCCACCAGAGCAAGGCTGGGAGACATAGCATATCTACCTAATACATAGAAACAAAAACACAGAGAGACAACCCAAATGAGGAAACAAAGAAATACATCCCAAATGAAAGAACAGGAGAAAACTCCAGAAAGAGTTAAATGAAATGAAGGCAAGCAATCTACCAGTCACAGAGTTCAAAACGATGGTTATAAGGATGCTCAAGGAACTTAGTGAGAACTTCAACAAAGAGACAGCAAGCATAAAAAAGGACATAGAAACCATGAAAAAGTCAGAAGTGAAGAAAACAATAACTGGAATGAAGAATGCACAAGAAGGAAGCAGCAGCAGACTAGATGAAGCAGAGGATTGAATCAGTGTTTTGGAAGACAAGGTAGCAGAAGACACTCAACCAGAATAGCAAAAGGAAAAAAAAAATATAAAAGGATAGTTTGAGAGACCTCTGGGACATCATCAAACATAACGACACTCACATCATAGGGGTACCAGAATGAGAAAAGAGAAAGCAAGAGATTGAGAACTTATTTGAAGAAATAATGACTGAAAACTTTCCTAACGTGGTGAAAGAAACAGATATACATACCCAGGAAACGCAGAGTCCAAAACAAGATGAACCCAAATATGCCCACACCAAGACACATTATAATTAAAATGGCAAAGGTTAAAGACAAAAAGAGAATCCTAAAAGCAGCAGAGAAAGGCAACCAGTAACTTATAAGGGAGCTCCCATAAAACTGTCAGCTGACTTCTCAACAGAAACTTTGCAGGCCAGAAGGGATTGGCATGAGTATTCAACATGATGAAAAGCAAGGACCTACAACCAAAATTACTCTACCCAGCAAAGCTATCATTTAGAATTGAAGGACAGGTAAAGAGCTTACCAGACAAGAAAATGCTAAAGGAGTTCATCTGCACCAAACCAGTATTACAAGGAATGTTAGAGGGACATTTTTTAAGATGGAAAAAAAGATCAAAATTATGAATAATAAAATGGCAATAGCTAGATATCTATCAATAATTACTTTCAATGTAAATGGATTAAATACTCCACTCAAAAGACAGGAGGGCTGAATGCATAAGAAAACAAGACCTTTACATATGCTGCTTACAATATAATCACTTAAGAATGAAAGGCACACAACACGCTGAAAGTAAAGGGATGGAAAAAGATATTTCATGAAAATGGAAACAAAAAACAAAACAAAACAAGCTGGGGTAGCAATACTTATACCAGGCAAAATACACTTTAAAACAAAGACAATAATAAGAGAGAAAGGAGGACCCAGTAATCCCACTTCAGGGTGTTTATCCAAAGAAACCCAAACACTACTTCAAGGGGACGTGTGCATCCATATGTTCATTGCAACATTGGTTACAGTGGCCAAGATATCAGAGCAACCTAAGTGCCCATCAATAGATGAATGGATAAAGAGGAGGTGGTACATATATACAATGGACTATTGCTGGGCTAGGGAAGGCAATGGGTTCTTGCCATCCGCAGCAGCATGGATCTACCTGGAGGGTACTGTGCTGAATGGAGTATGTCAGACAGAGAAGGACAGATGCAATGTGGTTTTGTTTATATATGGAATCTAAAGAACAAAATAAACAAACAAAACAAAAACAAAGTCACATACAGAGAACATTTTGTTGCTAGATGGGAAGGGGACTGGGGGTGAGTGAAAAAGGGGAAGAGATTCAGAAGTACAAATTGGTAGTCACACAGTAGTCATGGGGATGCAGAGTACAGCATAAGGAACATACCGTGTTTCCCTGAAAATAAGACCGAGCCAGATCATTAGCTCTAATGCGTCTTTTGGAGCAAAAATTAATATAAGATCCAGTCATATTTTACTGTAAGACCAGACTTTATATAATATGATATGATATATGATGATATAATAATATAATAATATAATATAATACCAGATCTTATATTAATTTTTGCTCCAAAAGACGTATTAGAGCTGATTGTCCAGCTAGGTCTTATTTTCAGGGAAACACGGTAGTTAATAATACTGTGATAGCATAGTACAGTGTCAGATGGTTTCTGGAGTTATGGTGATCACTTCTTTAGGTACATAAATGTTGAATAACTATGGTGTACACCTGAGACTAATAAAATATTGTACATTAGCTATATTTTAATGAAAATCTTATTTAAAAGTCAAAACAAATATTAAGGCACAAAATACATCATTTTTTTCAAACAAAAACCTTTGAAATAGTTTTGTCCCACATTCAAAGCAACTTCTTCCAAGTTATACAATAATTTAACCATTTTAAATAGAAAAATAGAACTTTAGCCCTAAACTTTCTCCCCAAATACATGTTTTCTTTGTTCTAAAGAAGTTTCTTAGTGCAGCAGTGAGCTCTTGTATTACAATGTACGTTTCCTTAAAAGTCTCCTTTGTCACTTATATACATGTGACATGTTTAGAACTTTAACTAACAGTATAAGGCCTGGTGTTTGTATTGCATGCTGTTGATAACACAGACACATGTACCAAAATTAGTGACTTATTAAAACGCTAGCATCATATCTGTCAACTTTAAACCTGTCATGTACAGACTCAAACCCCTTTTAAAAAAGGAAATACAGATCAACCTTATCTGTATATTTTGTATACTTTTAGTCTTGACACGACAGTAGTGCAAACATAACGTACTGTGTTACTAAGGGAAGGTCGGCATTCTCCACAGCACATAAAAGATTAACAGTTATTTTCTTTATGGGAATAGCTGATCTCCCAGGCTTAAAAACATCACATACTCATCTGCTTTTTCTTATTTTTGAAATAAACTAACTTTATCCTTTAAAGCAGATACTAATACTAATCTAATGCAAATCATGAAAATTCCCTTTTAAGCAAATTTCACACATCATATAAACCCAGTATGAACTGCATGAGAACACTGAAGCATTCAGCCCAGAAATACATAAAGCTGGACTCTTGTCCCCAGATCCCTTTGTTAACAGGAGACCCATCTTGGTGGCTTCCTAATAATCAATCAGTCTGACCTTGAGCAGTTTCTGGAACCTTTGAGCAGAAGCAGGACAGCTGCACAGTGGCCCTGGGTGTCACGTTGTGTGAACCACACTCAGCCCCAGGCGCCCTCCACAGAGATCCTTGAGCCAGGCCACATCAACAGTGAGACACAGTGCATGCCCTTGGAAAACAATCCAACAGGCCTTCCTCTGGGAGGGGCCCTGCTTCCTGCACGGTGAGGCTGAAGACAGCCTGCGTTTCAGCTGCAGCTGGTCGACCAGGCGCCACCACTCCCCTTCCTGCACAGAGCAGGGCTTCCACCAACACTGCTGAGGCCACGTTGGGGGCAGGCTATGAGTCCCCACGCCTACCCTACTGGTGGCAGCTCCTACTGGCTGGATGCCCAGGATTCTACATTCAAAACTGAACTAGGGCAGGAGGCATTGGGGGTGAATCTGCCATGAAATCCAATCAGTGGGATTAGATGAAAATGTTAGGAATGGAAGGACAGTGGTCACCTCCGGGTCTGAGACACTAGGCCCAAGGGAAAACGCTCCAACACCAGAATGGTCAAGGATGCTGGGAAGTGAATAGGGTGGGGCCCACTATGGTGGCAGAGACTGAGCAAGGCGGGGAACCCATACTGTGAAATCAGACATTCTTCTCCTGGAAGGAGAAGCAATGGCATTTGACCACCACGCCCTTTCAGTACGACACTGTTCAATATTCGCTATGAAAATAAATCTGAAAGTACCTTTCAAGAGACACTACTACTAGAAAGAGATCTTTTTTTCCCCTAGCTCCTGTGAAATGGGTAAATGAGAAATAAATTCTAAAGGGAAAATTTTGAAAGAAAAATTTTTTGTGGCTTCACAATGAAAAAATATAAAAGGTTGTATTTAAGTGTCTGCACTGGTGAAGACTTAATGTTTCTCAATCAGAATTCTCTGGAGCCATTGTCAACTGATAAAGTTAGATCTCCTTCAAAGAAAGACGTACATGGTTGTCACCTTAATCCCTACTCTAAATGCCCACCAACCCTGTACCTTTGGTCACGAAAGCAGCAAACATTCACGTTTCCATATCACAGTTGACTGCCTTTCAAGTTTAGAATGCTCTGCATTAAAAAAAATTAAAACAAAAATTTCAAATCACATATTATAATGTAACAAAATAATGTATAACACAAGGTTGAAAGATATTAATTACATGATGAACAGTCCTGTACAGTTAAACGTTTTATTACAAAATCAAAGATGCCAAGATTACATAAGAGGTAAGGCTCTGATTTCCCCCAGGGCCCCCAGCTTGCCGGCAGGAGGTGCCCTGGGGGAGCCATGTGGCCAGGTACCCACCATCTGCCCAGGCAGTTCAGCAGCACAGACAGCCTGAGCAAGGGGAGAGTGGCAGAGCAAATCTTTGGAAGTGACCCTCAAGACCCTCTCTCCATGTACCCGTGTCCCCGGAGCTCAGGCAGTGGGTTTGATGTGCAGGGTGACCAGGACAAACGGCTCTGTCAGACGCGTGCAATGTCCTCCACACAGCAACTGGCCACATGCAAATGCCATGTTCCAATGACTTTAGCAGAAAGAATAGGAAGTTCTCCTGCACGTGGTGACCCTAGACCCAAGACCAGACACACCGCTCGACCCTGCTTCAGCAGAGTCACTCCATCTACATCAGACGTCCGTGGAAGAACAGTAGTGTTTATGTAGAGAAAAGGTTTAAATCTGGAATGGTCACATATTCTGGGACAAAAAGACACAACCTAACCCACACGCCTGGCACCCATTGGCTCAGGGCATGGGGCGTATTCTTTGTCATAACATTTGGTTTGCGCAGGCTATTTCCAAGTCCAGGCAACTCAATGCCACAAGTCAGCGTAAAGAGGGCTGCAGAACTCCCACTTGTGCAGGATTCATTTTAACACGCAGATTTCCAAGACAATGCAACAAAAGCTTGCCACACGGTATCAGAATGAGGCTCTTAGTCTTGGGGAGTTCTTCACCGTTAACTAGGGCTCACTCATGTGGTTCCAATCACATTATCTTTTCTGAAGAGAACATTTTCTGTGCCATTTCAGATCTGGTCATGATTTCCTAAGAAGAAAGACAATGGTCATCAAAATGGCGATACTTCCAGAACCTAACAAAGTTCTCTAGTCTTTTAACAGTCACGACTTTGCGGGGAACTGAGTGCATTCCAGCATACACAGAGTGGTCTGGATGTGGGGACTAAAACCATCTGATGTGTGCGTCCTGGAATGTGCAGCCGCTTGGCTGCGCGGGCTGAGGGGCCGTGGGTGCCCCACTAGCTAGGCCACACCTCGAGTTCCAAATCACCTGGGGTGGGCCTCACTTGACCCCTCCACGTCCTCTTGAAATGACGACAGTGACTTATCACATGACCACTGCAGTTCCCTTGCAGACTTGTGAATCCTGCTGTGCGATGGTTCTGTGCCCACGTACATGTGCACTGCAGCCTCTCCAACGTCCCAACCCACGACAGTCAGTCACCAGGTTGCTGCCGAAGTCACCGGCCTAGCCTTTCAGTGACAGACGGCCACATCTGGTCCCGCAGCTGCCAGTCCAGGTACCCGTCAGCGCCACTGTCGCCCTTGTCACATAAGCTCAGGTCCCACATCTATCCTTTACACGTCACACTCCTGCCTTCTGGGCCACCCTTCAATGTCCTGGTACCTAGAATTCATTTTTTCCCCCAAAACCTTCCTAAATCTCCATCCTCTATTCAAAT
This sequence comes from Rhinolophus ferrumequinum, assembly GCF_004115265.2. Classification (NCBI taxonomy): domain Eukaryota; kingdom Metazoa; phylum Chordata; class Mammalia; order Chiroptera; family Rhinolophidae; genus Rhinolophus; species Rhinolophus ferrumequinum. Next base: position 435,440 of record NW_022680356.1, read on the forward strand.
TTCCTACTTAGTAAATGAAAGTCACTTAGAAACTCTATTTAACACCCCAGCAAAATATCTGTAAGTATGACATTAATTTAGACAAACTGCCATCTTCTAAACTCCACCCACACAAAAGAATCCAGAAAGTCAGGCTCAAACCGTCAAAAAACAACTCTTCCCTTCTTTTACACCAGGTTTAAATGAGGACCCAGTTCCTCTGAACTTCACCCACAAATCAGTGCCATCTTTTGTCCTCCCCTGCATGATCTGCGCTCATTCTAAAAAGTAACTTTTTCTTTCTGAAATGCATTTCTACTTTGTGAAAACAGCTTCAAGGAAGTAAGCAGGAAGGAAGCAAAACATGTTCTACCTCATCTGAATCCAACGCTGGAAGAGCCCTGAAACAGAGACAAGAAGTCACAGTGTTAACAAGGGTTGGTGCAGCTATGAAGCTGAGTGTGAACGCACCCTACAACCCGCCACCCTGTGTCCTGGACACATGGCCATGGAAACGGGGAGGGGCTCACAGCGGCGTTGTTCTCAGGAGCCTGGAGCAGGCAAACAGTGGTACGCTCATACAACGGGAGGGCCAACACAGTGTGGCCTCGTAAGGGATAAAACAGAAAAACCGACACAAGTGATCTATGAGTACAGACAGTGGCACCTTTGGGGGTGTGGGGTCATGGCCTGGGAGGAAAACAGGTAGGTCTTGGGGCATGAGCAATGTTCCAGTTTTTTGATCTGGGTGCTGGTCACACAGGGTGCTCATATTAAAAATTTACTGTGCTATGCACTTATTTAGAATGTGTACACTTTCCAAAATGTGTGCTAGACTCTAAAAAATTCCAGTTAGAAATGAACTGAGATATGAAAATAATCATAACTTCGAAGTGGAAACAAAAACACAAGGAAAGCTAGGCCAGCAATGCTGGAGGCTGATGGGCCAGAGGGGACAAATGACAGGACTGGTCGGGGGAGGGACCAAACACAGCTGAGTCCCAGCCTACTTCACTGCGTGTGTGCTGCTACTTCTCTGGAGAGCGGGACAAGGACCTGGGTGGTGATGTGCTCTCCACTGGAAGCCTCGTGTCATGTTCTCTGTGACAATTAGTCGTCACTTCACTGTGCTCATGGATATCACATGACCACGTTGGAATGTATACCATGTTTATGAAAATAAATGCATATTATAAAAGAGGGATGAGCAACATGTATGAAAACTGGTAGTTATGGCATCAAGTACTTATTTAATTCCCAAGTTTTTGTTACCATTTACTGGATGTAAATCAGGAAGGGGAAGTATGTTAAGCTGACCTTTATGGTTTATCAGAGATAAGGAGACGCCATAATGAATACACACGAGCATCTCATAATACACCAGACCATATAGTTACTCATTACATTTAAACTGTCCCATGACTTGCCAAATTTTTGTTCCATTTTTACAGTGTAAAAAAAGGGTTTATCTGTGTATGAAGTCTGACTTCTAAACGTGCTATGTAAATTGTACACTAATTGGGAGAGCATGTGCGAAATACCTTGTGTTAGTTTTCAGAAGTGAACCCACACCAGTTCCCAAGAACATAAAACAGTGGAAACCTGGGTTTTACAGCTCTACCCATTTCACATAAATGGTTCGCAAGAACGTAAAATGAACCATTCCTGTCTTTTACCTTCCAGAGAATCTTTGCAGTCAAACCGATATTTCTATTTACATGAAGAAGAGGGATGACTTTGTAAGACATAAAGAGAACTGTCCAAGAGGAGCCTCACCACTTTCCACCAAGAAGTAGGGAGTCCGCCGAGATGGTTTCCTTCTAAAGTGCTCAGTACCGAGCTGCCAAATCCAGAAGACAATGCTTGCCACCTAATCTGAATCGCCCCACATGCCCTGGCTCAAAACCCATGGATCCCCAACAACTGCAAACAAAACCACACCCGCTCGTGGTCTCCAGCATTTCCAGAATAATGCCACAAACATGCGACTATGTTAAAGTGGAGGAATAAATTCCAGTGTGACAGACGCCTGCTGTCACTGCAGCTCCCAAGCACAGAGTGGGGAAGCGCTTCAGTGACTGTGAAGAGCAGAGGGGAGGGCAGGCCAGCCAAGGCACAGACAAGACCAACCTCTGCACAAAATCCAACACTAAGCACCAAAACACCGAGTAAAGGTTGGTGACCTGCCATGGGGAAAGGGCTTAAAGAGAGTGGAGCCAGAAGTAGCGACTTGAATAGTCATGGTTTTCAGGGGACAGTCAGGTACACAGAGGGGCGGCGGTGTACCTTGGAGATATGACAGCACAGAAAATAAAAGGAAGGAAGCAAAAGATCCTGAAAAAATAAAAGAAGACAACACCAACCTTCCCCTCTCAATACCTCCCATCCCACCACATTATCCGTAAATGAAACTATAATTCATGCAAACTGATGGAAGCACTCATATTAGGAACTCTCACCACAGAATTCCTAGGAATAGGAAAAATAAACAAAACCAATTCTACAGAATGGTGCAGGAAGAAAAAAGGAAAATGAAAATCAAAACATTTTACGGTACAAAAAAGCTATAGCTGTAACACAACTCTCCAAATGAAATGAAATGAAATAAAAAGAACATTTGGTGATATTAAAAACAATCTATAATAAATAAATTTAAAAACCAAGAGCAAAAATGGATAAGAACAAAAGAGGAAGAAAATCAGAGTCAATCAAACTCAGGAAAATTAAAAAAAAGACAAAAATCATCCCAGGAATGAATAAAAAAATTGCAAGGTGTCTAAGGGACAATAAATACAAGTACAAATTTAATTTGTGACAGGAAAACAACTAAGGGAGTGAAAATGATGTAAAGAAAGAAGGATCACAGAGAAACTGGTAAAAATGGAAGACAGAAGGAAAGGTGGAGAGGTCAGATGGTTCCTCCCACTGAAACATTTATAAAGCTGGACAAAAATATTAAAAATAAGTAGTTGAAGGTACTAAAAAATGGAGGTATTAATAAATCCAAGTAGCACAACAAATTCCAAAGAGAACACGCATAAAGAAAAGCACACTGAGACACACCACGCACACTGTGGGAAGCCAAATACAAGGGAAATCGGAAAAGCAGTAAACTGACACATGAAAAAAGAATACAACTAATGGCTGACTTCTCTCCAAAAACAGAAACAAGAAGGTACCAAAAGAACATGTTGGAAGACCTAAACAAAAGTCAACCAAAATGTTTATATCCAGCAAAAACTATCCTTTAAAAAAGGAGGGCAAACAAATAGTTTCATATAAATGAACTTAAAGAGAATCTGTTTGCAGCAGAGCTATACTATAAGAAATACTACAGAAAGCCCTACACGAGATGGTGATAGGTTGGATATACAGGAAGGAAAGAAATGCTAGTGATTGCATAGGTAAATGTGAAATAATAGGTATGCATCTATTTTCCTTTTCTGACTATTAAAAGAAAAAAAATGTAACAGTGTATTGTTATTTTCATAATGTGTAGGCAGTCCTCACTTTGTGTGAATCTGATATGTGTGAATTTCAGTTACTGTAGTTTAATTAAATAACACCAGGCCTTCCACAAAACAGTTCAAATTTCAGTTACTCAAAAACACAATGAGATACTATTTCATAGCCACTAAGAGCTAAAATCAAAAAGGTAAGCAATAACAAGGGTCGGCAAGGATGTGGAGAAACTGGAAACCTGGTATGTTACTGATAGGATTAAAAATGATGCAGCTGCTTAGAAAACAGCTTGGCACTTCCTCAAAATGTTAAACATACAGTTACCATACTATCTAGCAATTCCACTTCTAAGTGTACACTCATGAGAAATGAAAATATATGTCCACAAACTTGCCTAGAATCATCAAATTCATAGTGATGAAAACGTAAGATAAGAGAGAAAATCCTGGAGGCAGCCAAAATAAATAACAAAAAACACAAATAAAACCCACATACACATGGAGGAAAAAGAAGAACTAAACCAGACTTCTTTCTGAAACTATGAAAGCTGGAAGACATTTAAGTGACAATCTTTGAAGTGTTGGGGAAAAAACAACCGTCAACTAAGAACTGTATACCCAGCAAAACACCTTTCAAATATGCTGAAACAAAGACTTCTGGAGACAAAAACAATCTGAGAGATCACTGCTGGGATACCCACACTACCATACAGGGAAGTCTTCAGGCAAACAGAGTATCATGCGAGACAGGAACTGTCTAAACAGGAAGCAAGTGGGAGCAGGGAAAGTTAGAAACAATACGTGAAAACGTTATCCTATCTGGCTATCCTGACTGCTTTCCACTGTGGAAACAGCTACCTGGAATTCTAGTGTCAAACATAAGACCCTGAAGAGCCCAAAGTTCCCAGAGGGGCTTCCTCTGCACCGTTTTTCCTACGCTCATGTTTTTCCTCCAAAAGCTTCCCCACCATACATGATATTGTGATTACACGTGTTAAAGAAAAGTGTTTTACATGTGTTTGAACTTTTTCCATAATAGATAGCTAAAACAAAAGAAATGAATCTGATCCTATCAACTTAGATCAGAAAAGGCTGGAGATGGTAATAAGGCATAGGCATTAAAATAGTTGTCGCAAGATGACAAAGGGGGGAGAAAGACAGACCAAGGCAGGACTGTGTTTTCTTTGCAATCTGACGTGAAGTAAATCAGTCATTCACTAGTGAAGGGGGCTTACAAAAACACATAGAGGTGAGAAGTCAGAGAAGCACACCACAAAGCATGAACTTAACCCTTTACACATGAGCCTAAATTTAGATTCAAACTTGAACAGGATATTTACATGTCTGTGAAGGAAGAGGGGATATTTTCTTCTACCCACTTCAAATCTTCATCCTGTAGAAATAAGTATTTACATATTAGCATTTGCTTAATATCACCTGAAAGCAGAATTTTAAAATAAAATGTATCTTAAATTTAAGCACTTAAATGCAGTGCATAACATTCCTTTAATTTTTAAATGTTATAAGAAGTTGGCAGGGAGCCAGATGGCTCAGTTGGTTAGAGCGCAAGCTCTTAACAAGATTGCCGGTTCGATTCCCACATGGGCCAGTGAGCCACGTCCTTCACAACTAGATTGAAAAAAATGGCTTGAGCTTGGAGCTGAGCCACAGGTGGGTGGCTGGTTTGCTCAGTGGTTAGAGCGTAGTGCTCATAACACCAAGGTCGCTGGTTCGAGACTCACATGGGCCAGTGAGGTGCGGCCTCCACAACTAGATTGAAAACAATGACTTGACTTGGAGCTGAGCTATGCCCCCCACAGCTAGACTGAAAAACAACAACTTGACATGGAGCTAATTTGTCCTGGAAAAACACACTGTTCCCCAACATTCCCCAATTTAAAAAAAAAAAAAAGAAGTTGGCACTAATGCTGGACAGAAATTATGTCAGTATTTTCTTAAACATGCAGACAAACAAAAATTTGGATTTAGAATTTTTCATTTCGTGGTTTTAGTTAGATGCATGGTGTTATAATTTTTGTACTGAAAAACGACAGTAAAAATACAAAGAGTGGATTTATACAATACAAAATAGCAAGAATATTGATTTGTATTGACTTTTACTCCCAGCATTCATTATGCCTCCTAATTTGTTCGTTTTTATATCAGAAGTTTATAATTTTTCAAAAGAAAAAGATGATGGTACAAATATTCTAATTTAACAAAAGCCTATTTATTTCAATCACTTGTATTTATGTCGTTCACCTCTCTGCAGGAGAAAAGAAAGGAAGCAGGTCAGTTAGGGTATCTTTTTTTTTTTTTTTTTAACAGAAACTTGCTTATTTCACTAGGAGAAAAATAAAAGGTATAGAATATTTAGTTTTATAATGTAAAATAAATTAGAATGTTTCTTTGTGGTGTAGCTGGCTACACCTCTGGTTCTAGTAGTAATTACATGGGATACTCTGTTTCTAGCATTACTTACATCTTTAATCTAGAGAGAGAGAGAGAGAGAGAGAGACTGAGAAAGCCACTGAGCCAGTATTAATAGGAACCCCAATTCTCTGAGTGAGACTCAAGTAGAAATAAGTCAATGAGAGACAAGGCCCCCAACTTCTGGCCAAGAGCTGACTATACTTAATTTAGAGAAATGAAAAAGCTTTCCCTTGATGTGAGCTTTAAAATAAACTGAGATACGATATCCCTAAACTAAGAGGAAAATATCTTAACAAACGGAAAGTTTTGAAGCTCTAACACTGGATAATTAAAATTGCTATAGTTGTTTTTTTTTAAGTTTAGTTAAATTACCATTAAACTACTCAAAGAATACAGCTTAAAGAATTAATTGCCAAAAATAAAAATTAGAGAATCTACCAAATCCAGCAAAATAAAACTGTTCTTATATACCATGTGTTGTTCTGTCAGAACTCACATGCATATGTGAATTTTTATAGCATATTAATCACAACATATATAACTATAAAGCCACATAAAATTGTACGATCAAAATTTTCATTTTGCTTACTTTCATAATTATCACTTTTATGCATAAATAATATGCATAAAATATTTTAAAACTCATCTCTACCCTATATTTTACCATTTTATTTAAGCGTCCAGTGCTAGGTCCCTGAATGTTAAAGACCTTGACTTAATGTTAGGTCTCTGAATGTTAGGTCTCAGAGATCTTGACTTACAGACAGAGTCATGTCTGCAAGAAAACAACAAAATGTCTGTTGGCCTGCACCTGCAGACAGAGCCAAATTTGCGATAACAGAAAATGCCACAAAACAGCTATCTGCTACAGGCCGTCAGCATTTTCTGTTCAAACAATCCTACCCTATCAGCACCGCCCCTATAAAACACTCCTCACTCCCTCCTTCAGGGCTGCAAGTCTCCTTTAGACATGCAGCCCGGACTGTAGCCATCTCTTGCTCAGCCCGATATACTTTTCTCTTACAATAAAAACTTTCTTAACTTGCCCGACCATGCGCGTTCCTTTACTGGCTGACCTATCACAGTTTTTTAAAAATGCTAATTTTGTTAACCGCACTGGTAATACATACAGTAAAGTCCTTTCCCAACAAGTAACAAATGTTATCGAAATGGCTTCAAAATCACTTTGAAATGCTGAAAAGTTAATGCAGGCTTTCACTACGACAAGGGTTCTTGGTCTCTCCTGTGCACATGACCTATCTATGGAGTCCTGTTAAGAAGTAGATTCAGACTTGGCGGCCCTGGGAGTCTGCATTCTAACTAGTTCCCAGGTGTGGGGGTGGCCCCGGAGCGAGAAAAGGCGAGAGGCAGGAAGTGCAGCAGCGACAGTTGGACATAAGCAGTCTCACGGTTGCTAACATTTGTTTTCACCCGAGTAAAAAATGGCCTCCTTACAGTCAATGGTGGTGAGGCACATATAAATTCCTCAAGCACAAAGACTGAGACTATTCAACATGTGTGTTACTCACAAAATTATCAGAAGTAGCAGGTTTAGCTGTTCCATTGGAAACCGTTTTTGAGGCTCTTAATTTTATTCCTTCAGCTATAAATGAAAAACATTATAGAGGTAAATATATAAAATATTTTTCTTTGTAGCCTCACGTCTAATAACCCAACAAGGAATAATATCATATGTACATTTTTAAACGAGAGTTTGGTTCTTTCTCCCTTTTCCCTGACTTTTTTAAGTTTCTATCTCTCTCCTGAAATTTCCCTTGTCTTCAGCAACCTACTCCTGTATATTCTTGAACATATCTGTAAGTCGTTTGTAAAGTCTTTCTTGCCAACTGTCACATCTGGGTCACCTCTACATCTCCATTAACTATGGGTCACGGTTTCCAGTCACTCCCTCGTCTAGCAGCTTATCATCGCACATGGACGCTGAGGATGGTGTCATACAGACTCCGGGTTCCCCATCTGCTTCTGGGAAGTGTGGCCTTGACTTCTAGCAGGCATCAAGCTCCTGGGGGATCCCTTTGATCTTGTGCGGGCATGCGCTGAGATTTTATTTCGGGGGTTTATTTCAGTTTGCGTTAGTCCCAGGGTGATTTCAGTGTCCCAGAATGTGGTCTTTACATCCAAGGAGTGGCCCCCCAGGGCTTGATGGGAAGCCCACGGTGTTCACCCAAGCACGATGAACTGCTTGACTCTGGATTCCCAGCTGTGCACCGGCAGCGCTGAAATGTCCGTCCTGCTTCCTCACCTGCTGCCTCCTGCAATCTCACTTTGCACTCTCCCAGCTCGGGCTGGTTAAGACTCAGCAAGCACACATTTCTGGAATGTTTCCCTTTGTAGCTCTCTCTTTTCCGGGTTTCTTCTGGGCATTCTTCCCGCCCCAAACTCCACTGAGATGCCTCCCATCAGTGAGCCTGCCCCTGTGTGCCCGAGCTCCTGTCCCTGGGCTCTCACACTGACTGAGCGAGCCCTCGGCCAAGACCTCTGTGCCTGTGGGACTCATTAAGACTGAGTCTCGTCATTCAACAGTCAAATCTCCAGTTCCCGCCAGCTCTTCGTTGCTCTCCATGCCTCAAACAGTTCATTAAAATACGATTCTGTCCAGAGTTTATACTAGGTATCAGCATGAAGGTTAGTCCAATTTAATTCCTTCCATCATTATGGAAACAGAACCTTAACACATGAATTAATATATCCTGGCTGTGAATAACTATTTCAGGTTTCCTTGCTTAATAGGAAAGTCAGAAAAACATGAAAGAATTAGTTGTGAGAATAAGATGAGAAGAGGTAAAAGGAAGTAGGGACACTGAAGACCCATTGATTATGTTGCAATTTTTGCTGATTGGGTAGATTATAAAATTTTCACAGTATTTCAAACAAAGAACCAAAAAAAATTATAAAAAAGTCTTAAAAAGAATGTTACTAATAAGAGAAACCAAAGACAAAGGCAGAATGGAACAAAGATAAAATTACTCTCAACAACTGAGTTACATACTGATTAGAGTATTATAGCAAAATTAATAAAATGATAAAATATTAAGTAGACACTAACAGAAAGATGAAGTTAGCACTAAAACCATAATCTAAATGCTTTTGGGCATGGCCAGGAAATTACAGATGTGACTAATTTTAAACAGGCGATTCAAAGAAATTGAGCAATCATCAAGAAGATGAATATTATTCAGGAGCGAAGCACAAAACATACCAAATCACTCTTGTGAAAATCACTGTACCTACTTTAATACTAAGACTTTAAGAGCAAACAAGTCACAAAGCTCAAACTATGTTAATAATCTTGAAAATTTCATCACTGACTTTTCTTCTTGTATCTGCCATAATATGTGTTTCTGCATATATATAGTATAAAAAATATTTTATAGGAAAAAAAATGTCTCTGACTTTGCATCACAGGTTAAGGTACAATATTTCTTTGTTACAGTATATACAACAGTCATTCATTCAATAAGCAAACATATCACTCACTTAAATTTTCAGATGTTACCATGAACTCTTCAACTTCATCATCAGAATCATCTATTAAGGGCATGAAAGCGTACCTATGTCAAAAACAAGAAGTTGTCTTACTAGTGTGTTTAAGCCCGTTCAATTTTTAGCTTTTATGTAAAAGAGTCATTGCATTAAAACACATCTACATTAAAGTTTCCCATAAGTTAAAATAATAAAAACGTAATTATTTTATTCTCAAATTAGAAAGGCTGTTGTGAAGAGCCCCCAGACCTGCTGGTAAGAGCAGAAATGGGGGAGACCTGTCTGGAGAGCAGTCCTGCAGCCTGCTGTGTTTGGGGAGGGGGGGTTCCTGCTGCACCCCTCTCCACGACAGGTCCGCCTCCCTGCCCACAACCTTGGACTCATCCCCTGACCCAGGAGAAACTGCTGTGTGATTGCTGAAAATAAAGCACATGACTGAGGCACTGTAATAAGTCCAAGAGCATTCAGAAAGCATTGTTGACAGTAACAGCAAAGAACCTAGAAACCAAGTGTCTACTGTTAGGACTGCTTCCAGAAATGAGGCTTCACTCATACCACGGAATGCCATGCAGCCGTTACAGGTAATGGGCAGATATACAGATAATGTGAACAACAAAGTACAGGACAGTGCATACACGCACATGTGCATGTATTTTATTATTGTTGTGTATTTTTAAAAAGACACAAACACACACACTGGTATGTACTTTATTATTTTGCCCTCACAGTGCCTCTCCTGGGGAAGAAGAATGGGACAAATAAGGTGGGGCGCCCCATCACATGTGGTCTAAAGCACGATCTTCTGGACTTGGCATTCAAGCTCGTCACGATTTTGGTCACTTTCCTTGGCAGCTTTACCGCCCTCCAGTGTAAGTAGCATTAACCAACTCCATGCCTGCGTGACCTCCAGAGCACACCCTGTGTCTCCCACAACGCAGGAAACGTACTCCTTCTGCTCAGGCTTTCACTGCCTGGCTCTTTCCTTCAGGCGAAACATAAATGCTGGCTTTTCGGAGTCCTCTTCACCACCCTCCATCTGCCCCTGCACTCACTGTATGCATCTTTCATTTCCCTGCCTGCCATTTGTTCCGTGTGTCTCCCCACCTGACTGAGCACCTGAAAAGCATGAACACTTCCCCCAGTCTCTCTAAATGCATGGTTAACACGGTAGCAGGTGATTGACAAATGCTTGCCAAACATGCCTTTTCCTAGGTTAGTTACCTCTGATTATTTGCTGACGGTCTCCACAAAAACATTATTACAACAAGGATGAGCGAAAACAGGAAGCTCCAAAACGCACCATCAACCCACCGTTCCATCCAATCCTACAATAAGGACAATTCAAACACGAAAAGTTAATTTTCTGATAGACACATAGACTTTTGATTCAAATAGTGTACAATGGCAAGTACTAATGAAATCTTTCCAACCAGGAAGTCTTCCAAATAAATAAGCACATATTTTTTCAAGAAAAATGAAAACTAAGAAATGCTATCTTCATAAAAACAACGTTAATGCTTACTTCAGCCTTATAGACAATTAGATGAGTAAACTCCTGATGTGAATTAAATAGCATAGTATCATAAAAAGAATTAGAGTGTAAAGGAGCTTCAGAGGTTATTTAATCTATTTTCTAGGCCAGAACAGTCATGAGGCAGGTTAATAGCAGAATCAGAATCAAGTTGATAGTGGGTACAGTAGTCCCCTTATCCGCCATTTCGCTTTCCGTGGTTGCAGCTCTCATGGTCAAATGAGGTCCGAAAACATTAAATGGAAAATTCCCAAAATAATTCAAAAGAAATTTTGAGAGAGACCACATTCACATAACTTTTATTACAGTATATTGTTACTTTTTTCTATTTTATTAGTTATTGTTATTAATCTCTTACTGGGCCTAATTTATAATTAAACTTTATCGTAGGCAGGTGTGTGTAGGAGAAAACACATATATAAGGGTTCGGTACTGGCTGTGGACTCTGGCATCCATTGGGGGTCCTGGAACATGTCCCCTGTGGATAAAGGGGGACTGCTGTATTTCTGACATTGATGACATCAGAATGTCTGATGCAAAAATCTCAATGCAGTCTTTTTCCCAGCGGGTTACTCTGCTTTTACTGTGACAGGAGATATTATTATATACTATTTGAAATGCTTCTACGGGGCTGTTTAACAAAATGACACGTCAGACTGAAGGTGTACAGGCCCACTGGGTATGGAACAGCCCAAGTTCAGGGAACGCAGGAAGACAAAGATTTCTTGTTACCTTAAATTATATAGGCAGAGAATTATTTTTCAAAATATATAAAAGGAAATCGAGAAAAGGATTTACACGTTTTCTCTTACAAATTTAGGAGGAACTTTTTCAGATTCATTGAAAGGAGGCAAAAGTTTTTATAATTCTATACAAAATAATTCAAGGTAAACACAAAATCTCCACTGAAATTACCTCTACTTACAAAGACAAACTAAATTCTTCAAAATTACACAAAATAGGGCGGCCGGATGGCTCAGCTGGTTTAGAGCGCGAGCTCTTAACAAGGTTGCCGGTTCAATTCCCACATGGGATGGTGGGCTGGGCCCCCTGCAACTAAAGATTGAAAATGGCAACTAGACCCGGAGCTGAGCTGCGCCCTCCACAACTAGATTGAAGGATGACGACTTGACATAGAGCTGATGGGTCCTAGAAAAACAAACTGTGCCCCAATATTCCCCAATTAAAAAAATAATTTAAAAAAGAATTACATAAAATAAAATACATAATTAAAAATGAAAACTGTTTAAATAGGAAGATTATACTTACTGATTGACATTTTGCAAATCTAAATGTCTTAGTTGTCCACACCATAAACACTACAGAAGCTGAAACACACAACAAAAGTCACCTTTGAAGGAATGCGACCCTGAAATAACTTACTATAATAAGCAAAGCCCAATACTTACCCAGCACGGCAAAGATCAGAGTATTTGTAAAGTGCCTGTATAAAGAAAATTTCACCGTGTTCTTTCTCAGCCTCAGAGTCTTCATAGTTTGTGCCAAACTTACAAAAATGTGAAAAAGTTAAGGAAATACATTTAAATAGTAATAAACAGTTAAAATAAAAAACAGAATCAGCATCTACCAGATTTCCAAACTTGATTGTGCTAAATATAGATCCTTTAATTTAAAGCTAATAAAAACACAGAAACTGTAATGTTAGCCACCAATACTATGTAATCATGATTCTGATTTTATCACAAATTTGCCTTACAATCTACCGCTGTCTGAACTAAACGAACTTGGAGGAAAACACATGCACCAGGAGCCCTATGACGGACTCTTCAATGCCCAGCGCCCACATCACGGGCAGAGCAGACACCCTGCCAGCCCCAGGCCAAGCGCCAGACGCTCTGCAGGCCCCACTGGGACATCCCGCTTGGCTTCTGCTTTTTTGTCTGTTTCTTACTTATTTTGTTCTTTTGAGTCTACTCTCATTTTATCTGTGGGGGACAAAACCTCAGGGACCTGGGGGAGGAGACTGCTTGGCGTGGTCCAGACTGGTCCGTGGGTACAGAGCTCTGAGTCTGGCCTTGTCCCAGATAACCAGGGGGCCCGGGGTGTCCCGTCTAAATCCTACAAAGAAGGGGTTCTCTGCAGTAAGCTGGCTCAGAAAGCGGAAGCCTGGGGCTCCCCACCAAGGTGGTATTCCAGGAGCACAGGCTCCGGTCAAGTTCAGCGCTGTCCGCCATGAAGAAGCTAAGGAGCTTCCATGTGGGCTCCTGAGCTCGGAGGCTGGGACGAGCAGAGCTCTGTCTGTGGTGGGAGGTGCCCCTCCGGCGCAGGCAGCACCCAGCTCTGTCCATGAGCCACACACGGAAATTAGAGCGCAGTCAAAGAGGGCAAATTCTACATTTATGCCTCCTACTAAATTCTAAATACTCATTAGTCAAAAACTTCATTTTAGCACCTATACTACCCAACCTGCTTTCAATCTTTCTAAATGACCAATAACTTGCAATAGAAGGTCAATGTCTAAAACAGCACAACTCACCCAATTAAGACTCCTGCAGAAGTTACAAAAATGCAAATGTGACGTGTCCCGCAAACATCACCAAGACAAATACTTTTTAGAAATTCTTGACTAAAACCAATTTTTGTGTTAAAATGTCTGGCCTCGTTTACTAATTCAAAAGTGATTTTTAAAAGCCAAGGAATAAAAAGATCAAAAGCAAATTCAAACGAGCCTAAGCCTGCACTTACCAAGGCAGGGAAAGGTAGGAAGGGAGAGCTTAGCTCACTTCAGGTGAGAGAGGAAGTGGGGAGGAAAGCACACGGCCCATCATCCCAGGTGAGAAACACAGGACCCAGCTGCTCTAGGAAAGGATATCCACCAGCACAAGCCAGAGTCAAGAAGAGACAGGGGGAGGCTGGCCACAAGCTCAAGATCAGAGTCATTGGCCTGCAGCAAAACAGCAAAAAAATAAAATAAACAGAAAAAGGGGGGAGGGTTTCATGAGAAAGGCTGTGGCTCTGAAGTTTTCAGGCTATTTTGCTTTTACTTTAGAACCAGCTTCACACAGGATCAGCTCAGTAATTCACAAGAGCAAAGGAAGCAGAGTCCTTATGCAAACGCTTGGTTCTCCCTGCAGTCCTGCCAGGCCATCCCAGGTCCGTCCACACTGCCTGCCCGTCCCAGGGCAGGGAGCCTCCCCACAGGGCTGCTGCTCAGAGCAGGACCTGCACCTGGGCTGGAACGCAGCTCCTGTGCACTGCTGAGGTGTGCACTTCTCCTTGGTAACAACTGAATGTCTTCAGGTGTGTTTTCATGCAGGAACTATGACAAGTACTGGAGGAAGATGTTCACAGAACTCTGAAAAGGTCCGATTTACTGAACTACAAATTTATTCAATAAACTGGACTCTAAACCAGTAGCTGAACAGAAGCAAAATGCTTTTAAGACTGTTAGGCAAGTTTGGTTAGAAACAACTCTTTAAATCAGGCATTATTTCTTAACTGGACTGGGGCCCCGTGGACAGATCTGGGAGGCTTGTACACGCCCCACCGTAGGCAAACGCCTGTGTGGGGCGCCGTCTGTAACCTGTGAAGACAGGCTCCCGGCTTCATGACATTTTCAGGGGCATCTCTGCTCCCAGCTCCCAAGCACAGATGACAACAACTGCTTTGAAGAAAGAGGATGATACATTAAAGGGTTTGTTTTAACTTGGAAGCATATGAGAATTCACAAATGGAATTTAAAGAACATGTAGAGTGGGCTCAGAAAAGACCACCCGCGAGGGATTCAGAAAAGCCTCCACGGCTGCTTCCTTGTGGACAAGTCACTCTCTCCCCAGCGGGCCCCGCCTCTCCCACATCTGCACCTACAGGTAGCTACTCTGGGACACTCTGCCACTGTTCCTCTATTTTCATGCTTCCCACTATGTGTTCTCTTCCATTTTCCCCAGAATGCCTGTTCCCTGATTCTCAATTCTCTTCCTACCGAACCCCCATTTTGTCCTCCCAGCCTCAATTTAAATGTCACCGTCTCTGAAATCTTTCCTCACTTCATGCTAGAACACCTTCTCTCCTGTTTGCGTTACCACCTCTCTAAAATGGCAGAGACTGTTGCTATGTTGCTCCCAGCTGCACTGTCGCCTCTACCCCAGCACAGGTCCCTTAAATGCAGGGAATTGTCTTTTCCTCCTGCCTCCTCAGTGTGGGGCACAACGTGAGCACTTAAGTTCACTGAACTAAATAGCAAAAAAGGACACTGTTTGTCTGGGGAGTTGTTACTTTTTCACCTTCAATTAACGTCCCATGTGGAGGTAACAATAATGCAAAACTGTATTTCTCTCTATGATCATTACATATTAAAAGAAATACGACTTTAAGACATAACAAACTGTTTTAGAAGGGCACGGTAAAGGATATGAACCATACAAAAATGGAGTCGATAACTGCTAAAATAATGTCACCAAAAACAACAGCTAAGTGGCTAGAGCCCTGGAAGATAAAACAGGAATCAAACCCTGACAGTTGAGTTTCATTACATTCTAGGCACTCTCTTCTGGTGAGAAAGCAGGTTAGCTCATAGCATCAGTGTGAGGCCACACACGGGATCTCACCCGCCAACTGTGGTTAACCTCATGGAAATAACCGGTTTGCCCAGCAGCCGCTGCTCACCTGTCAGCCTGCTCGAGGACAACCAGACTGAACTCTGGAATGGGAGTAACAGCACCACGCCCCTAGTTCTCCGGGCAACCGTGTCAACCCCACTCTCCACATCTAAGCCACGGTCACGGCTACTAGTGAGATGGACCTTCCTCTTTCCCGCTGGGCGTGAAGGACTTGGAAAAAGTAAAATAAGGCCAAGGAACTGAGTGCAGGGGACAAGCAAACTGTAGGCTAGCCACTCACTCTGATCAGGAGCTGCCAGAGAACGGTTACCACCGGTGTGACGCTGACTGTGTCAGATTGTAAGGAAATACAATGCATATACTATGTGTGTATGTGGAGTATTTATCTTTTCTGTTTTCTTTCTAGGGAAGAGGAGTTTCCTGTGAGTTATATACAAATACAGAGTTCTTCATTATGTATTGTGAAAATAAACACCCCTCACGAGTCAGAGATGAAAGGAGCAGGTGTTATCTCACACGGAATGCAGACTAGAGACAACAGGAAGGAGCATGAGGCTTTTTAACAGGACTGGACGAATATACAGCTTTCAGAGTCAGAGCGAACATGTGACGTGACCACGTACACACGAACCCTCTGTGCGGTGACCTGAGCTATACGTGTCAGCCAAGACACTGGAGGTGAAAATGACACGATTCTTGAAATCAAGTGATGTACAATAAGCTTGTGAATCACTCACTCATCAACCACGTGATCAGGAAAAACTACGAGCTAGAACCCTGAGGGTCTTCACAGATGTAAATACACTGACTCTTGTCCAGGGCACCCGCTGCCCCCCACTGTCACCCCCTGAATACTACCTGCTGGGGTCCTTCTGAGAGTGGGCTCTGTTGAACCCCCACAATACTGCACCCAGAGTCAGAGACCACTCACGGCCAAATGAGACTAAAGAGCGAGACGCAAGCTCTCCACGCGTGAAAGGCACACTGACTATCTTCACTTGGCATGTGTGGAAGAAACGGGCATGTGCACACTGCAGAAGGACACGCAAACCTTCCTGGGGGTGACCGTGGACATCTCTGAGGTGGCAGCTGCCATCAGGCAGTCATGTCACTTCAGGAAGTGCTCTGGCTTGCCTTTTACTTTCAGGAAGTCTTGAAAAGGACTATTCCACAGGAAGTAAAACTGGGCCTTTTTTATAAACTTCCTATCTTCACAAATTCACCTCAGGGGCTCCGACACAGGGGTAGAAGTGGAATTAAGCAGAATTTACCCCAACGACTCTCATCACGCCTTCGACCGCTGCGAAGATAAAGTAGAGGAGCCCCAGTCCGATCACCCGGTGCATGACTGTCCCCAAGCGAGGCCTGGAGTGGGGAGGGCAGACAGAGCGAGAGCAAAGGAAGGTGAGCCAGGTGCACCAGCATAGTCACTGGCCCTAGTTCCAACCCCAGGAAGCTGCCAGCTGGGCTGCTGTGTTAGGAACAAGGCAGCAAGAGGCTCAGGAAAATGGGCCTCCCTTCTCTGGCACTGGAAGCAGCAGAGGGTTTTCTGCTGGAATGCAGCCTGGGATCCACTATCCCACAGCCCAGGTCCAGTGGCACAGGCTGAGACCCGGGAAGAGGAGTGCCAACTTCTGAGTGTCACCGGCAGAAATACTGTAACCCTTCACTAACATTAGTCAAAATCGTTCTGAGGTGCACTTGTTGGAGGTGACCCACTGATTTACGACTTGGGCAGAGAAAAAGCGGGATGTTTAGGAGATCAAATCCCATGACCTTCCTTCTCTCGATATCCGAAATCAGATTTCAGTTTCCATTGAAAAGAATTAAAACATCATTTGCACTCTTTAAAAATCTGAATGAGTTGGGAAAATGCAAATATGATGATTTCTGCAGTTAATGTGACAGAACTGAAATTTCGTGACATCTGCAAGTCAGTTTATCGCATGCACATTTTAGTTCAAAACCCCTTTCTCAGAGTTAACTAGAAGAAAACAATGGTTTTAAAAAGATACTTAAAATCATCATTTTAAAACAAAATGTAAGCAAAAATTAAATCACTAAAAAAAAAATTAATATTTATATAGTGCTCTCATGTAGTTCATCTGAATTCTGAGTCAGTCAGTTACCAGCAGAAGTGTTAAGAGTCCCTCCAGGACAGCTGCCACACAGGCTGACAGGGAGGGGACACGATCACAGGCCTTGTGCCCCACACACCGGCGCACCCCACACTTGGCTGCAGTGAGGTCCACGGGCTGCCACATCAGGATCTGTGTCCTGTGTGCGGTCCTGAGCCTCCACCTCAGAGCAAAGCACGTGAAGGGACAAGGGGACAGAGCTGGGTGGTGACGGGGCTGCAGGGAGAAGCTGGCGAGGGGGGTCCAGGCTGAAGGCCATGCCCCTGGAGTCAGGGTTTTAGGGAAGAGGAAAGGATGGTCTGACGAGGACAAGTGGTGCACAGGGACGAGGGGGTGGGAAGAAGTGGTGCTGATGGGGCAGGGTTTTACTCAGAAATCTTGCCAACGCCCAAAGACAGTCAAAACAGCGTAACTGCACTGTTCAGGAAACAGAAAATGGCTTGAACTTCCAGGATCGCTTACAATTCTCCACACCCTTAAAGCTGACTCTATTCATTGAACTATGAGAAGCTACTGAGATTCCAATTCGGGACCCTGAGTGT
Organism: Rhinolophus ferrumequinum; assembly: GCF_004115265.2. NCBI lineage: Eukaryota > Metazoa > Chordata > Mammalia > Chiroptera > Rhinolophidae > Rhinolophus > Rhinolophus ferrumequinum. Next base: position 453,608 of record NW_022680356.1, read on the forward strand.
GAAGTCGCCCGCATGTGCAGACGGCCTTTAGGAGCGTGTCCTTTGGGTCTGTACGACACTGACAAGTGTCCTGCTGCACGGAAGCCATGGGACCGGAGAAGTGGTGCCTCTCCAGCCCAGCGGACTTACTTCACGATGCCATAGCCCAGGCTCACGACGATGACTAGGAGGCGAGCCAGCGTCCTCTTCACAGCAGATGTCAGCTCCGCAAATATCAACAGACCCTGGGCTGCAGGGAAGACAGAAAGCAGCTCGCAGTGTGCCACCTGCGCCGGCCACCGACAGTAAACCCGTGCCATGGACAGCGACACCCAACCTCAGGCTGACTGAAAGGGCACCTAACCCAAGCGACACTGAAAAGCTCAGTGAAGGGGACTCGCGCCCTGGTCTCTGACCCACCCTGTTGGGCCCAGCTCTGTGCCGACCCAAGACCTGGGTCCCTGCCTCCCTTCCCTGTGCTCATCCTCCCCCTTCAGACGACAAGCACCACAGCCTCCTCCTTGCTGTAAACATCTGGACCCCCCGATGTCCTCATCTTTTATTCTCTGGTGCTTCTGTGTGGCTGTCACAATAACAGAGACACCACGGCCCCACTTTGTGAAGCCTGGACCCTGGTTAGGACAAGTGAACCAATGGAACCCAGCCTGGAAAGCACCAGACGTGACAGAGGGCCTCGCAGAGCTGTGAAGGGAGCCAAGCTAATCCACACATGGGGAGGCACATGGGGGTCCCGAAAAGCTTCTCAGAGGGGGTGACCCCTAAGTCAGGACCTGAAGGTGAGGCAGGAGTGAGCTACCTAGGGAGGGACGGGAAAGCAAAGGAAACGACACAAGTGGAGGCAGGAGGCAGAGCACAGTGTGCCCCAAGAAGTGGAGGTACACTACGTTGGCAGGGAACAGAGGGGTGCGACGGGTCCGGGGAACAGAGGCTGGGACGAGGGGCCATCGCACAGGGTTTTAGGCCACACTCTGCACCTGGGCTTGAGGCCAAGGGCAGCAACAGTACACAAGGCAGTAAAAAAGGAACAAATCTGTCTCTGCGTCTGGTTTTGTAAATAAACTTTTATTGGCACACGACCCACTTGTCGCCTGTGGATGAGCTGGGCAGTTGCAGCAGAGACCAGGAGGCCTGAGAAGCCAGAAATATCTACTATACAGCCTCTGCAGAAAAAATGTGCTGGCCCTGGACACACAGACAGCTTCGCTCCATCACAACTGCTTTGCCTGAGGGCTCGAGGGCCACCGGACTGCCCATGAGGGTCGCTCTGGGAGAAACTGCTCAGAGTGCTGGCAGTGAGGACGGGCAGGGTCAGGAAGATACTCAAGCACCAGGCGGCCCCATCTCATCGTTCTCGCTCACAATCCTCCATCTTATGCACAAGAATCACGAGAGACCTCGACAAATAACTCAAGGACGTCAGACACATTCAGTCACCACCTTTTCCCACTGCCAACTTAGAAGCACCACGGAAAGAAGCCGACCTGGCACAACCTGTTTCTGACATGCTCCCTGGTGGGTCCTAACAGTGCTGTTCCCTCCCCTTAGGGGGTTTCTGAACTCTGTCCTTCCAGGTTCCATGCTCAGCGAGATAGCCAAGGTCACAGAACCCCAGCTGGGAAGTCACACAGCCCGCCAGCCTCCCGGGACCCCGCCTCTTCCTCAGGGCTCCCCAGACACTGACAGTGGCCCGGGGACTCTCGACTCAGCCCTCGCTGTCATCTCAGACATAGAGCTTGGAGTCCCCGAGGACGGCACTGGATGCCCTCCTGCAGTGCCCCCACCCTACCACTCAGATAAGAGGTGACCGCCTCTAACAGCCAAGGGGCTGGATGGCCACCGACGGCATCTAAGAATGCGTCCATCCTCAGCCATCAGCAGCATCCCGTCCTTCCTACCTTGCCTGCTTAGAGCAAACACAAAACCATCACTGCAGTCCTTACAGAGAATGACACCTCTCACATGCCTCCCTGGACATCCATCCTTCTTCTTTTGTACGAGTCCTTTTAGACTTTTGATGTGAGGAAATTAGAAACACTCTCCAACACAGAGAAGCAGTAAATAAATCCCCATGTACCCATCACTCAGCTTTAGTAATTATCAGTGTTATGCCAAATCTGTTTCATCTGTGTTCCGATGCACTCTCTTTTTTCCTGGAGTTATTTCAAAACGGATAGCAGACACATGTCCGTGGGAAATCGACCCCAAGGTCATGGTAACTGCCCCCACTGGAGCTTGTGCCTGTGTACGTCCAGCTCTCTGAGCTCTCTCCCTTCCAAGGTTCAGCAACAGAGTTCACCGTCCCTGCCTTTTCTGGCCTTCTAGAAGTCTGGGGCATACACTGCGATGCCCAGCCACATGACCTCCCGCTTCACAAGGAGGGTCACAGAAATTCTGTGCACGAGGAAGAGGCAAGAGAATGGAAGGAGGCTGTGGGCCATACCCATTTTACTCCCTGCGGCCCAATTTCTCCTCTTTTTTGGAGGGGAAGGAGAAGGGGGAAGGGGGCAGGATGGGGGAGAAACACAATGCGTTACATCATTGGTGGCACCCAAAGCTGCCGTCCTGAGCTCCGTGTCGTCTTAATCCAACTGTGGGGAGCCAGACCTTAAGGAACAGGACCTTTCTTCTCCCCGGGAGGAAAGTGAGCGAGCACCAGCAAGAAGGACAGCGGAGAATGGGGACAGGGGCATGCTGGCCCAGGCCGCAGCCGCTCCCACAGTCTCCGTGCCCCCTCCACTTCCTCCACAATGTGGCTGTGCCCGGGGCCCTGTGGTCACAACATGTTTATGGGGACAGTCACAACTCACTTGACAGCCCAGTGCTGTTGATGTTTTGGTATTCGGTATAGAAAACTGCTTTTTCAAGCATTCCCAGGAAAATAACAGCTGCTATCCAGAACTGGATCCTTAGTATGTCTTTCCAGTAGCAGGCAGACCACATGAGCCAGAGTACGCCGTACAAAATGTACACGATGCACATTACCATGTAGAACTGTAGGGAGAGAAGCAGCGGCAGTCAGGGAGACTCCCGGGGGAGAATCGGCATTTCTATATTCAAGTGTTAACCCCTGCTTTTCCAGTCACTGCAGACCCAGAAAGAGGGCACATCAGAGCACCAGCTACTAAGGGATCACCACCACTGAGCTCTTAGAACTTAAAATAGTCCAATTAGGACACAGAATTCTTTTTTTCACAATGACAGACATACTCACAATCATGAGAGGCCAATCTGAGGCAGAGAGATATCCTTTCGGCCCCACCATAGAAAGGGAAACTGGCGATAGTGAGCGTGGGGACAAAGAAATTGAAGAGTTAAATCAACAATCAATCAGTTTTCTCTTAAGCTTTAAATACAAGCTCATTTCCCTGAAGGCTCCAGAATACAAAGCAGGCTAACAAATGGTACATGTGTGTCCAACACACACACACACACATACACATGCGCGTGCGCGCTGGAAACTTTCTAGCTGTTTGATCATGTGATCTTATCAAGATGCCTTCACCAGTATACGCACGGTTGTAAAACCTGGGCCAACTGATCTCACGCAGAGAGCAAAGTCACACTGGCAGTGGCCTGGGCCCTGTTGAGTCACTGACCTCCTGAGGATGTGGCTCTCCATGTAACTGGAGTTAAGTGCCTGAACTGAAGCGTCTCGTCGGGTTGCTGTCCGAGACGGTGATAACAGTTTCTAGTACAGTGCAGGTCTCGCAGGGCTCAGCAACGGCTCCAGTTACTAACTGCAGAAGCTCAGCCCTGTCAGCTGGAGTCGGGGAAGGCACTGCCGGGAGGAGAGGGTCCCAGCGAGGAGCACGAGGGCCTCAAAGTCCCTGCTCCCTCTGTGTGGTATGGCCTGGCTCATATGTCACCCCCGTCAGAGCAGCCATCTCCACCAGACCCACCACAGGACCCCAGCTCTGTGCGTCCCCAGGAGATGAGCCAGCAGCGTGCAGATCCTCAGTAGCTTTGGCTACAGTCAGCCCAGCAGATGCGCGCTCTAGAAAATGACAGCTACAGCAATTTGGGGACATGTGATGGCATGCATGCCCTTGCAAACAGCTTACTGTGAGCCCACTCTTGCCCTGGGCACAGAAGGGCCACACAGTGCAGGAGCTCACAGATCACACTACTTCTGCTGCCAGACACGCTATTTCTACTCCTAGGCTACAGTGATGCTTAAAAAAAACTTCAAAAACAACAGTTTCCAACCCCTAATGATGGTCATGTTCAAGAAACAGAATATAATCTACTTCAAATACAATTAAGATGCTACCTGCCCATTTCTATGTGTTAAAAACATTTTCTTTTTAATTTGGAAGGATGGAGAATTTTGTATCCCAGTATAAAGTGTAAAATTTTTAAATTTATCTTAATTTAAAATTTCTAATCCATTAAGATAAGAAGTTTAAAGTCCCCCAAGTAAATAGATTATTCATTTTTGTGATTAACAGAATTCATTTCCGTACAATGTGCTTTAAAAGAGAATGTAGATTTCGGTCAATGACAAAAATAGTGACTACAGTAAAAGCAGACAGTAAACATACCATTCAAATTCCAGTTTGCATCTGTTTTGTCTGTTTTAATTGAAACAATTAAGATGTGAAACCCATCTCTCTGTGTCCTTGCAACAACATCCTGAAACACAAAAAAATAACCTTTATTGTTATTTTTTTTTAAATGGCTCTATAAGATATACTTGTAGCTAAACAACTATTCACCACATTGTAAATAACTTTTAATAACTGAATTGGGTTACTTTAAAAAAACACAAACAGAAAACACAGAGAAAAGGCAGAGGGGGCTGTAACAGTGGATGGGAAGGACCCCATTTTTTGCCACCATCCATGCAGACCAAAAGGGACAAAGGGGGAAGAAAGCCTTTCCCGCTCTTCAACGTTTTCTACTTTTCTTATTTCTACAGGTTTTCCCCTAGTGTTCCCATTCTGTGTTTTATTGAATATTGCCATTCCAATTGTTTTTCTCCTATTAGTCTTCCCATGTTTTCTCCAATCTCATCAAGCATTCCGTCTTAAATGTGTTTTTAATTGAACTGTGGGGGGGGGGGAGTCGGACAGCACTGTGAGAAATGACTCGCATTCTGGTATGTGGGCTGAGTTGTCTAAATTCTTCACGGTGCTATGCTACTAGCAGGCCCCCTGGGACCGTAACTGCTGCCGTCATGCCCATGACACCTCCAATGCCCCACGTAACTGGGCCAAACTTCTCCCACTCCTTCCAGAATATTCCCTGTCCTTCCCTTTCACTTCCTGCCCCTCCACCTGTCACAGTTTGTGCAAAGCAAAGAGCCCGTCCCGCCACTGCAGAGTGAAGGGCTCCCCACTGTCGCAGCGCTCCACACGATGGTGGAAACAAACAAGACGCACAAAGTCCCAGAAAGAAAGCTGACATGTGCTCTGCTACATGCACCCAGTCCCCACACAACTCCTGACCCTCTCCACCTCCTGTCTCCCGACTTTCAGTAATTCTCCCAAATAAAAGAAAGGTTGTGTACAAGTTAACCTTCAACTGTCACTTTAAAGAGATTTTTAAACAAAGACAGAAACAGTATACACAAAATTCATAGAGACGTGTGTAAGGAAATAGGCCGTTTCAAATAAGGCTTCTCTTTTCTTTCCCAGTTCTAATAATCCTACTTTATTTCACTCTCCAAATAGTTATCCATCAGCTGATTTCTTTCAGTCTTACTGTAACTTGTATATATTTGATTTGAAGACAAATAAAATGACTTACCATTGATCCTTCCTGGTTTGAAACACTTCTGTTATTTGTAATTAGTTCTTTATTCTGGAAAAAAGAATAAAATAATTCCATTTTATATTACTTCATTTCTAAGGGCATAGTTTTAATAATTAAGAAAAAAGTGTGTTATGAAAAAAGTAAAATCTGAAAACTGAACACGAGAACAAATTTCGCTGTAGCCCAAACATGAGTAACAAAATCCTGCCTTTGAAAAATCACTTCCTTAATCAGGACAGTGGGTACCATTGGTGGGGAGGGCATTAGGAACTAAAAGGAGCTCCAGGTGCTAAAATATTCTGTACTTGATCTGGGTCTACACTGGCATGTCAGGTTTTGAAAATTCATCAAGCTGTATACTTCTAACATACCTTACTGTATGTTTATTACACTTCACAAAATTTTTAAGCAACCTCTTTAAAGTTTTTACTAAAGACGTATTTTCATTTCAGAATTTTCAGAACAACAAAAAAGTAAGTTAAAATGAACCATAGCCTTACTACCCAGGGATGGTTGCTGGGAACATTCTAGAATCTGGTCTTCCATGCTGGGAGGGAGCAAGCGAGGAGGAGGACAGAGTGTTCAAGTGTGTGAAATGCTGGTAAGTCAACGCAGACAGACTGTCCTGAGAGGTTGAACAATGTGGCTACTGGCAACGCTGATGAGCACTATTTTGGTGGGAAGGTGGGGGCAGGTCTGAGTGGAGTGGAGAGAAGAGAGAACAACACACAAAGTGACAGCAGTTTGTGAGAGGATGACAAAAGGACCCTTTTCCAAGGGTGTTGCTGCAAAGGGTACAAAGAAACGGAACAACGGTGCCAACATCTTACAATATACTACCATACTCACAAAAGAACTAAGATAAAAATTAACAAATTAAGCACATTTATTAAAACTTTGTCAAAACAGAATTTAAGTTAATACTTGTATTCACTGGGAGTAAAATAGTTTTAATGTGCTAAGACAGATACTCACGTATAATGAGGGAAACACCTGTAAGTCACTGTTGCAATCTAAGTTTTCATTTTTTGTTGTCCAACATTCGCTGTTCTTAAAATAATGACCACAAAAGTCTTCACCAACATTTTCGTGCTCCTGTGACAGCTCCTACCGAAGGTAAAATTCTGTTATAATTTATTTCCACACTTCCTATCCAAGAAGATAAGTAAAATTTAATATCTAAATAATACCAAAAATTCATCTAGTTTGGAATACTTGAAAATATGCAGTAGAACAACATACCAAACAGGAAAAGCGTTTGAATATAGTTTTAAGCAAAACTAAGGTAATCATAACACTTTAGCCCTTTCAATGTGCTCAGATACAGTAATACATAATACAACCATCATCTGACAGTAAAGAAGTGATTGAGGTGTTTTAAATACAAACTACTTTGTCCTGGGGTTCCTTCCATCTTATCTCAGGGATAAAAGTCTTACAGAGAAAGAAAACAGCATTTAACCAGGAGGAAAGACAGACCAGACACTGAGCAACATGAAGAAAGGTGCAAACCCGACTGCAGGCAGGGGATGCCCATTTACACACCAGGACCGAGGGCTCTTGCATCCCGGAAGTAAGAGTAAAATCCAAGGGCAGCTTCCGGTCATCATGAATAGGTAAGTTGGCTTCCATTGGCCAAATAAGGACAATTTGAATGAAATAAATAAAAATAGTGACAGATCATAACCGTAACAAAGTAAAAACTCATGAGTCCATGCCCATGACTGACAAACAGGAAGACAGAGGAAAAGAGAAAGCTCGTTCTCAGCGTAGAACGCTAATAAATGTAGAAAACACGGGATCAGAAAGTCACCATGTAGCAACCACCCAAGTAATAACTGCTTCATCATGCAAGAATCAGAGGATGTGAAAATAAGGATTGAAGAGGAAATAGGATAGGTATCTACACACAAATACAAAAGTACTTCTTCATAAGTGACTGTTAATAACAAACAGAAAAGTAGTAACTTTACAGTGGAGAAACCTGGCAGAAACTTCCCTAACCAACGGATCAAAGTTAACATCACAAAAATAGGATAAACCAGAATTTTTTGGTGTGCCTGCCAAAAATATAACCTGAATCTAATCATGAGGAAACATCAGAAATACTCAAATTGAAGGGCATTTTGTAAAAATAAGTGGTGTGTACACTTCAAATATATTACTGTCGTGTCACAAAAGACCAAAAAAGAAAAAAATAAGCTGCACAAATGCCATGTGATCCTGGAATGGCTCCCATACCAGAAAAAACAAAAACAAAACAACCTGCTAAAAAAGGTGTTGTTGGGACACTGGCAAAATTTTAATAAGGTCTGTGTATTAGATGTTGGTATCATTGTCAACATGAAATTTCCTGAACTTGACAATTGTGCTGTGTCACCGCCTAAGTGAGTACCGCTGTTCTTAGCAGATATACATGAGGTATTCAGTGTAAAGGGGCAAAATACTTAGGGAGAAAGTAAAAAAGGCAATATTCAAGGAAAATGGTATCTTTCACACCAAATGGAAAGATGATATAAATAAAACAATGGAAACCCACACATTATTCAAACTAGGAGCCAACAGATGACAGATCAGTTGAAAAGGAACTGATCCCAAGAGACCACGGGAGCATCACAGAAATGAGGACCTGGTGAGGGCATGGGAGCCTGGGGTCGGGGGAATCCCAGCGGCAGGGCAGCGACAGGCCTCTCTCAGGAGCACCCACCTCCCCCCACTTTTCCCAATGGCTCCCTCCCTCCTCATGTCTTGCTGAGATCTACTCATATTCACAAAATCTACCTGCACTCCCGTAAATTCTAGGTTCCCTATTACTAACTTTTTAATAAAGTGAAACTTTTACATTTCTTTCTTAAATTGATTTTTGTTGGTATGCGACCCAGTCCCTTTATCAATGGTTCCTACATGTCTGATTTAAACATTTACTAACATTTTTCATAAGATACAAGGAAACTAAAAGATTTGTATTCATCTCAGAAAACATGCACCTTGATATAATTACAGCATTTATTGGATAAGGCCCAAAGTAATTCTATGGTACCCTGAAACTACAATCTGTATTTCTAGCCTCCTCACCTGATGAGCTACTAAATCTTTATACTCATAATTTTTCCTTCATGGATTTACATACGTTAAAAATTTGTGTTAATGTGATACCACCTCACACCTGTCAGAAGGGCTATCATCAGTAAATCAACAAACAAGTGTCGGAGAACCTGTGGAGAAAAGGGAACCCTCATGCACTGTTGGGGGAATTCAAATTGGTGCAGCCACTATAAAAAACAGTATGAAAGTTCCTCAAAAAATTAAAAACAGAATTACTTTATGACCCAGCAATCCCAATCCCGGGTATTTATTGGAATAAATCTAAAACACTAATTCAAAAAGGTATACACACCCCTATGTTCACTGCAGTACTATTCACAATAGCCAAGATAGGGAAACAACCTAAGTGCTCGTCAATAGATGACTAGATAAAGAAGAAGTGGTACATATACACAACGGATAAAAAAGATGAAATAGTGCCATTTGCAACAACATAGATGGATCTTGAGATTATTATGCTAAGCAAAATAAGTCAGATGGAAAAAGACAAAAACCATGTGATTTCACTCGTGGAATATGAAACAAAAAGTAACACACAAACTAACAAAACAAACAAACAAACTCATAGACACAGACAACAGAATATTGGTTATGAGAGGGGACTGTGGGGGGAGCGTGAACTGGGTTGAGGGTCAAATGCACAGGGTTGGAAGGAGACTGGACCCTGGCTGGTGCGCATGCCCGAGAGTATACAGATGCTGAATTACAGGCTGTTCACCTGAAATGTGTATGATGTTATTAACCCACCCTACCTCAGTAAGTATAACTTTTAAAACATTTGTTTTACTTACTTCCAGCTGAGAATATTCATTTTGACAGGTATAATGCTTCAAGTGCCAATCTATGGTAAACCTCACAGGCCCGGAACAATGGAATGACTTAACTGTTTAGAAAAAGAAAGTCTAATTTTACAATAACAATATATATACTCCATTATAAACTTAAGGTTTCAAGAATGTAATTTAAAATAGGCTACTTCGATGAGATACTGAGTACAATGTTACCTACTTTTTCCAAAAGTCACTGCAAAATCAGACAAATTCATTAAATGAAATTATCATAGTTAACCAAAATTTGCTGTACTAGTGTTCATTTCATATACATGTTGTGTCCAGTGTTAAGACCAGCTGAGTAGCCAGATATGATGCCAAGACACTGCTTATTTCACTCTTAAATGTTCTCTTCACTGACTTATTCATTCAAAAAATACCAAGTAAACACCCCCTGTATACCTAGAAGGGACATAACAGTGACGGAGAGCAATCCCTATCCTTGCCATAAGAGGCACCGGAGAGGGGGGGTGAATAATTAAACAGGCCCCCAGCAGTCTAGCAGAGCACAAATAGTGGGGCACTGTTGGGCTTGCAGGGGGGGAGCAGGGGGAGGCCTCTAACGTGAAGAACAGCAGGCGTTAGCCCTGTTGAGTTTATGCAAAGGCCCAGGGTGGGTGAGAGCATGGCTCCAGCAGGACCACCTGGAAACAGTGCCTGTGGTTGGAACACAGCTGGGAAGCTGGAGGAAATGCATAAGGCTCTTATGCTCCACTAGGAGTTTCCAAAGCACCACGAAATGTTTCAAGTGGGAGAGCAGCATGGTTAGACAGACTGAAAAGGATTAAGTCTAGACTGAGAGAAAGCTCTTTTGGGAGTGTTGTGACAACAGGGCAACTGGCTTCACTCAGAGCGACTCATCAGAGTGAGAGGGCAGAGCAGACGCCACAGTGTCTTTTACGACCTAGTGTCAGAAGGGCCATGCCATTCCTTCTGCCACGTTCTACTGGTCAGATCAACGGTGACAGAATATCGTAGGGGACTACACAGGTCATGAATATCAGGAGGCAGGGACCACTGTGAGCCATCTTGAAGGCCAGTAAGCAGCAGGAACCCAAACAGAGCTGAGACTGACGTTCCAGAGGCTGAGGGGGCAGAATTTCTGGGGCAGAGCACCCAATGCCTGGGAGCTACACAGAGAAGAGTGAAAGAACTCTGCACAGAGGTCTCACTTTGGGCCTCAATTTCCTCTTACCAAGGTCTTATGACCACTGACGGTCTGATGTCACCGAGCTACTTTGAATCACCTCTGCTTTCTAGCTGACAGTGGGCCTACTTCCCTCAGCCAAGACCCACATGTGGCGGACACCAGCAGGTGATCAGAGCATGGGGAGACAGAGAAAAGGGGCACGACTCTGGGTTCCCAGGAAGCGAATGTGTTCTGCCCAACAAAAAACTACTCCTTACCCCAAAACTTACCCCTGACAACCAACCTTCCCAGGCAAGATCCTGGAGACACTAAGAGGAGTTGGACCACAGCAAATGTGATCCAAAGTCAACCATTCAAAATACCGAAAATCTCCGGCCTTACCTGCTAATCCTCACACAGCGGCCCTGATGTGGACAACACGAGTCCTAACAAACACTATCACTTCCAGATGCCCCAAAATCCTAATTAAAATGGTAGTGTCCAGTAATTTTTATTTTATTTTACTTTATTATATGATCATGTGTATATTTAGAAAATTTTGAGGAGTATAAAGGCTTTATCATGATCATGACATTTCATATATTCATAAAAGGAATTTATCTAGTTTTAAAGGCTGAGATCCAGAGTCAAATTTAACAGCAGTCAAATACTTTTTTGCTAAGCCTACTTCATTACATATTAATTAATTATAGTTTTAAAAGAATTTATAATTTTCTGAGACAGATCAGAAAAATCAGTTCTTGAAAATAACCAAGACTCGACTGAAACAAAAGAAACCCTTAAAATGTAGAACCACTTAAAAACAAAACATTTGCCTAGTTTATAAAATATCATACTACTTTACATTAATTTAGCTTAAATTAATGTATTAATTTATAATATATTATGTTACTAATTTATAATATATTGTTATATTAGCATTATAGTTTACTATACTTACCAGAAAATTTGATCTCAGTTGAGTTAAACATAATTTTCCTAAATATCAAAGGTCCTGATTTCTAAAGTGAAAAACAGGAAAATATAAAAAGATCTCGTTAAACATTTTTCTCTGTTTGAGTATAGCTTTACCTGTAAAATACGTAGCTCTAGTCCTTGCACAGCTCCCTATGACCAGAATGACTATCTTCTAAAAAGGTAAATCTGATCTCGTCACTCACTTGCTTAAACCCCTGCACCCCCCACTGATAAGGCTGGATAGGGGAAATGCCCCTCCCACCAGCGACCTAGCCAGGGGCCAGCCACACCCAGGAGCTGAGGGCAGCCGACACTGCACAGCAGTGCTGTTCCCACAGGGAACTGCCTGTGCCCCTGCAGTGAAGGTGTTTCTGATGAAGCGCCCAACCTTCCCCCTGCACTGTGACGGCTCTCCACTGAGGACTCACAGCAGACCAGCGTCACTGCAGCTCGCAGGGCTGGGCATTATCAGGGCTGCCCCTCTCTAGAACCTTCCTGTCAGCTCCTCCAAAGCATGATCCGCCTTCCTGCCCTCCAGACCCTAGTGGTCTACCTGGAAGCTAACTTACAACCCTTCTCCACCCCGCGTCTCTTTCCTCCGTGGTAACTCCTTCTCAGCCTTCAAAGCCCAGTTCACAAGCGCCTTCCTCAGGAAGTCTTCCATCACACCCCGCGCCAGGCCAGGCCCTCCCTCATGCGGGTTCCACCATTCAAACACTGTATTACTTAGTTAGTCTGCCCTCACCAAGAGTCAAACCGCTGTGAGACGTGACTGTGTTAAATGGACAAGAGGTTAGGAATGAAAGCAAAACACTGATGGGACAGGCAACTCTTTCCTGAAAACTCTTTCCCCTCCCAACAGTTTCAACAGCAGTAACAATAAAACCCCAGCCCAGGTCTCTCGTCTGAGCCCCATGTCCACATACCCAACTGCCTAAAGGTCACGTCCACCAGGATGGCCCGCAGACATTCCACAGCACGCTGCCCTATGTCAGACATCGCTCTCTGCTCACCACTCTCCCTGCACTGTCCACCCTGCTTGTAGGTGATGCCATCCTGTCACCTTAGCCACGGCCCCTTCCAGTCCCTCAGCTCCACTGCCCATAGACCAAAGTATGCCCACTTTATCTCACACACACACACCCCCAATCTCAGCGCCTGCTCCCATTTCCTGCTGTACTGCCCTGACTCAGACCTGTGACACTTTCTGCCCACACTGTGTAATAACTTAACTGCCCCTCTGCCTCGAGATCGGGGCCCAGAATTCATCCTGACAGCAGCCACAGTGATCAGCATTCATACCCAAAATCCTTCAGTGGCTCTCACTCATTCACGCCCCAAAATTTCTACTGCTGGCCTGGGGGCTTAATCCAACCAATAAACGGGGTTTGGGCCACAAGGGGGCCTTTAAAAAAAAATTTGAATTAGTTGACATAATAAAAATATGGATTCTGCCTTCACTTTTAAAAGGTAGACCTGGCAGTTCTGTGCGTCCTCTGCCACATGGTGTCCCCTAGCTAGAGCCAAATGGCAGGTTCCCTCATCAGAAGGGGTACACAATCTGCAGTCCACTGCATGCCCGCAGCCTCCCAGTCCTGAACCATCTACACTTGCTCGTGTGACTTAATTCAGCCCCTGCAGGCCGTTGACAGACCCTAGGCCTCAGGTTCAAGGCTCAGGTATGCAAAGCTTATGGTTGCCTGAGTCCCCTCTGGCCTTCCTGCCGGAACACTCAGCAGAAACACTATTTCCTGCACAGCTGCTTCTGTACTCCCCCCTTCCTCACCAAGGTTTTTTAAGACCCCACCAGGCACCGACTCCAGAAAGCAGGGTCAGGTGACCCCTCGGCGCTCCAGTAATAACACAAGATGCTGCCACATATGGTATGTAATAACTGCTCACGAATCTGCAGTCCCTACTGTGTGGGCTTCTGGAGAAGGGGCCGTTGTCTGAAATTCAGCTTTGCAACAGCAATGGCCAGTGCAGTGCATGGCGCACAGTAGGTGCTCAGACTCTTTGCTGACCTTTACAATCAAAACAACCATTTCTTGATAGATGTGCAGTACACATGAAATGCCAACTTTCCTTTCCTCTTCTGAAGGACAAGTTCTGGCCACTTGAAATGGGAAAAAAAATCAGCCTACTCTTTGCAGAGAATCGTTTTATCGACTGCTACTAGCTTGAGTCATACAGGACTACCAATTATGAGGGACCCAAGGAAAAACGTCTCTCCCTCACACAGGAAGCAAAGTCATTCTTTCCCCATGGCCTTTGGAGTCTCACCATCCAGCGGGTACGTGGCAAAGATCTTTACAGAGAGTCGTTTACCAATCTGCACAGCTGACTCACTTTCAATACTGTTCCCTGTAACTTAGTTTATGACACAGCTCATTCACTCCAGAAGCAGTATGAAACCCTGTTCTCTGAGTTTGCTCCTTTTTGACCAGAGAAATGCAATAACGGAAATATGCAGGCTCTATTGCTGCCGCCGGGAATGGGGCCCCCACTCGTAAGGGTCCTGGGAGAGATGAAAAACAGCTACTTCTGGCCCTCTGCACAGCCTTTCTGTCGTAGGAAGCATCGTAGCTTCGTACTACTTTCTTTTTCTGGTTGAGGAAATCAAAGTAGAAGTTTTGCCTCGAGAGTTTGGACATATTTCCATGCTGGAAAATACTCCTGTCAAAAAGAGCTGGACGAGTCATCCCATCTAGAAACACGTGACATAAGGCCTCTTCCCGATTTCCTGTCCTACTTTCCAAAATACTACCCCTGCGTCCCAACATCATCTCGTGAAACCAGGATGCCAAGTGCTCAGATGGCTTGGCCTGGAAGGAAGGTCGCACGGCCGCCGGCCTGAAGACTGGCCCCCGAAACGCTCCGCCTCCATCCACACGCTACCCGGACTGTGCAGTTCCCGGCCCAAAAGGAGGGAAAGAGGGTGGGTGACCACAAGTGTCCCCTTCCCAGTTACAGAGAACACGGAAGCGGCCCGCGCCTTCTCGTTTCTGCCGGAACTGAACCGGGAGTCCCCCGTGTGGCCTCGCGGCGTGGCGCCGGGGCTGCCGGGGACGCGGCTGAGCGCCAAGGCCCGGGGCTCGGTCAGAGGGCAGCCGACCCTGCAGCGGCAAACCCGTCGCCCCCACGCCCTGGCCGGCGGAGGAAGGGCGCCCGTGAGGCAGAGTCCTCCCGGGGTTCCGGGGGCCCCGACGCCGACACGCGCCACTTACGTCGCTGACCGTCGCTGCCCAGCGCCCGGGCTCTGGGACAGCGCCCACGGCCGCCGGCGCCCAGCACAGCAGGCAGAGCGTGGCGCGCAGCAGCGGGACCCCGGCCGGCCTGCGGCGACGTGCAGCGGCCATCTTGACGCGGAAGCCACCTGGGCTTGGGACGCCGGAGCGCCGGCCACACCTGTGCGGTTTCGCCCGGAGGAGACTGGGGGTCGAGCCCCGGAAGCGGAGCCGGGCTGGGCGGGAGCTGGAGGAGGAGCGGGACCGTGAGAAGGGGACAGGCGGGGCCGCAGGAGGGCGTGCCCACAGCGGGGGCGTGGCGGGCCGCCACGGGGGCGGGGCTTAGGGAGGCGGGGCTAAGCGCTGCGGGGCCGAGGAGCCGGAGGGGGGACGGGGGAGGGGCCGGAGGATGGGGGAGGGGTCAGGGAGCGGGGGCGGGGCCGGCCCGAGGCAGAAAGCTCAGGTCGCAGACTACGCTGGCAGCGGTCGGGCGCCTAGCGGGGTGCTTGGGGTGGAGTTGAGCGCTAAAGTTCTGCTCGGTGTGTGTCAGTTTCTGGAGTCCTTTGTACGTGCCCCTACCCCGACCCTCTCAGCTCAGATTGTTCTCTAAATTCGTGTAAAGTGCCTGAAAATACTTTGAGGTCGGGGTCGGTTGAACCTAAGGCATTGCGCTGGGAGCAGAACATCGGTAGGACAGTTAGTCATCTCTGGAACACATGAAGTTGCCTCATTACTTCAAGGTAAGAGGGGCAGAGCTTGGGTACTTAACCCTGCATCTTCAGCTGTGAAAACTGAATAAATGTCTTGCTCTCAAGGAGAACTACTTTTTAAAAATTATTGAATGTAAATAATGTGCAGCGGGAGAATAGAATCCTGGATTAACATTGTCATTAAGGTAAAACAAGATGGATTTATAGTCAAGCGCCCTCGCTGCCTTATCAGTCACCACGGATCGTCTGTGCCTCTGCCTTTCCCAATAGGCAGTGCGATCATTTGGATATGGCAAGGAGTAACAGTGTCCAAGTGTCAGAGGGCAGGCCTGGTGGGAGGACAGAACACAGATGGCACTTGAGTCCTGCAGGAGGAGTTAAGGGTGAGTTAGCTGTGGGGCCAGAGGTGGTTGGAAGGGGTTTTAGTTAAGACTAGCCTGTGCCATGCCTGGTGGACCATGAAGACCTTACAGATGACCAGCTATTGGTGTGAGATGGACAAAGGAAAGATATTTGAATAGTACCACAATGCACAGGTTCTCCTACACCATGTCAGGAAGACAGCACATTAGTCTAAGGACATCAGACAGGCAGTAGTGGTTTTTAAGCTTGGAGGACAAGGTGCCCAGAAAGGTCATTTGAGCTATTACACGAAAACTAAGATGGGTATGGGTGTGACCAGTTAAGAATATTTCAGTAATTTGTATGACCAATTAAGAATAAGTTACAGTAACCAGAGATAGTGGCCGCAACCGCAGCAGTAGCCATGAGGAGGGAGATTTGGATGGATTCCACAGATATGGGGGATGGAGATTTTAAATTAAAAAGCCTGGTGACTGATTAGATATTGGGGCTTACGAAGGAGAGGAGTTGAGGCTAGTACCAAGGCTTCTGGCTGGAATAGCTGAACTGTGGAACATCCATAGGAGGAAAAGATGTAAACACGATAGGTCCAAGCTCCCCCTCCCCTGGGGTGGCCAAGTGGAGCCATACACTGGATATGAGTCTGATGTCAGGAAAATCAATTGGGACTTTGTGGTCATCCTCATGTAGATAGCGTCTGAAGAGGATGAAACTGCCAAGGGAGACCAGGTCAGGGAGGAGAGGAGCACTGGAGGCTAAACCCTGAGGAATAAATGGTCATAAAAGGAGGAATCAGGGCCATTAGCTCAGTGGGTCTCAATCCTGGCTATGCAGAAGCGTCACTAAGGAGCTTTACAAAATACCAGCCACCATTGCCAGAAAGATGGTGGCAGTGGAGATGGTGTAGTTTTTTAATCTACTTGTATTTTCCCATAATCGACTGAACAATAATATCAACTAGCGATTCTGTCACCAAAAAGGATTTATTTGGGAAAAGGAAAAAGGGCTGCAACCCAGCACATGCAGACCCCACGAGCCACGTGTACATTTTGGCTTATGTGCTAAGATGGAGGGTATTTAAGGCAGGAAGACAGGAAGTGAGAAGCATAGAGTTTTATGAAAAGGAAGTTAGGACCATAGAGTTGGACTAGGTGGGCTCATAAACTTCCACGAGCTCAGCTCCTCTCATTGACCTCCCAACCTGATCAGTTTCCTTTAAGTCCCAGTTCATCTTTATCAGCCCAGACCCACAGGCAATATGCACAACACAGTCAGGACAAAGTATCCTGCAAAGCTTCAAATACAAGTAGGTGCTATCAGCATCTGGACAGGAAGAAGCAAGGGAAACAGTGGGATATCAGGCAGGACTGAGACAGGAGAACCCCACATCCCCAGCAGGTACTCACTGGAAATCAAAGAACAGCCAGAGTAGAGGGAGCTCCATAGGATCCAATTTGCAAGTGAGGGAAAAAGGACCTGGAGAGAAGGTTTAATTGTGTGCAGGAGCCCGGGCCTCCTACATTGTTGACTCTAGCAAATGGAAGCTTCCATCCAAAATGAAGTCTCATGAGAAAAGAAACTGTTAGAAGCAGAATTCAAATTCAGCAGGAGGGGGACAATACGAGAGAAAAGAAAGAGAAGGTTCAGATAAAAGTGGCTGAGGTGGACAGAGCCAAGGGATCTGAGCAAGCACAAGGCCATTTTCTTAAAGTAGTTCATAAAAACAAGAGGGAGCTGTTGAGAATGAAGTTAAAAATTATATTCAGTTCAGCACTTCCTAAAAGTTCAGGAAAATTAATTTCATGTAAGATGAGCAATAGCAAAGTTATATATATAAAGCTATTATAAGATAAAAAGAATATGGAGCAGAATACATCCCTTCAGAGAATGTAAGCATGCAAGAAAGAGTCCACAAAAGAGCTGAAAACTTCATCCTACTACCTCAAAATGAGTTAAAAGACATTAAGAAAATAATAGGAGATATGAATAATCAATAAAACGAAAGGCAACCTATGGCTGAAGAGCGAGAAAATATTTATAAACCACATATACAATAAGAGGTTAATATAAAAAATGTACAAGGAATTCGTACAGCTCAATAGCAAAAACAAATAACCTAATTAAAAAATTGGCCAAGGACTTGAATAGACATTTTTCCAAAGAAGACATACAAATGGCTAATATGTACATGAAAAGGTTTCAACGTCACTCATCATCAGGGAAATGCAAACCAGAACCATAATGAGGTTATCTCCTCATACCTATTAGGATGTCTATTATTAAAAAGACAAGAGATAATAAACACTGGTGAGGATGTGATGAAAAGGGAACGCTTGTGCTCTGTTGGTGGGAATATATACTGGTACAGCCACTGTGGAAAACAATATGCAGGTTCCTCAAGAAATTAAAAATAGAACTACCATAGGATCCAGTAGTCCCACTACTGAACATATATCCAAAGGTAATGAAATCATTACATCGAAGAGATATCTGCACCACCCCCCCACATTCATTGCAGCATTATTCACGATAGCCAAGATATGGAAACAACCTGTGTCCTTTGGTGGATGAATAAATAAAATGTGGTACATATGCAGAGGGTGCCAAAAAAATGTACACACATTTTAAGAAAGGAAAAAACTGTATTAATTACGCTGATGGTAACCACTTTGAGTACCTCTTGTAATTGCAGAAGTCATCTTTGTTATCTGTATATATTATTACAATTTTAATAGTTTTTTCCTTTCTTAAAATGTATATACATTTTTTTGCCATCCTCTGTATATACAATGGACTATTTGTTCAGCCTTTAAAAAGAAAGAAATTCTGGTATTTGTGACAACATGAATGAGCCTGGAAGGCATTATGCTAAGTGAAATAAACCTGAGAGGGAAAGACAAATACTGCGTGGAATCACTTGTATGTGGAAAAAAAAAAAAATCAAATTCATAGAAACAAGCTCCCCCTCCCCTGGGGTAGAATGGTAGCTGCCAGAGGCTGGGGTGGGGGAAATGGAGGGACGTTGGTGAAAGGGTACAAACTTTTAGTTATGAGTAAGGTCTGAGAATCTAATATATAGCATGGTGACTATGGTTGGTAATACTGTATTGTGAATACTGTATTTTATAATTAAAATTTGCTGAGGGTAGATGTGAAGCATTCTCATTGGGAAAAAATGAAAAATAGGTTAGGTATTAATTAACTGGATGAATGGACAGAATCCTTTCACAATGTACACATGTATCAAATCATCACTGTGTATACTTTAAATATATTACAATTTTATTGGCTAATTATATCTCAGTGAAGCTGAAAAAAGGAAAAAGATTTCTATGAACTAGTTTGGAGTGATTTTCAGGACATATTGTTAATTAAAAAATATCCAAGTGCAAAAGAGTATATGCGACACAGTGGTACCTCGGTTTTCTAACATAATCCGTTCCAGAAGACCGTCCGAGTTCTGAAACGTTCGAAAACAGCCGATAGCTAGGCCTCAGGATCTTGCACTCAGCGGACATGTTTGACTCCCAAGGCGTGTTTGAAAACTGAATCATTTACTTCTGGGTTTATGGCGTCCGTAAAATGAAATGTTCATCAACGGAGATGTTCGAAAACCGAGGTACTATTGTATTACCTTTTGTGTAAAAGGGAAGAAGTACAAGAAAATATATACGTATCTGCCTATTTTTGCAAAAATAAACAAAGGAGGAGTAAAACTGAAATGATGAAGTGGATTAGCTGTACATAGGGTAGAAGGGTTGGAAATACGGGAGTGATACTTCCCTCCAGTACACTTTTTTGTATGGTTTGACTTTTGAATCTTGTTAATGTTTCACATGCTCAAAAAATTAGAATACAATCCATGGAGAAGAGGTAAACAGAGTAAAATTAGAAACAAATGAACATACATAACTATTTCAAATGGATAACATAGCACACACAAAGGAGAAAACTATTTCAAGTAACTTTTTTAACACAATGTTTTGACTATAAAACTTCAGACTATAAAATGACAAAAAGACCTGGAAACAAATACTGAACTCTAGCTAGTGTATTTGTCTTTCACAGTGACATAGGATAGCAATTCTGAGACAGATTTCTGTGTTTTCCAGAAGTAAATATATTGAGGATAATACGGACCAGGTTTCCCACTGCCAAAGGAAAGAGTTCAAATGTGGACATGAGAAAGGTGAGAATAAAGCCGTAATGTTGTTTTGTAACTAAACATAGGAGTATGAATTCAGCTTTTAGAATTAGATATATGAATGGATTTAATGTGTGTGTACACTTATTTATATTTCCTTGCTCTGATCACTGATGGGACCTAGTGACACCTCAGTAGCAGTGAGCACATCTAACACTAGGTCTTGGTTTATAAACACTACTCGCCATTAAAATAAACCACGGCTCTTTGGAGAAGTGGCTAATTCCAGAGATGGGATAGGGGAGGTCATGATGAAGCATTGGAGCATCTTGTTTTGCCAGAAAGTTAAGGAAGTGGTCAAAGAATGGTGAGGACATGCCAGAAAAACACAGGCACCAGCTTGCAGAGGCTCCCTCCCACTGACCAGATCTGGGGCAAGTTGAGCACCAAAATAAATTATGATAGCGATGGATTATAACTCAATGAATCAAATAAGAACCCATGAGTCCATACTGACATAAATAAGTAAATGATTAAATAAATAAATAGGAAAGAAAGAAAACCTCTTCCTTACAGAACACCAATAAATAAGCATAGAAACAATGATAGTTACAAAATTGTCATTCGTAACTGATTCTGAAAGAATCATCAGTCTAAAATTAATAAAAGTTTGATGAGGAGGTATCTGCCACAAATTACTTATTAATTACAAAGAGAAAAATAGTAATTTTACAGTAGCGAAACCTGGCAGACTCCACCTTCGTGACCAAAGTACATATCACAAGGAGTGGGACGAATTGACATGATGTGTCTCATGATTTGATGCCCTGAAAAGCAGCAGCATCACTTGCGTGGTCCTTGTGCAGAAATGCATGACCTGAGTCTAATCAAGAGGAAAGGCAAACGGAGGAACATTCTCCAAAGGAACTAGGGGCTGCTCCTCAAAATTGTCACGGTCACAGAACAGACTCTGAGGAACACTTATAGATTAAAGGAGACCAAAGAGACGTGATCATTAAATGCGATTTGTGATCTGAGATTGGATCATGAACCAGAAAAACAGATTGTTTTTGCTATAAAGGAAATGATTAGGACAACTGGTGAAATTTGAATAAGGACTGTACAACAGAAAATAGTTTTGTATTGACTTCAATTTTTTGGATGTGAAAACTATAATGTTATCAGACTGTAAGAGATTGTCCTCATTTTTGGGAAATACAAACAGTAGTGTTTAGGGGCAAAGGGGCATCTTGTCTGAACTTATTGTCCAAGGTTCAGAAAGAAAAAATACACACAGAAAATGAGAAAGCAAGAAAACCACGAGGTAAGTGTTAACAGTTGGAAAATCTGGATCTTCTTCCCACCCTTGTTGCAACTTTTCTGTAAGTTCGAAGTCATTTCAAAATAAAAATTTCCAAAATTAAGAAAGAGGATGGACAGCTCACACCTGCCCAGTCCCACACGGAGATCTCTGACTTATTGTCCTCTGCAGTGGATAAAAGTGTTATGATCACTTGGTCCAAACATATTAATGATTGATTGATGGCCAGACTACTTTACTCATTCTCTTTTGAGTCTGATAGGATATTTTAAAAGCTACAATATAATTTTAACTTACAATCTTAAATTGTACCATCTGATCTCCAAGGGACAAGAACAAATCTGTGGCAAGCTGACCGTTGGCTGGAATGAAAAGCCTCTCCCCACTGGACACAAACGGGTCCTCCTCTCATGGGGGTTGGTTGCACCTGAGGTGGAACTGAGACTCGGCCAGGACGGGGCTGTGGGAGGATATGGCAAGGCAGCTGAGAACCCGAAATGCCACGTGTCCTGTTCACTGCAGGCCTCTGGGTGTGGTTAACAGCAAGATGGAATCAGTGCTATTTTGTATAACACTAAGTGGGACTTGTTACTTTTATTTAATATTTGCATTATAGGAGAGTTAGTGAAAGAGATACAAAGCAAAGCACCTTTGCACCCACTTGCAGTTGCCTTCGTTTAACTTTTTTTCTTAATTGATACTCTCCAATTTTTTTTTTTGTTTTTTGTTTTTTGTTTTTTATTGGGGAATGTTGGGGAACAGTGTGTTTTTCCAGGACTCATTAGCTCCAAGTAGTTGTCCTTCAATCTAGTTGTGGAGGGCGCAGCTCAGCTCCAAGTCCAGTCGCCGTTTTCAGTCTTTAGTTGCAGGGGGTGCAGCCCACCATCCCATACGGGAATTGAACTGGCAACCCTGTTGTTGAGAGCTCCCGCTCTAACCAGCTGAGCCATCTGGCCGCCCTCTGACTTTAGTTTTGAATTGAGGTTGAATGTATACCTAAACATGAAGACTGAAGTTTTGCTAGTTCCTCTTCACAAGAAGCTTATAATTATATATCATACAAATATTTTTTTATTGTGTCAAATTTTTATTGTTTACTAAATTCAAGAGCAGGAAGAAATAGAATTGTTTCTAGAACACCAGCCAATTCTCACCAGCAGGTGACACTAGCAAACTGAATATACCGTGTTTCCCTGAAAATGAGACCTAACCAGAAAATAAGCCCTAGCATGATTTTTCAGGATGACATTCCCTGAACATAAGCCCTAATGCATCTTTTGGGTCAAAAATTAATATAAGACCCAGTCTTATTTTCAGGGAAACACGGTAGTTTATGTAAAAGAGTGTTTACCCTAACTGTCTTTTTAACCCGCAGTTTATAACTTCTAGTTTCAATTGGTGATGCTAGACCTGTATATGCCTCTGATTTAAATTATTAAGATCTTCAGTCTACAAACACGTGTGCCTTACTCAGCGCTGGGTATCACACATTTGTGCCTACTGTCCCCAGTGGACTACAGGGGTGTGGCATTGTTCAGGAGCAATCACTTTCATTTGTCATTTAGATTTTTTTAGATCTACAGAAGGCTTCTTAAATTTGGACATAGGGCCTTTACAGAGGTAATTAAGGTAAAAATGAAAGCACACAGGTGGGCCCTACTCCTTCCAAGGAAAGAATCACAGCAAAGAATAAGAAGGGACAGTGCCACAAAGGGCTAGGAAGACGCTGTCCCCACCAGCTAACCTGGAACACCTCATCATTCATAGGGCATTGGGGACAGTGCTCAAAGCTTCTTGCCTCAATAGTGGGGACTATTAGCTGTAATTAAACAGGGCTTTGACCTCAATGAACAGATCTTAAAAGCGAGACCCAAAAGAATCAGTTTTCAAGTAACTGTGCCCGAGAACAAAGCTCTAGGCTATTTACAGGAAAATCTTTAGCACCCTATACCAGCTCAAATTGTAACGTCTGTCATCCGGTCAAAGATTCCCAGCCATGCAAAGAATCAGAAAACCATGAGACAGGAGGGGAAAAATCAATTGAAACTTACCTAGAACTGACACATATGTTAGAATGAGCAGAAAAGGACATTGAAATTTATTGTAACTTCATTCCATATGTTCAAAGGTGAAGTAGAGACATGGAAAACAGAAACAAGAGCAAATCAACTTTCTAGTAATGAAAAAAACATATATATATATATATAATCTCAAACACACACACACACACACACACACACACACACACTGGATGGGATTAATGGCAGGTTGGCTATTAAAGAAGGAAAGATTAGTAAACTTTGAGATACAGGAATAAAAACCAACCAGAATCTCAGGTAAAACAAGAATTAAAAACAGTAACAACAGCATGAGTATTCAAGTGGTCTGATATCTGTGTCATTGGAATCCCCAAAACAGGAAGAACAGAAAGAATATTTGAACAAATGATGGCTGAAAAATCCCCCAAACTTGATGAAAACTGTAAACCCACAGATCCAAGAGGTTTAATTAAAGCGGAACAAAAGAAATATAAAGATCACGTCAAAGCACATCATAAGTACATCAGTGATAAAGAAAAAACAGTGATAAAGAAAAATCTCAAAAGCAGACAGAGAAAAAAAGACATGTTATGTATGATACAGGCCAATGAGTAAGCCCCCCCACCACTGAAGAACTTGACGTTTTCTTTCCTATAGAGATTTTAAGTGTCCTTCTCCTTAAAGTTTCCTTTTCCCGTTTTTTAGTTCCTACCCCCTGCTTTAGATAATTACCCTAAAACTTGTGATTTATACTTGATTGTAATTATTGAAGTCTAATGTTCTTCCCAACCTGTTCTGGGCCCAACTCCTGCACAATTGATGTCACCTGAATAACCGGTTAAGTGGCAATAGGCTCCAAAGAGTGAATGGATTTTCTATCACATAGCCACCTCGCATGAGTAGCTTTGAGCACTGCTCTTTAAGAAATTTATTAAAGTCTACTTTTTCTTCATTCAGGGGCCTTGGGGATACAGATGATACCCAGCAAGATTATCAGTTGTCATGCAGGGTCCCTGGTCCCACTCCCTGCACAAGAACGCAGGATATGGTGAGGCCAAAAAGGAACACCAATGGAGCCATAGATTGGGGAGTCATACAACTATATTCTCGATAGCGGCTGGTCAAGACACAAAAGCAAACATCTGCCAGTACCCCAACGGGGGGGATCTTCCTGCACCCCTGTCTCGCTGGCAGCCGGGCGAGACACAGGAAGCAGGATCCACACGATCCACAATCCGCCATCCATGCTTGCTAACCCGACTTGCTAGCTTCAATCCACAGTCCGCTTCTCTGCCAACCAACCAACAACCAACCAACCCCCTAGCATAGCCATGGCAGTTATATTAGTGGCTAATGGCTAACCAGTAACAACTGATGGCTACCCAGCCACAGCGGATGGCCATCTGATTACAGCTGATGGCCATTTAATAACCGAGTCAGCACCTTTCCACGTGAGGCCAAGAGCCTGGAAACTGCTCTCTGGGACTCTGTCCCCACACCAGTCCCACCCAAAGAAGCCAACACGGTCTTCCAGGGGTCTTCCTGCACCCGTCAGCGGCCGGGCAAGACACAGGAAGTAGGATCAACACGATCTGCAATGTAATCGGCTTGCTAACCACACTTGCTAGCTGCAATCCGCCATCTGCATCTCTGCCAACCAACCAACCCTCTAGCGTAGCCACAGCAGTTATATTAGTGGCTAATAACAGCTGATAGCCACCCAGCCACAGCTGATGGCCTTCTACTACCCGAGCCAGCACCTTTCCACATGAGGCCGAGAGCTCTCTGGGACTCTGTCCCCACAGATAGACATTGGTCTCTGCATTCCTGCACGTCCAGCACAACCCTCAAAATGCAACCCCCCAAAAGACCTCCCTTCTCCGCCCAAAACTTCCCCTTTTCACTATAATTATCTACCCCTATGAGGAAACAAATGGGTACAAAATATCCAATTAGATTAAACTGTTCACTCACACCTGTGCAGTAAAGGCCACAATGACTTTCATTTCACCTGGGCCTCATAATATCATGCATTTGTCCGGAAGTTCATTAACATCATTACAACAGACTGAATTCTGGGAAGGAGTATGCACAGTCTAAAAAGATGAGGTAATGGCCCCTTGTCAATCACAGGTGTCAATCAAGTGGTCCCATGCCCAGAAAGGAACAGCCCATTTTAGAGAAAAAAGGGATTTAAAACTCCAAGTCCTCTCCAGTCAGGGCCTTTGAGCCTTTTGCCCCCCACCCTTCTTCCACCTCCACCCTCACTCTGATTCAAGCCGTTGTTTCTCAGTCTAGTTGTGTAGGACACAGCTCCCTGGCCGGTGCTGGTAGTATGAGTCTTGCTCAAGTCACTGGTCATCCGCAGGCCGCCGGCAGCTCACAGCTCACAGCTCACGTTGGTTGCTGGCAGCTCCAGCACACAGTAGCCGGTGGCAGCTCACGCAGACTTCCAGCTGCTCACGGCAGCCCGGCTCAGGGAGAGCTGTTGTTCACAATCTTAGCTGTAGAGGGCGCAGCTCACTGGCCCGTGTGGGAATGTGAAGGGACCTCGGCATTAGGAGCACCTGAGCCACCAGGCAAGCCCCCTTTGAGCCTTTTGAATCACACTTCTGCTCAGGCCCGCTCCAATCTCTTTGGAGTGTAGTTTCTCTTCTAACAATGCCCTTGAACCATTCTCTACTGCTTGGGTCTGCTCCTATTTCTTTGGAGTGTACTATCTTTTTTAATAAATTACTCTTTCACCATTTTATTTCTGTGTCTCATTCAATTCTTTGCTCGAGACGCTAAGAACCTGGAAACCGCACCAAGGAGGGCCCTCTCTCGTAACATAGAGGAAAAAAAGATGAGGATGACATCAATTTCTCGTCAGAAACAATGCAAGCAAGAAGACAATGGAGAGACATTTTCAAAAGAACTTGAAGAAAAAATAAATTATTTCAATCAAGAATCAATATTCAGCAGAATCATTTTTCACAAAGGAGAAATAGATTTCAGATCTATAAAAGCAAAAAGAATTTATCACGAAAATCCCAGCCTTATTTAGAAGACATGTTCAGAAGACGATTCCAGAATGAAAACTGGATTTACACAAAGGGCTGAGGAGCACGGCAAGGGTAGTGTGTGTATACCCTTGTTATTGAAATATATTTAAGATATTTAACTATTAAAAATTAATAACACTTTTGAGGTCTGTAGTACATATGTAAGTCATGTGGCAATAACATAAGGCCCAGGAAAGGAGAAATGAAAATGTACCCTTGTAAGGTTTTTTAATATTTATTTATTTATTTTGCAAGTCAAGTTGTTGTCCTTTCGGTCTTAGTTGTGGAGGGCGCAGCTCAGCTCCAGGTCCAGTTGCCGTTGGGAGTCGAACCGGCAACCTTGTGGTTGAGAAGATGCTCTCCAACCAACTGAGCCATTCAGGAGCTCAGCAGGAGCTCAGCTCAGGTGCCATGTTTAATCTTAGTTGCAGGGGGCGCTGCCCACTATTCTTTGCGGGACTCGAGGAATTGAACTGGTAACCTTGTGGTTGAGAGCCCACTGGCCCATGTGGGAATCGAACCGGCAGCCTTCAGAGTTAGGAGCATGGAGCTCTAACCGCCTGAGCCACCGGGCCAGCCCCCTTGTAAGGTTTTTATACTGTATTTGAAATGGTATATCACTTGACTGCAGACTGCAGTAAGCTGAGCATATACACAATAAATCTTAAAGCTACCACTAGAAGGACAGAAACAGAACCAACACTTGGTATCTGTCTCTCTGACTCTAACTCTTCCAGGTGGTTTCTCATTGTGGCTTAATTTGCATTTCCCTAATAGCTAATGATGTTGAGTGTTATGATGTCTTTTCGTTCTCTTAACAGTATATTTCGCAGAACAAAATTGTAGCATTTATCCTTTATGGATAACGTCATCTATGGATAAAGACAGTTTACTATTCTTTTTCCAGCCTGGGCACCTTTTTCCACCCCCTACAATTGTACATCCTGGGGGGCAGGGCTTTGGAGGCTACTTCGAGGGAGAGCACTGGTCTCCAGGTGTGAAGTTCCTCGTGTGTCAATAGCACTAATACCTTCACCGTGGAATTAACGTGGTATTAACGGACGTCAAGAAACAGGCAAGTCAGGGCTTCCTGGGGACATTCTTTAAAAGAGAGCCTTCATTAGAAGCCATCTGGTCCTTCTGGACTGTGGCCGAGGTCAACAGGGCCAAGGCCTCGAGTGCTGTGCAAACCCCATGTCCAGACAGCCCTTCTGCTCAGGGAATGCCAGCAGGTGGTGAGCGGCGGTGTGTCCTCTCCTGGCTGCTGTTCCAAGTAGAATTTTTAACTGTGCCGTCTCAACAAACCCAGTAATCAGTTTAAAGTTACTGCATCCGATAGAAGTGCGAAGGGTTACTACAAGTACTTAGAACTCTCAAGTTTCTCTTTCAAATCTCTCTTTCAAGTACATGGAATCCCATTTCAATAAAAGATATCATAGATGAATCTATCCTAATACAGTGGTCTTTGGGTTGAAGTTCATTTAAATGCAGTTCATTCCATTTAAATATAAATAAGTCATTTAGGCATGCTTTTTAAAGTAGAATGGCAGTTTTACTTCAGTTCTTAGAGCTTTAAGAGAGAGTAATAAAATCCACCTATAGAAATGTTGTGCATTACTGAAATGTTCATTAAAGAAAACAAACGTTCCCGTTTTCCATTTGTCACCCAAGGTTAACTAAACTTTGTCTTTGGAGAAGTTAAGTTGCTGCCATGGCTGGTTTATTTTGGGTCACTTATTTTCCCATCGACTCAGCAGAAGTTCCAACTTGCTTTTGCCGTTCACCAGAACTTACAAAGGTCTTGACTTTCTTGAGTCAGAACTAGTCTGGCCAGAATCAATCTGACTTATAAAATAAGAGACTGTGGTTTGGCCCGTTTCCTGAGCAGGGAACCTCTGCTTGGTCTGGGGGCGCATGGAGACACAGGGAGAATCTCGCCCTCCCCAGGGGGCTCTCTGACTCCCCTCAGGTGCCCAATCCTGTTGATAAAGCCACCACTGCTTGCCATCACCCACATCTGGGGAGGGATGGGCCCCGAGACCGCTAGGAGGGGCATCTTTGTGCATCAGTGTATCAGGAGTTGCCCACCTCTGAGCCCAGGAGCCCTCTGCAGTGACCTACAGCGGCCAGTCTCTTTCCCTCTGCTATCTGCCCCACTGCCAGCGTCACTGGCAATGATGAAATCCTTCCTTCCCTTCCCTTTCCTTTCGTTAGTTTGTATTATTTTGGAAGGAGTGGATAACATAATCAGAGAGAATATTTTTAATAGGATAAATAGTGAGTTTATACTCCATAAGGAATGAAACGGGCAGCAGCCATCAATCGGGAAATCCTCTAACAAGAACAAAGTACTCTCAAACAGTTTGTGTCCCCTGCTTCCCTCACCGCCACCCAGGGGCTGCAGGAGGTGGCTGTTGTCACTGTGCATGGAAACCTGGGCTCCAGGACAGCCAAGCAACCTGCCCAAGACTGCTGGAGGGGAGCGTGCAAACCGCTGGCGGCGTGGACCGCTCCTCACTTCTTGTTTCTCCTCAGTAAGAAAACCCAGGAAAAGGAAAAATGAAAAAAGGGAGGAAGGACTAAGGAAAGGAAGGATGGAAGGAAAGTGGGAAGGGAGGGAGGAAGAAAACCCCAGAGAGGCAGTGGTAGTTTCCACCTGCAGATCACGGGAATTTCTTCTTAACTTCTCTCACCCTGTGGTCTGAACTCCCCAGCCCTGACCCAGCCCAGCTGAAGGCAATGACCCGATTGGTTTGTCCCTATTTTCTCCCCACCACGTCTTGCCCATTAGAGCCACTTGCAAAAGTAATTTGAGTTAATACAAAAGAGAACCCGAGAGGCAATTTTCGGTCCCTGCTCAGAATTCAGTACCAGAGTTCGCCAAACACAGGAGACTCTGAAAGCTCATTCTTTCAGACGTGCAGACATTCAGGTGTGGCTGACAGAACACACATAGGGCCACAAGTTCTCAGTGAGGTGATTTCAAACGTCCTTGCCCTTGTGCTGTTGGGAGAAGCAAGGGGGTGGGAAGGGGCTGCTCCCAGCCCTGTAACCTGGCCCTGGAGTACGGCTGTGGGCTGGTGAGGTGCATTTCTCTTCCGTGTTTGCTGACGTCCCAAGAAAAGCCAGAAGACACTGTGGCTCACTTGTCTTCTCTTGGGCAGCCTTGGTCCTGGCCTCTTGCCCTCCTCCGGCCACAGGGCACATACGAGCAGAAGGGACAGGACTGTGGGGGGCCTGTGCCATCCCACGACTGTTCATTATGTATTTGTTTACATCAAATAATTAAAATTAGAAGCAAAAAAGCATGGAGGACAGCA
This sequence comes from Rhinolophus ferrumequinum, assembly GCF_004115265.2. NCBI lineage: Eukaryota > Metazoa > Chordata > Mammalia > Chiroptera > Rhinolophidae > Rhinolophus > Rhinolophus ferrumequinum. Next base: position 483,572 of record NW_022680356.1, read on the forward strand.
AGTGCTCACTTCACGTCCTCCAGGGGCTCTTGGAAACTGTAACTTTAAGTGAAACAGTGTGAAAGGATCCACTGTTACTCGAGGCTGACGGAAACAACAGTTAGGTTCCCAGGCATATTTCTGGTTATAAAAGCCTCACCAAACTTCTAAATAAGACTCAAACACTCCTCATGTTAAATACTGAGCTCTACACACATTGAAGAAAAATAAAAACAAGTAAGAGAATTCTTTTCTAACCTGCTGATTTGTATCATGGGGCTGGGGCCCATCCTGGCAGCTCAGGGCGCAGGTGGGGCCCAACCTGGACTGGGCGGCCGTTCATTGCAGGGCCACTCGCAGCCACCCACACCCACTCAGACAGCAATAATGGAGACGTGCCCTCATGTGCATGTCTTTGGGACGCAGGAGTAACCAGCTCCCCAGAGAAAACCACGCAGACCTGGGGGACCATGCACACTCCACACAGGCAGAGGCGCCGCCGGGAACCAATTCTTTTTCTCATCAACATCTAATGAAGCGATGTTGAACTACATGATGTTATTCGAGGACCTGTTGTATTCATTTAGAGAGTTAACACTGAGTTTTTATGAAATTTCCAAATAGGTTTTTCCATTTGCTCACTTACCTTACAGACATGGACACACCGTTGTAAGCTGGGGTTTTGCACTTGAACTGCCACTCAGCTCCTGACCAAGACTTTAATGATGACCTAGTCATATTCTTGAAGGTCACCACTAGCAAGAAACTTTGCACAAAGAGATGATACACAATTTTTGTGTGTGATTTTTTTAAAACAACCATTCAAACATTTTCCACAATAGAAAGGATCTTTGTTTTTGTTCTTTTGTGGGTAAATGTGATGCTGGCACTTCTCATAACGATGCAGTTTTTTCAAACCCTAAGAATTTTCCTGCATGGAGCATTTCACAGTAACAGGGGAGCCCCTCAGCCTGGAGACCTGGGCATTGGGGCTGGCAGCCAGGCCCAGGACCCAGGGCCACACCGTGAACCCAGTGCAGATGCTGAGGTGGCCTCACAGAGGGGAGCAACAGGCCTGAGGATGAGGCTGGCCCTCGCCTGCATGATGGCCCCGAGGGCTGAGTGATCCAACACTTTAACTGAGCCCGTGCTAGCAGAGTAAGGCAGCCTTTTCCTGCCTCAGTGTGTCTGTCTGTGAAGTAGGGATAACAGCAGCACCTACCTGGTAGGGTTGTTATGAGGAATAAATGTGGGCCGTGCCTGGCACACAGGAAGTGCCATCTCTGTGCCTAGTAAATAAAATGAAAAGGCTGAGTCTCTGGAGCAGACCCCCAATCACATGCTTGGAACCAGCCAGAAGCAGGCACCTCGGTTCTGAATTCTCGCTCATGGGTTGTCTCGCTCTCTGCACATGCGCTGTCATTGGTCACTGAGCATCCAGCCTCGGTTCCTGGCCCACACAGGATGATGACACTGGCACCCATGGTCACAATGTACCGGTTCAATAGGACAGTTCACATAAAGGGCTTGAGGCACAGTAGGTGCTCCACAAACAACGGCCGCGGTCATAGCCTCATGCCTGCTCCCTGCCCACTGTTCCGCCTGCCACCCGCACAGGAAGCCCTTCACCAGCCGGTGCTCTTCTACTGTTCGTTTTAACTCCTTCTGCTCAGAGCGTAGTTTTCAACCCTTTCATATTTTTGTCCTTCCCCTTTGGCCTCCACAGGGTGGTTTTTCCTCATCTTTAAGAAATGTCTGAGAATAGCCGAGCCAGTGTCCGGAGGGCCAGGCACTGAGGGGATCCTTCTTCAGGGAGCAAGGCTGTCGGTGACCCCGTTTCCACAACTCAAGTAAGCACGACACATCCTTCCTCGTTCATATTTTATTAGCAAGTCATATGGAAAAACAGCTATAAAACTGTTAAGAGTTAAATATCAAATGAGTCACTCTTATCAACAGATGATTCATGTAGGAGCATCTGATTTTTCAGACTAGAAGAAGCAAAGTCAAAGATGGCATTTCATTTCAGAGATATATTTTTTAAAACTTTTATTTATTTAACTGTGTTTTTCCAGGACCCATGAGCTCCAAGTCACATAGTTGTTTCAATCTAGTTGTGGAGGGCGCAGCTCACAGGGGACCATGTGGGGATTGAACCGGCAACCTTGTTGTGAAGAGCGCTGTGCTCTAACCAACTGAGCTAACTGGCCACCCTCAGAGATATTTTTACATTTCATAGTCAGGAAAAAGAAAAGAACCTGAAAAAGACAGCTTCGACTGTTTGCACATGTTAACAGCAAGGGGTAGCTGCAGACAGCAGGCTGATAGAACCCAGCGTTTAGGGTCTGCAAGGTAAGTGAAAAGGAATAAGGCATCTTTCATTAAAATATAATATTTACGTCTCTTTCCATCATATACAAAGATTTTTCTCCTTAAATAAATATATACTCTGCATTTTTAATGACGGCAGCCTGGACAACACTCATCTGGGGCTTTCGGGCGTTTACTTGGTAAGGAAGACGGAACGCAGAACCTTGGAGCGAGCGTGGACGTTGGGGACACAGGTGTCCCTGGCTTGTGGGCATCTGTCCACTCTTGTCACACCAGGACTTCCGAGTCGTCTGAGTTGTCCGCAAACAAAAGTTCATCTGGTGGTGGGCCCCTCAAGGGCAGTGTGCTGGCCTGGGACCAGGAGACCCCAGTATTCACACATCTGTCCTCCAGTGGGAGCTCGCTCTCCTCCTCTATCCCCGTTACTGGGGTGGCAGGGGCCAGGTCTTTCCAGTCCCCACTGCCCCTCTCCAGGATGTACCTTTCCTCGTGTGATCTGTCCTTGTGCTGTGAACTTGCGTGAACTTGGGCTGTGATACTGACAGCAGTGCTGGGCATACAAGAAGCATACATGGGGTTGGGGTCCATGTCCCTATCCAGCTGTGCAGCTGGGGGGCTGTCTGCTGGGCCCTCACAGTCCCCGGGAGGCTGTGTGTTCATGTAAATGATGTCAGCCTTGTCCTGCTCTTGAGGCAAACTTTCCAAGAACTTCTCTAGCTGCAGCCTCAGCACAGAAAACGCAGGCCGGTCCAAGGGATCCGCCCTCCAGCAAGACTGCATTATTTCATACCTGCAAGGACAGAAGATGAGTGAGTCCCCAGTGCAGCACTCCCCTTGTTTCACCTCTTCGTGGACTTTATCCCATTTTAACTCATGCTAATTCTACCCTTTGGGAATTACTGAGGTTTTCTTAGTGGCTTAGTATTTGTTCAAGTTTTAGAAACTCTCTGTGGGCATGTAACAAGAGCTCCTCTGGCTCCAGGAATACAGGACACTTGTGGCAAATACACCTAACCTTGCAAAAAATGAGTATTTCAGGCCCTCTGCTGTATTCCAGAGGTTGGCAACCTATGACCCATGGGCGAAATCTGGCCCACCATTTGTTTTGTAAATAAAGTTTTATTGGAACACAGCTGCATTTAGTTGTTTACTATGGCTGCTTCTGCTGAAATGAGCAGTTGCTACAGAGACCGTATTGCCTCAAAACTGAAAATATTTGTAATTTGGCCCTTTACAGAAAAAGTGTACTGTCCCCTGTTCTAAGCCAACAAACTGGGCTTGTCACCAGGAGAGCAGAGTCAGAAGGGCCGAGGGGCAGGGAGAGTGTGCCTCATCGTGTTGGGTGCTTTGTGTGTGTGTCACTACACCGCATCTTCTCAGCAGCCCTGTCACTGTTATTTTGTAATAAACATGGGAGTGAGCAGCGGGTGGAAGCATGGGAACCTGCCTGCCGCTAGACAAGCCCTGTGCCCAGGGGTCCCTCTGCACGACCCCTCCTCTGTGTTCTGTAGGGAGGACTGCGTTCCGGGGGGACGTCCTCATCCCCAGGCCTGACATAATTAAAAATTAAAGTTGGAGGGACAGTGACGTGAGTGCAGTCAAACAGGGAGATGACTGACTCAGAAAGCGTGAGTTGTGCCCATCATTTCATGTGAATTCTTTCCTATTTTGAGAAATTGATATGTATATTGCTGAATAAGAAAACAACCCAAATATAAATCACCTGACACATGAAGTAGATTACTGACCTGTATGAACACAAACATGCAAATCCGTGTCCATATGCAATCACGCAGAACTTTCACACCCATTCATGCACAATAGACCTCGTTCATGCACAACAACCGACAGCTTGGCATGTGTTTACTTTTCAGCCTCTGTCAACATGTGCATGTACTTCTGGAAGGTGGGGACCTGCCGATGCTTTACCTGTGAGCACAGGACGTGGAGCTGACGAGCAGCGGGCACATTCTCACCTGGGCATCTGCTTATTCTGTCACTCTCCCTGAGAGGGTACTGAGAGGGTTACTGAGAGTTACAAACAGGTTTTGTTTCCTCCTTTGAGGATTTTACGGTACAAATGGATTTGCATGAGTTCCTTTCTTCCCAGAGCCTCGGCTCTGTGCAGTATGAGATGAGTTTTGAGGAATCCTGTCCTTAGAAACACGCTCTCCTTTTCTCCACGCCATCAGGGCGCTGTAGTATTTAATTTACTTACCTTTATTCCACGTCTCAGGAGAAAGCATTTAAATATTCTATGCTCTTCTTCATGTAACATGGCAATAACATCACTTTGAAAGCTATTTTACTTTCAATACTTCACGAAATATGTAAAAATACACATATGACTTGTAAAGACGCGGCGAGCAGGCACTGTCTGAGCTGCTCCCACAAAGTGCGACTCCAAGGTAGCAAACCAAGGAAAGCGGCAAGAGGGCTGGCCCTGGGCGGCAGGGGAGCGCCGTGAAGGTCAGCGACTTCAATCTCAGGGATGGAAAGAAACAAGCTTGGTCGCTGCCTTTGCAAACAGCCATTTTTGTTTTTCTGTTGAGATTTTATAAAAGATGTAATCATCTAGGTTGCTGGGGCTGGGGGAGGGAAGGGGAGGGTGTTGTTTCATGGGGATAAAGTGTCAGTTGGGAAGATGGGTGGTGGGGGTGGCTGAGCAACAATGTGGAAATACCCACATTACTGAACTGTGCACTTAAAAATGGTTATGGTGGGGGGGTGGCTCAGTTGGTTAGAGCACAAGCTCTGAACAACAGGGTTGTCGGTTCAATTCCCACACGGGCCAGTGAGCTGTGCAATTCCCACATGGGATGGTGGGCTGATCCCCCTGCAACTAATGGCGACTGGACTTGGAGCTGAGCTGCACCCTCCACAACTAGATTGAAGGACAACGACTTGGAGCTGATGGGCCCATCAGTTCCCCAATATTCCCCAATAAAATTAAAAAGAAAGGTTAAGGTGAAAAATGTTATGTTCTGTATATTTTACCACAATTTTAAAAAAAGGAGTTAAAAAAGGTGCGAATTTAACAAAATTTACAAATTTATCCATATTTGTCAAGCACCTGCTTTCTTCCTGCATCTGAGGATGGCTGAGTGCCTCACATCCGCTCAGAGAAATGGCCTCTGAGAGGCGGGCATCATGCCAGTAGGATGTGTCTACAGCGCTAAGCAGGGTTGGGTGTGCACTGCCACTCGGCCCATAGTGACCGCATCGCTGTCCTTCTTGGGGCCTGGGCTGCCGCAGGCACAAGTGGATGGACTGGTCGGTAAGTAGAGAAGGGTTTCTGAGAGGGGGAAGGCGGTGTGAGCTCAGGTCCTTTCTTACACAGTAGTGTCACTGTGTCACCATTTCCTCAGGTGTAATGAGGGGTGGGAGCAGATGACCCCAGGTCCCACCAACCTGGGCTTCTCTGGTTCTATGGCACTGATGGCATTTGGGGTGATCGGAGCTAAGGGGGACTCTGAAGAATATCTGCTGGCTGAGGGGAACCAATGGGATAAAGAAAGGACAGGATGGCTACCGAGTGTCACTGGAGGAGGACGATGGGAAGGGTGCCAGGGCAAGAAGCATAGTGGTCAGCTGGTGAGTGTCCAAGGGCTGCGGCTGGGAGACTAAGAGCTGGGTTGGGGAAGTGTGCCGCAGGGGGAACAGAGCGGACTCTGGGCAAGTGGAGTAGGCCTGCCACCTGGTCACTCGGAGACGGGTGACGCGGTGAGAAGAGGTGGCCTCAGAGGGCAGCAGGGGAGGGTAGGGCACGAAGCATGCTCCCTTCCGTCGTAACATGTACAGTTGACTTTAAAAAGATGGAGGGGCAACGAACACAGGCGTGAACTCATCTCAGAGGACGTGGGCGAGAAGCGCAGTGTGGCTCATTTTGAAAAGAGGTATGCCCCTGGTATGGAAACAGGGTTTTCTTTGGGGGTTGCTGTTGTTCAGCAGCATCCGGACGGGATAGGGGACCTGGGAAGGACGCCTGGTTCAAACTCACGGTGGCTCTGCACCACCTGGGCATGGGGACCACAGGGCCACCTGATCCTGACCTCCCGGCCACATGGCGTGTGCTGACTCTGGGACATTTTCCCCTCAAAATCCTCACAGGAAGCCGAGTCAGCATTCCTCACAGGGCTGTCAGACCCTAGACATGACCGCAAACACCATCGTGCTGTCACACACAAAGGGAGCCAAAGGGAAGTGGCAATAAAACTCTTCATTCAACACTGTTGGGCTGAAACGCCCTCCTCCTTTTCAGAAGCACACACTGCATTCACGTGGCCCTTTAAAAAAACTGCCATGAAACCTCAGATGTAATTGAATTAGGAGTTGAGGATGTTTTTCAAGGGCTTACATTTCTTGTCTGTGCTCTGAGAGTTATAATTCACAACCGCAGTGACAGCCGCCGCCACCATGCAGGCTGAGGCTCTGGTCCTTAAGGGTTCCTTCTGTTTGGTTTGCACAGGAACTGGGAGGCTTGCATGCCACCTGAGCTGTCCCTCCCCCATGTGAGGGTGTGTGGGGATACTGCTCATGTCTACCCGCCCCACCACCCACGCAGGTCCATGGTCCTGCCATCCTGCTGGATGTGGAGAATGTGTCCCCTGTCCAAGCCCATGAGCCCCACTATGTGGGGAGGAGACTGGCACTGGAGGGTCCACGTCACCAACTAAGGGCAGCGACGCAGAAATTATCTTAAGAAGGTCAGCAAGGCCTGGGCAGGGGGTCTGTCACTCATCGGCAGCATTGCGTGACACTTACTTTCTGCCTGCTGCAGGCCGGGCACGCCACACACCGTCTTTAACCATCCGAGTACCATTCTGAAGAGCAAGCGACTAGACTTTTCCTGTGGCTGATAACGGGCACCGGGAGATCAAGTCTGCTGCGGTGGCCCCACATATGGCGAGCTGGAGGCAGAGCCTGGCCTGTGTGATTCATTGGCCCGGGCCTCTCCCCAGACCGCCCACCCTAGAGAGGAGGAGCCTGGTGGGATGTGCACCATGGTCTGTGCGCTCGGAGCTGGGGCCCCACGCCAGGCTGGGCACCCATCTCCCAGAGAGAGTCTTAAAACACGCACCTCTAAGCCCACTTTGTCCCAACACTGTCACGGTCTCTAGGCACAGGGCCAAGGAACTGCGCTGTCAGAATATACCCCACGTGATTCTGATGACAGCCTGACCTCAGAGTCACGGGCTCAGATTTCAAAACTCCTTATTGAGGACATCATTGAGATGGGTTTTTTTGAAATGCTGTCCAGAAAGAGAAGGATGATGCAGCACAAGAGGGCAGGTGGCCATTTAGGTACCTCATGTGTGATAAAGTCACCTGCTTATCTAGGACACATTTCCTAGAGCTACCTGCAGACCTGGAGAAGGCACAGGCCTACTGTCCCCCGGAAGCACCGTCTCCTACGCCTGCCAACACTCTGGCCTATATGTCTGCACGTGCCCAACTGGCAGAGAGTGTCCCCTCCCCTGTGGCTGTATATCCCCAGATCTCTGCAGAGCCACCGGCGGTGAGGGCAGGTGCCCAGTGGCACGGAGGAGCTCACTCACAGTTCGTCTAGGCAGTCCTCTGGTGGCTTCAGCCTGTGGCCGTGGAGAAGGTAGTCATACATCTCATGGTTCTGGACTCCAGGGTAGGGCGTCATGCCCCGAGTTGCTATTTCCCACATGGTCACGCCGAAAGCCCACTGAGAACAAAGCAGTAAGAAGTCCGGACATGAGCCTTTTCAGGGGACTGAATAGCCTTTTCATCAGCAAAGGTCACTTCCTTAACGCCCCCATGACTGTGCACAGAGCTAACAATTATGTCTGAGACACGCTGCTCTCCCGTCACGGCAGTGACGTGAGGTCAGAGCATCTTGGTCCTCATCTACTCCTGCTGTGCCGGACAATGCGACAAAGGCAGATAGTCTCCTGTTACACCCATGCGCGGTTCCACTGCTGCTGCCTGCTTGAGGGTACAACTACACAGCCTCTTTCATGCTGTTGCCATTTGATGAACTCACTGAATTCAGTGTGAACGTGAAATCTCAGTTGTGGGAGAGAAGTCACCATATTGTGGCAAAGAACAATGGTACTAAATTAAGGGCCTGTGTGAAGACAGAGATTTGGGTGTCAGGAGACCCCACCAGCATCTAGGGGTCCAGCCAAATTAGAGTGTCTGGCACAAAGTAGGAGGTATAAGCGTGCCCTCCAACCTGCAGATTATCCGAGTAGCAACACCAGCTATATCACTTCCTTTGGCATGGGTCCCCTTGGCCACAAGGTGTCCCGAATGGAAACTACGTACCACGTCACTTTTACTAGTGTAGACACGGTCCGCGAGGCTCTCGATGGCAATCCATTTCACGGGCATCTTGGCGATACGGCCCTGGCGGTAGTAATCGCCGCTGTAAATTTTCTTGGAGAGGCCAAAGTCTGCGACACACACGGTCATGTCATCCCGCAACCTACGGAGAGTGAGTGTGTGTCCTTAGCAACGTCGGAGGCAAAGGCCCAAGTCGCAGGTATGTTCACACACTGCTGAGGACATCCACGGTAAGTGAGCACCTGGGACGGTCCTGCTTGGGGACCGACGGCAGGGGCGAGGGGGAGCGGGACAGTTACAACCTTGCACCAGCAAGGCCACCTGTGCACAAGGACGGGGACACATGGAGGCAAAAGAGGTGAGGCCCAGTGGAGGAGGAGCCCAGCTCAAACCTAGGGCCTGTGGTGACACATCAAGCGCTCCAGTGACATCAGCACTGGCTCTGGGAGCCTCCTGACAGCTTGGGGGACATAGGCCAGTACATGTCGGTAAAGGGGCCCATGGCCTGCTGTGAAGACAGCCAGGTGGTACTGGAGGAACGAATCGTTCAACTAAAGGGCTACAAATGCATTTATAGCCCAGGCTGTTAAAACAGGTACTAGACAAGAAGGAGACGGAAGAGGACAAATGGGTGGTCTGCAGGTAGGGTGACAAACTATCCCTGTTTCCCCAACACTGACGTTTAAAACTGGATGTCCACAGCCTGCAAAACCCCTCAGTTTCAGGGAGACCAACAGCTGGTTACCCTACCTGGTGGGAAAAAAATTGAAGGAAGTATTAAAGGGAAAGAATATTTTCATGATTCTTCCGTTGCGGTAGACAAATTATTCAAATAAACAAAAACAACACCCTCTGGACCCTCAAAACTGAGGTGAAAGAGGTGGGGGGCCAACGGGTGGGGCGGGTGGGAAGGCGTGAGGGGCAGGCACCACTGTCACGTCTCCAACCAAGGAAAACAGACGAGCAGCACATTTAAGGAACACTGCCTCTTCTGCGACAGTAAACTCAAAATCCAGACATAGCCGTTGTTGAAGATTTACAGCAGATTTACAGCCGGAACAGGGTGAGGAGATGGGCAGAACTTAAGCTCAAAGTGCTCTAAACGTCCTCATCCCTCTGCTGGCAAGTACAGTGTCCACAGAACAGAGGAGGCATCACGAGAACTTAGGGACAGACCTTTAGGATTTTCAAGCCTCTGTCTGTCACTAGAAGACTTACGTATAACTCTGGGCCCACTGCCAGCTGCTGCCGATGGGCAAGGAGCACAAAAGCCATACGTCACCCTCTTGGGATGTGAGAATGTGAAAATACAAACGTGGTTACTGGAGGCAGAGGGAGGGAGAACCCTCAAGCAAAAACCCAGTCACGCATTTGAGCCATAGGGATCCCACCTCCAGAACCCAGCTGGCCTCCTCTCATGACAGAGACAGGCCAGCGCCCTGCGTCCCCCCCAAAAAACACCAACAGGAGGAGGTGTGACCCCTGAGGACATGCCAGGACCCTTACATGCAGTTGCGAGCAGCTAAGTCGCGATGAAGGAAATTCCTGTTGCTCAGATACTCCATCCCCTGGGCTATGTCCAGCATGAACTTCACCAGCGTCTGCACGGGGATGTGCTGGGGGGGGAGGGGGGAGCAAGAAGAAATTATGTTTTTAACAGGAAAACCTGTAAGACATTTCCATCTGCAGGCGGAAACGGTGTTTTACTTCTTAAACGTGTGAAACAAGGAAACAAACCTTTCCTTTCCGTATCACTAATACCACAAGTAAGGGTTTAAAAAAAGGAATTAAAAGAAAAACGAAACCACAACAACAAACCCTAAAACTTTTTGGCAAATACCACATTCTCTTCTCCCTGTCTTTAAAAGCCCTGATGGTGAATAACATTCTTTTCCCAACTTATGAGGTCACATGCCATCCTCCGTGTCCTTAGTGGCCGTGGGACCGAGCACCCACACCATGCAAAGAGGGGACACGAGGGTGGTCTGGCTTTTGTAGGGGGGGTGTCTAATATTTTGAGGTAAAAAGCCCATTTAGAAGGAGCAGTTTCCAACTATGCAACCACAGCTGCTGTCACTTTACTTTGAAACACTTTGAAAGGTATGGTTTCTTCTTTCAGAGAGAAATGAGGATGGTCTCACCCCTTATGGCAGGAATATTCACTGTTTCCCGAAGGCCCTCCTGTAAGTTTCAGCAGTCACATTCGGCTGTCAGGTTAGGAACCTGCCAGGTGGGAAGCGATCCCGCAAATGGTGACAGGGGAAGCCGACCCCGCAGTAATTACATGTTTGAGGCCAGTCAGAGCCTACACAGGAAGGCTCAGCTCCTGCCACCACCAACAGGTCCGTACCCACACCCTGTCCCCAAGACCCTGGACTTGTCATGGCATATGGGCTATCGCACATGAGTTTTCTAAAGTGATACTCAGGAAAACACTGCATTTTTAATGATTTATATTCCTAGCCACGACCTGTGTCAATCACACACTGCATATATGACAACACGCTTTGATTCTCCTTCACCCTTCCATATGGAGTTGTTAGAAAATGAAAACAGACCAGGTAGGACAGGCTTATGCTCTGTACATCTGGGGCATCTGATTTTCTGGGTGCTAATTTTCAGGAAAGCATTGGGTGCTAAGAAATCTAAAATCTGCTGATGTTCCTGCAGGCAGAACGATTACGAGGTGCTACTCATTTGTGCTACTTTCTCTAGAACGACTGACGCTCTTCTTGCAGACTATGACCAAAAGTCATTTAAAAGTTGGTAGAACTAACACGAGTTCAACAAGCCTGCAGGATACTAGATACAAAAATCAACCGCATTTCTATGTGTGAGAGATGAACAATCTGAAAATGAAATTAAGAAAACAGTTTTACCACCACCATACTTTTGCCTGCGTCCATGAGTTTGTTCACTTATTGCTTTCTGTTTTGTATTCCACAGAGGAGTAAATCCTGTGGTTCTTGTCCTTTTCTGACTTATTTCGCTTAGCATAATACTTTCAAGATGGGGGAGAGGGGAGGTAAAAAAGGGTAAAGGGGGTCAAACATAGGTGATGGAAGGAGACCAGACTAAGGGTGGTGAACACACAGTGTGACAGATGATGTATTACAGAACTGCACACCTGAAACTTAGATATTATTAACCAATGTCACCCAATAAAATTAATGAAAAAAGAAAACAATTTTAACTATAAAAGAATCAAATGTAAAATATTTAGGAATAAATTTAACAAAACAAATGAGAAACTTATACTCTGACAACTACAACATGAAAGAAATTAAAGTAGACCGAAATAAACAGAAAGACGTCCTGTGCTCGCAGATCAGACTGGGCACAGAATGCCATAAAGGCCCTTCTGGGGACATTCCATAACTGAGACCTAGTCCTCGGCCACTCCTGCAGACACAATATACCTAAGGAACTGACTAAGCAGATAGCAAAGGAAAGTCTGAATAAAACCTTGATTTTCCAGCTTCTCTATGCATTTTGTAACTGCCAGCTTTACTTGTGCTGCAAAGTATCAAAATATGAAAACATTCTTTTTTCCTATTTATAACACCTGGGCGTTCCTTTCCATCATTGGAGATGTACTTGTATTTTTGTGAGTAGAATCTGTGCATTAGCCAGTAAAATGCTATGTGTTTGCCCTTCTTGTTATTTTGTTCGAAAGAATGTAAGATGGCAGCACTGTTTCCAGCTGACACAGACAAGCCATAAAATTTATATGGCAACAGAAGAAGACCTAAAACGATTCCAGAAAGTAGGATAAACCTGGAAGAATCACACTACCCAATTTTAAGATTTACAATACAGCTCCAGCAGCCAATGTGCTTTCTGATTCCAAGGACGGAGCGGCTCGTGATCAAGAGGAAGATGGATGGAGTAAATTCACACTCAGAAATTACTGCAAAACAGCTCAGGGCACCTTCCCTCTGGGAACTGAGACGTTCCTGCACGCGGGGATTTCAGAGCGCACAAGCTAAAAAGAGGCCACGTCTAAAGAAAGAGGCCACTCTGACAGCATGAGGGGCTCCCTGGCTCCACTGTGATGAGCTTGCACCCTGAGACTGCTCCCAGTGGGCTCCCTCCCCCGGTACAACAGGAACAATAAGACGGAGGAGCAGGCCTGTTGTGAAGACGGACACCAAATTTCAACCCCCAGGGCACACAGTGAGTCCTGCACAAGGGCCAATGTCTTCTCTTTCCCTCCGCTATTTCCAAGGCCAGACTTACTGTCCAGGCCCTGTCACGTAAGCCCCACGAGCCTGCAGGGGTGTCCAGAGGCAATGCAATGGGATAACTACCTTTGGTCCCGTATCCAGTCGGGAGTAGAGAAGGTAGGTGTGCAGGTCCCCATATTTCATGAAGGGTAAAATCACCATGGGCTTTGGCGTGCCTTGAGAGCCCATCTCTATACAAACACCTGAAATGAAGAACAGAGATTGTTACAAAGAGCCCTTGTCAGCAGTGACCAGGAAAGCGCTGTAGGGGCACTGGCCAAATTGAAACCACGTGCTCCCAAGAGGACACTTAAAATGACACACGCTCACAGCTCATGTACCGTGTTCAAGAACACGCACACAGTGGGTCCACTGCTTGCTCTGTTCTCTTTCAGATCCGCGCCCATCTTTGCAGGAGAGCTCTCAAAAATTAACCTACAACAAGCATAGCTCTCTGGAGACCGGTGGAGCTTTTGAGATACTGACTCTAAGGGAGGGGCAGTGACTGCACTAGAATTCAAGGGCAAACTGGTTTCACGTGAGAGTTAATACTTAGGCATCTGAGGGCATCCACTGAAACCAAATGCTTAAAACTACGAAAAGGATTTTGGGGGCCGTGAGGTAAAGTCCACATAACTAAATTTTAACGGTTACACAAAAGAAAAGCCCATTTAACGTGGAATTCAAGTACTAGAGACTGTGTGTCACCTGACACCAGGCTTGCAAAGCCCTTGCACATTTTGGTGCAGCGACAAAGCACGATTGTTCTCAGTCTGCTGAAGTCAGTAATCGCAAATGAGTCACAGTCGTCTCTTTGACATAATATTGTATCCAAACATATTTTCACATCTCCGTGTAGTGCCAAAGACACTTTGCAAGTTCCCCAGAGAATTTAGCATTTGTCAATTCACAGGACAGGAAAAAAAAAGTCAGCAGGATAATCAGTTATCTGTAGACTGTTCTTCCCTCTTGGAACAGTGTCACACAGCAACCTCTGAGACCTGAGCTCCCCCTCTTATATTTTTTAGCTAATGGAGCTAAAAGCCAAATTCTGGTGTTAAATTGCGTCCTATTTTTACCACTAGCCTCAGAAAATGTAACCGTAAGGAGAAATCTTTGAGGTGAAAACCCCATGTCATAAAGTATTTTGGGGTCACACCCAGTGTGCATGTCTCTTCCCTGGAGGTTTCCCAGTAGACAGAGTGGCTGAGCTCCCCTCTGGCCTCCAGTCCCACATTTCTTGGGGTACCTAGGAGTCGGATGACATTTGGGTGGCTGAAGTCTTTCATGCACGCAGCCTCACTGAGGAACTCTTCGATCTCTCGCTGGGAAAAGCTGTCCACTGAAAGGAGAGACGGAAAATGTCAGGCGTGAGTGACACACTAGGTGAAGGGGAGGGACGGCAGCAATTTTGTTCTCTAAGAGTAAAGTGAGGCACAGACAAAGCCGTGGTGACAGTACACAGATGAGTGGCTGTCAGGGGTTGGGGGGAGGGACATGAAGAGGTGACATTATAGAGGTTTGAGGGTGGCGGGACTTCTGTAGGACACTGTGATGGCAGACACATGACTGTGCATTTGCCAAAACCCACAGGATGAGTCTTAATGTAACCCGTGGATTTCAGTCAATAACGTGTCGATGTGGGCGTGTCACCTGTGCAAAACGCACCATAGCAATGCATGGTGCCAGCAACAGGGAGGCCATGTGACGGGAGGGCATACGAAACACTGTCCTTTCTGCTGACCTTTCTGTGAACCTAAAGCTGCTCTAAAAATTAAAGTACATTATTTAAAAAAAAAACAAAACAAACAACCACACCTCTAAAATCAAATGGAACTGGTCTGTTGCAATCAGCTTTGCCTTTAAAAAGAAAGAACACACGCCTTTGTCTGTCAGCGTGCCTTCAAGTCTGGTTGCTCAACCCTGCCTGTGAGCTAGATGCACTTTCATGCCAAGATGTTGGACTTAAACCTACTGAAAAGAGACATTTAAAATCCTATACTGTGCTAAGTGACATCAGCCAGTCCCGAGAGGACACATACTGTGTGACCCCGACTCATATGAGGTCCTTAGGAGGGACAAGCCCACAGGGACAGAAGCCTGGGTGGGGGGAGAGGCTTATTTAACAGAGTTTGCATTTTGTAGGAAGAGAACATTCTGGAGAGGACAGGGATGGTTGCATAACAGTGTGAATCCACTTAATGCCCCTGAACAGTTAGGGTGGTGTATTTTACCACAATTAAAACCGCACACACACACACACACACACACACACACACAATCAGGTGTGCCTTAGGGAATCTGCTCTCACAGGATGCAAGGACTGACTGACATCACACGAGAGTGTCTTGCACAGTGTCTGTACATCCTATGGGTTTAGGATATACTGATCTTCCTAGTAAAGCAAAGTTTTAAAAATGTAAGACATGATTCTATATACCCGAAACCACATGGGCCTCCCCTACAACCTTTGCCGAAACAAGTGGGTGGGTGGGTGGAGAAGGTGTAGGTCTGCCTGCAAACACTCCCCCGGAGACCAGTGGGCAGGAAGTGCACAGGAACCTGTGCTGGAGGCGGGACTTGCATCTCTCGGCCTTTGGTAGTTAGCACGGATCCAATCCCCATGCAGGTTATTTTAATTAAGTTGAATAGTCAGTTCCTCTGACCAGGTCTGCTGAACCTCCTGCTCAGGAAATGGGGACAATAGAAGGAGTCTTCCCACAGACACACTGCGAGTTTCCAAGGAAAGAATGTGGAGTCCTTGCAGGGCTTAGGCCCAGCAATTGCTCTGACGTGGGTGCCAAAACAGGGAGAGCAGCAGCGTCCTGGGCACATGTGAGCGGCCCGAAGGACTGGCCATCATCACACCCACGAAAAGCAGGAAGTACCAGCCCACGGACTGGCTGTTTATTATGGTTCCTTTTTATAAGTGAACTAAGACTTCAGCCTGTGGTTCTGGTTAGAGTCTCAATACATGCTTTTAATCCAGCATATGCTTCAATGCCCAGTAAACAGTGGACTTCAACTTTAGAAAGAAACTAATTTTACTTTACTCCCAGATTGAAAATCATATGGAATTTACCCAAGGGTTAATGAGGAAGTGATAGTAACACACTAAGCACCAATCCTGTCCTCCCAGCACACTGGCAAGACGGTTGCGGTGACATGCCACTCGAGCGTGCTCTACTGTACGGGCGTACGGGCGCCCAGCCTGACACCTGAAGAATCAGACTGAGACAGATGTGGGGTCACATGCCACCAAGGGATCAGCGCTGCCTGGGAATTCTTTAACTCTACTAGGTGACAGAGAGAGGAGAAGAGAGGAGAGGGAACGGGAGCCGGAGACGGAGAGGGAGAGGGAGAAGGGGAGAGAGATGGAGAGCAGGGGAGACAGACGGGGAGCAGGGGAGAGACAATGACACAGGTTGCTGCCTTGAGTGGGAAGACTATACAGCACAGGTCTAAAGAGCTCATCATTACAGCAACTGTCCCTCTGCGACCAGGCAGCACTCTGGATGGCCTTGGGACCTATCCGTGACTGACACCATGACATCTGAACCCCATCTTGGCCTAGGGAACACCAGCCACTGCAGCAGCTGCCCACACCTGAAGAATGGGTGTACTCGGTGACACTCACACTTCATGGTCTTCACGGCCACTTTCTGAGAGGTCCCATCTTGCTGACTCAGATTTCCTTCCATGACAGACCCGAACTCTCCTGTGAAGTAAAACAACACTGATGGGGACTCTGTGAAAAGTCCCTCCTGCCCAAGGAAACTGTCCGAGCTGCTGTTTTCACATGGCCTGAGAGTGACCCACACACGCAGCTGGGCAGAGCTGCCAGGCCACCCACACGCGCACGCCAGGCCCAGGCCAGGCAGCGGCCTCCTGCTTGTCACCAGCTTGGCTGGCTCGGACCTAGCTTAGTTCATCACTTTAGTCCAGGACA
Source organism: Rhinolophus ferrumequinum (assembly GCF_004115265.2). Classification (NCBI taxonomy): domain Eukaryota; kingdom Metazoa; phylum Chordata; class Mammalia; order Chiroptera; family Rhinolophidae; genus Rhinolophus; species Rhinolophus ferrumequinum. The sequence goes on from NW_022680356.1 coordinate 500,372, forward strand.
ACGTGGAAAATGTTTTTAAAATTCATAAAGTAGGAGCTCTGAATGCCATTGTCGTTTGTCCTGAGATCAGTTTGACAGATTAAATATGTATTTTCACCCTTGTTCCCAGTTAAGTAGGAACAGGCCTGGAACAGTGAACTTGAGAACTAGATGAATAAATTTAAACAATATAGGAAACTGGCAGATGAACTGTGTGCTTTTCACTGAAGGGAATTCATATTTCCAAGGTCCACGGTGTGCTGGGCACTGTAAGCCCCCTTCATGTGCCACGTCTGCATTTCAAAAGTTGCTATTCACTTTTTCATTTTAAATGGTAAAACAAGCCTATGTGTACTTATCACTTAAAGTCACAAATATGGTATTTAATAAGTACATATTTTTTAAAAATGACTGGAAATGGCTTACTTTCATACCGCACATTTTTAAAAGAATTAAACTGCTTACCTTCGCCCAGAATTTTTCCAAGGCTTAGAAGATACCTGTCAATCACGACATCTTCCAGCTTATTTTGCAGCTCCTCGCTGACGCCCAAGCTGCGTACTATAAAGGGAGTGACGGGTTATGCGAGTTGTCAGGATGATTCCTTTCAGTGGAATATAATTAAAATTATGCATAAAGTCCCTTGAAATCGTTGTACATTTTCTTCATTTTATACGCATAGCTGTCTCCCCTCCCCCAAATGCCAGTAATAAAACATCACGCTTAATTCTGTGATTGAAGTGAGTGCAATGAAACCTTCAGGGCAAGATCAATTCTGAAGGGTTATAAACATCAGAATGTGCAGTGCGGCAGCCGGCAACCAGAGTCCTGTCGGGGAGGTTTGCCCTTGACCAGAAGGAGTGAGGAAGAGAAGTCAGTAGGCATTTCCTAGTGGAGTATTTACTGTTCTCACTCTAAGGACGAAGACAAAGAAGCCATCGGGCACCCACCCCATCCTCCCTGCCAGGGAAGGGGGTGCAGAAACCACAGGAAGCACAAGGCACTGTGCTCGAGTGGAATACGGAGCCTCGTGATGATGACATGGGCGGTGCTAAACCGGGTGCCTGGTGGGGGCTAGAGAATAAGGTTCTGTAATCAGGTTAGACATTCGGCCTGACCGTAAGTGCTATCAACAAGAACAACCGACCAGGAGAGGGAAACCAGTCAATGACCACTCAGCATGTGCCAGGTAGGGAGTGAGCAAGGCTTTGAAAGAAAAGAGTGTGGATAATTAGAAAGGACACGTTAGCTCTTAGTGAAAAACCTTCACCCCGAAAAAATACAGGCCTCCAGTAAAGGAAAGAAACTGGTGTGAATTAAGAAGTTTTTAAAATGCATGAACAAACATCTGAAAGTCAAACTTTTAGGTTAGAAAAGTAAGGAAACTAATAACATCCAACATTACCCAAGTTTTTATCTCAGAGCAGCATTCTTGCATTTGGCTTTTTGTTGTTGTTTTTGTTTTTTTGGCAAACCTTTAGAGCTTGCATCTGATAATATTTACATACACTTTCAACTTTGTTTCTGAAATTATTCAAGAACATAGCGATCTATTCCCATTGTTCAACTAGAAGCGTTCGCACACTGATTCACCAAAACTCAAACCATCACCGTTGCACAGTTCTCTGCAAACAATAGGAAATGAGCTCTGACATTGTTAGTTGTTTTGCTGTTTCCTTTAAACCCCTGACCTCTCCTTGCATCTTCTCCATCACCTCAGACTTCCTTTCCCCCAGTGTCTCATGGCACCAGGAGTCCTTCACCCTGGCTGTTTCACCTCAGATTCCCAGTAAACCGGCCAGTGGGGGAGCACAGGGCAGTGTTTGGCTATCCACCTGCTGCTAGCTGAAGACACCTTGCACATTAAAAACATCCATTCTTTGACTCTTTTGGCTTTTGTGAGAAACCTATCAATTCATTTGTTGTTCTTTCTTTGCTCATGAACATTTGCTGACAGAGGGAAAGGAGAGTCAACTTACAGGTGAGTTCAACGGCTCGCCGACAGAACGACTTCTTTGCTGTGTAGTTGACAACTGGTTCTAATTCCTCCCCCGTGAAGGCATTCCTGGGTGAAGGAGAACAAACACCTCACGTTACGACAACAGCTGAAAGACACGTGCTGACCGCACTGTCCTGCTCATTTACTCTTCGAGACACGTTTTCAAATCAACTTGCCAAGTTGTATCAACAACCCGCAGTAACTTACATGGTGATTGTATCAAATTTATGGTTAACTTGGGGGCAAATGATCTCACCATAAAATTGAGTCTTCCCATCCACGAACATGGTACACATTTCCCTGTTTATTTAAGTTTTTGTCCACAATGCTCCTGTACATCTATTGGGTTTATTCTCAGGAACATGATAGTTTTCACACTGTTGTGGGTGGGATCTCATTCTAGCACTTTGCCTTTCATGGATTTAAAACCAGAATTAAACTATTTTCACAACAATAATGTCCTAAAAAATATTACATTTCCTCCTAAGGAAAGCCAGAAAGGAGGGTGCCAAGGGGAGGCTTTGGAAGAAGCAAAAAGGTACTGAAATTCCAAAGACTGGGAAGGATGCCATTGCTCCACATTGTCCCTTGGCTAAGCCTCAGAAGGCAAAGCAGCATCCTTCTTCTGCACCCACCCCTCCAGATGCCCTCACCTGGCCCTGGGAGTCACGACCGCACCCTGATCTTTGGCCATCATTTTCTTGGTTCTGTCTTTACTGAGCCTATGTTGGAAGTGGTCTCAAGCACATATGTCTATGCATCCTTCTATAACAATGATTGTTTCCACAGTGATAACCAAGGACTGCTATTTGATGACACACATTTCATGCTGCCACTCGTTCTTGAGGACACCAGCCCCTTAGACTTAGTATGTCTCAATTACTGACTGAGTCTGAAAGTCTCCATTCAGAATCACGGCAATTAGAACTGGCAATGACCTTGGACACCATTTAGAAAGAGATAATACAAAGGAAGGCTGGAAAAGTTAAAAGACTTGTTTCAGTGACAGAATGAGTGCTGGACTCAGGTGTCACATCCTGTAGTCCGGGGCATCCCGTCTGTGGGCCAGACTGCCTACACCTCAGTGCCTTTGCATGTGCTGTGCTTTATTCAGCTCAGATGTCAGCTCTGTGGGGAGGGACTTCCTGCCTTTCTTAATGTGGTCAAATCTGTTATACATTCTTAAAGTCCTTTTACATGGAATTTCCCACAGTTGCCATTTTATATTCACTTGTGGGATTAGCCTGACTACCCACTAACTGTGAGCCCTATGACGGCAGGGGTGGTGCCCGCTTTGTTCACCACGTACCCCAGGTGACCACAATGCCCAGCACCTAGGCCTTCAATGTACACGGATTAACTACTCCTATGCCTTCTGCAGAGGCTCTCCGCAATGAGCCCTCAACCTATATCTCGACTCTGGGGAATGTTATAGTCAACTATGTGTTCAGGGTTTGGATGGCATTTTTGTCCACGTCTTTAAAATAGTCATTCGCAGAATTCACATACTGATGCATACAATGACAAGGACAGAGTTGTGAGTGCTGTGGGTACCCGGCCGCCACCACTGGGATGGACGCGTAGAGGGAGGGCTAGCCTCCTGGCAGGAACTGCCTCCCTGACCACAGCGAGATTTGGAGGGAGTGCTGGCACCTCACGCACTGAGCGGCTCATCCCCAACACAGCCACCTCCTCCCCACCATTCTGTCCTACACCAAGCTGTCAATAATTCGCCTCTTTACTCCCTCCAACCCATGAGAGACACACTAGATTTCACAGGAATCCAGACTCCCTGCAGAGGGACGGGAGCCCGAGCACTCTGAGTTCCAAAAACAGCATGTATACACACAGCCTTATTTTCATGGGCCGCTTTAACATTTTCTCTGATAGTCAACTACTGTTTGGCTATAAAAGTCAGATGTATAGAAAATAAGAAAAAGAGCTTAAATTTTAATGTGAACATACAAAGTTTTTCTCTATTGGAAAAATAATTGACCCTCATAGAAAATCTGTAAAATACAGCAAAAAAAGAAAACACAGAATCACCCATAATTACACCATCCAAAATTGCTAATGCTTTGGTGAATTTCCTTCTATTTTATTTTATAATTATTATTTTTTTAATAACTAGGATAATTTTTAAAATTATTTATTTATTTATTTACTATTTTTTAAATTCCCCCGCACCTGCTGTCGCCACTGCCACTGCTGCCCAATAACCAGGATCCTTTTTAGTTTCTAATAAAAATCCTTATTTAACAGCAACTGACTTTGAGTGGTGAAGGCCTGGCTGGTCCTGCGTGTGAACAAGTTCCCCTGGGCTGGCTGCCTCTGCAGCAAGGGCCTCAGCGAAGGAGCTGCTGGCTCCAGAGCAAGTGTAAGATAGGGTACCTGGCTAGAACATGGAGGCGCTAGCTGGCGGGACAGGCACTGTCACTTGGCTTGCCAACCTCATTGACACCACTGGGCATCTCATCTGGGACACTTACCCGAACCGCGTCTCCTGGACTCTCTTTCTGATGGCCAGAGAAACATAGAACGCCAGTCCAACCAGGACAAATCCGCAGAAGCAGCCAAGGACAATAAGCACAGGGTTTGTGCTGCCAGGCGCCGGGGTCGACGAGGGGGCAAAATCGACCCAAGCTGGTGGGAGACCAAGAGAGCGACTCAGCACCCTTCTCCGGGATCCGAAACGCCGGTTTGTCCCAGGAAAGAGCTGATGGCCAAAGGCTTTAGAACTCAGTCCTGGTACATGCGGTGACTACTGATGCACATGGCCCTCACAGTGACTTTGTGAGCTGAGGCTGTGCAGAGGGAGCCTGGCTGACTCCATTCATGTCAGCTACACAGGTATGAGGAAGTGAAAAACTGGGAAAACTCATACTTTTCTGGTACACTGTAGTTACAACCCTAGAAACATTGAGACTGAAAATGTTGTATTTCTGTGTGAACACTTATCAGGAGCAGTGTGACAGGGCCTGCCTCCTTCTAGTCCTGTAACTTCTGATTTGGACAGAATCTGCTTTCTAGTCTGTGCATTGCCACCCTGCATTCTAAATTTGGGTCCGTCCCAGCATCATATCCTTTGTATTTTCAATGTTGTAAAGTATCTCTGCGAGTTCCTTCGTGGGAAGACTTTGGCCAGCATACCTCCCTCTAGGACATGTTGTCCTTTTAGGTGCGATCGCTCCATTCATGTGGCTACACCCACCTTCTCTGAGTCCCTGGCTACTCCCCAAATAACTCCCCGCCTTGAAGCCCACCTCCAATGCTCCCTTTTCCTTTCCTGGTTGCACTTTCCTCTTTGCTCACCATCTCCCTCTTTCAATTGTCTCTTTTTGTAAAATGTGGGTTAGTTACTTGGCGACCAGGAGGCAACAGGGGATGTGCCTTAGATGTGAGTGAAGCGAATAATAGAAGTGCGGTGACCAACCACCAGTAGGCTGAGAAGTGCCTCACTGATTGCAGTCACGACGCATCTGTTAGGTGTAGAGTGTGGGCTGAAGAGCTGGCGGTGAACTGCATGCTCTGTGCCGTTCCTCACGTGAAGGTAACTCAAACTTGAACCATCGTGTTCACGAACAGGGTTCTCTGCCTCAGTGTGCTGACATGTACGCGTACTAGATCGTGCAAAGCAAGGGCTGCCAGGATAGCAAAGCTCTTTATAATTCTGGAGAGTTTAGTGTGTATGAAGGTTTAAGCTCTGTCACCTGAAAGTCTTAACTTTTAACCTGTGCCTTTACAATCAGAGTCTCACTGTCTTTGAATTTCTAAAAGGCTGACAAAACTTTTGTGCCCACCCCCAGTTACTCAGGGTCCCCAGGTACAGAGCTTCGGGGCTGCAGGAACCATAATGTGGCTCGGATTTGGCACTAACGGGAACATGTGTTTGAGGGCCATGGGAAGAGCCAGACGGGGACACCGCGGTCTGCTCACAAACCTGTCTGCCACAAGGACTTACGAGTAAATACCCAGGTCACGCTGACACACATGCCTGCACATGGACTTGGTGACAGTGTTAACATCAAATACCCGGGGGGGCGGAGTCAGAGCAAAGGCGGCTCCATAGGTCTCTGGAAGCAAGCACACGCTTGGGCCACTTGGGTCACCACAGTGGTTCCATGCCAAAGGGCACTCGAACAACCTGCAGAAGCCAGCACGCACGGCTGGGCACTGATTCAGGGAGCCCAGGGCAGAAGAAACACTGTATGTCCTGCACTGGTCAACAAAGAAGCACACTGGCCAAGGCTCGCACAGGCGGTGACACAGCAAGTAGCACACATGACAACAGCCCAGCGGGCACTGGACACGAGCAAGTGGCAAATAGTACCGGTAGTAGAGAGAGGCGCAAGCCACCTGCCTCTCCAGCACTCAGCCATGAAACATCACATGAGTCAGCCAGTCCGACCTGGTACCCAGGGTGCCACTCCTCCTGTCACTCAGTGCACTCACAGTGATGCCGGTGGGAGGACTCACACGTTGGCAAGGTGTGTCCCCCCAGAGACCCTCTATTCCTCAGCCTTAACCCAGCCATCCAACCTGGGTGGAGCACTCTGTCACCCATGGGTGCCCGCTCTCACCGTGTGCAGGGACGAAGACTTTCACTGGGGCACTGAAAGGCCCCACCCCTCCTTTGGTGACAGCCGCGACGCTCACTGTGCAGGTGGCGTTGTGGACACGGATGGGGATCTGAGCACGACTGCTGTTCTGGCCGACGTCTTCAGACAGCTCTTTCTGGGGATGAAGAAGAAAGGAAAGGGCATGACATGCCGGGGTGCCACACTTCCTCCAGAGGGAAGGCGCCCCTCCCACACCCCAGGGGCAGTGGCGTGCTTCCACAGCTTCCTTGCCTCAAACCAGCACTGTGGGCTCCTGCTCCTGGCAATTATAAGCATTTTGACTAAAATCTTCACTGAGGAGGGCAGCGACACTATTTTTTTCCTTCCAATGTGACAAATGCACAATTTACCCCGTTTTTCAAAATCTGGTTTGACTTTTGTTTTAAAGCCACTGCCACGTAACTCAAGCCATGAAAACACAGGGGAAAGCTGACTTTTGAAAACATAACCAGGACTAAGTGTTTACACAACACTTTGCCCTTGGATTCCAACCTGGCCTATCACGACATTCTCTGGGGCTGGAACCTAATTGTGTATCTAGGGCTAGCTTTTCAAATGAGGACTGTCCGGTGGCAGCTCTAAGAACGTCTTTACCTCTGAATTGTGAAGAGCTGTTTCACAGAGAGAAAGAGAAAACTGTCACGTCATGTGGGGCACGAACGTCACGGGTCACCAATGAACAGCAACAGCCTGGTTTGGAGGGTAACTTTATCCCCTGGTCACTCAGTCCCATGCTGGTCACTTCTAACAATGGTGCAGGGTGGAACCAGCTCAGCCCTTAAGCAGAGGACTGTTCCATCACTTGTGACCAAGGGGTCACCTGAGTCAGCCACCCACAGACTATCACTAAACTATAGACAATGACCACAAGGACCCAGAAACGCCGTCAGACAAGGAATGAAAAGGGAAAATATGGCCTTAAAATTGTTTTGTTTTTTCTACCCCACTGGAATCCATTGTTGCAAAGAGACTTAACAGGTTTTTTTCTTGTTATTGTTAATTAAGTAAACAAATTAATAATTAACTTTTTTGGGGGGAATATATTCAGGCAATATGTTTTTTAGAAATAGAGGATTTTATTTTTGGCAAACCCAGTTTTTCTGATTGAAATATATTTGACATGTAGCACTGCATAAATTTAAGGTGCACAGCATGTTGATTTCACACGTTTATGCTTTATAATGTGACTGCCACTGCAGCCCCAGTTAACCCTCTCTCACACCACATAGTTACCATTTCCTTTAGCGTGGGATAATTAGGATCTAGTCTCTTGGCTATTACAACACGACACTGTGGTCTGTAGTCTGTACTCACTGTAGTGTAGGACTTATTTACTACTCGCTGCAGAGTTGGAGCAAACTCGGTTTTGATTACGGGTTAGTTGGTTATTCTCTAATTTGGGAGGTACAGAAAATCATCAAGGAGAGAGTAGCTCCCTGGTTCAAACCCCGGTCCTGCTGCCGTGAGCCAGGCAGGTGGCCGAGGGACAATGCAGCTGCCTCAGTTTACCACCTGACAGCTCTTCATGTCCAACCAGGAGCACGGGCATGCTTCTGTTCCCTACATTTTGTCAACAAAGATTCAAATACAAGACATCATTTATGACAGAAATGATCTCCAAATCAGAGGAAATGCAAGAATTTAATCCCCAGAAGAAGAGAAATGCTGACAAAAGCAGAATTGCCCTTTGGGAAATAAACATAAAGGTTGTTTATGATACCTATTGTCTTAGGGCCGATGACTCACTATAAAAACCCAGAGAAGCTACTTCTTAATTTCCACCTCCTGGTCTATAAGTCAGTAAAGAGCTAATCCATGTAAAGTGCTTGGAATGGCACCTGGCCTGGAGCAAATGTCACCCAAGTGGAGGAATGGCCACCATCACAGCTGCCATCCTCATGCCGAGGGATGGAAGTGAGGCCGGGTACCACTCACGGACCACACTTTGGGGAATCCATAAGGAATTATCCCAGTTTAGGGGTGGGATTATAATACAGGTTGAAGTCGTGATTAGAAAGGTAGATGACAAATACTCTAGTGCAGGTTTAACAATTTTCTCTAGTAAGAACATTCTTGAACGGCCAGCTCCAATGCAGTTTTAAAATGATCACTGTTTTTAAAAATTGATTTTTATCCCTTCTGTTTTGAGGCCAAGTGTGTAAAGAGAGGCGTGACCACATCCACATCCTCAAATACCATTTGATTTTGAAAGATGACAGAGAAACCCCTTTAAAACTAAACACGTGCAGGAGAGTGCTGTGTGGGGGGTCCTCTCGGTGTCAGGGGCCAACTGCAGAAGGGGGGCCGTGTCCCTGGTATGAGGGTCGGCCACGGGCACATGACACATCATTTTCCAGCAGCATAGGCCCATCAAGGACTTTGACTCTAAGCGCATTTCCGGGAAATGAAATGTACTACGGCACTGACTACAATTCCACTCACGTGTACGTGGGCCTGGCCTGTCGGGGCACATATGAGCACATCTGTGAAACGTGACGTCTTCCTTCTCAGGTGTGGCACTAGTTAGTCGGGGCAACCGCAGTGGTGCCTGTGACCACACCATCCCTAGCTCTGGAGGAATTCACCACCCGTTCTTTCGTAGCTGGATTTAAGAAGATGGCCCTTCTGACTGCCTCAAAGAACCTGGCCGTTCAGTGGGGAAAGGACTCCCAGATAGAAGTTTCTGTCATGCTCCAAGTTCACAGGCATCAAGGCAAAAGTCTCACGTCTTACTCTCCAACATGTCCTGTTCTTCTTTCTGCTAAGGCACCACACGGTGGCGTCTGAACGAGAGACACGATATTGTGAAGAAAGCCAAGGGCGTCTGGGTCAGTGCAGGGGAGCTCTGAGAAATGCTGGCTTTGGAGTCAGTCCGACCAGGGTTCTGATCCCAGTGCTGCCCCTTCCGGACTTTGTGAGGCTGGGTATGTTACTCAACGCCTCTGAGCCCCAGTGTCCTCCAACGGACATTGAGAAGTAGAGTTTCTTCCTCCCCGTGTCTTGTAAGCGTTGAGTTCCTTTGTGGGAAAGACTGAGCACATGATCTAGCACACAGCAAGCGGTCGAGGGGCGACTCTTCTTCCTATACTGGGTTCAACAGGGAGTCACATTTGGGTCTTCTTTCCCTACAAACCTAAGTCCTCCTTGCAGAATTGGCCTTGCAGTATGTCTCAAGCCCGTCTTGTTCCCCAAACCAAGACGTCTGACCCATTCACCGAGTTTATCACCACTGCAGTTTCCTCCTCTGGGAAAAAACTATCATCCTTGACTGATTCTTGGGCTTCAAAATGTTTCAGACCTCTGAGTGGCCTGTCTCAGAAGAACCCTGCCTGTTTCTTGTACCTTAAAATGACAGCAGCAGAGATGCTGTGCCCTCCTTTGACAGTGAGAGGGGGGAGAAAGTATGGAGGGAGGTGGGAGGGGCACAACACCCAGACACGCAGTGTGTGGGGGGCAGAGGTCTTGGCCAGGGAGGGACCCCTCGAGTGCACTGCGGCTTCCCTCCCAATGTCTCTGAGGAAGCTGGTTCTCCATGACAACTTTCTATGAAACTTCCTTCTGGTCTGGGATCTCCACCCTTTCCAAACACAGTCAAATCAGCATTAGAGCCATGTCCCAGGCGATGTGCTCTACAAGAATGACCCGTATCAAAACAAGTCTCTGTCTAACGTCTGGGCAATTCCTGGGTCAAGGTTAAACTGATTTCTTTTATTTTTTTTTCAAATTGGGGAACAGTGTGTTTCTCCAGGGCCCATCAGCTCCAAGTCATTGTCCTTCAATCTAGTTGTGGAGGGCGCAGCTCAGCTCCAAGTCCAGTCGCTGTTTTCAATCTTTACCTGCAGGGGCACAGCCCACCAACCCATGGATGAAATTGAACCAGCAACCTTGTTGCTCTAACCAACTGAGCCATTCGGCCACCCCTCCGGCAGCTCAGCGGCAATTCGTTGTCTTCAGTCTAGTTGTGGAGGGCACAGCTCACTGGCCCATGTGGGAATCGACCTGGCAACCCTGTTGTTCAGAGCTCGCGCTCTAACCAACTGAGCCATCCGGCCACCACTAAACTGATTTCTTTACTATAGAACATTGTAGAGCCTGGAACTTGCCAGTATGTTCTTTGGGTCTTCAAGCAAGTGCATCACAATCAATATTTTATAAACTTATTTGCTCACTGAATTTTTTTCCATCTGATGAGAATGACAGTGAGATGAGAAACACCAGTGCACACTCATCACAAGACTGTCCCAATCACAGGGGGACATTCTCCCGTGGAGCAAGATGTTGGCCAGGTCCGTGCATGGAGTCCTCGGTGCCATAAACACCCTTGCTGGACGTTTGTAACCTGCATTCATATGGTGCCAAGATGGGCAAGACATTCTCTAACATCAAGGAGAGCAAACTGTATTTGCTCCTGACCTTCAGATTTTGAGCTTCTCTTTGGAAGACAAAGGATATCAAGAAAAACAGAACCAAAAAAAAAAGGTCACTATCTTCATCAAGATCTAGGAAATGTCAGTACAGTAAATATCAGGAGCTTCTTAGTCTGGAAGTGACACAACAGCTGTGGGATAACAAAGGTATAAATCTTCGAAACTAAGTTTTCAGCACAACCACCAGAAGCCAGCCTTATTAGAATAGTGACTGCAAATCGCTTTCAAAAATAGCCAAATCTGTTGCCTTGCATAACGAAGACGCAGCGTTAGTTTTCTAAAAACGGAATGAAAGGACAATTTTGAGAGATGAAGTTGGGCCTAACAGCTGCCCCTTCGAAATGAAGGATGTTTGGGAAATAGAGGTGGAGGGCGCAGAAGTCCTTTCCGTGTCGCTTGGGGTTGCAGGCTCCTTCCAGAGCTGGCTGTTCATGTTTTCTTACTGGCTGCCCTTGCACCTCAGCAGGAAGTTATCCAAGGAAAACTGAGCCACTGAGTCCTCCGTTGTCACAAGACTGTCATGATGCACAAAGAGTAGCACAACTGCAATGCAAATGTCTTCCCACTGGGATGACCCAGCCTCTCCAAGGAGGTAATGACTGGAAAGGTCACAGCGCCACCCATAGTGTGGAAGCATTGTTTTCACTGCGGAGGGGACCGCTCTGAACAAAGGCGAGAAGAATGCCCTGCCCAGCTGAGAGGTAGTGGCAGTTAGTGCATGAGACTCCCTACGGCACGTCACTCATGGGGCTGCCATCGGCCCTGCCCTTCAGCTCCAGGGCCCGTGTAAAGAAGGACAGAGGGTAACCTGCCACTCGTGTGGCTGACCACTACCTTCTGCCAGCCGGAGAGAGACAGAATTCCCACCGAACGGAGACACAATGCCTGTGCCTTCACGTACCACCCTGAGAAGTCGGTGCTGTGAAAAGGAGCTTTCCCCTAAGATTCGATCCCCCTGACCCAGCCAGGGTGCACTGTGCACGATGCCTCGGGACAAACACTAGGACACGCAGGACCCTTCGGGGCTGGCTGAGAGTCTCCTGCGCAGGGTTTGACCAGCACAAGTAGCCTGCTGCAGCCAGTTCCTATCAGGCACGAGGTTCGGGACTTTGAAGCCCTCTTCTTTCTCCTCTACCCATCACCTCCTGCTTCCAACAGGCTGCTTCCTGATAGGTAAACTGAGGCAAGAAAAGAAAAACAATACCCTCAACGGTCCTATTGGGAAATAGCAGTTTTGGTAAAGGTTGGATGATGTGAGGTTTAAAATGGCTGAAACAAAGCTTGGACATCACCAGTGGGTACAGCTGTTCCCCCGTCCCTCTGTCCCATCAAGAAGCTATGTGACTTTCATGTGATGTCCTGTACAAATGCCATGATGACGCTGAAATCTGATCCATCTCCAGGGTTAGACGGATCAGGAACATGAAACACGAAAGTGATGCAGTCAAGACGTAGTTCTGATGATGGGACCAGGGCATTTGCCCCATCCCAAAGAAGTCAGCATCACCTCAACCCTCTTCCTTTCCCAAGTGGGAAGGGGACCTGTCTGGGAGCTGCCCACACCCCACACCCAGGCATCACGACTCAGCTGTGTCCCCCACTTCTGTTTTGGGTCATGTATTCTCACTGTACCTAGACTGGATAGTAATCAAGTCAGATGTCCCACTGGCTTGACTGGAGTCACGCCTAAAAACGCCATGCCCCCTGGGAGGGCACTGGCTGGTCCTTAGGGAGGCAGTCACGTAGACCCCTCTGCCTTTTGTTTGCTGTTGTGCAATGAAACTACTATTTACACTAGGCGTCCTTGCTGAACCCCACAGGCTCTTGGCACATTTGACAGTAAGGCAGGGCTATGTGACATTCTGACATGTGGACGTATCCCTCAGTTCCCAGCACAGGCCTGTATTCAATCGACGCTCACTAACAATTCTGACTGTTAACTTTAGGTGCCAACTTGGCTAGGCCACGGTACCCAGATACGTGGTCCAACACTAGTCTAAAAGATGCTACGAAAGAACTTTTTAGATGAGCTGAACATTTAGATAAAGTGCTTAGAGGGAGAGTGCAAGGTTGTCTTCAGGGCTGGGTGCCGTGCACGACCCCTGGCCCTCCCTTTGCCAGCCAGTGTGTTCCTCCCCCAGTCACACTGCTGGGTGCCGGAGGGCCGGCTCAGTCTATCGTCTTCCCTACCTTCTCAGCGAGCAGCAGGAGGAAGAGGCTGCGTGACCTATTAGTCGGTAATACGCTCCAATGGAAAGAAGGCAGATTTGAAGGTTACTTTTATCATTACACTCAATTTTCTTACTTATAAAAGGTTAATAGTCGTATGAGCCATCTTTATAATGTATAACTCTCAAGTTGTACTCCTGGCTCAAGACTCTCCTTGGCTCCCTTGTGATTTACCAAACTCTGTCTGATACCATGGCCAAATTCAGGCCCTGCACACATGACCATGCCTCTCCAGTCCAGCTTCACCCCTAAAAGCATTCATGTTCCAGGCCCTTGAGCGAGCCATGACCCCCCAAGGCTGTCACATTATGCCTCCTATCATATTTTCCTTTTCAATTGACCTCCTCCATTTTCGCCACTCAAAATTACTCCAAGCCCAGATGAAGTACCACCTTTGCTGGAGAGGTGGTCTGCATGGGCCCCAGGCATCCTTCACAGTCTTGCTGATCAGACCAATGGCAAGGCCTCCCCATCCCTGACCCTGTGCCTTTCTGGGCTGGTTGGGTAGGCAGTGAAGTCCGTCAAGGTGGTGGCTGTGCAGACCATGGGCTGTGTGCTTCTCACTGTACATGGTGCCGAGCTCTTGGCCCAAGGACCCTCAGCCCCATGGAGCTTGGGGACAGGGAACCTGCATCACCAGGCTGAGGCTCCTGCTGTCCGCTGTGCCGTGAGTAACAACAGCCTTGCTCTGATTCATTGAATCTCACATCTAATTTCAACTCCTGTGTAGCTGTGTCAGGTGGCCTGTTGTTTGCTCAGCCCTCCGGTTTCCTCTTGCCATTCGCTGTGTGGCTGGGTTCTTCCCTGACAGTCTTCTTCAGAAACGTGTTCTCTGGCATTGCCAAGAAGCTGTGAACAGCTGGCCTGCTAAGCCCTGTAGCTCCTTGACCTTTTGTTATGATTACCTGGGTGGTCACAGCGTCTTCCTACAAGAGCCCAAATTCCTACAAGAGCCCTGGGAGCAAGAATAAGGTGATAAGAAATGAGCTCCACACACAGGTACTGCATCAATAAACGAGCAAGTGAATGAGTGAGTGAGGCCAGCCCCAATGAGCCCTTGGAATTTGTAAGTATTCAGTCACCTACAACTTTAATGACATTCTTCGTCTCCCACTGTAAGGTGCCTTGCCCAAGTCAGTAACACCTGGTCTTCTCACAACAAAACCAACGCTTCTGAAACAGCACTAAGCCAGCAAATCAGAGGAGATGTGCGCTCTGTTGGCACTCGACTTACAGAAACGTCGGCACTCTGCCACACGTGAGATATCCGGAAGCCCACCAGGTCCCCGTCCTGCCGCTCAATCGGAGGCTTGATCCATCTGACGTCCACCTTGTTACTAGATTCATTCAGAAACACAGTGACGTTCAAGGGTGCGACCGATGGGGCTAAAAAGGGAGAGGAGAGAAGGATGAAGGATCACAAGGTAAAGCACACAGGTAGAGATCCACTCTCTTCTTGGTTTTTGAATGTTCTACAGGAAGCCCTCAACTGAGACTAAGATGAACGGCAGATTTTCACCCTCTTTTCAATTAAGAACCATTGAGATAATACATAAGTTTTAAAAAGCCAGCCTTTTCCAAACTAAAAGGACAAAGGAGAGGAAGGCAGAGAAGACGGTGGTGTTGCTCGTGGGCCCCTCCTGGGGAAGCAAAGCAGACACAACTTGAACAGGTTCTCCAACAGAAACCTGTGGGGCAGAAGGTCAACCAGAATGACTGGGGGTCAGGTCTGTGTCACGTGAGGTGTACAAGGCAGGGAACTCTCAGAAAGAAGCCACCGCTTTCAAGTCCAGAGGCAGGTGATTGATGGTCTGAACAGAACTAATCAGTCAATAAATCTTCATATATATGTAAGACATTTCATTATTGAAGACCAGAGGAACAGATGTTAAGATGTTAATTACTGGGCTAGATGTCAAAATGGGAGCATTTAGCACTAGTTTTCATGCTCTAGTTTACAGTAAATCCTGCTAAGTCACATACCCACTTCATATCCAAATGTTTGCTCTCTCTCACAGAGATACAAGGACAATAAAATCTAAAGTACTTTGGAAAAAGTTATATATATATATATATATATATATATATATATATATATAGTCTCCAAAGTAATTTGGGAAACAGGCTAAGGTCGTTACTACATTGTGGTTTGGGAAGGAAGAACTTGACTATATATATTAAAACTAAAAAAAATATGCTCTTTGATCAAATATTTTATTTCCAGGAATTTAATATAGAAAAATTATCCTGTGGATGGTATTACTGTCATTGAAACATAATAGTGACCAAAAAGGAATAAATGTAATGCTCAGTCAGTAAATGTGATATAATAAATTTTGATACATTTTCCAATGGAATACTTACTACCCAGCTATTGAAAAAAATTAGGTGGATCATACGAGTATGTATTGAAATCAAAAAATATCTAATGGAGGAAAAGATTAAACTGCTACAAAGTATGTATCAACAATCCATTTTAGAAATAAAAAAGTGTATATATATATATATATATATATATATATATATATATATGGAACAAAAATAATTGGAATAATATATGCCAAACCATTGCCTGTAATTGTACTTAGGGGCGATTACATCATATATTTCTGATATGTCTGAAAGGAAAATGAGGGAACCATAACTCTCCTCGACTCGACTCTGCTGATTCCAGGAGCAGTTGGATGAATCTCAGTTAGGACACGTGATACGGTCTCACTCAGGGCTCGGAATAGTCTGTTCTCAGCAATCAGACTGGAAAGTCTAATGATTCAAGGAGCACTGGGCAGAGTACATATAATGGTCTTGTCTCAATAGCGAGTAATATTTGACGTTAGACTGAGCACTGTTCTGGTCTTACCTCATAAATCTTAAAAGCAAAATCCAAAAGGATCAAACTTTTCCCAATAGTGTAACAGTATCCCAAAACAAAGCACAATATTTACAGGAATACAAAAATACCTAGCATCCCACAAGGTTAAATGCACAATGTTGGGAAGCCTGTCAAAAATGACCAGGCATGCCAAGAAACGAAAGTACTCTACATAACAAGAATATAAATGACTCTATCAAAACTGCCCCAGAAAATAACACAGATGTTAGAATTAGCAAGGACATTAAAACAGCTATTATAACTGAATTCCATATGGTCTAAAAGTGAAGTAGAAACATGGAAGATACAAAAAATACAATGTGAGAGATGGAATATGCACTGGATAGAATGGCAGATTAGATACTGCACAAGAAAAGATCAGTGAATTTGAAAACACAACAATAGAAACAATCCAAAATAAAACACAGAAAAGCAGGGGAAATAATTAAGAGCATCAATGAGTTATGAGACAACTTCAAGTGATCAAATATATGTGTAATTGGAGTCCTCAAAGAAGAGGAGAGGTGCGAACAACAACAAAAAATACTTGAAGAAATAATGGTTAAAATGTTTCCAAATTTGACGCAAACCACAAACACACAGATCTAAGAATTCAATGAGCCCCAAGCACAAGAAATATATATATAAAAAAACTATTCCAAAGCACATCATAATTAAATTTCTCAAAATCAATAATAAAGGGAAAACCAGAGACAAAATACATACAGATACATTACATATGGAGGAACAATTAAAGATTACTGCAGATTTCTTATCAGAAATAATTCAAGCAAGAAGACCATGAAATAATATTTTTAAAGTATTGAAAGGAAAAAAAATGTGAATCTAGAATTCTGTATCTAGTAAAAATATATTTTAAAAACAAAGGCAAAAGAAATACAATGGTAAAATAAACATTTTTCTCAGACATACAGAAGCTCAATTCCTCAACAGATCCATATAACAAGAAATAATGAAGTCCTTTATGAAGGAAAGTGACACCATGTGAAAATATGGATGTACATCAAAAAATGAATAACATTAGAAATGGTAATTTTATGGGTAAGTATACATTTTTTCTAATTATAGAAATCATACTAAAAGATTATTGATTGATGGGTCAAAAATAATAACAATGTAGTGTGAGTATATAACATATGTAAAAGTAAAATGGATGACAACAATTGCACAAATATTGGAAGGAGAAAAATGCACATATACAATTAGAAGGTTCCTACACAGTACGTAAAGTGGTATAATGTCACTTGAAGGTCAATGGTAATAAGTAAACGTATAGTATTAAAGCAACCACTAAAAGAATAGAAAACAAGAGTTACAGCAAATAAGCAAAGGAGATAAAATAGAATAAAAAATATTTAATTAACCCAATAGAAGGAAGAGAAAGAAGAAAAGGGAAGCAAATTACAGACAGAACAGAGAGGAAATATGATAGATTTAAATCTACCCATATGAGGGGGCATCCCAGTTTCAGGTGCCCCCTCTCATAAGAGAGCTGTACTTTCGCTTTAATAAAACTCTTTGCTCCTCTAAAAAACAAATAAACAAACAAAAAAAACCCTACCCATATGAATAATCACATTACATTTTAATGGATTAAATACCCTAATTTAAAGGCAGAGATTGTGAATGGATTAAAAAGCAGGACCAAAGTACATGCTGCATATATGAAACACACACTGTATATAAAGATATAAGGAAGTAAAAAATAAGGATGAATCAGATATACTATGTAATCAAAAGAAAAATAAATGGCTATTATAATATCGAATAGAATAGATTTCACACAAAAATAATATTACCAAGGATAAAGAAAATAATTTCATAATGATAAAGCAGTCTATTAGGACAGCACAGCAATATTAAACATTTATGGACAACAGAGCTTGAAAATATTTAAAGTAAAACCTGCTAGAAGTGCAAATAGAAATAGATAAATCCACAATTATAACTAGAATTCAATGCCTCTTTCTAAGTAATTGATAGAAGTGGGCAGAAAATCAGTAAGAACACAATTTGAAAAACAAGATCAACCAACTTGATGAAATTGACATTTACAGAGCTTTCCCTCTAATAAGAGTGGAATACATATTCTCTTCGCGCACACACCGTTTATTGAAGACAGACCATATCCTGGGCCATAGAACAAGTTTCAATAAATTTAAAAGGATTCAAGCGATACAAATTATGTTCTCTGGCCCCAACAGAATTAATTTAGGAATCAATGTACAGGTCTCCAGAAAACCCCCAAATATTGGGAAAGTAAGTTATACACCTAAACAACTAATGGGTCAAAGAAAAAATCAGAGAGTATTCTGAACTGAGTGAAAGCGAGATATGGCATATAAAAATTGTTCTCAAATGTTTTCCTTCCTTGTTTGAGGAAAGGAGACATTTTACAATTTGGGCACTAGAGTTACCTTTGCTCAAGGATGGAGTGCTAACAGTTTCTGACTGAGATCTGTCCCACAGTCTGTACTAAGGAGAACGCTGATTGATTGAGGCTGGAGCAAGGGGCAGGAGACAGGTTCTGAGTGGTCTAGAAGTCTACGTGAGGAAAGAATGAAGTCGGTGCCAGTCAGATTGAACAATAGTCATTCCACTAGTCATAGAAAAGAGAAAGAACCTTGGAATTCAAGAGCAGCACACAGAAAATCCCTTAAAGTTTAAAGATGTAAATTGAGTTTGCTATGAGCAAGACAATATAGAGAAAACAGTCCCTAGGCCATAGGGCTGCTGTGAGGATCTAACAGAATAATGCACATAAAGCACCTAATGTGGTCCCTGCACATAGTAGTGTTTGGCGAACGTGAGCCCTCTTCAAATTAATTAGTTCTCTTGTGTTTGGTGCTATGAGTAATAACTTTTATATTGATACGTATATAGATAGATAGATAGATATAGATATATATGTAGTGCCAAAAAAATGTATACACATTTTAAGAAAGGAAAAAACTATTTTAAAATTATGCTGATGGTAACCATTTTGAGCACCTCTTGTAATTGCAGAAGTCAAACACGACTTGTATTCATCTTTTGTTATTGGTATATTTTATTACAATTTTAATAGTTTTTTCCTTTCTTAAAATGTTTATACATTTTTTTGGTGCTCTCTCTCTCTCTCTCTCCCCCTATATATATATACATATATATTTTCTTTTTATGCTAAGCAAGCAGTGAATTTCTTGATTTATTCAAAGAAAGAGGATAGGACAATACACTCCCAGAGTGGTGGGAGTGGGCAGGCTGGGAGAAGAGCCACTGCCTATGTTGTTATATTTTAATTTAAAATAATGTACACTATAAAGAGTGTGGTATTATTACTATTTTTCTGTGTGAAAGAAAATATGACCTATCCATAGTTAAGTGTAAGTTTGTCACTAACCCTTTGAAAGTATAGAAGGAAACACCTTCTTTCCCATTTTTACTGGCCACATCAATAAAACTCTCCTCCAGAGATGAAGACACACCAAACAAAACAGAACTCCAGACCATGGCTGGGGGGTGTTCAGTCGTGTGCTGTGAGGGGCTCTGAACCAGCAGTTACCTCCTTCAGTTGTGCTGGCCAGGACCCAAGAGCTCAGCGCGGACCAGCCGACCTCATTTCTGCAGGAGACACCAACTCTGTAATTCTCCAGGGCACGCAGCTGCTCGATTTGATACACAGGTGGAGAAGCAGAGGTGTTAAAGGTGATGATGGAGCCATTACTCAGCGGGTCAGCTTCCTGAACCTAAGAGAAGAGTGGACATGTAGACCAGGATGAGTAAGGTGGCAGGAATGTCAGACCCGGGCTCTGAGGCTTTCCGTGCATGGGGCCTTCCTTTCCACCGGGGGAGTCACCTACTTCCTTCCAGGCCACACACCAGTGTCCCCACCATTATTACTGAGCGTTAGTCACGCTGCTGATGGCCCTGAGGACAATGGCTAACAGCAGCATGTGCACGGTGGTTATAATTCATGTTATAATACAAAATAAAGTGGCCTTTCCTCTCTCAGAACCAGTGCAATTCTCAACTGCGTTCAGCTGTGTCACAGAAATCTGCAACAAAGGCAACAAGCATCACATGCGAGGGCCAACCCTGAAGTATTGCTACCCAGGCCTTTGAAGAAAACTGTGCCCAAATCCCACTTTAGAAGATGAGATACTAGATTTTTTTTAAAAAATCTGTATTTCTTTTCATTATGTAGCCTGAAAACCTCTGCTATTCCTGGAGGTGAATTTTTGTGTGTCTTGTATTCTCCCCTAGCTCCACCCCCTATGAAGTCACTCCAAAAGCAGATTATACATAGGGCCGATTTTATGACATTTCTTGGTGGGGAGATTTGTCATTTACCCCTCACCCACCAAAATTTTCTCCAAATCTCTAAAACATATCACTTCTTTCCTCTGAGTGCCTTCTTCGTCGTTCCCCCATAAGCCCCACCGGTCTCTCCACACCCCTGTCCAGATGTCCTCTGTATGCACAGGCAAGAGGGGCTTCCCAGCCAAAACCTCGTCTACGCCACACTTCCACCTTTTTCCTTAAGCTCACCTCCTGTTTGGGAATGGAGACACCTGAGAATGGTTGTTTCTTTTTCACTACATGTTTTTCAAATTTTCTACAGTGTGGCATACTTATAAAATCAGAAAAGACAAAATGATATTGAATAACACAGAAGTAACCAAAAGTAAGTTGGGGTAAAAAAATCTTAAACCCTGTATTTATTTCCAGTCATAATGGGCTTACAATCATGATGTGTACAAAACCAATGTTGTTATTTCAGAACATATGTGTTGCAATTTAGGCCAAGGGGACACAAATCAACATTTTGGAATTCCAAATCCACTAGTGATACCTCGAGGGGTGTTGGGGCCAGGTCAAGGCTCCACTGTGTGACAAGAAGCCACCAGAGAAGCAATGAGTGGTGTGCTTAGCTAGGAGGTGATGGTTGGCAGACAGCACTATCTGTTTCTTCACTTTACAGTGTGCACCTCCTTCCTGGTGACCAACCACGGCAGCTAAGGTGGAGGAAACCTGTGTCTACCCGCCCATTCAGGAGTACTTCCAGGCGCAGGGCGTCCTTTGAGAGCACATTCCTGGAAGAAGACGAGGTTTCTATAACAGTCTTTCATAGTGGGTCCTGGGGGAAAAGAGGGCATGAAACGGCAAGAAGTACGTGGGAGAGTTAAAAATAGATGCAGAGTATGCAGCCCAAAAATGGGTGAAGAGAGGAACTCACGTCAGGACCAAAGGAAGTGCGAGGGTGTGTCCTACTACAGCGTGGACCTGAATCTCGGCCAAAACATTCATTTGTTACCAAGTCAGAGTTTAAAACTGCAATGGATCAGGAACCTGCTACAAAACTACAACTATCTTTGCTTCCTTCAGGAATGGGAAATATTGTTAATCATCAGAATATGCAAGTGTAACGGCTCGAGCCAGTCCTGACCAAGCCTGCCAGGATAACCAGAGAGGATAAGGCACTGGTTAAATGTCAAATTTCAGGTTCACGACAAATAATTATAGGTATAGGTATGACACAGAATTACTCATGGAATTTAACTTGCAAAATAACTTTCTTATTTTCTAAATCCGGTTGCCCGACCAGACATGGAAAGGAGAAAGGGTGAGAGGAGGCTGACCTGGCTGGTTGGCAAAGACAATAACTATGTTGGCACCACAGGATCCAAGGTGGGTGAGGGAGGTCTGTAGTTTGGCGCTCACAGGAAGCTTGTTCACTCAGGCCATGGCCATCCAAAGCCAAGGCAAAGAGAGAGAGTGCTGGTGAAGCTTGGATGTCACCTCTCCCACCTTCAGGAAGACCTGGTATTCTCAGACTTTCCAAGTGCCCTACTCCACTTCACGTCTACCCTGAGCCTGCCTCTCTCGAGGTGGGACAGCTCTTTCCTAAAGTCCCCCTGAGGGCAACCATTCTCGTGTGGGAGGAGCCCCATGTCCTCTTGGGCTCTTCAAACAGCTCAGCAACTGGGTAACAGTTTTTAAGAGCAGGACCATGCTGTAGTCATGTCCCCATCTAGGGAGACAGGCCCTGGTAGTTCCCAACAACAGAGCCCTGAGCTACATACAGCAAAAACTGACAGAATTGAAGGAAGAGATAGACAATACGAAAGCAATACTTGAGACTTCAATTCCCCCTACTGATTTCCATAATCAGTAGAACCACTAGCCAGAAGAGTAATAAGGAAACAGAAGAACTGAACAAAAGTATAAACTAACTCGACCTGACAGACGTAGAACACCCTACCAGCTCCGGCCAAGTTCACACGGAGTACTCTCTGGGACAGAGCTTATGCTCGGCCATAAACAAGCATTGATAAATTCATAAGGGTGGAAATTGTACAATGGAAAATGTATCCTCCAAACATAACAGAGTAATATTAGAAATCAACAAAGAAAGAACATTGGAGAAATTCACAACTATGTGAAAATTAAACAACTTACTCCTACATTACCAATAAGACAAAGAAGAAATCACACGGAAAATGACAAAAAACTTGAGATGAATGGGAAAAACACCAAAAAAAAATACCAAAACTCATGGGATGCAGCTAATGCAGTGCTTAGAGGGAAATGAATAGCATATTCATGCCTATTATTACAAAAGAAGACATTTAAAACAATCACCTAACCTTCCACCTTAAGAAATAACAACACAGAAAGAGCAAACTAAGCTAAAGCAAACAGAAGAAAGGAAATAAAGATTAGGGCACAAGTGACTGAAAGAGAAAACAGAAAAATTCACAAAACCAAAAGTTCATTCTTCAAAAAGATCAATAAAATTGTGCTTTAGCTAAAGTGACCAAGGAAAGTAAGAGGGGAGATCTAAATTATTAAAATCAGGAATGAAACAGGGGATATAACTGCTAACGACAAAGAAAAAAAAGATTATAATGGGATATTATGAACAACTGTATACCAACACATTAGATAACTTAGAGGAAATGGACAAATTCCTAGAAAGACACAAACTGCCAAAAGTGACTCCAGAAGATATAGAAAATTGGAATAGACCTCTAACAAGAAGAGATTTTTGAGTCAGTAATAAAAGAAAACCTCCCACAAAGAAAATCCAGGACCAGACAGCCTCTGTGGTGATTTCTACCAAATATTTGAAGAAGTAACATCAACCTTTTACAGAGTGTTCCAAGAAATAGAAAAGGGAACACTTCCCAACTCATCCCATGAGGCCAGTGTCACCCTGATACCAAAGCCAGAAAAAGCCAACACAAGGGAACTACAGCCCAGTGTCTCTGATGAATACAGACACTACATAGAGGTGATGGCTGCACAACTCTGTGAATATACCAGAAACTCCTGAACTGTACGCTTCAAATGGGTGAATATTATGTTGTGTGAAATACACCTCAAAAACAGCTGTTAAAATAAAGGCTATCCCTGGTGAGGACTTGGTAGACACACAAGAACTCCTGACGCTTGACAGTGCTTGGGCGGTTTACAAATAAAGCTGGGCAAGATATAAGCAAGGCTGGGGTAGTGGGGCGAAGGTGAGGCTATGGGGGAGGCGGGGCTAGGGTGAGGTGACTTTGGGGGTGGTGGGGTAAGGGTGAGAAGACTTTGGGGGTGGCAGGACGAGGGTGAGGTGACTTTGGGGACAATGTATGCTTTTACTCTTCAGAGCAGTAGCTGCGGTAGACGATAGTGGGGGCAATAGGAGTAGGGAAATGAATTCCATGTGGCATTTAAAATATCTGGTGTCAACACATAAATTATGTGGAGATCACTGTCACTTCCTTAAGCTGTGCTGGCATGAGCCACCCGTGTCAGGTGAATGTGTTTGTAACTAATAAGAGCAGGCATTACGAAGCTGGGCACCGACCTACCTTACTGTAAGGCAGAGTGCAGGGCAGAATGCATCCAGCGGACAAGCCACACACATCCCATGCCTGCTCCCAAACGCAGTGTCTCTGCTGACTCTCAGAGGGGCAGGTGGGCTGGGCACAGTTTGAGGCACCAGCTGCCCGGGCTGGAGTTCCGAGTCACCACTGTGGGCTCCGAGGCGGCAGTGCTGCTGTGGGTGTTGGTGACACAGCATCCGCAAAGCCCTTGGGCCGAATGTCCCCTCCCTCTGCAGGCCACAGCAGGGTTCCTGCCACCCCTTCCATGTTTACGAGGCAAGCGCTCAGTAGAGCCCACACCGGGGCGTGGAATCACGGTCGGCATTCACCTCTATTTCTTGCAGCACCATTTTATACCAATTTCTGAGAGTGGCTAAAAATGGGTGAAGACTTTGCAAGGCCTGTAAGGCCCAGGTTTCCTGGAGCACCTTCCATAGGCCAAGGTGCTACATTTGACAGCAAAGGTGACCCGGCTTGGGCCTGCACATCTGTCCTTCATGGCCACCAGCCCTGGAGAAGCCAGGCTGACGCCGAGTACCTGGCTTCAGGAATGCCTGGTCACAAGCCAGCGCTGACTTAGGGATGTGTTCTTGTGCCTTAACAATTCATCCTCCCAGCCTCGTGGTCCCCTTCTGGTTGGGCCCTGGCCGTACAAGGAGGAGGCATTTTCCTAGGGCGGAGCGCCGTGAGACGGACACTGAACAGGGAGGGTCAGTGTGGGCACTGGACAGAGGTGCCGAAGTGCCCACAGCGCCCAGCCTCGGGAGGAAGAAAAGCCAGGGAGAGCACAGGGCACCAAAGCCCCACTTCGCTCTGTGCCCGGCATGTCTGTTTACCTGGACTCTGCAACTGCTGAGTGGGGAGTAGCCATCAAAGCCGGGGACCCAGGAGATGAGGATGCCATGTGCACTCCGGTTGTGGATGCTGACATCAGCTGGTGGGGAGGGAAGTGCTACGTGAAACACAAGGACACACAGACACGTTAGAAACCTCAGGAGGCCACAGTGACCACGAAGACGCTTTAATACCAAGCCTTTCTGTTTAAGATTTCGAGACTCAAACACAAGTCACCTATGCCTGAAGGTGACCGTGTTAGCCTATGACAGGTCTTCCAGTGAGGGGGGAGCTCTGCCTGGGCCACAGGAAGGGGACACGGCCTGCTCTCCTGCCCACGAATGAAGGGAGAGCATTTAGCTAGAAAAGGATGTAGAGACGTCCATCTCCTTCACTGAGCTCGCATCCACGGTCCTACTGTGTGCAGACACCTGGCTGGATGCTAAATGGGGATGGAGAGCCACCACTGTGCCCTGGCAGAGCTCTTGGCTGAGTGGGGGACCCATGTGAGCAAGGATGAGAGCACCCTGTGCCAAGAACAGAGGGTGCCACAGGAGCATATGTGCATATGCATGTGTATACGTGTGCATGCACATGTGTGTACTGCATGAGTGTGTGTATGCACCTGTGTATATGTGTGTGCATGTGTGTGTATGCATGCATGTCTGTGTAGGGGAAGGAGAAGCTTTCTAGGCCAAGGAAGCAGCTGAGAGTCAGTTCAAGCAAAAGCGCCACATGGGACGTGCACAGGTATTTCTATTAGAATCTAAGAAGGAGCTGGACCTTGGGGATCTTATTTTCTTGTGCTAAATCTAATTCTTAGTTAATAGCAATAATCACACTAATAACAAAAAACGATGAGTAATGCTGTGTGACCGATGTTCTGACCTCCACTTCCTTGAGTCACTATTGGAACCCCATCAGAGAGGTCTGCTTACCACCCCCATTTATGGATGACGAAACTGAGGATCAGAGCAGGTAAAAACTAGCCAAAGGTCACAGAGCTCATAAGCAGTAGAATAGGGACCTGAACTCCAATCTACCTGACCCCAGAGCTCGTGTCACTTGACAGGACATAGGAGGCTGGTTGAGCAAGCAGACTGGTGTGAGCGCCAGTAGGGACTGGTTGTCTGGTCACCGCTTGGCTGGCTGCATGGCCTGGGGCCTAGTTGGATGCCCTCTCTAAACTCAGTTCCCTCTCAGTGAGATGGGGCGATGGTGTGGACTAAGTGAGCAGACACGCACGAGGCCTGGGGGAGGCATGGAGGTAGGGAAGGCGATGACAGAACAGCAGGAGGGCTGTGCCATATTCAGGAGTTTGTTTTACCAGTTTTACATGCCACTTGGTGAGTGGGAAAGAATGAGCGCTTTGTTTGGCTCTCTTCCCTAAATAGATTAGTTGTAGAACTGCCCTAAAAGGTCCACCTTTCCATCAGAATTTGCCCACAGATATTATAGCCAATAACAGACTAGAAAAAGGAAGTCCTGATTGCTGTGATATAAATTTTTAAATGAATGAAAATCAAAAAACGTAAGTTTTGGAAATAGTGTTTATCCAAAAAAAAAAAAATCTTAGTTGACATTCTGTGTGAAGCATAAAATTAAAGAACTACTTCACTTTTATGGGTTTTTAAATTTTAAGATGTTTGTACTTGATGAAAATGTCTATAAATTTACACCCACTCATGAATTCCTGAAATTCCCAACATTTCTTTTGGAAATGGCAATAATGGTGTTAGGAGTGAAGGAAGGAAGTTGTACAAGTACTGTGTGATGTGCTCAGTTTTTCCTCCCCACGGACTTTTAGAAAACACCCTCTCATCGCTATCTCTAGTTGCCTTGCTGAATGGAAACATTCGCACCTTTTCAGAGTTTAGCTTCCTTTGTCATTTTGAGTCCACCGCCCTGTATCAACCCACTTCTAACTGGGTATTATACTCATTCTGTTTTCCAGTGTTGTTTCCCCAAGGGGAGGACCAACAGCATTAACTGCTTCTGAATATTTAAATTAAGAATTAATACTGAAACATAAAATGTGCTTGCATTTCTGTGAGAGCGGGTAGAGAAGATGATTTGAAAAGGGACAAAGAGACAGTTTTTATGTTTAGGCTTTCCTGTCCTTTCACGTTTCGGTTTAAATGATCCCACAGAAGGAGGAGGAAGGCAGATGACTGAATTGGGATGGCTCCACTCACTGGGGGACCTTCCGTTAGGTTATGTCCCAGCTCAGAGGAAGCAAGAGGGACAGAGAGGTGAGGGCCAAGGGGCAGGAGTGCTGGGCCGGGAAGGACAGCGACCCTGCCCTGCTTCCCCGCCCTCGAAGCAGCAGCTGGCGGGCTAGCTTCAGCCCAGCTGCCCTGGGAGGACAGAGCCCATTCTCAGCCCAGGGCCCCCAGCCGCCCCCACCTGAGGGTCTTCGAGGGGTAACGGGACTGACTAGTCCAGGCTAGAAGAGGGCAAAGTAGAAACAGGCTGAGATGGTTAAGGTAACATTTTAGCCTCCTTTTTCAGACTAAGCCCACCTAAGCCGGCTAATGCTTATAAACTTACACGCCAGGCACCAGTGTGAATGTTTCCATGGGCGGGACCTCAGTAAGAATAGGTAGGCTCTGTCATTATCCTCATTTTACAGAGGGGAACACTGAAGCCAGAGAGGTGGGTGACTTGTGCAAGGTCACAGAGGCAGTCCGTGGGGAAGCCCGGGCTCCTGGCCGCAGTGCTCACACTGCCCCCCCACCCCAGCTCCCAGCCGTGCGGAGGGGCTGTCCTGCTGCTCACCTTTGATGTTGACCTGTGCGCCCGTGGACACGGTCAGCCCCTTGTCGTTATGGGCCTCACAGCTGAAGACCGCTGTCTCCGTCAGACCTGGAGCAGAAGGGGACCGTGAGATTGGCACAGAGACACAGGAGGCCGCTGAGCAGAGACCTCCGGGAAGGTGCCTGGGCACGCTGCACTTCTTGGCTCATCGCCGTGAGCCTTGAAGGCAAAGTTAATTTTAAAAGTGTGCTGGTGTTTGAAAAACCACACACACCTGGGATTAAACCCTAGGTGCCAGGAGCCAACCACACGGGAAAGACAGCTGCCCTCCACTCAAATCTTTCTTTTCCCCTGATGGTGAGACATCAGGTGACTCATCAGCAGTATTTTTTTTTTTTTTTTTTTTAGATTTTAATTTCTGCAAGGAGACGTGGGACTCACTGGCCCCAACATCAAGAAAAAACAGTCTGCTGCAGGTTGGCCGCCCAGGACACACTGTGTCACACACTGCAGACACTTTATAATTCCAGTTTATAAAAGCCACAGTTTAAAAAGTTTCAGATGATCTGCAGTGGTGAATCCTCTTTTAATAGTAAAAATCGGTCGATTCATAAGGAATTATTATGCAAACACAAGGCAGTATTACTATTGGAAGAGAAGATACTGGTGCTAAATGAAGAAAAATTCTATCATTTCACAAGTGTGAAGATCTCTGGTTCATTCATGTCAAGTAGAAAGGAAAAGAGGTAACCCAGGTCTTGGGTCCTAATTCCATTTTCCAATAAAAGAACCTGGGCTCCTTGGAGGAACAGCTGATTCTCAGATAGGGACAGGAAACATATAAGAGGAGCCTGGGGCAAAACGTAACACAAACACAGCATCACACAATAATTTAAGCAAGAAAATAAATGAAGTCCTACTGGATTCTAACCCAAAGCATAAGATGAATATCCACAAGTCTGCACTGATATAAACAATGATTAAATAAAAGGCGAGAGTAGACAACCTCCCACGCATGACATGCCCCCATAATCAGCATGCGCGTTCTGCTTTCAGGACAGAGAGCAACTCACCCTCCTTCTTAAGTGCGGGTTGTGCACAGTGACTTCATTCCAAAGAGGACAGTGTGGAAAGGAAGAGAAAGGGAAAACTTCAGAGAAGGGAAAATGACAGACGCTGCCTCAGCCCAATGGCCAAGGTCAGCACAGGAACATTGAGTCACGCTGACAGAATGCGCTCTCGATATGACATGATGCAAACGGCACTTCCCCTCTGAGGTCTTCCTCCCAAGAACAGATAACCCAGGTCCACTTGTGAGGAAGATGAGAAAAACATGAGACAGGTCCAAACGGTGGCACATTCAACAACAAATCTGACCAGTCCTGCTCAACACTGTCCAGGTCATTAAAAACAAGGGCACTTTGAGAAACTGTCAGCCAAGAGGAGCCTAAGGAGACGTGACAGCTGAATCCTGGATGAAATCCTGGAATAGGACATTGAAATTGGGGGAGAAATTGTCCTCTAGATTAATTATCCTTACAATCATTATTGGGGCACAAATGATCGAAACAATATATTTAACTCTTAAACATAAAAAGTAGAATTTCATTGGAAGGGCAACTCCTTGGCTGAATAAAATTTGGGATTTTCGATGCAGTCATCTAGAAATCACTTTAACCTGGAGCCAATGCACTATAGACGTTCTTGGAGTGTGGGGTCCAGGGCTTCCGGGGCACCCCACAGACCCTTTCAGGGGTCCTCCAGATGAAAACTATTTTTGTGACAACAGCAAGCTGTTCTTTGCCCTCTTTATGCCCATTCTCTCAGGAACGTATGATGGAATTTTCTAGAGGTGGCGTGGTACGTGAAGATGGCTTCAGCTCCATTAGCTACCAGAACATGTGCTGTAT
Source organism: Rhinolophus ferrumequinum (assembly GCF_004115265.2). Classification (NCBI taxonomy): domain Eukaryota; kingdom Metazoa; phylum Chordata; class Mammalia; order Chiroptera; family Rhinolophidae; genus Rhinolophus; species Rhinolophus ferrumequinum. Next base: position 529,875 of record NW_022680356.1, read on the forward strand.
ATTCTTGGGTTTTAAAGGTTTTCAGTTTCCATGTCGACTTCAGTTCACATCAACGGACAGAACTCGGGTTGGTTTCTCAATAATTTTTAAGACTTCAATTTTAAAGGAATCTTGAGACCTAAGCATTTGGGTATGGAGTCCCCATGGTCACTGGAGATGAGTGTGTGTGGGGGGGGCGGGGGGGGGGAGGTTTGTAAAGTAAGGAAGGGATGATAGGGAAGCAGGAGATGGGACAGAAGACCTGGCAAGGTACCTGGACTTTGGGCACTTTGTCTGGAGTGGATTTTAGGAAAGAAGCCATATCCTGGATAAGGATCAAGACACTGACCCCTCTGGGCCAGCGCTTGGGGCTCAGGCTCTCAATCCCTATTTCACTGCTGGCCTGTGACACTCGAGCTCCACGCGGAAGTATCCCTTTTAACTTTCCAGGTTGTAAGCTCCCAAATGAGATGCCTGTCACCAGGCTCCAAAACTGGACTTATATTTAGAAAAATCAGCATTGGCTCAATCAGAAGACACAGGGAATGGCTATGCAGCTTATTTTTTTACATATTCAAGCATATATTTGAGGCTAAAACCAGTCACTTGAGTTCAATTATTCTCGCCAACACTCTTGGGAAATACTTGAGTGCAAAGTACAAATCACGTCTGGCGGAGATGGGGGAGCCGGCCCGTCCATGAACCGGGAGGACGGATAGCTTTCGCTGAGGTCTGTTGTCCGTGGTCCTTGAGTCCTGCAGGGTTCATTGACGCAGAAAGTGAAACTGCTTATGGCAAGCCGTGATTTCAGGTTAAGCGGAAGTCAGTCTTCCTCTCTGTGTTTCTTTTCAGAGGGCACACAAAGTCAGGAAGGCCATCTGTGGCAAGCTTCCTGGCACCAGGCTGCCTGTCAGAACTGCCTGGAAGGAGCCAGACCTCCAATGACAGCAACTCTCCACATGGGCCAAACAGATGCCAGCAGAGAGCATGGAAGCTGGTCCAAACCAGTGAGCTCTCTCCCAAACCACATGGACGCTTGGGGCCGAGTACTCTCCTTAGCTTGAGGTATTCAGTTACACCCCTTTGGGCACGAGCTGCCTGATCAGAGACACGTGTATCAGCCTGGGTGGAACACAGCACCTGGTGTGCACAGGACAGACAGCTCTCTGGATGAACAATAACCACCAGACTGGAATAGAATTGCACGTTTTATACCCGAACGCTTGTGGCTTTCCAGGGAAAAAATGATCCAGGTCTCCACCCTGCCACCCACTCTCTTGAGTGCCCCAGGCTCCCAAGCCGTGTCCTCTTCTGGCGGGCTCCCCCTTCCTCCATTACATCTCACCCTCACCTCCCCATGATGGCTCAGGCCCCTCTTGTTTGGTCCTCTGCTGGTTTAAAAAAAGATGGCCTCCGACACAAAGTCTGAGAGATATTTTAAGGAACATTCAGTAACAGGACATTCCCTCGAGGGAGGGACATTCAGAGCTGCTGACGAAGCAACTTCTAAGAGCACAATTAGGCCATTTCTTTGAGTTCTGATTAAGCAATCCTGTCCTTTCATTTTTCTCCCCCCGATGTCTATCTTTCTACCCACAGAGGCAAGAAATAGAAAAATACGCTGCACAGATGAAGGTGCTTAGGCTCCCTACCTCGGAATTCATTCAATTGCTGAGACCTTACCATGTGCCAGATGTTTGCCCAGGCACTCGGATTCTGTCCCTGCCCTTACAGAGCTCACGTTCTCACGGAGGGACATGGGCAAGAAATCATAAGCTTATAAATAAGTGAGCCGCATGCTTTCTCAGCAGGTACTTAATACTGTGGAAAAACAGAAGACAATCACAGGGTCAGAGATGGCTCCTCGAGAAATGCCCTCTGAGGAAAGACTCAGGGTGAGGGAATAGGTCAAGTTTGTCCTGGGGGTGAAGGAAGGTTCTAGGCAGAGGAAACAGGTAGGACAGGCCTTGGCTATTGTCCTCTAAGTGGGGTGAGAAACCAGGAGCTTCAAGCAGGAGACTGACATGATGTAATTTGTGTTTCATCAGGATTGTGCCAGCTGCCATGTAAAGACTAGACCTGAGCACGCATGAGGTATAAACAGAAAATACAGGGAACGTTTAAATTTTTAAAAATTTATTACAGTAAAAAACACATAGCCATTAATCCCCCTCAAAATGCTCCCCTTCACTTCAAACACACTTATCCCATCATTCTTCCCACGTTCTGAAGCAGTTCTGGAAGTCCTCTTTCCTGAGTGTCTTTAGTTGCGCTGTCGTGGCTGCCTCGAGGTCCTGAATCGATTCAGAACATTTTCCTTTCATGGTCATATTGACTTTGGGAAAGAGGCAGAAGTTGCACAGTGCCAGATCCGGTAAATAAGGTGGATGAGGACACACTGTACTGTTTTTATTTGACAGAAATTGCCATACCAGAAGCGATGTGTGACATGGAGCGTTGTCATGATGGAGGATGAAATAAAGACACTCACAAAAAAGGACTTCCAGAACTGCTTCAGAAAGTGGCAAGAATGATGGGATAAGTGTGTTCGAAGTGAGGGGGAGTATTTTGAGGGGGATTACAGTGTCTTTTACTGTAATAAATATATTTTTTTTTTTTTTTTTTTTTTTTTTTTTTACATAAATAAAGAGATTTATCATGGAATTACGGAGGCTGAGAAGCCCCGGGATCTGTGGCCTGCAAACGGGAAACCCAGGAAATGCTGTGGTTCGAAGTCCTGGGCGCCAGAGAGCCAATGTTGCAGATTCCAGTCTGAGTCCGGAGGCCTAAGAAGCAGGACTGCTAAGGGCAGGAGAAAATCAGTGTTCCAGCTCAAGCAGTCTACCAATGTAATAAATATTTTTAATTTAAACATTCACCATATCTTTTGATCACAACTTGTAGATCCCTAAATCACTCCAAATTTTTTCCTGGTCTGTAAAATGGGTATGAAAATGCCTAACTGTATCTTCGCTTGCTTTGAGGTTCAAAGTAAATCTTTATTGAAAGCACTGTGAAAATTACAACCCCATTTATATAAATCCTAGTTATGTTACCATGGTTATTATAATCAATATTAATAACTACATCCAACTAACTAAAATAAAGACTGGCTTTGCTGCTTTCTAAATGTGGATTTAAATATAAAATAAGTAGTGATTTCAAAAATAGAAGCCAGAGATCAGCATAAGCCCACCACTCTTCATAGGCAGGTGGCACAAAATCGACAGTAGTTAGCAACTATTGCATATGAAAATGTATAACAGGTAACATTTGAATCATTCCTGCAGGCTGTTTCTGCACCCAGGGCTTTATGTTCATTGTTTCACTGGATTCTCATAAAGGTTCCATGAAACAGACACTGTTATCCTCCTATTTTTATATAAAGAAGTAGAGTCCCTTGCCTAGGGAGACACGACTGTAAAGTGGCATTAGTCTCTATGTCAAAGCTGGGTACCTCAACTGCTAGCCTATTTTGGATGCATCGCACCATTAGATACCATGCAGCAAACACGTTCTGCAGATCTGCTTTTTTTTGGGTGGGGGGAGGTGGTGGTGATTGGGTGATGAAGTGATTCTTTAAAAAAAACAAAAAAACACTGTTTTGAAATAATTTTTGATTCACAAGAAATTACAGAAATAGTAGAGAGTTCCTGTCCACCCTTTACTCAGCTTCCTCTGCTGATAAGATCTTACATAATCATGGGACGCTGACCAAAACCAGGAAAGTGGCTTGTAGCAACACCATTCACTAAATACAGACCGTATTCAGATTTTGCCCGTTTCTTGCTCTGTTTCAGGAGGGAGGAGTGAAGAGTTCTGTGAGATTTTATTACAGGTACAGACTATGTACCGACACAGAACTCTCCCATCACCAGAAAGAAGGTGCTTCCTGTCCCCTCTTTTAGGATCATTATCTCCCCCAACTTAACCTTGACAAGAGCTGGTCTGTCCACTCTACCTATGCCATGTTGAGGCCGTTGCATAAATGGAATCCAAGAAGTCAGTCACGTTTGATTTCAAAATGAATTCCAGTCTTAATTGACACTTACTAGCCCGACATATCAAGGAACATCTCAGAAGACAGAGAAAAAAAATGGTAGAAAAAAACAAAAGTACGTGGACTTCCTGGTTGGACAGTAGCCACGAGAGTTAATTTAATGAACTGAGGTCAACTCAGGGCTGCCTGAATTAACAGGCCCCTGGCTCTGCCCTTGGTTAGATCAGAATCTAGATTTCCATCAACAACATGGAACAGACCAAAACGGCAGCTGGCACAAAGCAGGGAGAAAATCTGCTATCCCAAATGAATCAAGGTTCAAAATCGGTTCAGTAGGCTAGCACAATGAATGAAATTTTTATAAGGATAAATGTCACGTGGTAGGCTGAGATTTCAAAAATAATTAAATATGCAAGAAGCTGGAGAGCTTTGGCTTTGCCGCAATTTAATGAGAAAAAAGACCCGAGGATTTCAACAACCTCAAACTCAACATTAACCAATGCATTAACCTTCATCAAAAAGGTTTGCATTATCAGAAATATAGCGTCCAAAACATGAACGGGATGTTACAGCCTGCACTGAATCATATGGATGTCTTGGCAAAGTCACATCAATGTTACTAAATTCTTCAGAAAACAGAGGATGCGGAAGCACTTGCTAACTAGTTTTAGGAGGTCAAAACTACCCAGATATCAAAACTGTCATTAAATAACAAATTATAAGCCAATTTCCCTCATGAGCATTGTTGTATAACAAAGAATCTGACTGGCTTTTGTCCCTTACAATTTCCTGAATGATAGGAGTGGCTTTGTTAAGCTAACACGGTGACTATGGTGGGCCCCTCACGTAGCTTCAGGATGGATGCTGGTCGTCAGAATGACTCATCACGTGATGAGAGGATGGGGCTCTCAGCCCAACCTCCAAATTCCAGGGAGCATAAGGAGGTCTGGAGACTGTGTTCAGGCACATAAATGATTTAATCACTTAAGCCAACGCGACACAACCCCAACAATAATTCTGGACCCTGAGGCTCAGTGAACACACTGATGTGCCAGGGGGGTGACACACCTTCATTCCATGAGGAGAGGACATGGAAGCTCTATGCTCGGGACTTTCCCAGACCTCACTCTATATGCATAACAAAACTGTAATCCTAAGTATAGCACTTTTCTGAGTTCTGTGAGCTGTTCTAGCAAATTATCATGAGGGCTGCCACACTTACAGCCCATCAGTAAGAAGTGAAGGTGGCCTGGGGACACCCTGTCCACCCCAGTCTTGTAGTGGACTTCACCCGTAAGCTGTGGACTCTGCTCACTCTGAGAAGTCAGTATCAGAACTGAATTGCAGTCCATCCACCCAGTGCTACCCCAGACTGGGGTTGAAAAAGAATAAACATAAAAGCAAAAATCATTAACTCAATGTCGAACACACCACCACACATTGTGACCAAGTAGAGTTTACCTCGGGAATGCAAAACTGGTTGCATATTTGAAAATCAAATCAGTGTAAGGTACCATACTGAGAGAATAATGGAGAAACCACACGAACTTCTCAGAAGACGCAGATTAACAAATTTGACAAAATTTGATATCCATCGTGATAAAAAATAAAATTTTCAGCCACCCAGGAATAGGAGCAAACATCCTCAACCCAAAGACGAACATCTACAGAAACCCCCACTTAACGTCATACTCGCTGGTCACTGTCACCACTTCCGTGCAGCATGTGGCACAGGTGTCCTGGCCAGGGACATGGGAAACAAGTTGGAGATGAAAGGTGTGGACTGGAAGGTAGAAGCAAAACTGTGTATCTTTGCGGGTATCAACATTGTCTACAAAGAAAATCCAAGGACAGCAACCACACTACTAAGGAAGCGTAGCCAGGTTGCGGAACGGAAGATGGACACAGGAATCCATTTATTCCCATATGTTACTAGCGACCAGTGGGGAAGTGGAATGAAACCTGCCACTCACCAGCATCAAACCCAGCAAATATTCAAAAATAAATTCCACAAATGACATATAAGATCTCTACTCTCAAAACTATAAAAATCTGTGGAGAGGAATTAAAGAAGACCTAAGTGAATGGAGAGACGAGACTGTGTGCATGAACTGGAAGTCTCAATCTTATGAAGATGTCATCTCCCTCTAAACTGATCTATAAATTCAATACAGTTGCAAACAAAATCACAGCAGACTTTTTTTTTTTTTAAATAAAAAATGTCAAGCTGATTCCAAGATTTATATGCAAATAGGCAAAAGACCCGAAGTGACACTTCACCAGAAAGGAGATAGCATTGGTGGATAAGCACGAGAAATCCTTTCTAAATCTAACCTAAAAGTAGACACCAGGGAAGTGAAATGCGAACTAAAGTCACAGTCATCAACATTTCACATCCATTAGAATGTCTAAAATTAGAAAGACTCACCGTATCAAGTGCTGGCAACATGTGCATAGAACCTACAGTGCCTCCTCCACGGCTGGGGGACACAACCCTTTAGAAAACAGTTTCCTGGTTTCCTTAAAAGTCAAACAGATGCCTACCATACGACCCCGCTGGTTTTCTCCCGCTATTTACCCAAGGGAAATAAAAATATATGCTTCCCCAAAAGGCTTGCATGCCAGTACTCAGAGCTGCTTTATTCACAATTAGCCAACAGTCACAAACATCCTAAGTGCCCACCAAGCCAATGGATAAACACTGTGGCACCATCATGCAACAGAGTGCCATCAGCAATAAAAATCAGTGCGTCACTGATAAACAACGTGCATGAGTATCAAAAACATCACATCAGCCGAAGAAGTCGGACACAAACGAATATACACTTTATGACTCCATTGATTTGCGGATGGAGAATAGGCAACAGTGATCTGATGATCGTCAGAACAGTGTTGCCTGTGGGAGGCGGGGTCTGATCAGAAAAGACCATGAGGGAGCTTCCGAGGTGACAGCCATTTTTCTACATCTTGATGGAAGTGGCAGTTACAGGGCTGTCTGCACTTATCAAAATTCGGAGTTGTCTACTTAAGTTCTATGCATGTACTTGTAGGTCCATTTGACCTCAGTAAAATAATCCTTCTTTGTGGGACTTCAGAGCAAACATCCTACAGAGGATGGAGTGTATTTTCTTATTGATTTTCGAACAAAGAAGTCACTGATGATCACCTCTTTGGAGAAACTCTAAGAAAACTCAGATGACGGCAGAGAGAACCATAATTTTCCTGGTGGAGCCAGGAGTTAGAAAAGTGATCCAGACACAGCACAGAGGGGCTGGCATTCACTTGCTGATCTGTTCTTGCTATAAATATTTAATGAGTGCTACCATGGGTCGGGCCCTGCCTTGGGACAGACAAAGTCCTCGTCCTAACTGAGCACATGTTCTCGAAAACAGGTAAGGCGACTAAGCAAATAAACAGGGTAATTATAGGCTGAGAAATGCAATGAGGAAGTCCCCAAGAATGCATGAGTGGGAGTCAATAAAGAGGCGCAGAGAACGGAAAATAGTTACCTAAGAATGACCAGGGAAGGCCTCTCTAAAGTGATATTTGAGTTGTCATGGGACAAAGGGCAGTTGGAAGAACACTGTAGGCAGACAAAAGAGAGTGCAAAGGTCCCGGCAGGAAGGAGGGAGATATGTCTGAGGAAATGAAACAGCGTGACTAGTGCTTAGTAAGCAGGGAGGACAATTGGGAGGGGGCAGGAAGAGCTCTGAGTGAGTCTAACATATTGGGAAGTCACTGAAAGGTTTCCAGCAGGCGGGTGACACGTTCTGACGGTCCTGTTGACAGGGGCACCCCAGCTGTGATAAAGGAGTAGTGTGGGCACAAGGCTGAAAGACCGAGACCCTCCAGGAAGCTACGCAGTGGTGCTGGCCAGAGCTGGCGGCCACACAGACCGGGAAGACGGACATACTGTAAGAGCAGGACTGGTGGAACCTGCTGATGCATCCATGTGAAAAAGGAGAAAAAGGAAGATGGCAAGTGGTGACATCCTTTGCTGAGAGGGGGAGTTTTGGGTGAAACAAGTACTGGGGAAATCAAGAGTTTCATTTTAAGACGCCTACATACCCAGTAAGTGGAAACACCATGGAGATGAGCACAGAGAGTACATGAGCCTGGAGCTCAGGAGAGAGGTCATTGTCACACAGACGGTGCTGAAGCCAGGGGCCGGGAGGAATTCTCCCAGGGGCAGGTCTGGGAGGCAACAGGCTCGGGTCTGAGACAGCCCTAAGGCGCCCCACATTCAGAGCTCTTGCCAAGAGCACAGCAGGAGCAGTGAGGTGGGGACAGGCAGGACGATGGGTCCAGGAGCCACCAGCATGTTCTCAGCATTCAGAACACTTTCTGCATACAGAAGTGCCACTCAAAACACTGGCTGAACGCAAGAAGGAAGGAAGGGCTAGGGGGTATGCGGGTCAGAACAGGCCACCCACGCGGTGCCTCTGTGGTGTGCCACTGCTCTGAGCGAAAGGCACCCTGGCTGCCTTTAGGCTCACGAGAAACTCATGCCCCTCCCTCAGTGCCTAGACGAACTTGAATAAGGGGCCTACAATAAGAGATGGTCAGAGGTGACCTCTTCTGACACACCGATAGGGCAGGGAGTCTTCTGTTTACTAAGCACTGCTCTTCTCGTCATCCTGCAGTGACCCTCTGAAGCCCCCGGGGCCCCTGATGTCGTCCCTAGCTCAGGGTGTCTTCTACACGCACGTTCCCTTCCCATCTCTCTACCTCTCCTGCAGGTGGGGTCTGACTCTCGTGTGCGGGGTTCCCACACGTACATATGCATTAAATTGGGTCATTTGCTCTCGCTAATTTGCCTCATGTCTGTTTGGTTGTTAGACCAATGGGAGAACCTGGAGGGTACAGGACACTTTCTTCCCTTCCACGGGGCTGGTACTCTGGCCAGATGTTGCAGAAAGTCACAACAGGAGGAGCCCACTGGCGTTAGCCACACAGGGACACCAATGGCATTGACTCAGAGCAATGGAAATGAAGCAGGCACATCCATTTAGATAAAAATCAAGATGACCTCGGATCATCCATGCAGCCACAACCCACGATGACTCAGTCTGCCCACAACAGCACCCGGGACCCGTGTGCCTGCTTTGCTATCAGGCCTCACTGGGGTCTTCACATCAGTGGTTCCTGACATGCCACTGCTGCCAGGAGAGCAAGGCCACAGCTGCAGTGGGGGATGTGAGTGGGCTCCCCTGTCTGGGCTGGGGGTTCTGGCTACTTCCCCAGCTGAAGCATAGCCACCCTTGGGGTGCACTCAGCCACCTGCCAGTCCCGGCCTGAGAACTCTCCCAGCCAGGACTCCTGCCAGGCTTGCCCTCACCTGGGCCCCACATCTGCGTCTGTGTCCTCCTGATGCCCAGCAGTGCCCAGCAGACTTCTGACCCCTCCCACTACTAGAGAGAAAATAAAGAAAGAAATGAACACACGACTTGACTCACCGGGAACAGTGAGCACGGACGGGGACTTTTCAGGCCGTTCGTTAACACGGCTGCTGTTTTGAACCCAGAAAATGCTGACAGGCTCGGGCGGGCCGACGGCCTGACAGGTGAGGTTGAAGGCGGTGTTCCTGGTGACATTCACGCTCTCAGGCGGCTGAGTAAAGTGAGGCAGTCCTGCAGAGAAGGAGTTAAGGGAAAGAAGGCTGCAGATCACAGGCCCCGGGGCATGGGAACCACCTACAGCAGATTTTCTTCTGTATCACCTAGTCCTAAATGCCAGTTCCCACTTCCCCAAGGCGGGGGTGGGGAAAGGCGTGGGTGGGGGAGTACAGCAAACAGAGGCTAACTCCCACCAGCCAAGCTCCAGAGGATTTTCTAGGACACACTTTCCCGCAGGGCTTGTCATGGGGATTCAGAACTGGTTTTACCAGAAGGGAGGCCTGGCCCGCTTAAAATCAGGGGTTACTCATACCCCTGGGGCAGGCTGGCAGGCTTTCAGTAATCCTTACCAAAATAAGAACAGAGTAAAAACCAAACCACGCAACAGGTCTGCCTGCTTTTGAGGACAATCTATTGTGTGGGAGACTCTGAGATGGGTGATGATGAATTTTAAATTCTGTGCACGTGTGAACTCCTTTGAAAGCACAGTGTTGTGAAAACACTGTAGGCACAGTTACTGTCCCAATCTGAAAATCTCTCCCTGTAATCCAGGATCAAGGCGGTAAGAAACAGGACTTCAGGGACGTCTCAGAGAAATCCAAACAGCTCACTTCTCTGGGGCAAGTGCCAAAATTCAACAGATGAAGGCAACAGTCCTCATGCATTTAAATTGTGTCCTGTTGGACTGGGGACTCAGATCTGGTCCCCACAGGAACGATGCGGGAGTGATAAAATGAAAATCTTTTTTCCTGCTTCAAAGTTTTGCAAAACTCCATTTGGACTTAACATGCTCTTGTCCTGGGTATTTTGCTGGGGTTCTGACAAGTAAAATGTCCTCTAAATATTTTGCCCAGATAAACAGCAAATGTAGGATGCTATCCCCCCAGCCCCTCTGCTGAGACAACCCTGAAGCACTAGCTGTCCAGCCTGGGGTGAGGAGGGTCAGGAGAAAGTAGACAAGAAAGGTGACCTGATAGTCTGCCTACAGGGGCCCCTCAGGAAGCTGAAAGCAGGGGCCCCGAAGGGTTCTCCTGGGCGGTGGGGACAGACCACTGGGGTGATTAAAATAAAGGTGCTCCCTCCTTGAAGCCTTTCTCCTTGATTCCTGCCACTGCAGAACCAGGCTTGCAAACCCAGAGACCCAGGGACCTGGGCTCACCTGACCTGGCTCACCTGGGCATCAGCTCTCATTCCCCAGTGGAGTTCAAGTCCTCCAAGGCACAGACTGCCTTCCCCTTGTCTCAATTCGCACCTCCACTGACCCCTGCCCTGTCATGTTGTGGAACTACACTGAACACCCCCCTAACAAATCCTAGGGCCCAGAAAGGAGCCCCAGACCAAGCCGCTGACCCCATCCAGGAAGACCGCTCACACCCCCAGTCTCAGCACCCACGTGTGTAAGACAGGAAAAGATGCTGAAGAACAAGCAAATTGCCACTTGACTAGGTGAGTGGTGCCTGGTGCCACTGAGAACCCGACAGTGGAACGCATTTGCTCCCTAAAACAAGGTCATCAACTTCTTAATTGTACATTACCCAAGGAGAAGGAAACCCCTAGTCTCCTAGGATAGAGCTCACGCTTTAAGAAATAAACTCATTTCATTGTTACCTAAAGTCTGAAAAGACGACCGCCTCGTGAAGTTCCAGGGCTTAGCGGTCTGCAAGGTTTGCACCCCGTGTTATAAACGGGCCTGCCAAACTCTCCTCTCTCACCCCCAGCAGTACGGCCGGCCGCCTGTGGCCTCTTACCTTGGACCTCGATGTAGATGGGCTCAGACACGATCTCTTCATCATTTACTTTCGTCTTACAGATATACGACCCGTTATCTGGACGCTGCACGCTGGTTATGCTAGAGGAAACACAGGAAGGTATTTACGGTGGCCACCCTTTGAGCTCCTACTACAGACACAGCATCCTTCAGCTTCTGTCATATGCTGTGATGGTCAATCTTATGTGTCGACGAGCTAGGCTGTGGTGCCCAGACAGGGGTCAGTCAGCACCCCACGCGTTTCTGTGCAGGTATGTTTTAGACGAGATTAGCATTTACGTCGGTGACTCTCGGTAAAGTAGGTGACCCTCCATAGCATGGGTGGGCCTCGTCCAGTCAGGTGACGGCTTGTGAGCAAAGACGGAGGTCCTCCGAGGAAGAGGGGTCCTGCCAGCAGAGCTGGCTCTGTTTCTCTGAAGAACCCTGACTAGTGCATGCTCTGTCACTTGTCTGGACGTCTGTGGTAGACTCTATATTGGGGTACTGCCCCTCGAGGCATTTTGCAAACTTGTACAGTAGTTTTGGGTGGTCACAGTAAGTAGGGGGCACCATGGCTTTTAGGGGCCGGGGGTAAATGTTCCATATCCCAAATGACCTTCTGAGACTAGAACTCAATCCCATTGTACATACACACAAAGTATGTCGCCTGGTTTTAATAGCCACATCATTTCCCAGGGCTGCCGCTACCATGAAAATGGACGTGGTCACCAGCTGGAAAATGGGTCAGTGACAGCACGGCTCCAATTGCCACGTGCATGGGGGTGGGCCAGGGTGCACCTGTCTGCGTCCCTGATGTGGCCACACCCCACATTTTCATGTTCACATTCACGTTATTTTATTATTAATCACCTTTCTTTTGTTTTTCTCCATTTACAGCTAGGACACTATATTACAAAGTATCTGATACTAAGAGTCAGCCTTGGCTGTAAGAGGTTGAGATTCCTGCTTTCCGCCTGTCCGGTGTGTACGTGACACGCGCACTTAGCCAGGGCTGGGAAGGATGAGGGAGGGGGACACTCTGAGGTGCTCACAGATGCTCTCTCACAGAGGGTGCCCCTACTGGAATGGGGAGCAGCTTGTTGATCCCAAAGCAAAAGACAACCCATCCCTCAACCTGTCAAGGGCTGAGGCTTAAGGCTTAAAAGAGACCGGGAAGCTGGCAAGCTTGCTGGGAGCCCCACAAGCAGCGGGAGGCGGCCTCCGGGGGCTAACAGCACAACACCATAGAGGCAGTGAGGCCCCCAGGCTTCCAGGAGCCACAGTTCCTTCCCTTGGGTCAAGCACACAGTTTTTAGCACAAACACTGGACAGTTTGCAGATCCCCATTAGCCTATGCTAAATAGCAGCTAAATTCCATGTCAAGAGTGGTGTCAATCAGAACTAGGGGACCAGGGTTGCTTGGTTAACATCACCTCCTTATTCCCAGGACCCAGCAGTGTGACTGTCACCTGATGTGTAACCTGAGCAGCATCCTTCTCCCCCTTTCCCGACACTGCTGTGTGGGGGCAAATTAATTCTGGAATACATCTGATGACTGAATGTTGGGCCTGGGAGGACCCGGGATCCAGGAAAGGCCAGATCTCTTCATGCTTTAGGGCAGAAGCTGAATGTCATGATGTCTAGAGGTCAGCAGGGGAAAATGGAGAGACCTCCCAGGACAAATATCTCCACGTCGGGGCTGGCCCTCCCCTGATCGTCTCCCTGGATGTCATGGTAACAGGAAGGGGCTGAAGACAGAGGAAGAGAAGCCTGTCTGGGGCGCTGGCCTGCCCGTCGGAACAACCAAAGTGGGACTGGCACACACTGGGTTCAGTAGTTCTGGAAGACTCTGTCCAGTTGGCAGGTCAGTCTACTCTTCTCTGCATTCCCGAGGGAGACAGGTCATGGCTGCTGCAGAGGGAGCCCTTCCACAGCTCAATTTACTTTACAAGAGGCGTCATTTTCAGGCAAGGCCCAGGGCTCGACAGAGCGGACAGAACCATCTGACAGACGGAAGGCGCTTGTACCTTCCAGACTGGCTGTGGCTTGGGGCCTGGGACTTTGGTGTCACAGCAGGCTTGCCACGTAGTGACTCAGGGAGCCAGGGACCAGGGACAAGGCAACAGCCACAGAGGGAGGCAGGGTAGGGAACCAGGAAGGCAGCCCCAGGGGGACGCAGAGGCCCAGGGAGCCCGAGAAGCGATGGGCACAAACAGCAGGTGAGCACATTGAGCTGCAGAAGTCACACTGCACAGGAAGTCCAGGCATACAAGCAGGTCAGGACTAGAAAAGGGGGACACAGAGGGAGCATGACCAAAACTCTGTGTTCAGCCATTCATGTCAGGAAGAGCTTAGCAGTCGTCTGGGGAGAAGGACTGTGTGCCTGCACGACAGCCAGTCCACATCCATCGTGCCTACAGCATGGGAAAATTTCAAAACTATTCTACATGTTGTTTCCAGACACAGAGCAAAGGCTCCCGTGCCGAAGGTAGGGTGGGGTGGCTACAGACAGGAGGAGTGGCGTTTCTGAGCCCCTCCTTGTCCCCAGCAGAAACAGCAGGCACGTCTCCACGCAGGCTCAACAGGAAAAGCTCTGAGCTCAGAATAGCAAGCTAGGCGTTCCAACAACTGAGGAACGGTTCCAGAAAGAACACAGAAGGGGGGCATAATTCAAGAAAAGGCCCAGAACTGGAGATTTGGGTCTTCCCTAACCAGGCCCCTAGGTGAGCAGCACAGTGGGAGCAAAAAGGAAGCATAGCAATGACTTCTAGGTGACAACAGGAAATTATTTTCATTTTGAAGTCTCTTTGCAGCCAAAGTACATCACGGTGAGGGTATGGAAAAAGATGAGGGTAAAGGGAAAAAAATCTCTGAAAGATGCAAGTCCCAGGAGGCTAGTGGAAGATGGGCTCCATACCAAGTGAAGGAGTAAAAGCTGACAAGGGGCTGAGCTCCCGGAAGCAGGAGAGTGAGGGTCCCCAGAAGGAGAGCAAAGACAGCTTAGCCAGACCCCAGGCCCAGAGGGCACCTGCCCAGAATAGAGCAAGACAGGGGACACTCCAGGGCAGGCGTCTCCAAGGAGAAAGTCAGACCTGATAATTTCGTTATTTGGAGAGGAGATGCATATTTTCCTGTAGAGTTTAGAGAAGAATGAGTGGTTGCTACTTACAAAATTAAGCAAACTAACAAGCAAGGAAACTATTAACTTCAAGAAAATAAAAGAGCTAAGAAGTAAAAGGTGATGACTGTCTACGACTTCATTCAGCTGAAAACAGCATTTATGTAGCCCCCAAAACGTGAGTCTTGTGACACTCTATTAGATTAACATATCACACTGGGGCCTGGCGCACACGTGAACACACACACACGCACACACACAGAGACACTTGTGTACATACAGACACACGTACAGAGACACACACGTGAGCACAAATGCAGACACATGCGCGTGCGCACCCATGTGTACATGCAGACACGTGGTCACATGCATATGTGCACACATGCACACAGACACACGTGCGTCACATGCATGTGCACACATGCACGTGTGCACACACACACACTCCCTCTGCAAAGACACCTGAGGAATCGGTGACCTCAGGTCCCCAATGGGAAAGAGCTGGGGGCTGAAGAGATGAAACCTTTCACCATATGTGTGTACTGCTTTAGAAAAAGCACAAAGACCCCATGAGATGCTGGTTAAATACAAACGTCTGAACCAGGGAGAACCCAAGAAACCGTGCAGATGGCTCTGGCATCCAGACAGGAAGCACCTGGCCAAGCCCAGGGCCAGCCGCTGCAAAGCCCGTCACACCAGGGCAGCCTTGGCTGGGCTGGCCTTGGGACGTCCTGCAGGGACACGCAGCGCCTCTCTGTCCCTCGGACCTGTCCCAGCTGGGCTGGACTGCTCAGAAGTGGTGCTTCAGTAAAAGCGAAGCCCTAGAGCCTCTTAAAAGAAATCAAAACAGGACAAATATTGTATGGTTCCATTTACATGAGGTCCCTAGAGTGGGGAAATTCATGGACAAAAAATGTGGAGTGGAGGCTGCTAGGGGCTGGGGGACGGGGGTGGGAGGGGTCAGTATTTCATGGGCACGGTTTCCGTTTGGGAGGACGAGAACCTTTTGGAGGTGACAGTGGTGATGGCTGCACGACAGCCTGACTGTGCTTAGGGCCCCTGAACTGGACACTCAAAAGGGCTAAAGTGGTAAATTCTATGTTATGTATATTTTACCATGGAAAGTAAAGGAAAAATGAAAACATACTTTAAAGAAATGCAAAGGCGCACTGACAAGCATCCTGTCTGTACCTGCCACGGATCAAACGGAGCCCAAGGGCCACCCGCGTGCAGGGCCTTGAACAAGTTCTCAGCCGAAAGGAAGTCTTCTGAGTATGAAGCAAGTCACCAGTATCAGCGATCTGTGACTAATGACATCTTTTCCAGCTGACATCAGGCTTGGCTTCAGAAATTATGTCCTTATTTGCTGCTTTCTCATGTATGATTCCATTTAGAGGCCACCAAATGCAGCAAGATAAAGAACACCCTACAGCAGGTGGCAGGTTCCCACAGGGCAGCTGTGGACGTACCCCTCCCTCCCCCCGGCAAATAGCGGCTGCTCAGGGCACCAGGAGCCCCCAGGGACACAAACTACTCACTTTCATCTTTACAAAGAAAGTGGACTAGGAAAGCAAAGTCCTTCCAGCCTCAGCCATGGGAACCATCAGGAGGCCCCGAGTGTATGGAAAGCAAGCCACAAACATTTCCCGTTTGCCACAAGTCCGGTCACTAGGTCTACAGGCCCCCAGCCACAGGAGCACCGGCTTCCACTCTGCTTGAGCTGCCTCCCCATCTCTAGTCCTGATGGCAGTGCCCCCGCCCAGTGCTTCACCAGATAGGGGGCGTCCCCAGCTCCCAGGAGAGCCGTCATCCCTACCCCAGCCCTGAGAGCTAATTACGTCCCACAAATGACACCCTCCTGTAGGGACTCCAGGGAGCGGTCTCGGCCACGCGGTGTCTGAGGCCAGGACACACAGATGAACTACAGTTTTGAGCTGATGTCATAAGGCAGAGGGGCTGGATACAGGTTGGGAAGCCAGGGGGATGCCAAGCCAGTGTCTTGAGTCCCGAAAAGGAGGCCTAGTGATGTAGCCTCAGCCCCACACCATCCAGGACAGGGGAGGAGGCTCAGTATTAGTCATCAGGTAGCGGCACCCCAGTGCTAGCTGACACTGAGTGTTTCTACACCTACAAACGAAAGACAACTCAACTCTTGATGGTAACAGACATCCCAGTGAAACAGGAAAACTGTGTGAATTATTAGCACAGACGCAGCTCAGGTGAGCTCTGGACCTGAAGCACTGTCTCATTTGTCCCTTCTCTGTCTACGTCCCCAACCTTGGCATTGTAAGAGTAATTGTAAATGCCTTCCCTTTATAATTTTATTTGCATTTTTCTGTTTTACCATAGCCGATTACAGTGGCATATAGCAACCATTAAAATATTTTGAGGGACCTAGATGCTGAAAACTATAAGACATTTTTGAAAGAAATTGAAGAAGACACAAAGAAATGGAAAGACATTCTGTGCTTATGGATTGGAAGAATAAACAGAGTTAAATGGCCGTATTACCCAAAGCAATATACAGATTTAATGCAATCCCCATCAAAATCCCAATGGCATTTTTTAAAGAAATAGAACAACAAATGATCAGATTTGTTTGGAACCACAAAAGACCTCGAATAGTCAAAGCAATTTTAAGAAAAAATAACAATACTGGAGGTATCACACTCCCTGACTTTAGCTTATACTACAGGGCTACAATAATCAAAACAGCATGGTATTGGCAGAAAAACAGACACATAGACCAATGGAATAGAATTGAGAAAACCACATAAATATGGACAGATAATTTTTGACAAGGAAGCTAAAAACATACAATGGAGGAAAGACATACATTACTCTTCAATATATGGTGCTGGGAGAATTGGAAAGCCACGTGCAAAAGAATGAAACTGGACTACTATCTGTCACCATGCACCAAAATTAATTCAAAATGGATCAAAGACTTAAGCATAAGACCTGACACAATAAACTGCATAGAAGAAAACATAGGTACTAAACTTATGGATCTTGGGTTCAAAGAGCATTTTATGAATTTGACTCCAAAGGCAAGGGAAGTAAAAGCTAAAATAAACGAATGGGACTATATGAAACTTAAAAGCTTCTGCACAGCAAAAGAAACCATCGACAAAATAAAGAGGCAACCAACTGAATGGGAGAAGATTTTTGCAACCAGTGCCTCCGATAAGGGGCTAATATCCAAAATATACAAGGAACTCATGCAACTCAACAACAAAAAAACAAACAACCCAATTGAAAAATGGGCAGACGACCTGAAGAGACATTTCTCCAAAGAGGACATACAAATGGCAAATAGGGTGGGGGGTGGGGGGGAGGGTGAGGGGATTGGAGGGCAGTCGGTGACCACAGGATGGCCACGGGGTTTGAAAATTAATCTGGGGAACGTAATTTGGTGGTTACCAGAGCGTAAGGGGGTTGGGGGGTGGGAGATGAGGGTAAGGGGGATCAAATACATGGTGATGGAAGGAGAACTGACTCTGGGTGGTGAACACACAATGGGATTTTTAGATGATGTAATACAGAATTGTACACCTGAAATCTATGTAATTTTACTAACAATTGTCACCCCAATAAATTAAAATAAAAAAAATAATAATAAAAAATAAAAAAATAAAAAATAAATAAAAAAAATTTTGAAGACTTTTAACATCATAACAGAATGTTATGTGATTGAAACAAGACATCCACGCATCTATGTGATAAAGTACGAATTTATTTCAAGAATATTAAGTTTATATGTGCTTGAAAGAGTTTCCTTGTGGCTGTGGGACCCTAGTTTTCTTCTCTGTGCTTTTCTGATATTTCCCTAGTGTTTTAACAAGATACACATATTACTGTTAAAATAATCCAAGAGCACACACAGGCAACAGTTTTAAGAATCGTTCACGCCTGAGCCTGAACTTCCATTACGCTCATCAGACAGCATGGGACTCGCACTTACATGCCTTGGGCTCCTCCCACAGTCCCCATCGTCCACCCTATGGTTTCAAGAAACTAAGGTTTGACTGAGACATGTGGCCCCACTGAGTGTCCCTCTCTCCATCCTGGTGCCAGGTCCTCCTCCTTCCTCCCCAAATTGATCCTTCCCGGCCAGACCTGGAACCTGAAGGAAACACAAGTGTGTTAACACTGCCTTAGCACTCACACTGGACGCTGGAGTCTCCCTCCTGCCATCCTGTGCCCAAGCACAGCAGGGGGACAGGGACTGGTCTGCCCTCCATCTCCATGTGCACACGTTCGTTCAATTAGCTGTGCATCTATCCAGTAATGGCTTGCCTGCAAACTCACGAGCAAGGCCGGCTGCTTTTATAACTGGGGGGCAGTTGCCCATGTTCTGATTGGGGAATAAAAACTCTACTCCTTGTGTTCAAAGTGATGTCACCAATGATGCTACAGCTGTCCTTTGCATAAATTACTTTGCCACATTGTTTTCATCCTTTGCAAGGGAGCAAGCACTGAGGGTCTCAGTGGGAAGAGACATTAGAGCAGTGGACGAGGGACAGAGAAGACCGTTCTGGTGATTCGATACACAGGCCTCCTGAATTACCCTTCAGCCAGGCCAGGTCCCATTTGAGGACCAAGGACGAGGCACTTACTTCAGGAGTTTAGGGGTGGGATGAGAGGAGGTGAGGGTCTGCACGATATGGGAGACAGTGCGGAACCCACATCGGGCCGAGAACGTTCAGTAGAGAGTCCACAGCCCTGCCAGTCTCCAGCAGCTCACAACCCTTTGTACGGAAGTATGAGACAGGTACAAACTGTGGGGCCTCCTTGTTTTCAGGTTCACGTAAGTTCCGCCCTTCCTTCCTACAACAGCTTATGGAGACCTGACGCAAAACGCCTTGTGTTTGTCTCTCCGAGTTCCTCTGCCTCCTGCCAGTGCCTCCTGTTTGTAGTCTGCACGTTCCCTTGAATAAACGCGGTCCCTACGGTGTCGCTAATGGCAATCCCAGCAAAACGCAGGCTGAGGGATTCCTCATAGAACTGTGTGCACCAGAGGCTTAGGACTAGTTTTTAACTGTTCCTGTTGCTGGAACCAGAGTGGACTCCCTCAGGGCCCGTGAGATGGGAGACAAGAGGACCCTGCAGGTGTGCAAATCCTGCAGGAGGATGGCCAGCTCAGCAGCTGGTGACCCCGGGCAAGTCACCCTACTCAGAGCGACTGCAGGGCCCTCATCTAAAAGACATCAACATCCTCTCTCTTGCCCCGAAATTACACAGGTATTTATAATCTGGACGAAGCCACTGTAATTTACCTTCTTGAATCACTCTACAGCCATTCTGCACCTGAACATGACTTCATTCAAGTTGCATGTTATGCCGGTGACTTAGTATTGTCCCAAATGCTCCTCAGTTCAGCCGAGTATCCATCGTTTGCAAGAATTCTGGTCACTGAGATTTGCTTTAAGGCTTAGTTTGGAGGTCAAATAAGATGTTTTTCCTTCACAGTGAATTCATGAGCGTTAAGCTACATATACGAAAATGTGTAATTTTTCTCTGAAGTTCTCAAATGGTCACCCAGGTCACCTCCTGAAACCTAAAGACATTAAGTCCAAAAGAAGATCAAACACTCCCTGGTGCGAGTCCTCTGACCCTCGAGATGCACCTGGACCTGCTAGTCATGTGGCCCAAGCCCACCTCTGCCAAGCAGGCCAGGGTCTCACGGCTCACCCTGCTCAGGACCTCAGCCCAGGGAGACAGCAGGGCTGCGCTCCCCTCTATGTGACACCTGATGACACCAATGCACCAGCTTTGTTTCCTTAAGCATTTAAATTGCCCCTGTTCATTTTAAATGGCAATTTTACTTCTTCCATCATAAGCTGTGTCTGCATAATGGTAAAGCATCTGTGTTTTGTAGTTAATGCAGAAAAAAATAGTCAAATCTCCTGAGGGGTCTCAGCCACTGGCTGAGAAAGGTCGCCCAAGAGACCAGCCCAAGTTTGAACCAACCGAAGGAAATAGGGAGGGTGTGATCTGTGCCTTGGCCTTGACCAAGCCTGTAACTTGGGGAAAAAAGGCAAGTAAAGGGCGCATAATATGGGGGTGTTGACACACCAAACTCTAACTCCAAGGTGGTCTTCTATAAAGGAAGCATGAAATGGTCCACCAAAGACATGACACAGCCCGGACTGCCCTGAGGATCATGCCAAAGGAAGTGACAGGTGACCGAGGGCTCCACGTCCAGGGCAGACTCTGCATGACTGACCTCATTCTGAGTGTGCAGCGCCCACAGGCCCACCTACTTCTAATAGCGTACATGCCAGGAGGTCCCCACACAAAAGCAGAGCCCTCCCAGCTAAAGAGGAGAGAACAGAGAATAACACGGGGTGGCGGGAAGACAGCAGCTTCCTCAGGTCTAGTTTGCTGAAGCTGGGTGCCTCCATCCCACTGACAATGGACTGTGCCAGGTACACATCCTGGCTTGGTGTGGCCTTGTCACTCCCCTAACTCAATGGCTTGCCCTGACTGAAAGAAAGCAGAACACTGTGATGGTGACTCAAGTAGCTGAAGGTCTGTCTCATTTCCCCGGACTTTAGAACTGTATCTTTCCCTACCCCTACTGATGTCGCCTGCGGCCTACATCAGTGCCTTGATCTGCAGCAGGGTGGGGGTTGCTGGGGAGAGGTTGGGGGGGCTGGTACAGGATAAATGAAAGCAATGGGAGGACTGCATTGTTTTAAAAGCTCCAGGCAGGTGCTTTAGATGTGTCCTTGTGTCCAGGAAGAACATGTCCCTGGGCAGGTTCTCGACTCAAGCCCTGGACTCAAGCAGCACTTGACATGACAGCTAGGTCAAGTGGGAGGTAGGCCCCCAGGACCCAGAGCATCTGATAAGCAACAGTTCCAGTGCAGCCAAAAGCAATTTAAAAGAGAGCCACCATACAGACTGTCACATGCATCCACACTCTGAATGGACCAGTGGGGTCACGGACGTGGAACACAAAAGGTTGTTGTTTTATTGACGAGGCTTTTACTTTCGAACCATCAACAGCCTAACGTTTAAAAAGAAAGGAAGAACACATACCTGAAGGACGCGATCACTGCTGTGAATTCATCGTCTGGATAGAAGTGAGTGACTGCATGATGTGCCCCCAGTAACTCCTTGCCATCTTTCCACCAAGAAATGTGGATGTCCTGGTATGTGTTAGGGACGCTGATGGAGCAGTTAAACTTGACGTTCTTGTGCTCAGAAAGTACTATGTGGCCGACCGTGTGATTAAATGCAAGGGGCGGTAGGCGCTTGGCCCTGGCAGAGGTCACCCTGGGAGGGGTTGCACTTCTTGTTGGTGACAGCTCCATGGAGGCCCCACGGCCGAGAAGAAAGGAAGGTGGCAGGTGGTCGGGCGGGCCTCCTGGGAATGGCAGGGTGTGCATGGTTTCTTCTCCCACCTCAGCAAGAGCTGCAAAAGAGAAGACGGAGTTTTAGCCTTTAAAACACTGGAGTTTTCTCCAAGCAGGTTCCCAACTTATGCAGCCACGACGAGGGCACAGTGGTACACCCTCAGTGTCTTCCGACCCCATGGGAGGAGTTCAACACAAACGTCTGATTCACAAGCTCCTTCAGTGTTCATTCAACACTTTCTAAAGAAGGTTTAAGAAATATAACTGCCCCCACCACCACAACCATGCGGGGGGAAGAAAGTGTCCTCTGCCCTCCAGGTTCTCCCATTGGTCTGACAACCAATAGACATGAGGCAAATTAGCGAGAGCAAATGACCCAATTTAATGCATATGTACGTGTGGGAACCCCGCACACGAGAGTCAGACCCCACCTGCAGGAGAGGAAGAGAGACGGGAAGGGAACACGCGTGTAGAAGACACCCTAAGCTAGGGACGACATCAGGGACCCCGGGGTCTTCAGAGGGTCACTGCAGGATGATGAGAAGAGCAGTGCTTAGCAAACAGAAGACGCCCTGCCCTGTCGGTGTGTCAGAAGAGGTCACCTCTGACCATCTCTTATTGTAGGCCCCTAATTCAAATTCGTCTAGGCACTCAGGGAGGGGCAGAAGTTTCTCGTGAGCCTAAAGGCAGCCAGGGTGCCTTTCGCTCAGAGCAGTGGCACACCACAGAGGCACCGCGTGGGTGGCCCGTTCTGACCCACACAACACACCTCTGTTAGAAACTATTTCTGTAACTGTGACTCATTCCAAGTCCGTCATATCCAATTGAGCAGCATAGCAGGAAGGTGGCGGCACGGACATCACTTTCTGCCAGTGGTCTTACAAATCGGGCCAGTGGTCTTGCGAAGGCTGCTACTTGTCACAAAGAGACCCATCCCTACATATGGGGTGATCAAAGTGCGCCTGTCTCCAGCCACACGATGAGTTGGTGTTTCTAGCAAAATGCTTGCCGCTGGAATGGACCTAGAAATGCTTTTTTTCATGTGGCCCACAAGCATTTCTAAAAGAACAGGCTCACAATAGTTGGACTTTTAGCTTTTTAATGGCGTTTTTGGAGCCTACAGTCTATGCTGTCATTACGTTATGTATTCAATCTTGTTGACCGCGAGCTGGGGAGACTGGCCTGGTGTTCTGCGGGTTAGTGACCAGGGGTACACCGAGGCACCCCAATCCCTACTGGAAGGCTGTGCCTGCTGTCACGCTCGAGATGTCACACCCTCGTGTGTGTGCAGGAGTAGGGTGGTCTGTGCTTGGGCCTGTGACAGATTTAGGGAATAAGAATACACCACACCCAGTTACACTCGAGTTTCAGGTCAACAGCAAATACCTTTTAGCATAAGTAGCCAGCTAAACACTGATATGGCTAATGGAGCTACAGGCAGGAAGTCTGGGGGCAGATGGGGGCACCTGACAGTGTGTTTGTCTGCCCTTGTCCTGGCCACAGCTCTGGCCAGCCAGTCCTCTCCATACAACGGCTTCCCACGCCAGGCCACTCTCCCGGCTGCTGCATTTGGGAACACCGCAGGTGGGGGACAAGAGATGTCACTAGAAGGAGCCAGCGAAAGCCCCCTGCTGGCCCTGAGCCTGAGGTGCACGGTTGTGGGGATATAGAGCCCTCTGCATGCCTGGGGGACAGCTCTGGGGGCAGCCTTGCGCTGGACTTGACCAGTCATCCGGACAGAGAGTGCGCTGAGGCTGGAGGGCTCACGTACCCGAGGACCATGCCAGGCCAGCCTGATGCCTGGTGTGGCCTGGGCTCAGCACGGGGAGGAGAAGCCCAGCCTGGGCCCCACGGTCCCCACTTGCTCTGAGTTGGGGAGCTTTGTGCCATAATGACTGGTCTGGCGTTCACCTTGTGCCTTATGCACTCTTCCTGCAGGCTTCCAAGCACCCGGGTGACCTGTGCCTCTTCCATCAGCAAAGTTACTGCGAGTCCTTCTTCCTCGCTGAGCACCACACACGGGGGAGCCGGGTTTTGACCAAAACACTATTTTTTCTTTTTCTTTAAATATATATTCCTTTCACAGAAGGCAAAAAATAGAGTGAGGAAGAAAACGGTACTTTGGTTGGGTTGTTTAACTTACTTAAAAATACTTGAACTTTGTAATTATAAAGGTAACACCAGTCTGTTGTGAAAAAGTCAAATATTTGTACAATCACAGAAAGTATGAAATGGAAACATGTTTTGTTCCAAGGTTCTGGGCCCAAAGGCAACAATCGCTTAGAAATCTTAGCTGAAGTTGCCAGCTGTTCGCTGTTCTGACTACTTCAGTTGCATGATGTCCCACCTCCTCATTTTTCCTCCTCCTAGTGGATTACTTCACCATTATTTTGGAGGGAGTGATGGCAGGATGAGACCAGACCAAAAGTGTCACAACTTTTCATTTTCATTAACCTTTCCCTGCGAACTCATCCTCAAGGTGACAAGAAGGAATGCGCTGGGCCTGTGTGACGATTGCAGTTGTGGAGACAGCGTTCAGTGTGCAAGGGGTATGAGAATTCCAACCAGAGATGCAGCAGGAACGGCCCTTTCTACAAAGCACACACGCAGAAGTGGGCTGCCTCTGGAATTCACAGGACATGGCCCCTCCTTACCCCTCCCACCTTCTCTCACAGTCATGTCCTTCTCTTGTGTGGACCCGACAGCAGCTAAAGTGGGAAGTTTAACCTGACAAGCAACCCTGGATAAGTGGCCTCCTGCTCAGGTCCAAGAGTTGCTTGCTATCCAGGTGCTCCGGCAGCTGCATTTGCGACCTCCAGGGGCCACACCTGTCCAGCCCTGGGGTGACATGATGGAGTGTCCCTAAGTGTGCCCAGGTGTCTCCAATCACTGCTCAGCCCTTCACCAGGTCGCAACGTCAGCCTCTTCAAGACGACGGTGTCTCCATCATCTGCCTCCCGTGCCCAGCACAGGGCCAGCCTGCTTCACGTAGCTTTGCCTTGTTCTTGAACAAGTTTGTCTGCAGCTGCCTTGAAGACTGCGGGGGTGGGAGGGGGTGGCATCTTCTGAGGACGGCACGGTGCATAGAATGGAATGGACACGCAGTGGACACTGAAGGAATAAAGGGGTGTGATGCGGGCAGCGTCCCGACAGGTGGGCAGGAAGGAGAGGTGGTCAACACAGGGACACTGCTGTGGCTGAGAGTGGGACCGCCTCTGAGGCTCCCCTGCCACCAGCCTCACACAGTCCAGTAGGCCAGACATTCAGGGACCTTAGTGTCTTATACTCAAAATTGGTCCATTAGGGGCCACTAATAAAGAAGCTATTTTCTATGTGATCAACTTGAGCACATACCCTGAAATCCGCAACTGTTTGCTGAGTGCTGGTGGGCATGTGCGATGGCGGGCGGGGTGGGGCGGTGCTGCTCAGAGCCCCCAGCCACTTGTACAGAGACATGACCTCTCCAACCACCTAGGTGGATGAAGACGACGGGATGCACAGGTCCCCAGAGCACTGCACAGATGCTGGCTGATGTTGTATTGCCTGCATCTGATGTGGGCCCGGCGGCCACCTGAAGTAGGAATGTCTGGACCTCGTGGGAGCAAGTGCTGTGATCACCAGGGTGGTCTGTCTCAGAAGACGCACAGGGAATGGCAGTTCTGGAGCAGGGTGACTGCCAGCCATGAACAAGAGGGTAAGTGTACTTCCGGCCTGTGATGGCCAATGAGCTCTGGGCTCCGAGGAGCCTCCCGAGGGCTGGCCGCACATCGCCTCCTAGCACGAGCACCTTAGATTCTCCGAGAGCCTCGCGTCACAGGTTGAGAAGGGCTCAGGAAGCGGCAGCTGCTGAAGTCACGGGTCCCAGGCTAGCCAGGGGAGTAGCTGTGTGAAGTGCCCCCCGGCCCTGGATGGCTGGGCTGAGCAGGGCACTGGGCACGAAGAGCCCTGTTTAATCCCTGCCCTTGGGTGTCTTATGCCCTCAGCCCGCACTACAGTCCTGGGCACCGCGTGGTGGGACAGGAGCGCCAGGCTGTGGGCCCCTCCAGAGGGGGCTGCAGGAATGGCCAGTGGCCTTGTACTTCCAGGGGCTCTGATTCCATCACGGAGCACATGTGGGCAGGAAGCAGACGGCAGCCTGGGGTGGGTGCTGCCGGTGCCCTCGGCCACCTGCCCGGGTTTGCTGTCCAGCAGCCCCTGAGCGGGGAGCATCTGGGCTTTGCAGAAAGGCCTATGGCCTCCGGAATCCTGTTTGTGCCCGTGCCCGTCCCCCCACCCCAGGAGAAAGGCCAAACTTGGACCGGTGCCCTGTCACCCTGTGTAAAGACCACTCCCCAAGGCCACCGGCTGAGGCCAGACCCAGAACAACAAAAAAAATTCTACTTCATGCAAAAGCCAAGAACTCTCCACTGATACAGAGCAGCAACAGTGCTGAACGCGAGAAAACTTAACGAAGACTTTCGACCTGCAGTCACTTGCCCTGGTTGCTCCCAAGTCGTAAACAGCCAACATGAACTTCGCTGGCCTGAACGCACTCAGCCTTTCGCAGAGGGCAGGCCTGGCAGGGGCCTTGCTGGGCAGGAGGGAACCGAGTGGTGGGCAGCGTGTGCCCAGGGTGGGTCACAGCTGCTGGTGGCGGTGGGGGAGCCAGTGAGGACCCACCGAGAGGCCTACGCAGCAAAGTTGGGGATGAAACAGAGCTGGCGTCAGACCTTCCACATGGGCCCCAGCGGGCACAGGGCCGCCAGATAAAAAATAGGATGCCCAGTTACATTTGTATTCAGAGAAACAAGGACTGCTTGTGCGGGAGGGCACCCTTAGTCAAATAAATCTGACTAAGTATCATTTCACGGCACCAACTGGAGCTGAGCCCCGGCAGTTAGTTCACTGTTAGTGCCGGCAGTTAGTGCCCTCCACAAGCTGGGTGAAGAGTGTGTCTGGAGCATACAGGGACTCCAGCACACCCATCCCACCTCTGTGAACCCTCACCGGGAGCTGTGGAGGGCTCGGACCTCTGAGCAGAGGTGATGATTATCAGGTGCCCTCCCACTTCCCCGCACACTGGCTCAAAATGAGAACAGTACCCCACCCTTCTGGCCTTGTGCACACACTCAGTAATGGGAG
The DNA here is from genome assembly GCF_004115265.2 of Rhinolophus ferrumequinum. Taxonomy (NCBI): domain Eukaryota; kingdom Metazoa; phylum Chordata; class Mammalia; order Chiroptera; family Rhinolophidae; genus Rhinolophus; species Rhinolophus ferrumequinum. Next base: position 556,819 of record NW_022680356.1, read on the forward strand.
CCCCAAGGCCCCCCAAGGGCTCTACACAGCCCCTCATCATCCCCTTCAACCCAAACCCCACTTTCTGCCTTCAGCATTTGACTTTTTCTTGGTAGAAGTGGTTTGCAAAACAAACTCCTCAGGGAGGTTGTAGCCTCAGGTCCTTTGTGTAGGGGTACCAGTGCAACCAGAAAAGAGAGTTCTAGAACCTGACTCTGACACCCCACCTCCACACTCCAGTGAGCTCTCAGACCAGCAGGACAGCAGCATGCCCAGGGAGGGCTGCACCCAGGGCTGGCGTCCTTTGGCCGAGGGGGAGGGATGCAGCTGGGCGTCAGGGCTGCAAGGAGTCTCTTCTAAGATTCTGAAGGTCGCCAGAGCCAGACCCCTACGCTAGGGAATGGAGCCGGTGGCCCAAATCACCTTGGGTAGGGGGCTCCTGAGGGTCCAGCCCGAGAACCCCCACTCAGAAGGCCCAGCTTTGAATGCATGTGGCTCGGGAGTGTGGTGAGTACAAGAACTCTAGGGTCAGAGGGCAAGGTGCAGCCCCCACTTAGCTCTGCAGAGGACCCTGTGCAAGTCACCTGTCCATCTGAGACTCAGTCTCCTCACTGTAAAGTCGCACAGGTGACACTGACTTGTCTCCGAAGTGAGGGCAGAAGACTGCACGTGGAACACTGGGCATGGTGCTGGCAGCTGTCACTTTCATAACACGAGACACCGAACCTGTCTTGTTTCAAAGGCGCAGCTAGTCATGCCTGTACGATCGGTGCTGAGCACGCGGGACCCATCACACTCAGTCCTGTGGTGAGGCAGGAACCTGCACATGCTCCACCCAGGCTTTGCCTTCTCCTTCCCCTCTGGCAGCACTCCAAGTATCACAGAAAGACGCCAAGGTGACACTTTCTGGCCAGGGTCTTGCAGCAGCCTCCTCACTGGGGGTCAGGCTGATTCTCCCCGAGGGACAGATGTGGTTGCCCCAAGACCGGGAGAGACTCTCAGACTCCAAGTGTGACTCCGCTATCACACCACCCCCAACAGACATCCCCCAGCCCACCAATACCTGAATTCCTGTTAATAAAAAGCCATTCTTTTAAAGAAAAATACAATTTCCTTTTAAAATGTGACTATCTCTGGAAGACCAAACACCTCAGCAAGAGGAGTTTGTCTTTTCTAGGTGACAGAGGGCAAAGAATTCCTTCCAAAAACAGATGTACTTTCCCTTATTCCCCCACAAAAACATTCGACATCATATATAAAACAAACATCAAAAACAAAACAAAAAACAAAACGAAACTGAAAAGTGGAGGGAAGGCAGACTGACTAGGGACTTCGGGACCCAAGAACACCATAGTGATGAATTTCCGGGGTTTTCTGTTTGCCTCATTGTTCCAATTTGGAAAGGCTAATAGGCAAAGGTCAAAAACAAAAAGCCCCAACCAAAGTCTGTTCTCCCTTGCCAAAGGACCAAGAAAGGGGCAGCGCCACAAGACTGAAGTCTTTTAGACAATAAACTGCTCTCCTCCAGGTAAGCAGCCCAGAAAAAAACTACGCCTCCATCCCCACCGAGACCAGCAAAGGCCAAGTGGGGAGGCTGGACCTCACTTTTACCAGGCTGTAAAGGGGTGACAACAGTTCCTCTGGGTGGTATCAGAGAGGGCCAAGTAGAGAGCTGGGACTTTCATCCCCACTGGCTGGTGTTGGTAAAGCTCATGTGGGGAGCTGGATTTCCACTCCCACCTGGTATTAACAAGGCGACCACCCTCGTCCCCACTGGGGTGGTTATCAGAGGAGGTCTAATAGCGGGTCTGGGCTTTTGCTGCCCATTGAGGGCAGCCCTCCTCCTCCTGCTGGGGAACAGTCAGAAAGTAACAAGGCTCCCCTCCCCCTCCCAGCCAGGGAGGTAGCAGTGGAGGCCTAGTGGGCAGTCAGAACTCCCGCCCCCCCATGACCAGCAGTGACGAGGGGGCTCCCACTCTCCAATGTCAGTGGATGAGTGGGGACCTAGAATTCTACCCCCACCAGGCAGTAAAGGGCACATACCCTCCTCCCCTCAGAACATTTCAGAGGAAACCAGGTAATTCAAAAGGTTTATATAAGAGCCAGAGTCTCATAATATAACACCCAAAATGTCTAAATTTCAACAAAAAAACGCTGTCTCAAAATGAATGAAATACCAACACTGAGATGACAGAGAATTATCCAAAAAAGCTTTTAAAGGAATTATAGAAATACTCCTATGAGCAATTATGAACATGGAACACATGAAGAAACAAAGTCTCAGCAAAGGAATAGAATACATAAAAAAAGAACCAAATGAAAATTTCAGAACAGAAAAATACAATAGCCAAAGTAAGAAACTCAATGGATGGGCTCAACAGCAAAATGGAAGGGCAGAGGAAAGAATCAGTGAACTGGAAGATAGAACATTAGGAAATATCCAATCTGGCCAACACAAAGGAGAAAGGAAGGAAGGAAGGAAGGAAGGAAGGAAGGAAGGAAGGAAGGAAGGAAGGAAGGAAGGAAGGAAGGAAGGAAAGAAGGAAGGTAGGAAGGAAGGGGAAAAGAAAAGAAACAAGAAAAAAGAAAAATAAATCAAATAGAGTTTCTGGGATCTATAGGACTGTTACTAAAGACCTGACATTTGTATTATCAGTCCCGGAAAGAGAGGAGAAAGAGGGCAAGGCTAAAAAGTAGTTAAAAAAATAATGGCTGAAAACTCCCCAAACCTGGCAAAAGATATAAACCTACAGAATCAAACATCTGAGTGAACCCAAAAAAGGATACATCCCTAAAATATCCATGACAAGATACATCATAGTCAAACTTCTAAATACTAAAGACAAAGATAACATTTTGAAAGCACAGAGAAAGAAAGTTATGAGAATTTGTCACCAGCAGATCTAAGAGAATAAAGGAAATACTTTGAACAGAACGGAAACAATAAAAGAAGGAAATTTGAATCATTGGGGGGAGGAAAAAACAAAAAAAACAAAAATATTGGTCAATACTCCTCTTGCATTTTCAAAATTACGTCTAGTGGTTGAAAAAAATTGTAACACTGTCTGATGGGTTCTATATATGAAGAGGAAATATTTAAGATAATAATGTTTTAAATGGGAGAGGTAAAGGGACTTAAAAAGAGGTGAGGGTTCCATAGTTCATTTGAACTGGCAAAACATAAACACCAATAATTACTTTAAATGTAAATGATCTAAATATATCTATTGAAAGACAAAGATTGGCAGAGCAAAAAACATAACTATCTGCTGTTTATAGGAAATTCACTCCAAATATAATTATATACACAAGTTGAACACAAAAGCATAGAAAAATATATAATGTAACCATTAATGGAAAGAAGTCAGGATTGCTACATTAAGATCAGGTAAAGTCGATTTCAAAGCAAGAAAATTACCAGACACAGAAAGGCACACTATATAATGATAAAAGAGTCAATCAACCAGGAAGAAATAGCAGTCTTAAATGAGGACAGTAGGCCCTTTGTATTCACAGGTTCTGTATCCACGGATTTAATCAACTGCAGATGGAAAATATCCAGGAAAAAACATTGCATTGTTGCTGACACGGGTACTATGTAGTCAGGCCTACTATGGCACATGTACAGGCTTTTTTTCTTGTCATAGTCCCTAAACAATACAGTGTAACAAGCATTTGCGTAACATTTACATTGTATTAGGTATTGTAAGTATCTGAAGTAGGTGGGAGGATGTGCTGTGTATAGGTTACATGCAAAACTATACCATTCTATGTAAAGGACTTGAGCGTCCATGGATTTTAGTATCCTGAGTGGGAGTGGGTCCTGGAACCAATCCCCCACAGATAACTAGGGAGTACTATATGTACCATCGCAAAGAGATGCAAAATATATATGGGAAGCAAAAATGAATAGAACTGAAAGGAATAAACCAATCAACAATTATAGAAGGAGACTCAGCCCCTTCCCCAGACCTTGCCCTGTGTATCTCTTCTATTTGGTGGTTCCTGAGTTGCATGATTTATAACAAAACTGTAATCATAAGTGCTTTCCTGAGCACTTATGTTATCAAGCCTGAGGGGGAGAGGAGGGTGTGGGGACCCCTGAATTTGCAGTCTCTCCATTTGAGCCAGTGTCTGATGGGGGGTGGTCTTATGCAACAGAGCCCTTAACCTGGGGGTCTTCACTAACTCCAGGTAGTTAGTGTTAGAACTGACTGTAGGACACCAGTTGCTGTCAGAGAATTGGAGAATTAGCTGTTGTTGAAAAGACATATTTGGTGTCCGAAAAAAAAACCACACGCACAATTCTTAACAATCCCAGGAAGACTTTTTGTAGACACAGACAATATATTTTTAAAATTTGTGCAGAAAGGCAAAGGAACTAGAATAGCTAAAACAATTCTGGAAAAGAAGAATAAAATGGGAGGAATCAGCCTACCCAATTCCAAAACTAGTTATGTAGCCACAATAACCGAGTTGTGCAGTTTGGCAGAGGGACAGACACTTAGATCAATGGAACGGAAGAGAGAACCAGAAATAAACCCACAAAATTCACTCCACAGCTTTCTGGCAACGGTGAAAGCAGTTCAGTGGAGGACAGACAGCCTTTTCAGCAAATGGTGCTGGAGTTGGTACTGGGGTACAGGCACATGGCCACAGGAAAAACAGTGAACTTTGACCTAGTCTTACACCATATGCAAAACGAACTCAAAATGGGTCACAGATTTCAATGCAAAACATAAAACTTTTAGGAAAAAACAGAGGAGAAAATCCTCAGGATCTAGAGCTAGGCAAGAGTTCTTCCCCTCGATACCAAAAGTACGACTCCCAAAAGGAAAATTTGATAAACTGGATTTCATCAAAATTAAAAATGTTTGCTCTGCAGAAGACCCTGCTGAGAGGATGCAAAAACTGCAGACTGGGAGAGATGATCTGCAAAGCATGCACCTGACAAAGGACCAGCATCTAGAACATTAAAGAACTCTCAAAACTGAGGTGAGGTTCTCTGTGACATGCAGCCAAATGGAAACCCTAAAGGAGTGTCGCCGGTAGGAGTGTCGCCGGTACAATTTTGTGTGGTCACAGGATAAGGAAATGCCTGGGAATTCAAACACTTAAAGTGAGGAGGCGGTTTTCTCTGGGGGAAGGGAGGCAGGGGATGACATGGCGAGGGAAGGAGGGGGACCTCACCTGTACTGCTGATGTCTACTTTCTTTTTCTTTCTTTCTTTTTAAAGAGGGCGCAGCTCACAGTGGCCCATGTGGGGATCAAACCGGCAACCTTGGTGTTATCAGCACCATGCTCTAACCAACTGAGCTAACCGGCCACCCCTGATGTCTACTTTCTTATGCCGGGTGGTGAGCAGAGGTGAGTTTCAGTATCCTTTATATCCTTTTGTGGGTCCTAAATATGTTATAACAAGATCTGAATATAAAGAAAAGGAGTAGGTGAGAAAAGAAAAAAACGTAATGGTAAAAGTGAGGTCTTTTTGTTTCCTGGCTGGGCCACAGGTGACAGTGGCAGTATCCCTCTCTGACGGGCTCACACGAGAGGCCTGAACCTTCCTTCCACCTGTTAGTCCTAAAATCATAAGGGAGCTTGGCTGGAGCAACCATTCCGCCCGCAGTTCTCACCCTGGGTCAGGACTTGCCACCTTCCCTGGATAAACGTAACTATCATGTTCCTGCCCTCAGTGGCAGGTTCTAAGGGGTGGGGGTGTGAGGCTCCCCACCCCTCCTCAAGAATCAGACACACTGGACCCATGGGGGTAACAAGAGCTGTGTACCCGAAAGGTCCTGGGTGGGGCCTGGGCTTCTGGAAAAACAACTTCACAGAAAAGCTTCCTAGTTCACGTTCTCCTTGTCCACCCAGATAAAACACTTCGGAGATTTACATTCTACAATTTCTATTTTAAAATATATTTTTAAATTTCCAAATATAAAATTACATGCCAATAGTAAATACATTTTTAAACATGACACCATTTCCCCTGGGCCCTGGGGATTCTGCAAGGCACCTGGGAAACATGCCCCCCGCAGCCCAGACAGACTGACTTTGAGTATCTCCTGCCTCTTGGAAGCCAAGGTCCACGCTCCCTATGGATTTGAGTTCATAAGTTAGGCAGATCCAGTTTTCTCAGAAATACACCTGTGCATTTCAGACTATTCTACTGCTCCAGATAGAGCCGCAGGGGCTGCTTCTTGGGGGTAGAGAAGGGCAGCTGCCCACAGTAAAGAACCCACGGGTGTGACTCACTTTTAGGAAACACCCTGCGTTTCTAGGCTGATGCCTGAGCATAACGACAGCCAGAGTTAGGCTCAGACTGAGGGGGTCACGTGCATGCTGGCACCGTGTCTAGAACCCATACCGTAAGCAAGTGGCCCAGCCCACCTTTCAGGTAGGTGGAGTCTGTTTCCAGAATCACCTATCTGCCCTGCCATTGGACCAGTGGGGACTCGGAGCTTCAGAAGGGTGTCATGCCACACCCCCATGCCCCTGCATGCCAACATCAAAACTGGGATGCCAACATACGCCTACACTGCTGCGCTCCCAAAGCATTGTTTGTTTTTGTTTTTTTTTAACTAATGCTTCAGATTTAATGCTGAACCTAATGAGCTTCCTTTTTCTTTGCTCCCAAACTTTTAGAGAACATTGTTTTCATCCACAGGTCTGCAAATCACGTGCCAGAGCTGTAAAAAGGCTGACAGTCTGGTTCCACTTCCTGTGTGGGGCAGCGGTCAGGGGCAAGTGGAAACCGGCCCTTGGCAGCCATGAATATGGATCAGCTCGCTGTTCATTCAGTGGGAGGTCAGTCCCAGGACACAAAGCCACGTTCAACAAGTCTGGGTCCCTGTTCTCGTATTCTCCATGGAGAGAGCCCGTTCTGACTTGTGAAAATGATCATTTTCCGGACCCATAATGCAGCCAGCCTATTAGCAGCTTTAACGAGCCCGAAGGCTTTCTCCCCAATAAACAAGGCTTTCCTTCATGTGTCTTAGCAGAGGCAAGACCACAGCTAAGGCGAACCCTAAGGTGTTAACTGTTCCTGAATGCCGAGGGAAATGGGCACCTCTCCTTCCCCCAAAAAAGTAGATTACATACACAAAAAAGGAATCTGTCCCATTGGCCTGGCTTTCAGGTGCCAGCCTGAGACCTCAGTCCTGAGGGTGGGCTCCTCCCCAAGGAGCTGGGGCAGGCACGACCCCGTGACCACATCTTGCTGAGGCCTTAGGCTGGCTTTGCAGACGCTAGGCAGCACCTTCAAAGGGATCGACTGAGAAATATCCAGAAGACACCACTAATAACAAGGAGAGCCACACAAGCATAAAAATCCCCATACATTCAGATAGGAAATGGATTTTTCTCCAAGCTTAAGTCTCTCAAACATTCTTAGCTTTTGATGTAAAACTTCTCTTATATGACCTTGGTCCAAACGCAATGTCAACATCTGTTTCTCCCTCCCTCCCTCTCTCCCCTCTACCCCTGCGTCTTCCCCCACCCCCCGGCACCCCAATATTCATGGAAAGTCCATTTTACCATTAAGTAAAGAAAGAAGCACTAACAGTGGACACAGGGCAAAGGGTGAAATAAAATGCTTTAGAGTTGAGTGTAGGTTTCTCAGTGAGATGTTGAGGACACAACCTCCCTTTCTTCCTTTATTGCTTTAAAACGTGGGGTCCTGCTGCCTGACAGAGGCCCAGAGAATGGGGATGACACAGCTACCAAGAAGGAAGCTACCAGCTTCGGTCTCACAAAACGGGGGAACACCTGGGTCGTCCGACAGTCAAGGTCAAGCCACAGTCAGACAAAGCAAACTGAGGAAGGAGGATGCAAGTTGGTGGGTCCTCTCAGTACTCGTGCCTCCTGCCACAGATCACGGTGACATTCTCAAGCCACATTTTAGCTGAAGGCAGGAGGGCCGGCACAAGGAAGAGGTGAAGAAAGGGAACAGGTGTCCTCCCTGTCAGGGGTCAGCAAATGCCCACAGGGCCAGAGGTAGGATCAGGGCTTCCCCCTGGCAACCTGGGGGCCGGCTCACACCTGCCATCCACAGGAAGTATCCAGTCAGAAGGGCACCTGGGCTGGGCTCCCTGCCGGTCCAGCTGCTGCAGACCACCTGCAGACCACCTGCACATGGGGCAGGTACCTGGAGCGTAATCTAAGAAACAAAGCCACGTTTTCCAACCACTGCTGCTAGAAACTTTACTTAGAAAACCCGGTTTTAGCTGGTACAAAGGAAAGGAATTATCTGAATGTTTACATTCAACAAACAAAAACAAAAACAAAAACCACACCCACATTGGCCCAGTTATGTGGGAGAGTCGAGAAGGAATGGGCCTTCATTTTTATGCCTTCCTGAGAGGCACGTGACAGGAAGCGATTCCTGCACCAGTTAAATCTGGGCCCAGGAGGTGGAGGTAAGGGGACTGTCAGGGCAGTGGCGGAAGGGCAGGCCTGCCCCGTGCAGACAAGCTGGGTTCTGCTGGGGAACCACCAAGAAACAAAACCCTACAAAACACAGCCAGGACTGGATGCTCGAGCCAGACACCCCACAGCCCTGCCCCAGAGGGATCAGGGGAGGGTGGTCCACAGCTCTGCCCTCACAGTTCAAGGTGCAATTCAGGACACATTTCAAAGAGAAAAGCAGAGCCTTTGTCTAGGAAAAAGACCCCAAAATTTGAGCTCAGAAGAGCAGTGGAAACCACTGGGAACAATGGCTAATATTTTTGGAGCACTTATTCATTAGCTCATTTCATCTTCCCCACTGTTCTGTGAGGATCGGAGAGTCCCACTGACCAGAGGAAACTGAGGCCGGCCAAGCAGGATAGGAGCGGGCTTGCTGTCTACTTGGACCCGGAGCCAAGCCCCTGTTAAGCACTTCACTCCAGGTGAGCCGCTTTTGCCAGTTTTTATAAAAATTAACCTCCTGCTGAGATGCATGTCAACCAAAGCCATGTGCTCCAGGTTATGAATAAACTAGAGACAATGGCACAAAGTCGAGGCACTCAGGACCACCAGCTGAGCACTGGGTAAGCCATGCAACCTGCCCACCCCGATGAGGAGCTGCTAAATCTGTTTTTAACATGTAAAATCAGCTTTTTGTTTTTTCCCCCTACTTGTAATAGTTAAGAGAATACACACTAGGTTAACATAGCTATATTGGGTTAATGTAGTCCAAAAGTCCATCTTCTCTCAAGGTCCTGACTTTTCTAGTAATGAAATCACTTTGGCATCGCAGCAAAATGAAAGATGGCTTTCTATCAACCAAGCCCCAGGGACAAAGGCCCAGAGCTGCAGCAGTTCTGCTTCTGGAAAAGCCCGTCGGGAGAGAGAAGGAGAGCACATGAAGCCACGGAGGCTTGGCCTTGGCTGTGTCCACAGACACCCACTGAGCGCGTGAGTGGGCTCGCACTGTGCCGTCCAGTGTCAGGTGGTCAGAAGGGTCATCAGGAAGTTAAATTTGATGGAGAGAGTCTGTGTGTGACTCTGGCTGGGGAGGCAGTGAGAGAAGGCCATTTGAGAGCATGAGTTGAAACCCAAACAAGCAAGTAGACCCTGGGAAAGATCCAGCCAGAGGGCACACTGCCTGCAGACTAGGAAGGAGGCGCTGGTGGGAGCAGCATGGACAGGGGCAGTGACTGCCAATGAGTGGACAGGAGTGGAGGCCCTGTGACACCCTGCAAACCCTGGGAAGGAACGGGAAGCCACTCTCAACAGGGGACAACACGGTGGGCTTCCTCCTCAAATCTCATTCTGGCCATTAGGTGGGAGTGGCCATTACACGTGTGTCCCTCGGCAGGTGAGGGGGAACCCATTAAAATCCAAGGTCCCATTTCAGAGTGTCCACCTGGCTACAATGGCCCCGATTCATGGGCAACCAACTCCAACTGGTAACTCACTGGCCCTGTTCCTAGGATTAGCTGGAAATTATTTCTAAAGATTAGGATTGAAAAACATCATTAGTGTTAATATGAGAAAGAATCATGTTCCATTCAACACATTAAGAAAGTGGGGAGTGACCGGTTAGCTCAGTTGGTTAGAGTGTGGTGCTGCTAACACCAAGGTTGCCGATTCGATCCCCATGTGGCCCACTGTGAGCTGTGCCCTCCTTAAAAATCAGTCAATAAATAAATAAATAAGAAAGTAAGTCAGAACAACTTTCTAAGATTTATTTTTGACATGCGAGTATGCCCGACTTACCTCCAACAAGCATTGGAGACCACTGTTGTAAAATGCACAAGCAACAAGACAGATGAAAGCTCTCCCTGGGAAAATGTTTACCGCATATCGTAATGCCTGCTACAGCATCAGTTTGGGTGGAATGTGCAAAATCGAAGCATTTTAAAAGCCCAGTTTGTTCTGAGGGTTGAGTGTAGCTGCCTCGCAGCCTGGTCTTGGGCTAGGTCCTCAACATGCCTGCCTTTAGCCACTTGTATGTTTCTCTTCTGTCCTCTCCCACCCCAAGAGCCAGCTCACTGGCACCCGCATCAGAGCCTGATGGGGAGGAAGGGCTGAAATGCCTCTGGTTCAGCAGTTTCGGTTCCGCCCTGTGTGGCTTTGTGGGATGGCGTTTTTGTGTAGGGAGGTGGGAGGATTCCTGGGTTACAGTGATGTGTAAGTCTTACTTCTTTATCCATTTATCTGTAGAGCAGAGTCTACACACACAATCCACCCTGTGTCTCTCCAACTCTCTCCTGTCCAGTAAGCAATATACGATATGCAAATCTTAAAACTAGATGAAGAGTCTAAGTTCCATTTTTGATCTCTTCCTAGAGCATTCTTACTTCTGCTCTAATTCTGCCCCTCAGAATCCCACTCTTGAAGCTTTTCACAAGGTAAGCTGTAACAGCGTCAGACATCTCCAGGTAAACTCAAGACAAAAGTGAAAGGCAGAAGAAGAAAAATTGGAGAAATTCTTTACTCCTCTTACTGGCTGCATTTACAGACCGTTCATGATTATCTGACTAAAGCTGATTGTCAGCTACGAAAGTTTTTTATTACAGCTTTTAAAAATTTGGAAAAAGAAAAACACTCTATTTTTAATATCTTACACAAAAGTACTATTTCCATTGTTTCCCCATCATTTTTACCACACTCACTACCTCCAAGACTATTATAGCCACGCCTCACTAGTAGAAAAATATAACAGCTCTGCAGATTATGAAAAATGGGTCTGGCAGAAATGCTGAGGAATATTTGAGGGTTTGGAGGGGGAGTGGAGAACAGAATTGTTTTAGTTCTTTGACTAGTTTTGGCTTTCAATGTTTGGTTCAAATTGCTATGTTGTTTCAAATTATAAATTGCTTATGTAATTTAATATGCAAAAAGAGGGGGCTTAAGAACTTTTCATTTGAGCAACTGAGCTTTCAAAGGAAAACCTCAAAAGAAAAAGTTTTAAGAAAATTGCTTAACTTTAACTAGAACTTTCCAGGTATCCTTCAAAAACATCTTTGACTCTAACAGGCAAAAGCTACTCACCATATTCATGGTCAAAAAAGACCCAAAACACCAGCACTTTGGATAGAAATAGTTTAGCGAGGGAAAAATGCCTGGTATGTGTTTATTTAGCATACCTTTAACACCCCTCCATCCCCCCCACACACATCATTCTTTTGTCTTTTTGGTAAGGCCTGGTTTAGTTTCTTCCAGCTTTATGGAGAAGTGCATGGGCACCCAGACTTCTAAGCCGCTCATCCCTCACCTGAGAAACAGCTGTGGGTGCAGGACGGGCCATTGTCTTACAACGGGATGCCAGCCACCACACCTGGCCAAAATGGGATATATGCTAACCAGGCAGGTCCTGGCCGGCAATAACAGGGGTACAAAATGCACCCCCTCTCTCCAAGCCCCGCAACCCAACAGGGAATCCAGAAAAGGGGCGCTAGTACTGCCCATTAGGGTCCAGTAGGAGCAGCCAGATCGCCGCCCCCCGCCGGCTCAGGCCTCGGTCCATCGCGTGCCGGGACCGCAACCCCAAGTCCTCAGCCTGCGCGTCAGCTGGCGCGGGTCCCTCCGGTCGTAGCACTGCAGTCCCTAAGCTCCCACCGGAGCTGGTCAGCAGCGCAGTGATCCGAGAGACTTTTCCGCGCATTCCCGCCCAGACCCGCGACCGCGGTCCTCTTGGCCGAAAATTTAGGGACTCGCAGTGGCGCCCGCCGAGCTTCACCTCCTCCCTGCGGAAACCCGGGCCCTCTGCGCCCCGCGTCCGCTCACCGGGCGCGTGCCCACAGCCAGTTCTGGCGCGGTGGTCCTGGGCTGGTGCACACCCTGCGCTCTGCTCCCAGCACCGCCGGGGGCGGGGATGTTGGTAAACCTGCCCAGCAGCCCGGTGCCCTGGCCCCCTGCCCCTGCCCCGCCCCCCTCCCCCGCGCCCTCAGTCCTCGGCCCCAGCCCGTGGGCATTCCCTCCCCGGGCGCCTCGCACTGTTCCCTAGCCCGATCGCCCTTCCCCCGGCCCCGGCCCCCGCCGTGTTGGCACCCCCTCCCCGGCTCAGGGCCCCGAGCGCTCTCACCCTCTTTCCGGAGTGCAGGGACGAAGAGCCACGGCGGCAGCAGCAGCAGCAGTAGCGGGGCCCGCCCCATCCCGGGGCCGCGGGTCTGGAAATTCTTCCCGTCGGACGGGCGGCTGGGCAGCGAGGCCAGCGGCGCAGACCAGTCCGGCGGGCGCCAGAGTGGAGCGGGGAGGCGCCCAGCTCTGAAAGGGGCGGGCCGGGGGCGGGCCGCGGGGGAAGGAAGGGGACCCCGCGGGCCAGGAGAGTAGAGGAAGGGAGGGAGCACGAGGGGCGGGTGAGGAGCCCGCACGGGAGGCGCGGCCAAGGCGGGGCGGGAAAGGGGCCCGGCCTCCCGGCGTCCAGCGCAGCGCCCCGGGCACCAGCCGAAGGTGCAGGGCCCGCCAGGCGTGGAGGAGCGAGCACCCGGTGTGCCCAGCGGACGCTCGTGGAGGGTCGAACATCAAGAAAAGCGCGAGCAGGAGTGCAGGGAGGCAATCCACGTGCGGGCGTCAGGGGAGCAGCAAAGTTAATCATAAACGACCTCTAAGCCACGCTCACATAATCGCAACGATAACAGACATTCCTAACAGAACTTCCTCAAAGGAAACATTTTCATGTGATCTTTTTGACAGCATAAGCTAGATCATGTCATTCCTTGGCTCAAAACTGTCAGAACCTTACAGTGGCCCCTGCCTTCTGGCTGCATGAAAGTCTGCAAGGTCCTGCACGGCCTGGGCCGGGTCCCCTCCGACCCCACCTCCTCACTCCACTTCCGTTTGTGCTGGTTTCTTCCCACCCCGTCCCTGCCCCCTCAGCGGCCTGGCCTCTTCAGGTAGATTTGGCTGTGAGGAGACACCCAGGCAAAGTGGATTTAGACAGGTTAGTGCTTACACCCGCAGCCGAACAGAATCAGCTCCTTTGTCCCTGCGCCACAGGACAACACCAAGCCAGGTGAGCAGTGGGTGGGCTGCTGCTGAGGCCAACGTGAAACTAGAGCCAAGCCATTTCATTGACTTGCACTGAGCCTGCAGCTGTGTCCTTGGGAGCCAGGGAGGGGCATGGAGGGGAGGAGATGGACAGGCCTGTGCTCCACTGAAACAATGTCCGAGGAAGAAAAACAGCCTTGCGGCATTTTCCACAAGATGGGAATAGGGTGCTGCCCCTCCCCCCACACACACACACACACTCACACACAGCTGCTCCCCAGGCTTGCCTGCTTTGCTCCAGGAGGAATCTCGGGCAGTGTGCCCAGACGTGGAGAAGACTACAGTCAAGCCTGGCCTACGTGCCTTCGTGGAGGGGTCCCCAGGACACCTCAGCAGAGCCCTTCTCACAGGCTCCTGGCCCTTCCTCACATACACCAGGCATGCTCCCACCTCAGGGCTTTGCACGGACTGTTTCCTCTGCCTGGAATGCTGTTCCCCCAGACTCACACCCTCTCAGTTAACTCTCTTCCTTCAAGTCTTTGCTCAAATTTCACTTTCTTGATGAGATTACTGCCTTGTATAAAACCGGCTGGTTTTCTATTGCCGTGGGACATACCACCCCAGACATAGCAGGGGCAAAACACCACCATTGTATGAGATTGATGGAGCCTGTGGGTCAGAGACTTGGACGGGGCTCACCGGGAGACGGTTTCTTTCTTCTTCCGTCTCTGCTGCCATCTGAGGCCCAAATGGCCAGGGACTAGAATCACCTAAAACAGGGGTGAGCTAAATATAAACTGTGGGTCTATCGCCTACCTGGCAAATAAGTGTGATTGGAACATAGCCATTCACGTATTATCAATGCTGCTTTTGTGTGATAACAGCAGAGTTGAGCAGTTGTGACAGAGCTCCCGTGATCCACAGAGCCACACGATCTGGCCCTTTACAGAAAAAGGTGGCCAACCCCTGACCTGGAGGCTCCTCCCGGCAGGTCGCTGGCCCTAGTGCTGGGATCACAGGAGTCTAGGGCAGCTTCTCCCCCGTGGCCTGGGTGCAGCCGGAAGTCTGCGAGGCAGCTCCATGCGCCAAGAGCAAGCGTCCATTCTAGTGAACAAGGTAGAATCTGTATGGCCTTTTATGACCCAGCCTTAGGTCACCTAGCTCCACTTCACCATTTCCTCTGGGTGGAAGCAGTCACTATCCACCCTCTCAGGGAGGGACCAGAGCAACCCCCTCTCGAAGAACTTGCAACCATGTTTTAAAACTTCCACAAGCACCAAAACTAAAAGGTGGCATATCCGTTCCACTGTATCAGTCTCATACTTGACACCGATCTGAATGACATAGGCCCCCGTAGGGGTAGCCGGATGGCTCAGTTGGTTAGAGCGCGAGCTCTGAACAACGGGGTTACCGGTTCGATTCCCACACAGGCCAGTGAGCTGCGCCCTCCACAACTATAGTGAAAACAAGGAGCTGCCGCTGAGCTTCCAGAGGGGTGGACGGATGGCTCAGCTGGTGAGAGCGCAGCTCAACAACAAAGTTGCCGGTTCAATTCCCGCATGGGATGGTGGACTGTGCTCCCTGCAACTAAAGATTGAAAATGGTGATTGGACTTGGAGCTGAGCTGCGCCCTCCACAACTAGATTGAAGGACAACGACTTGGAGCTGATGGACCCTGGAAAAACACACTGTTCCCCAATAATCCCCAATAAAAATTTTAAAAATAAATAAATAAGTGACATTGTAATTTAATGTCCTAACTATTCAAGTGATCAAAATATGGAAAGGGAAGTGCGAGCAAAAGAAAAAGAAAAACCAGACCCCACGTTACACAACTATTTCCATGCTTATAGGACCTCTGCCCCAAAAGGCTACATCGCAAGCTCAGCAGGCAACTCCAGCCCAGTACCCACGCTCGGAGGCCCAGCATGCTGCTGGTGTCTGCTAAGATTCCGTGTGACGCTGTTCACTCCTAAGAAAAAGACTGGCCACAGCCTGCAGCAGCAGTCCTTCAGGGGCTCAACACCCACTGATTCCAGTGCAGAAGGGCTGTGCCCCACATCAGGTGGCATTGTGACCAGTCCATCCTGTTGAAGACACCAGTGATGACATTGAAGACTTCCAACTGCAGGCCCCATGAAGACAGGTGAAATGTGCAGTGACTCAGTCCTCAATGACGCTATTCTAAACCCACATCCTACCTCTCTTTGTCCTCCTACCACCCTCCCTGCCCCTCGCTCTTTTCAGCCTTGACCCCAGCCGTGGCTTGTAATCTACTTCCCCTTCCTGCCTCCAGTCTATGACATGGACCCCAACTCAGAGCTGGCCTCCTCCTGTCCACGTTGACATAGTGCAGACTGCCTAATATTCAGACACCTGACTGGACCCCAGAATACTCTGCGAATGACGGTACGACCAGAAATGGCCTCATCCCGGTGTCTGTGCCAGAGGGCCATACATTCATTTACCATCGCACAGAGACTGACTGAGCACATGCTCGATTCCAGGTGTAAGACTCATACCTGGGACGTGTCACTGAGCCAATGCATGGTGCCTCCATCAGGGACCCTATAGCCAGCCAAAGCCTGGACCACTTGGGCTCTCAGCCACTCAGAGTCGTTGCACAGTCCACCAATCACAGTGCCCTGGTGTTCCTCTGCTGAACCACTGGCTCCCACCCTTGCATGCTCTCCTGCCCCTGAGCTTGGTGGGGTTCCTCTTGCTGCCTGAGACCATTTTGTGTCCCTGCTCCACAGTGTCTCCAGCTTTGAGCCATATGTCCTCAGACTGCTTGCTGCGGTCATCCACAGACCCCTAGGTCTCTCATTCCTTCTCATTCCTTGATGATTTCAGTGCTAACACCACTGTCATCCCCTTCACTCTGTCTTTGTCATGATTCTTGGTGGTTTTAGTACTGTTTAATGACCTTCCGACACTTTAAATGCCAAGCCCCTTGGCCTCTTGGCCTCCATTCAGTGTGCAAGCAACACGTTGGTAATATAAGTGCCATGTTCTCTCAGTTTGCTGCGGGACAGGATGGTGCTTATAAGAGAGTCAACTAAAATGCACCAAATCTCAAGGGAGGCACAAGCAATTGTCGTTTCTTGGGTCGTGTGGATAGTGAGTGGGAGAGTCTCCATGCAGTGTGCTGGAAGGAGAGCTGGATGGCTTGGATTCTGTTGCAGGTAAGGTGACCCATTCAGATGATGGAATCAAACACAGTGTACACTGCACTTGTATGAGTCAGTGCCAAACAGGAATCCATAGCTGAAGAACACGTCCGGATGCAAGCCTACAGTTTGTTATAGGAAGAGGGTACCACGAAGCAACAGCAGTAAAGTAAGAATATGTGTGCATGCCCCACAATTAAAGGGGCCAAGAGAGGCTAGGGGCAGTGTCTTTCGTCCTCCTTTCTGCAAAGAATGTGGCTGGATATACTTTCTCTCTCCAATCAGGAGCCACCTGGAGCACTTCGGCATCAGGACCCAAAATGGGGGCTCACCTGGGGACTTATATTCTGCTGGTCATCTGCGCATAGTCCCAAGACATAACCGGCCTCAAATATACACCTCGCTCCCACAAACCTTCCCATCATTCTCCTCATTCCTCTCTTTACTCCGACTTATCTTTTGTTCAGAGCATCCAGCACACTGATATCACCTTATGTATCCATGCGCTTGCTGGTTTGACTTTTATGCCAACATGCGCTTCTAGTGCCTGGCCCATAGGAGGCACTCAACACACACCTGTGAAGGGAGCAGGGATTTCTGCAACGTGTGCAATGATCACCCCACCCCATTAGCCTCCGTCCCCCACCTGGCACTATACATAGTTGTTGCAGCATTATTTACTATATTCCTTATGCTGTACTTTACATCCCCGTGACTATTTTGTAACTACCAATTTGTACACCTGAAACTAATATAAAGTATTGAATGATAACTGTAACTGAAAAGAGTAATTTTTTTAAAAAATGGAGGGGGTAAACTGGCATAGGGATATGCATATATTATCTCCTGGCATATTAAAATAAGATCTGACTATTAAAAATAATAAAGGAGCAAGGAATGACTTCCCCTTAACTTAGTCTGTAAATTCTGAGATCCTAATCAAAATTCCAAGGGATTTTTTTTTTTTGAACTTGATCAAATGATTCAAAATTTATATATACTAAATTTAGGATATGCACATTTTTGAAACCAAAATTCTATCTGCTGGAAATTGTTAAAAAATAATTGAATAAATGTTCAGAGGTACCCATACAATGATGATTATCACAGAATTATTCATAAAGCAGGAAACAAAATAATTTTTAAGACCATTAATTAGAGCTTAGTTATGGTATATCAGGAGAAGACTAGAAAACATTAATTTTCAGAAATATTTTTAATGATGTTGTAAGTAGAGTATGTTATCAAACAGAAATACAACATAAAATGATTTTAAAAATATGGATAAGTGTATATTTACATACCTGAAAATGTATAAAGATATGTATAATTATTTCCAACTGGGTATATGCATGACCTTCACTTATTTTAAAACTTTCCCTTTTCATGAATTGTTTTAAAACTTTCCCTTTTCATGAATTAACCATGAATTATTATTATTTTTTAAAATTTTTTAATTGGGGAACAGTTTGTTTCTCCAGGGCCCATCAGCTCCACGTTGTCCTTCAATCTAGTTGTGGAGGGCGCAGATCAGCTCCAAGTCCAGTAGCTGTTTTCAATCTTTAGTTGCGGTGGGCGCAGCCCACCATCCAAAGCAGGAATTGAACTGGCAACCTTGTTGTTGAGAGCTCCCGCTCTAACCAATTGAGCCATCGGCCACCCGCATGAATTGTTTTTTACAATGAAAGAAATCTATGTTTATTTTGAAAAAGAAAAATAGCATCTAGTCCAATTTCTTTATTGCACAGATGGAGAAATTGGACTCAAGATACAAACTGTGTGTGTGAGTGTGTGTGTGTTTTGAAGTATTGAAGATGGGGACAAAGAAGTTTGTCCAATTTGATCCACGTTTGGTTCCAGTGAAACCAAAGACGAAGTTTGGTTTTACTGAAAAATTGGAGTTGTTTTAATTTTTTTCTGAACCAAATAGTACTTTTAAAAAATGAATCTCATGCTTAGCTATCAAGACACACTGTGGCAAGACACTCAGTTCATGAAGTGGGTTATGTATCACAGAACGTTAAGGCAGCAAAATACAAAATACAACCTCACAAATATCTGTTTTGTTCCCTCATTCATCCCTTTGCTCATCTTTCTGTTTCTATACAGGTCTATCATGTTTTGTTATTCGTTTCACGGCATAGTCTTACAACAGTATATTGCCTTGCTCTCTGATGACTATTTTCCATTTATTTTCTACTTTTACTGTATTTGACCTCATCTATCCATTCTTTAGTCTTCTTGCGATTTCTTTTCCTTTTTTTAAAAACGTTTTTCTTATCTTTAAAATCTTGATCTAATATAGTTGAAGAAAAAAATATATTTTAATGTGATATAAAAAGTCACAACTTCCTAAATCATGTTTCAATTCTTAAAGTTTTTCATTGTTTGTATTAGTTTTACTACACTCGTTTCTTTTACCTTATCTGTAAATTTTATCTTTACTTCTTATAGTCTTCTACCTTCCTTTATTTACCTTACTTTATTTTTTCTCTATTTCTTCCCTTTCTTCTCTCTCTCTCTCTCTCTCTCTCTCTCTCTCTCCCCTCCCCTCCCCCCACCCTGCAACCTCCCTGTGTGGCTCGAGGTGTGCAGTGTAATTCCCAGGCCTGTAAATAAAACCCACTGCCCCCCACACACAAAGTTTCCCAAAGGTTATTACTGAGGAATGCTTTGCAATCATCATAAGAACCACAAGGACTGGTCTAGCCACAACATTTGTTACTGATAGGCTGAGACCAGCAAAAAACATTAGGTAAGCAACTTGATTGAACTAGGTGAAAATCATTACACATAAACATTCTGCCACTCGTTCCCCTGCCTGCCCCCCACCCCCACCTCGCCGGACTTCCATTTTTGTGCTTGTATGTTTACAAGCCTGCCTCTGGGCATCTCAAATTTTGCAGCTACCTGCCACTATCAAGTGCTTTTCAACTTTCCTTGTTTTTTCAATATTCTTGCTTTCCATGTAGGGTATCTCAGAGGACTTGTCTCTGGTTTAGTTCTATCATTATTATCTCCCTAATTTCTTATCAAACAAGCATTAAAGATATAGAACAATTAGATCCAGATATTTATCCTCATTCTGTGGAGATGCACACATATCCAGAAATATGTATGGTGTTTCTTGTGCTACCCTTAAAAAGAATATTTAGTATTGCCTTGTTTTGATAAACTTTTGACCAGGAGTTTCCATAGAGAGATTTTGTATCCAAGCATGCTCTCCATGAGGACAAAGTCCAAGAAAATGCAAATGCAGTAAATGAGATCATTTTAAGAACCATTTCCACTTGTGCTGTCAGTCCTTCAATGCTCTGCTCTCAGAATAAAGTTTGAAATCCTTAAAATGAATTATTTGACTGTTAGCCATTCTGGTGGGTAAGAAGACATATCTCACTGTGGTCTTGAAAATGTTGAGCACATTTCCTGTGTTTATTTTTCCATTTGCATATCATCTTTCATAAAATGTTCAAGTCCATGGTCCACTTCTTGTGTTGTTTGTAGGAATTCAGTACATGTGATTCAGCCTTTGTCAGGTACATGCAGTATTTTCTCCCAGACTGTGGACAGTCTCCTGTTTTATGCAGTGACCTTCACTCTGTTCTTAGCTCTCATTGCAATGTGGGTTTGCTCCTAACATGACAGCACAGCCATTGTCTTTTCTTGTATAATATCATGAAACACAGGCAGAGTATAACACGCTCCATACGTGTCAGTGTGAATTTGATATGTGATGTTAACATTGTGGTTGGGATTTTAAGATTGAGCAGCAGAATTGTTGTGGACAAGTGTTAGATGCTTCCCAATACGTACACCCAGATTTTTGTGTGAAGAACTGCTTATTCCTCATTGTGTAGAAGCAATGTGACCCATTTATTTCCAGACCTAAGTTCTATTTTTTTTTAATTAAAATCTATTGGAGGTGACAATGGTCAACAAAAGAGACGTAAGTTTTTTTTGGCTTAACCTGATTCCTTTCTATCTCGTGCAGTGAACAGGTCAAGAAGTGTGTGACTCAGTTTGTCAAAGGAGGAGAATAAACTCCGTGATTTGTGCAGAACGTATCACAACTTACAGGGGCTGACATGCACTTGCTTCTGCTAAGCCACGTATGTTTGGGTTTGATTACTTGTGACCAAAACACCCAACTACACAGTGATTTTGTAATTTGTGGTAGAGTTTATAGAGATGTCCCTGACTCTATCTTTATATCAAAAGTCAACAGTGACACTGACATTATGCTATCTATTCAGTCCCCGCTTTCTCTGTTTGTCCAGTGTTTTAGTCTCACCATCTATCTATACACTATTCTACCCATTCATTCATCTGCCCAGTCCTGTGATCTCTCCATTTTGTTCTTATGTCCACTTCCTCTCTCCTTATCTCTCTTTTCTCAATTCATTCATCAACTACTTTCATCTTTTTTGATTGATTCTCTCAGTTCATACATCTATGCATTATCTCATACATGTCTTCAACACAACAACAAATACTTTTTTGCATATGTACATTTTAAAATTCAACAAGGATGGTTGAAAACAAAAACAAAACAAAAACTATAGGGCAATTCATTAAAATACATGCAAAAATCCTAAGTGCAAATTTACTCACAGCAGTATTACAAAGGAATAGCACACTGAGAACAATTAAAGTTCTACCCAGTAATAAACATTCAACATTAATGGAATTCATACAATTAACAAGGGGAAAAGATGCACTTCAACAGAAGTCAAGAAATAGCTTCACCAAATCTTGATAAAATTCTGAGCAATTTAGAAACTTTTGAAGAAAATATTTTTTAATTTGATATAGGGCACGAATTGAAAATGTACCACAGACATGATATTTGCTGTGACAACATCAATAGCTTTCCCACTGAAAACAGGAGCAATAGAAGAATGTCCACTGTCTACACTAAAACCACGCCTTAGATTAGCAACATAAACAGAAAAGGAAATACTCCTATGAGGGCTAGAGAATGAAAAAGATACATGTCTTAAAGATCACATGTCTTAAAAAGTGCAGAGAATCAACCCACACAAATAATAGGAATCAAGAAGTTAGGTCAAGATTGATCCTTTTCATATACAACAGAAATAACCAGTTTGAAAACGTGGCAGAGAAAACGATTTCCCTTTACTGTAGCACCAAATTCTATAAACTAGCCAGAGCTAAGAGTGACCAGATAATGTATTAGCCATGTGTAGTATATATTGTATTAAACACATATATTTTTTATTATGTATATCAATCATATTACATGTGCGCCTGGATCACATTAATAAAGTGATGAGTAAAGGACAAATGGAAAGATAGAGCAGATCTGTGAGTGGGAAAATTCACAATTGCAAATAACATTCGTTTTCCTCCAAATGAATCTATAAATTCAACACATGGCCGGCCCAAGTTTGAAGTATTTGTCATAGCATTTCCACCACCGATTCTAATGAAAAAGTCTGCAAAAACAGCCTCAAGAATATTTCAAAAGGCAGCAATGAGGTGAGAACTGTGCGACCGGGTATGAAAACGTGAAAAAGTCTAGCACACTGAGAGTATAGCATTTCTTCAAGAGGAAAAAAAATCAGCGACATATACCAGGGGGTTCAGAAACAGAGTGATTTATATGTGGGAACTTAGAAAATCAAAAGGTGACACTTCAGGAAGGCAGCGTCACGGGGCCATAAAACGTGCCTCGGTTTTTGTCCCTCCACCGCCAGTGACAATTCAGGAAGAAGAGGAACAGTTCGACATGTGTCCATGGAGCAGAGCGCGTCCGCGGGGGCTGTGGGATGAAGCACGTTCGCCGGGCCGGGAGGAGCCTCGCCCACCCCTGCGCTGGTAAGAGGCAGACAGACCTGGGTCCCTGGGCCCTGGAACCGGGCCCTGCGGAGGCCCTGAGTCAGCCTTAGCCCCGCCCCGCCGCGGTCCGGGAGCCCCTGGAAAACAATGTCTTAGACAGTCACGCACGGAACAGAGACTTCCTGGGAGGGAGCCCAGGTTCCCAGCGGAAAAGTTCCAGTTTGAGCACTAATAGTAATACGACAAGTTTGGCTTCCCCAGCCGCTCGGGACTGCACCCCAGGGGCTGGCTTCTCTCTTGGCCCATCCAGAGGACTGACTTGTGAAAGGCATGAGGGAGGCGGGAAGAGGCAGGGATTGCTGCACGTAGGACTCTGGGAGGACACGAAAGGGATGCGGATCCTATTAGCTGCCTTGCCCGGGGACCCCCGGTGGGTGCGCGGCACCGCTAGTGTTCCGCCTGCCTCGCCCACCCCCTCCACCCCGCGGCCAGCGCCCTCTGTGCCCTCCACCCGCCGCGGCAAGATCGAGCTCAGGCCGAGGGCTCCGAGCTCCCGGGGAAAGCTGGCCGTTGTCTCCCGGCCAGGGAGAGACCGCAAACTTGAGCTTTAGCGCCACCTTTGGGAGAACAACCTACATTTTAGAGGTAAAACTATAAAATTTTAAGAAAACAAAGGAGTACATATCACAAACGATCGTGGACTTGGCGATAGATTCTTAGGTACCACCTCTAGAGCACACGCAATGACAGACACAAGGTAAGTGGGAATTCATAAATATGCCCAAATCGTGTCTCCGAGGGCACTATCAGGTGGGAAAGGACAACCCATGCAATGGGAGGAAATATTAGCAAAGCAGAGATCCGTGAAAGGTCTAGTACTTATACAGATAAAGAGCTCTTGCAACGTCTGATGGTTAGTGTTATGTGTCAGTTTGACTGGGCTATAGTACCCAGTTATCTGACCAAACACATCTGCAATCAATTGACTTTGGAGGTTGTTACTCTTGAAAATGGGGGTGGGTCTGTACTCAGCTGAAATCCTTAAGAGGAAAAATTGAGGTTTCTTGATGAAGAAGAAATTATGCCTCATATCACAGTACAAAATCTTGCTGAGCTTTTAGTCTGCTGGTCTACCCTACAGACTTTAGGCTTGCCGAGCCCCATAAGGACAAGAATCATTTCATGAAATAAATCTCTTTATATGCGTTTCTCTGTGTATGTACATGTGCATACATACATATATGTATAAACACACACGTATCTTCATGCTAGAAATATACATGTTCTTTCTCTCTGGAGAAGTCTGATGGATACAGGTTTTGGTAAACAGGATGGTTCTAGAGGAATAGAACCTAAAAGATGTGTTTTCTCAAGCAATCCTGGATCTTCTGGAATTGGTTCTCGAATCTGATTAAATATAAAGGCACAAATGACCGTATTGCCAGTGTTGAAGAAGGCATTGACAGTCCATAGTACAAGGTGGTAATAGAGATATACAAAGGATCACCACTGGATGGATATTCCTAATCAAATATGTATTTTTAAAAAGGTTCTAGGTGACTATGAATTTGATATTTTAGATCATGTTTTACAAACTAACAAATGTGGCAAAATTAGGTGATTGCTCCTACTTGCACTTGATTGAATAAGAAAAAGGTGAGCTCAAGGTGTTCAATTTCCAACGCAAGCGCCCCTCAAATGCCGAGAAATTTCTATATCTTCCCTGAAACTCTTGAGCACTAATATAACTTTAGCGCTGAGATGTTTGAAAACCTAACTCAGTCTCATCCTGCAAGTGGGTGAATTACAACCAAAATTGAATGTCTGTCCACATGGCAGTGAAAGTGATAGCGATGATTTAGAAGAAATAGGGTCCTAAAAGTTGGAATGGGGACACATGGGTGGTTCCTGATTAAGCGGGGACATTGAACTCCAAGACTGTGCAGGCTTCTTTGTGCAGAAGAAGCCCTCCCACTCCTGCCTGAGGAGCTTGCCTCTGCTTCTCCTAAATCCACAAGGATCACCCCCGAGGTACTTGCCTTGCAAGGCTCTATTACCCTGCTCAGGACCTGCGCCCACAGCCCTTTTTGCTTCCAGACTTGTTAGCAGACTCAGCTTCCAGCAGGTTCCAAGAGTGCGGTATAGACTGTGACCCACGAGGACTTCAGCTACACTCCAAACGAGCTGCACCCTTTCCCCAGTTCACACAGACAGAAATCTAGGAAAACTGTGGAGAAATGAGATGTTAAGGGTTTGGGATGACAGTGGAAGGAACATGCAGTTGGATTAGGTGCAACATACTGCTTGGGGCCCATTATGCAGACATGGTCTTCAATGTCATATCTCAAGGGGGTACAAAGTCCTCTAACAGCTTGTTTGCTGGATTGGTTTTGACATGGACCAAAAGGCACAGCACACAAAATGAAACTCAACTGCCTTGGTACAGTGAAGAAGGTGTCGGAATAATCACTCTACAGCAGCTCAGAGAACACAGGTAAACAATCTGACAACAGAAGGAAAACAGTACAAGAACAAATCGAGTTCAACAAACAGACAGAAAACATAAAAAACGTGAAAAAAAGAACCAAGCAGATTTCAGAGCTGAAGAATGTAGAAAAGCCAGATTTCAGTGATATGCCACCCTTGCTACAAATGTGCATCTCTTCGGAGTGACTGTCAGTTAACGCTGGGCCACTGGGTGCCCAGAAATGTGGAGTTGTCCCCCCTCGGCTGCATCACATATACAAGTATTGCAGGATCGGCATTCAGGAGCTTCCCAGTCCTGCAGTGGAAACCCTTTGGCATTCTTGCCTTCCCCCTGGCTCTGATCTGTATCGGGGGCCATCCACCCCATCTGTGCTCATGTTATGGCGGCCCTCGCACACTAACACAGTCTGTTGGGACACAGGGAAGAGGTTCCTGACAGCACTGTGGAAATGGCAGCAGAATTGAACCATGTCAAGGTCCAACAGCAGTAAAAGGCTGATTCGCTGAGAAAAATGACCTCCTTTATGGACTATTAAGGAGATGAATAAGGCCACAGCTCCTGACCTGGCCCACCTACCACACGGTTCGCTGTGCTCTGTGAGAGGACACGTTGCAGAGAAATGTATCCAATACCTTAATCACACACCATTTTTTGTACAAACCAGTCTACCAAATGTGATGATGCATAAGGCTTGGAGAAGGTCTGCAAAGACAGTTCAGCTGACTGTATCACAGGATACCTAGGGAGGTAAACAGTCAAAATTAGCAAAATGTAAGGACAGCATAAATGTTTTCCTCTACGATTCCAACAAACAGGTGAAAAGTGTATTTCTACCCCACCAGGCAGCTGGTGGGAGGAGAGAGGAACCAAGACCATGGCCCTGGCAGATTCAGCATCTGGCGAGGGCTCACTTTCTGGCTCATTGACGGCTGTCTCTTTTGCTGTGTCCCCACTTGGTGGAAGCGCTCCAGGGAGTCCTTTTCTTTATAAGAGCCCTAAGCCCATTCATGAGGGCTCAACCCTCAGGACCTAAGCGCCTCCTGAGTGTTCCACCTCCAAGCACCATCTTACAGGGCTTTAGGTTTCAACATAAGAATCTCGGGGGACACAGCATTCATTCCTCAGCAGGCTCCTTCCTCTGGGAGGGAAGCCTTCTGAGAAGAGGCCTATGAGCTAACCTCTGAAGGTTGACGTTGCTAATGAAGGGACAAGAATGAACACACACACCAAGGCCTCAGAGTGCAAGGTGTGTTTGGGGACTTCCAAGAGACCACTTTAGTGCAGACAAGAAGTTTCAGCCAATTTTACATTTCTGGATAAAGAATTTGAACTTTATTCCTTAGGCAACAGGATGCCTATCAATACTTTTAACCCAGAGATACTGCGCAAAAGAAGATTAGAACTCAAGGAAATTTTCTAGTTTCCTTAAGTGTGATATTGTGCAGTTAAATCCAGACAGGGAGGGCTGGGTAGAGCTGGGCTTCTTAACCCAGGTCTAGGAATCATGGGGATGGGGGGGCAGTAAGGGGGGCAGGGGTGTCTGGGAAGCTCAGAAATCGCAGGCAACGTTTTCGTGAAGGCATCCATATCTTTCATAGACTTTTCAAAGGGTTCAGGCCCCTCATGGTTAAAGAGAGAAAATCAGCAGGTCTTCTCTTCTCCAAGCTTGGAGAGGCAGGTACCTCCCATTGGGGAGTCAGTATAACTAGCAGGAAAGTCCCCTAGTTCAGAGTTAGGAGGCAGTTCAGACTCGTACTGACACGACTGGAGAAGATGTGAACGCCAGGAGGGTCTTGTCACAATAGTCCTGCTTCCAGGCTGGGCCGCTGCCCTAAGAAGGAGGTACCCTGGCAGGTAGGCCCCAGCATCCTTCCTGATACTCACTGCACAAAGGACCGCAGCTTCGCGCCTCCTGGTGAGGCTCCGCCCCTGAGGCCCCGCCCCGCTAGGTCCTGCTCCTGCTTGGCCCGGCGCGAAGCACGACGGGAAGCCAAGATGGCCGCCTCCATTTGAACTCTCCAGAGCTTCTCGCCTCACGCCCGCCTTTCCTCAGGTGCTGCTCACTCTTCCTCCAGAGTAGGGAAGGAGGGGGGAATGAGAAGCTGCAG
The DNA here is from genome assembly GCF_004115265.2 of Rhinolophus ferrumequinum. Taxonomy (NCBI): domain Eukaryota; kingdom Metazoa; phylum Chordata; class Mammalia; order Chiroptera; family Rhinolophidae; genus Rhinolophus; species Rhinolophus ferrumequinum. The sequence goes on from NW_022680356.1 coordinate 583,779, forward strand.
CAGCCGAGGAGTCCCGGTGACCGACTCTGCCGCTGCCCTCGGGGAGCAGCCGGGGCTCGCCGCGCCTGACGCGTCCTGAGTTACTCAGGTAAGGGCCCGGCCGGCGGCGACAGGTCAGCGCGTGTCCCCTGACCCCCGCACCTGTCCCGAGGCCGACGGTGCGGGACCGGAAGGGAGGACCCAGCGCCCGGGGGCAGCCCAGCTTGCGGGCTGGGCTCTCCGGCGCGCCTCCCCGGGCTGCACGCGGGGTCCGCGTGCGGCCTCAGCTCCCAGATGGGCCCCTTCCCCTGCGACGGGGCTTTCTGAGGCCCAGGTTCTCAGCGTGTTGTTTTCACTGACCCCTGAAGACCTGAAGAGGCGGAGGAAGCTCTGCCTTTTTGCGGAGACTCAACTCGGGGTGCCTTCGCAGGGCCTTTCGGTGTCTTCTTGAACCAGCTTCGCGGTCGCTTCTGGGAGGGTAGCTTGGTTTCTAGTGAGCACTGATGATGTCTTGATTCTTAGCACGTCAGTTTAATATAGTGCTTTTATACGTGTGGCTCCTTACGTTGCCCCCATAAGTAAACACATACAGGTTTGAGGTACAGTGAAAGTATTAAACATGTTGCCTTAATCAGCACAAGATACTGTACTGTAAAAATAGTTCTATGATTAATAATTTTGTAATTTTCACTCAAAATTTTAAGATGTTGGTCATCCTGTTGACTAGAATATAATAAGAAGACCAGCTGAATTTTATTGTTTTCTTGTAAGTCTTCCGAGGCACTGTCTCAGTCATATTCCAAGTATAAGTGTTCTCAGTACTGACTTTTAGCAGGAGGAGAAAAGTGTCATGATTGTCATGTACAGTTGTCTGAGGAAGAAAGTTTAATTAACAGCAAAATAAATGCAACGCTTGCAGAGCCGCATGGGGACTCCAGGGGCCTTGACATATTGCAGCAAAGAGCCTGAAAGACCCCAGGGGAGAAACTAAGTTAAATTCAACTCTTTTTAGTGTGAATGCATTTCAAATACTCATTTGTGCTGACATTAGTGTTTGTTTTGATTTCTGTGTTTGAGGATTGCAGCTTAAATGTGATGCCACAAAACCCGTTTTTCACATAGGTGTTGTCTCGCAGACAAAACTAACATCCACCTCCTACATCACATTGTACAGTGTCAGAATTTGACTGGCTGCCACTTCCTGTTTGTAGAAATGTTTTGAAAGTAGAGGGGCTGGTTTCCACCCACAGCTCATCCACACCCTAGTAGTGATAAAGTGAACTGTACTAGATTATGTTAACTAGAAGATAGAACTCTTAAATTTGCAAGCAAGCATGACTGTTTCATGGACAGAGCTTCCTTAGGTTCGACCAAAAATTGGAATTGATTATGGTTATATGTTTAGTTGGATCGGGGTGTCAGAATTACTGATGACATGTGATAGCTTATTAAAGCAGTGGTTTAACTTTTGATGAATTAGAAGAAATACGTGAGTTCTGTTTGCTTGTTTGTTTCATTTCAATATGCCAGTGATCCTTTATATGCTTTTCAAATGAGATTCCAGCATCTGAACAGAAATGATGTTAAATGTCGAGAGCTGGGAAGTCATCGGACTATGAAGTACAACTTGTCTAAATACCTCAATGTGAATTATAGAAAAATTAGTGTATAGTGGTAGGAAACATAGGATAGGTATTGTGGGATGTAAGTGCTAGTCTCATCCCAATAGTTTCCTACAGTGGTAACTGTTGATCTGTTTGCAACAAAAAAGGAACTGTAATGTTAATTATGGAATGACAGTGTAACTGTAAAATGATAACTGCAATTACCTGAAAAAGTCAGATCTGGAATGTCCATTGACACAATGATCACTTGTACATCTACAGTGTGATAGAATTATGTGACACTTACCTAAAAATTAAGGACTAGTAAACTTTCATGATATTTTTTATTTTGTTTGACTCTAACATCTGACCAGAATGTGTTTCAATTCATACAGAAATAATGTTGATATTTGGAACCCATGTCGAACTTGTATGAAGACAGGGCAACAATGATTGCAGCCGGGGACTTGCAGGAATTTGCTCCTTTCGGTCGAGACCACTGCAGGCACCACCCTAACGCTCTGAACCTTCAGCTTCGCCAGCTGCAGCCAGCCTCTGAGTTCCGGTCTTCGGATGGTGCTGCTGGCTTGGTGGGATCCCTTCAGGAGGTTACAATCCATGAGAAACACAAGGTTCCGTTAAGTTTCTCACTCTGTTTTTGAAATGCAGAGTAATGTGTCCACTTGTAATTTAAGGTGCCCAGAGGCAAGTGCGAAATGAGTATGAAGCTACTTCTCGGGTAGAGGCTAAGATTTGGTCATTTTTATCAAGGCTAAAAATAATGAGTTTATCGTGAGAATCAGTCTGATTATGGTCCATTTTCAACCTCTTCACTTGGAATGTGGAGATCAGATTTCATGTTATTTGCTGATTAGATAGTAGAGTTAGGAATGGTCCCTGCTGCAAAAATCTTGTGTGTGTAGAGGAGAAAAGAAAAGCCACTGAAATAGCTACAGTAGTAAGTACTTCTTAGGTAGGTGCATAGGATGTCATTGTGTGTGTCAGAAAATCAGCCTTTCTCATCTTACTCCATTTTCATATCCCTTTTGGGATACAAAAATCTCAGGGAGGGGAAGGGTATGCAATTAGCAATCTATACCTTTCTCTCTCGCTTGTTTGGACCGTTGGGACCAGGGAAGGAAGGTGAATTGTCCGTGCACTTGGGAAGCAGGGAAGTCTGCATGGCGCATAGGCTCCCCTGGTGTTCCCACATGTGCCTCACTGGCCCTCCCCATTACCCCCCAGATACTTACTGTGTCTTTATAGTCTCCTAAGCTCTTGGGTTTCATTTTTCAATATACAGGTAAGGTGTGATTTTTGTTTGTTTATATTTTAGGCAGCATAATGTAATACTCTAATATAAAACACATACTATAGACACTTCGTGTGTCAGTTCTTGCTCATGAAATCCTTTTATGACAGATAACCCACACATCCACACACCCCACCCCCCTCTGTCCATCTGTGGCACCACACCTTCTAAGAGTTGGGCTGAGAGTGAGTCTTACTCCTCAGGCAAAGACAGAGTGGGATGGCTGTTTGATTTAATTAACAAATCTTGCTTCATACTACTGAAACAGAAAAATGAAAAACCCATGCTTGAACATGTCTAACAACTGTGTTAATTTTGAAGGAAAGCTGGCAGTTAAGGAAAGGTGTAAACGAAATTGGAGAAGAAGTGGATTATGATGAGGAACTCTACGTGGCTGGAAATATGGTGATTTGGAGCAAAGGAAGTAAAAGCCAGGCACTGGCTGTTTATAAAGCGTTTACAGTGGACAGTCCTGTTCAACAGGTGAGTTCATTTGAATTTTGCATTTGATTGACTATTTAATACTTTAAAAAAAGCTTTAGTCATAAAATTTAAGAGAAATGATGAAAAAAGCATAATGATCTCAGCAGCTGGGTTTCCAGTTGAAAATGTAGTGAAGATAATGGTAGGAAAAGAAAATTTTCAGTATCACTTTTTTTACACGATTCCTTGTCAATTTGGTGATAATCTTTAAATACTCTCCTTGTGAAGTAATTCAATTTAATATTGTCAGTAAAAACTTGTAAGACATTAAAGGTACAAGAATAATGTAACAATGATGATAATTGACTGCAAAGCACTGAATAAATAAAATTCACGTTCGTAGTAGTGCTTAGAGAGAAACGGAAACAAACTAATTTGCCATCGTTGCACTTGGCTGTTACACCTAACTCTAGTCTAAAAATTGATAATTTGAGGGAAAGAATTAAGCGCTTGCCCTGCTTTTTAAGGAAGGCATGCAGTTCATCTCCATTATTTATAGAAGAATGCCAGCTAATAAATGTAGAAGGAATGGTAGAATTAGAAAAATCACTGTTTTATACCCACCAATGTCATCGTTGATTGAGACAAGGATTGGAAATGGATACAAATGCCACTGGGTGGAAGGCTGTTAGCATGGCCCCAGGGTGTCACCCTGTGGATTGCTTGTTGAGGAAAGGGAAGAAATGTGTATCTACTGTGGAGCTATGTGTGGGTCTCCTCCTCCACCATGTGGTGGGGTTTACCATCCCTAAGAGGGGGACAGAGGAATCTGTGTACCTACAGGTGTAATGTAGCATGAAGACATGATGGCAACTACTCAGTTTTCTTCCCCCGAATGTTTGACCTTGTTATGAAGACCTAACTTCCAGTTATAGGAAACATGGGGACTGGAGGATTGATTTGTAAAACATCATGAGATAAGGCAAGGGTTGGAGGTACAGAAGAAACAACAGCAGCCAGAAGTTGATAATTATTGAAGCCGGGTAACGGGGATTCAGTAGGTTACTCTGTTTACTTTGTATATATTTGAAATTTTCTATAATAAAAAACTTAAAAAAACACCAAGAGGAAACAATTAGAGAAATCCAGAGTATGGGACAGTCCACATTGTGGTCTCTTGAAGGAGTCAGTCATGGAGGAAAAAATGGTGGGGACTGTTCTAGATTTGGAAGAGACTAAAGGAACATCACCAAATGTACCTTCTTGTTTTTTGTACCTTGTTGAATGAACTTTGATTGAATCCTGGTTCTAGAAAATTGGCTAAAAGAGACATTTTTGGGAAAATTTGAAAAAGTTGCAAATGGACTGGATATTAGGTGATATTAGAAAAATTATTTTCTCAGACGGCCGACGTTTTTGTGGTTATAGGAGAATGTCTTTGTTTCTGGGAAATGCGTGATGAAGTCTGTAGGGGTGAAGTTTCATGATGTGTGCAATTTTCAGATCGTTAGCCCCCTGCCCCCCCCCAATCCCGCCTGTACACAAGTGCACACATAGAAGCACACATGGCAAAATGTTAATAACTTAGATTGAAGAGACACAGATGTTCATTGAACTATTTCAACTTTCTTTCTGAAAAGTTTTAGAATTCAAAAGTTGGGGGGAAATGAATACATTTATAGTAGTTGAATTAATTCTTAGGCTATGACGAGGTTTTAAGGCCTTTTGACTAGGGTTAAGTTCCTTACTGGTAAACACTGAAATCTTGGTCCCTGGACACTACTTATTAGTTTTTTCCCCCACTGACTATTTCCTAATGAACATCATACTCTTCTAACAATATTTTGGGAATTATCTAAGATTTGAGGTTATATGTAAAATCATTTCTGTCTGGGGTTGTTGAAGCCAGTGATGCTTTTGATAATTTTCTGTTATGGACGCATATAATTTGTGTAGATATGATGATGTCCAGACAGTCGTTTGCTCCTGTGTTTCCGTCTTCATTTCTCCAAGGCACGACTGCCTCTTTCCTAGGTTCCCTGGAGGTGCAGTGATGTGTATTGTCTCCTTTCTGTTGTCTCCTTTATCTTAAGTCCACTGTGGGAAAGAGTTTGGCGGTTCCTGAAAACGTTAAAGCTAGGATCCCCCTGTGATCAGCCATTCCCCGTGCAGGTATACACACAAAAGCATTGAAAGCAGGGACTCAAACAGCAGCATTCACAGCAGCATTATTCACAGTAGCCGCAAGGTGGCGACAACCCAGGTGTCTGTGGACAGATGAACGGATAAACAATACGGGGGACATGCCTGCAAAGGAGTATCTTTCAAAGGAGTCCCTTAGAAGTGGGATTGTAAGCTTTGTAAATTCAGTTCTTTTGCTCTGGAAAACATGATTATGTAGACTTCCTGCTAGTAAATAATAATTTTATATTTTGGTTAGGTATTATGTGACTGAGATTTAGTTTACGCCTTCATTTATTCTGCAAGTGTTTAGTGTCACTGTCTCAGACAGTGTGCTGGGTGCTGGGGCGACAAAGACGAATCTACAGTTTGTGCCATGGAAGACCTCATGGTGTAGAAAGGTGAGCAAATAGACAGATACACTGAAACTGTATTCAGATAAATGGAAGTGCCGTGTCATAGCTGTGTGTCCACAGTGTGCTGAGAGCCAGGGGGCGGAGCTCTAAGGGAGGACTTCTCAAAGAAGATGCTGTTTGAATTGGAAGCTGGTAAAGAGGGCCTTCTAGGCAGAGGGAATCACAGCAAAAAGAATTATGGAAAAGCATGGCTCAGTCTAACTTCCAAATGGCTGCACACAGGGTGTGGGTGTGGAGAGGAGCTCGCAGGTGCTGGGTGGGACCAAAGTGAAGAGGCTTATATGCACCTGGGAACTCGGATTAGGAACTCAGAAAGAACCTAGCAAGGACCTTCAAATGGAAAGTGCATCGTCAGTTGTGTGTTCTGAGAAGATATTGCTTTGGCGGCAATAGGTAGCATTGGCTGTGGATTGGAGAGACTGTTGTCTGGGATACTGTTTTGTGACAGTTCAGGTGAAAGAGATCGGCGCCCGGAATAACGGGAAGACAGAGGTGAGAGACAGAGCTGAGGGACCTGTGCATGGAGCTAATGATCTCTGAGTCGTGGGGTAAAGGGGCGTGTGCAAATGCTACGTGGTTTCAGAGATGGGAGGATGGGACTTCATAAAAGGAAGCTGAGACGGTGACAGCTTAGACTCTGGACATTTCAGATCAGAGTGAAGCTCTGATATAGGTTTTTCATTTGCTGAAATGCCGTTAAAAACTCCTACAACTCAACAACAACCAAGACAACCCAATTAAAAAGCAGGCGGAGGACTTGAGAGGACATTTCTCTAAAGCAGATGTGCAGATGGCCAGTGAGCTCGTAAGAGGTGCTCAGCCTCGTTACTCATTAGGCAGATGCAAATCCAAACTCGGTGAGACACCACTTCTCACCCACAGGGACGCCTGGTATTAAACAACTGAGGAAAATCACACGTGTTGGTGAGGAAGGTGGAAAGTTGGAACCCTGTGCATTGCTGGAGGCAACGTAAAAAGTCCACTGTGGGAAAGAGTTTGGCGGTTCCTGAAAACGTTAAAGCTAGGATCCCCCTGTGATCAGCCATTCCCCGTGCAGGTGTACACACAAAAGCATTGAAAGCAGGGACTCAAACAGCAGCGTCCACAGCAGCATTATTCACAGTAGCCACAAGGTGGCGACAACCCAGGTGTCTGTGGACAGATGAACGGATAAACAATACGGGGGACACGCCTGCAAAGGAGTATCTTTCAGCCTTTAAAAGGAAGGAAATTCTGAGGGACGCTCACGCTCCAACGTGGTCGGACCCTGAGGATGTGATGCTGAGTGACATAAGGCAGATACGACAGGACACGCAGTCTGTGATTCCTCTTTCATGAGTCCTTTGTGTAGGCAAATTCACAGAGACAGAAAAGAGAATGGAGGCGGGGGGAGGGAGAAATGTGGAGTTTTGTTGAATGGGCAGTTGCTGTTTGGGATAATGGAAAAGTTCTGGAAATGGGTGATGTTGAGGTTGCACAACGTTGTGAGTGTAATTAATGCCGCTGAATCCATACACTAAAAATGGTTCAAGTGGTACATTTTGTGTAATATATTATACCACAATTTAAAAAACTCTTAAAAACGCCATTGAATATTTTCAGTGATTGTCAAGCATGCCAGTGAAAGCTGAATGGCTTTTTCTGTTTATTTTTTGTGAGATGGCTTTTTAAGAAAAGGAAATTGTTAGTTTTTCTAAGGATGTTTCTAAAGCGAGTCTAGGAAGGTTTAAGAATGAATAAAATCTGGAGATGATTAACTAGCTTGGCAATTTTCAGCTCTTCTGATAATTTTTCACTTTATATAGGATATAGCGTTTAAAACAGGTTGAGCCACCGTTTGAGTTAACTTTTGCTGCAAGGCTTCTATCTAGATTTTTGGGATTTTATCTTGCCTTCCCTTTTCATAAAATTTATTTGTAAACGTAGTTTATCTTATATTTATCATTAATTAGTCTAATTTTATCTTAACTCTTTTCTGTTCCCATGTTGTATGTATTGAGCTCATGAAGAAAGAGTTGTTTGGTAGATGTCATAATTATTATTTAAATACCATTAGTGACTATGTTATTATGTAGATACAATTTTCTTAGGAGAGCGTTTTGTTTTAATTTTAGGCATTGTGGTGTGACTTCATTGTATCACAAGACAAGTCTGAAAAAGCCTACAGTAAGTTTCTTTTTGAAATTTTATTGTATCTTATGATTCTGTGTTTCCCGTGGTTCTTTTGTTGAAAATAAGTAGCCACTAAAAGGCTTAGGTTTAGCCTAAGCATTTTATATTATTTGTTAAAGAATTTGTGTTGTTGGGAATTGTAATTTGTGATTATTGGGGTAGTTTTGAAACAAAAGCACCCATCTTGTTGTACCCTTTCTTTCAGGTAGTGATGAAGTAGAGAAATGCATATGTATATTGCAGAGCTCGTGTATTAACATACACAGCATAGAAGGAAAGGATTACATAGCTTCTTTACCTTTTCAGGTAAACCTGAGTGTTTCTATGGATTTGTGTTTGGTTGGAGATTATTCTTGAATTAATTGCTTTCAGAAGTAGTGCTACTCTTATGTCTTACAGTAATCACTGATATTGTTTTCACTCAAAGTAACTAAAATTTAGATTTTGTTGCTTACCATTTTTCTGTCCTTTGCATAAAAAATAATTTAATGAAGTAAATTATGAAGTCTTTTCTGAGAGTTTAACTGGTAAATAAATCATTTTGCTTATAGTAAAGCACAGGGCAATATTAGTCTTCTGTTTCTCATCATCTTTTTCATGCCTAGTGCTGATATCAGCCCCTGGCAGGAGTTTCAGATTGATTTGATTTTGCCTTAGCCTTGTTTGTTACAATTACTTAAAAAAAAAAAAAAATATATATATATATATATATATACACACTAACTGACGTTATTTTGTAACACTGAATTGGAAGAAAATCTAATGTTCTAACATGTTTCCTAAAACATGTTCTAAAGAGTGGCGTCCTTTACCTGTGTTTTCTCCCCTTTTTCCCGACAGGTTGCAAATGTTTGGCCCACCAAATATGGATTGTTGTTCGAACGAAGCAGCTCTTCACATGAGGTGCCTCCATGTCCACCCAGGTATTCAGTCCACTAGGTTCAGAATATTATTATTGGGGCTTCTTTTTGTTAGTTCTTGGATAAAATTGTTCGCCTAAGAGTTTGGGATGATGACGATTTCCATGGTAACAGCATAGATCTCTGCCAGTTTCTCTCATCTGAGTGTTGTACACGTGTGAGTTCACTCCTCACTTGGTATGAATCACCTACAGCTTTATTTCCCCCACGTAGTAAAATCAAACAAGCTTATGTCTTAAAGATAATAAGACTCAATTCTTAGTGCTGCCGTGTTTTCATTGTGCTTCTTTGGGCAAATCATTAGAGCTTTCTTAACTTTTGTTTTTTTTTCAATTTGTGACAGAAATAGTCTCATTTAGCCCTTAGGATTTATGCAGGGTTCAGTGAGCTGATGTTTACCATCTTTGACACAGGGCTTAGTACATCTTAGGTGTGCAGGAAACAGCAGGAGCTCCTTGGTGGTGTGTTTCCCTGTCTCCCAGTCAGTTGTGAGCTCCCTGCAGGGGAGGGACACACAGGACCCATCTCAGTGTGGTGCAAGCAGTAGACACGACGATGGTAGAAAATGGCGCATAGATTTTACTCCATTTCTGTGTTTAGATAGAAGGCTTGGTTTTTTTCTACTTCTTTCTATCACTCACTTTCAAAAGACAGCCTTTTTATTGACTTGAAGGTTTTCTTTCCTTTCTATGCTTTTCTTTTCTTCTCTTTTTTTCTCTTTCGTTTTCTTTTCAAGTGCATTTCTTTGTAAATCGGCGTAGGAGACATAACTTTTTTTTCAGCTGCCAAAGACACCCTCGCTACTCTGTAAGCAAGGTTAAAAACCAGAACCACACAAACCAACCCAGACTGCCTTATGCCCTTTTGGGTCTGTAATGTGAGGAGGGTGGTGTGTAGACAGACCCTCCTGGGCTGTGCTGATCTCCCTCTGTGTGTGCTTGCTTAGGATTCCCTGCCTCAGAGCAGAGGTTTCTAGGCATGAACCGGAAGACACTGAAAAACAGCATGTAACAGTCTAGAGGGTTGCTTAGTGAGATGGCACGTGTGTAGTCGCTGGTGTGATCTGGAGAGAGTGCAAAATTTGTGTACAAAGGGAGGCATCTTGTGTTGGTGGTCCATCGATTATTTGTTTGTTTCTTCCTAGAGAACCTTTACCGACCATGTTCAGCATGCTGCATCCACTAGATGAAATAACCCCACTTGTGTGTAAATCTGGAAGTAAGTGTGTTTTTATAAACTCTGTTACGTAGCTCTTGTTGAATTGGGGGAAGAAAATGAAGCACTTACGAAAATTAGACTTGTTTTACAAAAATAATTTAAGCATTTACAAAAATACCTTTTTGATTATGAAAATAATTCATATTAAAGCAGGAGCTTTTTGAATACCCTGTTATTAACTGTTTTGACAGTTCTTTTCCTAAACGTGGGGCCTATAAGCCGAGCAGAATAACTAATAGATTTGATGACCTGCCTGTAGAGGATTCTGGACTCTGTTCCTCAGTAATTAATAAGCGAATGAACGATACTTAGATGAATTAAAAAAATGTTTGTTGAAGAAAAAATACAGGTTCTTAGGCCTGTACTTTGTAAATTTTAGTATTTCATCTTCCCTGCTCATAGTAGCATAGTTTGCTGGGGCTCAGAACTATTAATATTTCCTACAGGTATTTCTAGATGATTATTTAAAAATTTTAAATGTGGCCAAATGTGATAGATAATTATAAATAATAAGGACTTGAAAGCTCAAAAAGTATACTTTCTGACCAATTTTACTTTCAGGACTTTATCCCAGGTACATATTTGGAAATGCCACTGAGGTTTTTATCTTCTGTGTCGGCTTGGCAAACTACAGCTCTGGGTATAATCTCCCCAACAGCCTGTATTTTTAAGGCTTAAGAGCTAAGAATGGTTTTTACCTTTTTTAAGTGTTGTAGAACAAAACAAAAAAGATTATGCAAGAGTCAGTGTTTGGTCCACAGAGCCTACACTAGATATTTTTTGGTGTTTCACAGAAAAAGCTTATTGGTAATTACTATTTCGGTAGCAATTTCAGACAACCTAACTAAACATACTCGGGCCTGTGATTGAATGGTATGTGGCCATTATTGATCACGTTTTTGAATCATATTTAATGACCTCAGAAATTGCTTATTCCTAATGTTAAATAAGATATAAAACTAAATCCAATATGATTCTATTTTGTAAAAACATTAGAAGTATGTGTGTGTGTGTATATATGTGTGTGTGTGTATATATATATATATATACAGAGACACACACACACACACACATATATGGAGAAGAAAACGAATATTCCCTAATATATTAATGGTGGATGTTTTCAGATGGGGTTATGAGTGATTTTTATTTTTTAAAGTACTTATTATTTTTATAAAATACTTATATATTTTTGTTATCTAATATTTTACCTGAGAGGGAAGCATTTAGGAAGCTGTCAAATGAGGAGGACCTAGAAATCAGTTCATGGTGCTATAGTAGTAGATGCTAAACTCACTCGGATAATTTGCGTGTGTCATTAGTGAAGCAGAAACAGGTGTACTTTTCAGCACATTTGGTTATTAGAGAGGACGAACTTCATAATCAAAGGAAAGAAGCAGTGAAGTCAAACATGGCAGAATATGTGACTGCGATTCACAGATAAGTTGGTGACTGAAGGAGCCCTGGCCTTTCTCTTACCTGTGGCCCAGGAGGGTAAGGGCAAGGCACACAAACCTCCACCATTTAAGTGCATGGATGTGAGGTTGAAACCGGTAACACTCATCATCTTAATGTATTTTATGGACATTGATACCCAAAGTGCAGGGTTAATTAATTGGTATGTTAATGGATTTTGTGCCTTAATTGGTTTGGTTTCTCTTTGTCTTTAGGAATTGCATGGTCTTTTGATAAAGAACAGCTTTGTAAAGTCCATCGTTCAAAGCTTGATTGTTTCTGTTTTATCCTGAAGGTCTTTTTGGTTCATCACGGGTGCAGTACGTTGTAGATCATACGATGAAAATAGTGTTCCTCAGCACCGAGCCCTCCATTGTGATGACCTACGACAGTGTTCAGAGCCTGCACTCTGTGTGGCTTCTCCGGAGAGTCAGAGCAGAGGTGAGGACAACGGCGCGTTAACCCCAGAAACCTTCATGTGGGGGAATCGGGTGTGAAATGGATTGGGAATTAGGAAGACAGAAAGGTTGTGCCTGTCGTAATTTGCATCGACCCTGAATTCTCACCAGGAAATTACTCGTTTCATCTAATTATCTTTTCCCCATCTCATCTTTTTGGCTTAAGGAAGAGAATGTTGTTTTAAAGTTCTCCGAACAGGGGGGAACCCCCCAGAATATGCCCACGAGTAGCTCCCTCACAGCACACCTCCGAAGCCTCTCCAAAGGAGACTCCCCCGTGGGCTCACCTTTCCAGAATTACTCCTCCGTCCACAGCCAGAGTCGCTCCGCCTCCTCACCCAGTCTGCACTCGCGCTCTCCTTCCATCTCCAACATGGCAGCTCTCAGGTGCGACGCAGCGCCCTGTGCCGGGTTACCGAGGGAGCCCAAGGAAAAGATACGGGCTTTTCAGGCTCTCCTTTAGTTCTAAGGGATTCATAGTTTCTGTTGCCAGCTCTTGGGGACTTTCTAGGGGAGACAGCCGTTATCCCAGTTGTGTTGCTTCTCCTAAGATTTCCAGGCCTAGCACTGTTACCTCTATCAAGGAGTCCCACTGGGAGGCTGCCTGTTCTTGTCATAAGACTGGTGCCTCATTTCTACCGCTCAGTGGCAGCAGTTTGATGAAGATTGATCGTATATATATTTTGGTGCTAGCTCATCTTCATTTGCATGAGCTTTTCTTTTGTTTTTGTCTACCTACGTATAGGGACGTAATTTTGTTGGTGTGTATTACGTCGGAATATACAGGACCATAGTTTAGACATTTTTGAGTAGTATAAACAGTTCATTTTCTGAAATAAAAAATGAACTAATTTTTAGTTTTAAGAGAATGAAATCTAACAAGAATTGTAAAGCTTTAGACTATAATACAGCACATTTAAGTGGCTGTTCCTTTCTTAAAAACTCGTCTTTCTGACTGGGACTGTGCCGATGTGCCCCCCGTACACAGAACTGGGAAAGTGCTGTGGGACAATGTGTGACACCAGCCCGTGTGTTGATTGTGACACTCTCTGTCCTCTGTTTGTTCTGCAGCCGTGCTCACTCCCCCGCCTTAGGAGCGCACTCTTTTTCAGGGGTGCAGAGGTTCAACCTTTCGAGCCACAGTCAGTCTCCAAGGAGACACAGTGTTTCCCAGTCTCCAAACAGTAATTCCAACAGCTCTTACCTCACGCCAGAAACAGAGCCAATTGTTCCCGAACTGTGTATTGACCATTTATGGACAGAAGCGATCACCAGCATGAGGTTTGGAGTAGATGTTTTTATATTCAAAGAAAAATGTTGCTAAAAGTCTTAGAAAATGCTTAGGATTTTGCTTAAGCTTCCTTTTAGCATACTCAGTTATCAATACTGATAAACCCACAGAGATGTGTATTAAGGCCACTTGTGTTTCACTAGAGGACATTACTGATTAAAGTGATCATAAAAATGTTTTCTGTGCTTTGCTTATGTCTTCCCTAACCTGGTAATAATCCCTCAGATTCAAGGTGTTTGATGTTTTAGGGAGGTGTTACTCATTTGTGTAGAATGGGAAATTTGGGATTTCAGAGCATTTTCTTAAGTTTTTTTTCTGTGTTAGTTGAGTGTCAGTTGTTCTTTTTGGGAAACACAGTTCCGTGTGCAGACATCTGTTCCGTGTGCCTCTCTTTCTCCTTTTATGTTCTCTTTAAGAATTCAGTTGTTAATTCAGCCAGTCCTGGTATGTGTGCTAGTGCCTGTGTGTCAGCAACCAGATCGGTCCCTGTCCGTGTCCTCAGAGAGACACAGAAGGGTGGTGATACAGGAGACACTGCCTGTCCCACTGGTGTGGCTTTGGAAAGATGAGTAGGTATTCGGCAGGCGGGGAAGTACAGAAGGCAGAGGGCGTCGGAAGAGAAGGTGAGCAGTGTGCGTGCGTGGTATGTTCAGGGAACTAGAGATTCGCGCCCTCTGCTTGTGGCATGGCCAAGAGGAAGGACCGAGAAAGGGGAGGCCTAAGAGATTGGCTTTTAGGGCTGTTCCACTTGAGGAGAGCTACGAGGAGGTGCTTTTAGGTGTGGGTGTAAAGTCGGGATGGAGCAGAGCAAGAAACCTGGGAGTCGTGTGCCTCTCGGAGGTGATGGAGACAGGAGACGTGGGTTGGAATTTAAGGAGTGCGGAGGGGTCAGGTTCCTGGAGGGCCTGTGGGGGAGCCTGCGGCTGCAGGGCTTCTGGTGACCCTGTTGCCCGTGCAGAGTAACCGTGGGGGTGTTGGCATGAAGGAGAGTTGTCACGGTCACTAGATTCTCAGAGGACGCGTGCGACCTTCATAAGGTTGAAAGCTGGTGGTACAGAACCAGAGGAGGGCTGAAGTCTTGGGAACTTGAAGTTTCCGGGTGACGAGAGAAAAGAGACAGGTCTGCTGCAGAGAGACAAAGTAAGAGAGGTCAGGTGGGAGAGCAGCAGGAAATCAGTGTCACGGGCACAAGAAAAGAGAGCCTTTCAAGTAGGGACAGTCTCGCCAGGTGCCGGTGAGGTGTGGCGCTAAGAGGTGAGCTCACAGGGGGGATACCTGCAGGGCAGTGAGTTGACTGGTGACTTGGCCAGAGCACTGGGGGTGTGGGGCCGGGGAGTGGCGTGGAGTGGGCTGGAGAGAGTCAGTGGGGCTGTCCAAGGGAACAGAGACACGCGGACTGTGTTAAGGAGCTTGCCTTTGAATGGGGCTGAGGTTACCGAACGAGCCGGATGGAGCGTCAGGGTCGAGGGAGAGGTTTTGCTGAACCTGTCGCAGAGAATTCGTCTTCGTGGCTGAGCCCTGGATTGTGTGTGTATCTCTCAAACGTAAGGACATCGTCTTACCCAAGCACAGTACCGTTTTCACACCCAGCCAGTTCACAGTGAGTCCTTCCTGTGATCTGATACTGGGTCCGTGTTCATGTTTCTAGACTTGTACCTTAATAGGAGAGAGTAGGCTCCAGGGCCTGGTCCCCAAGCAGGGAAAGCATTGAAAATACAGGGGACGGGAAATAGCTGCCGGTGGACGAGGAACCTGCAGGAAGCCCGAGAGGAGAGATGAGCTGGGGAGCCTCCCGCTGTCTTAAAGGGAAGGCAAATGCAGGTCTGGGGTGTGGAGGGGCAGGTCCTTGGAGGAAAGTGAAAATGCCATTGCAGTGCTGAGCTGGCTTCTTGGTGTCTTTGCGTCTCGCGTACAGAAAAGACAAATCTCCTACCCTTGAAGTCATTTGGCTTTCAGTCTCTTATTGGCAAGTTGAATCTCTTCCCTAGTTTACAGACGTTTGGTCTTCCGCACCACTCGAGGAAGAAAGCTTCGGGAGTTAGAGGTAGGGTGACAAAGGGCGAGGAAGTGGGGCCCGATGTGAGTGACAAGAGGAGAGGTAGGAGAGGGCCTGTGAGGAATTCAAGCTGCATTATTACTTCAGCAGTAGGTAACATGCACAGTGTGGAACTGGAAAGTCTACTGATAATGATTAAATTTATTGTGATTTCCCCCAAAAGCTGTGTGTGGAGTAGACTCAATATCAGAGAGCTGAAAGGGATCTGAGATCATGAAATTAAAATCTTAGAAGTGTTTTGGGCTCTTCAAGGTTATAGCTTGGCCCATGTACTTGTTATTTCTTACAGAATATTTTCAATCACTTTTAATTGTTACAGTGGTAGATTTTTGAACCATTGCTGACAGTTACTTCATTAATGTATCTGTTGCAGAGAGAAAAATTCTCAGGCCTCAAAAGTGTTTATTACATCTGACCTATGTGGGCAAAAGTTCTTGTGCTTTTTGGTAGAGTCCCAGCTCCAGTTACGGTAAGTGTGTGTTCCCCTTGGTTGTGTGTCTGTAAAGGTAGGGCAGCCCCCTCGCCGGCCCTCCGCTCCCCTCCGTCGTCTCCTCCCCTCTACTCCCTTCCACTCCCCTTCTTTCTTTCTTTCTAAATAGCTTTATTGAAATAATATAGATACCATAAAATCGACATGTTGTATGTGTATAATTAAATGATTTTTAGTAAATTTACAGAGTTATGCAACCATTGCCACAAATTTTAAAATTTTCTGTCACCCTAAAAAGGTCTCTTATACTTGATTTGCAGTCAGTCTCTGTTCCCATTCCCAACCGCGGGCAACCCCTGTGCAGGCTTTCAGCCTTTGTGGGTTTGCCTTTCCTGGACATTTTATGGACTCATTCAAAGTGCAGTTTTTTATGTGTAGCTTCTTTAACTTAGCGTAAAGGTTTTTAGGACGTGTCATGTCAAAGCACGTATGATGCTTTATTCCTGTTGTGGTCATATTTCCTTGTGCAGATTCACCACGTTTGGTTTATCCATTTGGCACTTGACGGACATTTGGTCCGTTCCCATTTTATGAAGATGTGCGTTATGGCACTACAAACATTGGAGTGAAAGTCTTTGTGTGGCCGTACATGGTTTCTTGTTCTGGGGTAGATACCCAGGAGGGGGATTGTTGGGTCAAATGCATTTTCAACTTTTTAAGGGATGGCCAGACTGTTTTCAGATAGGCTGCACCATTTTATGTTCCCTTTGTTCCCACCAGCTACGTTGGAGGGGTTTCCTTTGTTCCCACCAGGCATGTTGGAGGGTCCCCTTTGGTCCCACCAGACTCCTTGGAGGGGTCCCCTTTGTTCCCACCAGGCATGTTGGAGGGGTCCCTTTCTTTATCTTTGAGAAGGTTGGAGATTCAGTCTGTGACTGTGGCCATTCTAGTGGGTGTGAAGTGGTTTCAGTTGGCCTTTCCCTATTGACTTCTGACATTGGGCATCTCATGTGCTTATGAGCCAGTCATTTCTCTTACTGGTTGAAATGTGTATTCATGTCTTTGCCTTTTTATGCACCTGTTTTTTTGGAAATAATTATAAATCGTAGGAAGTTCCAAAAGAGGAGAGGGGTCCAGTGTACCCCACACCCTTTTGCCCCAGAAGTACCATCTTACATAACTTCAGTACATGATCAAAACAGGAAATTGACACCAGCACAATCCACCCACCTTATTCAGGCTTTACTGGACTCGTGTGTGTGTATGTGATTCCTGGCAGTTTTCTCCCATGTGTAGGTTTGTGCAGGCACCACAGTCAAGGTACAGAACCTTTATTACCTCAGCGATCTCCCTCCTGCTCCTGCTTTACAGTCACGGCGCCACGGCCACCCACCCCCGTCCCTAACCGCTGGCAACCACTCATCTCTTCTCCATCTCTGTCATTTTGTCATTTGAAAATGTTACATGAATGAAGTTCTACAGTAGGTGGGAGTCCTTTTGAGATTGGCTTCTTCTAGTCTGCTATTACCCTTGAGATCAGTGCGGCTTGTTGTGTGTATGAATACGTTGTGCTTTTCTATTTTAATATTTAGTTGTGTAAAGTTTCAAGAGAGCAATGATAAGACCCAGCTCATCTTTGGCTCCATCACCAACATCCAGGCAAAGGATGCAGCGCCAGTGGAGGTAAACGCAGGCACATTTCTTGAGAAGTTGAAAGTCAGTATGCTTCGTAGTTTGCACAGATTGGAAGACACAGTCTTTGTCCTTTTATAGAAGATAGATGCCATGCTGGTCCTGGAAAGCAGTGGAAGCCTGGTGCTGTACACGGGGGTGGTTCGGGTAAGTACTGAGTGGCCTTTGTGCTTCTGTGGGGCTGCCCCTTCGACATTCTGTAATGTCACTGTACTTTGAGACTTAATACCTGTTACCTCCTGTGTGTAGGATTTGGCAGAAGATTTGCTGTAAGAGTTGACAATGAAGTTTGCAATTCAGGTTGGTCCTAAGGTGGAGGTCTAGGACTCCCTGGCCTTATATGGATTGGCGCAGGGAACCCGCAAAGATGGGAACCTTTCATGCATTACATAGATGATTTTAAAGAGGGAAGCTGAAGTTTTACAAAGAATGTAGTTGTGAAATTGATATACGGGTGGCTTTGTTCAGTCTCAAAATTTTTGTAAAGTTTCATTTTATTAAATGTATAGTATGTTGGCTGTATCTTTTTATCAGTTGTGAAATTTATATACAGCCTCATATAAATATTACATGTGAAATTACGGAATTGAAATACATATACACAGTTGGAAAAATAATGAAGTGATTATTCATGTGAGCTCAGTCCTGGTTAAGAAACAGCGTGCTGCCGGTACCTGTGTCATCTCTGGGGGTTCTTTCCTGACTGTATCCTCACTCCCTGACCCCCCAGGTAGACAGCATCCTGGCTTTTCCAGTAAATCAGTCCCTTGTTTTTATTGCAATTCTGTATGCATCAATGAAGAGTACATTGTTTAATTTTCCTCCCTTTGAATTTTTATATAAAGGAAGGCATACCATGTAGTCGTCCCTGACGTGGTCGGTTTGCTCAGCGTTGTACTATGTTTAGGTCTCTCTGTGGATTTCCCTCATCCACTGTGACGTACTGTTCTGCTGTATGACTACGCGAATCCCATTACCATGGTGCGAGTCTCGCAGCTGGTCTGTGTTGTTGGCCGGCTTCTCCCACTAAGGACGCTCTGGAACAGCCCTCACATGTGTCCCCTCGCCGTCACAGTGCAGCACACTCAGTGTGGCCGTGTGCTGCCCATGTGTTTCCCAGAGTGTGCTTGTACCTGCTACAACCGCGGCCCTCCTGTTGGCCTCTAGCAGCTACCGTATTTCCCCGAAAATAAGACTGGGTCTCATATTAATTTTTGCTCCAAAAGACACATTAGGTCCTATTTTCAGGAGATGTCTTATTTTTTCATGTACAACAATCTACAAATACAGTCCTGTCATCTTTTTATGGCACATCGTCATAACGTACTAAATGCATCTGTCTGGCTGATGAGCTTAACTGGGGCTTACTTTTGGGGAAACACGGTATGAGCTCTCAGTGCTTGTTTACATTCCTGCTAATCCACAGCACTACCGGATCTATTCTTTTTGCCCCCATTGGTACCTTGACAGCCAGGAGAGAGTAGAAGTCTGGGCGCCCCCCTTGGCCAATGCTGACAAGGCTGGGGGGGGGGCCCGGTTTCTCCAAGGGCCTTGACTGAGGGTTTTCTGTCTTGTTAGGCTACCTCTTTCCTGATTCTTTCCCCAGGAAGAGCAGTATTTCTGGGCCTATTTTCTGTCTGCTCCCGTGATGAGACTGTGGTCGGCGTCAGCTCCTGTGCTCCCTAGTGGCCAGTCAGAGGACTGAAAGGTGTGACAGGCCAGTGCTTAGTTCTCCAGCCTTTACTGTGTCGTTGGTCAGCTTCACATACGGTCGCTTGGAGGCCTGCCCAGGATTTCATAGACATCCTTAGACAGTGCTTTTCTCTGTCACCTTCCTCTCCATTCTCCCTCAGTCCCTAGTGGGGACACAGGGCTGCCTGCCTTGTTACTGCAGGGTGGGGTGGAATACAGGGCAGGGGGAAGGGGACATGTGTACTGCCTGATAGGGAACAAGGATGTGAGCAGGTGCCCCCCCGCCCCCCACAGGGGCTGCACATCCTGGGACTGAGGGGCTGGCTCGTGGCCCTGGAAGCGGGGCTTATGCACAGTCTGTGCAGCTGCGGTGCCTGATGAGGGGACAGGACAGGAGAGGCCGCCTAAGTCACTGCAGAGCAGGCCTGTAGGATAGGTCTGGCCCACAGTCCCTGTGCTGTGGGGCTGGGGGGGCGCCACTTTGTCCGCACAGGTGGAATGGAAGTCCCCAAACCATAGCTCTTGATGAGGAGGCCACCGAGGGCCACAGCTGGTTTGCAGCGTCTGCCTGGAGTCCGGCAGGTGTGCTGAATGGTTTCTGTTCTGTTTGGTCATGCTTTTCTGGACACCTGTGTTAGAGGGAGCAAGGTGTTCATGGGCCTCTTTTGGTTCACGACTATGGACATTCTGGGGTTGCAGGCCCCTGGAATATCCAAGGCCTGGTCATGTAAGGAGACTAACAAACAGAAACAAACACCTAGGAAATTCATCATACGTCATTCCTGGTTCTCGGGTCCCTAGCCAGTCAGTTTTCTTTCCTCGCCTTTCAGAGTCTTATGTTGCATTAAAAATTTTGTGCAGGGATGGCCGGTTAGCTCAGTTGGTTAGAGTGTGGTGCTAATAACACGAAGGTTGCCGGTTCGATCCCCACGAGGCCCTCCTTAAAAAAAAAAAAAAAAAAAAATATATATATATATATATACACACACACACACACATATATATACCCATGTATATAAAAAATTTTGTGCAATTTTGTGTTGTTGTAGGAAGTAGTGGGAGAAATAATCATGGAATGTGCTTACTTTATATTTTCATTACTGTGAGGTCTTGATTGCTTTTTAAAACCTTTATATATACAGTAGTTCTCATTGTCACTTTATTTTTTAATCCTAAGAGTTTAATTTGGGCAACTTGTAATTTTGTTAGCTTTTGGGAAGTATATGACATAAATATGTATGTTGTTAAAATTTCTCTTTAGTTCTGAGTATTTCCTTTTAGTCTTATCAAGAGTTCTCAGCCTGTATGAACGTGAATTTCTGTTGTGTTTTCCTGAGAATCTTAAGAATAGCTAAAATAAGGGTTGATTAGCATGGATTGTCAACTCATCCTTTTAAGGTCAATGAAGAATTTACTTTATGTAAGGTTTTTTTGAGGAGGAAGTATTAGAGTTTATGATGGAAGACAGATGAGAAGGTAGAGCGCACACCTTGACTTAGGTTGGATTTAATTTCTGGAGCCTCTCTCAGCCTCATTTTTTTAGCCCTTGAGAGGAACTTGGTGTTCTCCCTCTCTGCCCGGGGATTTAGGTTACAGAATAGCTGCTTGGCAGCAGCGCCTGACAGCTCAGTGTCCCTGCTGTCTTTACCACCAATAAGGTAGGAAAATACGTAATATACTCTGTACTTTTGTGTAATGTTTTGGCTGTACCAACATTCCCCACCTTTCCTGCAAAAAAACAAAAAACAAAAAACCTCAGTAATGAGAAGGAATCAGACCAAGATCAGACCAAGAGAAATTATACCAAGATATTTGTAGTTGGATAGTGGAATTGGATGCGTTACTAAACTTTTAATTTAGTTGTGTTTGGTGAGCATAATACATGAAATAGCAAAAGAAATATATGCTTCCATGTCAGAACATCTTACTTAAAAATATGATTCATTAAAACCAGTATGTTTTCCACATCTCCTTATTGCTCAAAGGTGGGAAAGGTGTTTATTCCGGGACTGCTAGCTCCTTCCCTGACCATGTGCAGCGCGATGCCCCGGCCCAGCACACCCCTGGACACCGTGAGCACCCCGAAGCCCCTGAGTCAGCTGCTCGGGTCGTTGGATGAGGTGAGAAACCAGTTAGGTGACATGAACAGTACTAGTGCTGTAAAGAAATTGGGCAGATGTTTCTTCTATTTTAATAATGACCGAATTGGAAGTTTAGCTAATAATTATAGAATGTCAATGTTTTGAACACAAATGATTCAGTAAACGTCCGCTAGCTTCCCGTGTGATGGGGAAGGTGTTTCTGAAGGTGCTACAGAGATGAGAATGGGGCATTCTTTTCCATTGTGGGATCTCGCCATTTCCTTGGGTAGAACCATTGCAGTGTCCGCTTAGAAATTATAATTTAAGGACGAGTAACACTCATGAACCACAATCAGAAAGTCCCGTGGGAGGTTCACTGATCCATAGATACATCCTGATGAGTCCACGTGGCAGAACCAAGGGATCCACCCGGAGAGGCCTGTGGGGGTGGGTTTGGACCACGAGACTGAGTGGGACGTGTGTAGGGGGAAAGGGACATTCGGGCAAAGAGGGCTCAGGGGCCTGGGCCTGGAGGAAGGAGCAGAGTGTGCAGAGCGCTTCTGTGCACATTCGCATCTCCATCTCCTGGCGCACAACTTAAAACTCAGCGTGTCTGTGGGTGAAGGAACGAATGTTCTGAAAGTACGAGAAGTCTGTTGCGTGAGGCAGGCAGGGGTGGGAGAGTCGTGATAACCTGTGTTTGAGTGTGTTCCGCGTGCCAGGCACAGTTCTAAGTGTTTTGTGTGTTCTGAGTCATTTAATCCCTTTGAACAGCTTTATTGGGAAAGGGACTGATCCTCGTTTTACAAATGCTTACGTGGAGGTACAAGGAGGTTACTTGTCCGGAGGCCTATAGTTAATAAGTGGTGGAGCTGGGATTTGCACTGTTACTTAAAGGCTCGTAAAAGAAGAAAGGATGAAAAGGTGGTTTTTATTCTGAACGCAGTCACAGGGCCTTAGAGGTTTTTGAGGATGGAGTTAGGAGTGTTAGTTAGGATCTCTGTTGCTGGCTTAGTGCTGAGCTGGGTGAGGTGCTGGAGAACCAGGCTCAGAGTGCTTAGACTAGCCTGGGTGGGAGCCTGTGCTTCCCGAGTAGGAAGGCTGCAGGAAAGCAGGCTATAGTTCAGTGACATCTGAGCGCAGATGTTTACAGGTACTTCAGAGTGACTTTGCTGCTGGCACATATAGTGGGTAATGCCTAGGCCTTGACATTATTTTTTAAACATATGTAGCGTTGAGGGCTTGTTTTTTAAGCGGACATTTGCAGAACTCTCGGAAGAGGAGCTGTGGAAATGTCAGAGAGCTTGGTGTGATTTGGGAGAATTTCTTTATAATGTAAAATGGTTCCCAACTTTCTTGGCATTTCATAATCCCAGGAATGATTAGTGTCTTATGGTAGCCATCGGGTCACAGCCCGTCTCACACACTGGCTGACAGCTTTCCCCGCTCTCTGGGAGATGTGGCACTAGATGGAGATCCAGGACCAGTGGAGCTCCTGCTTTGTGCCGCTGTTGGAGTAGAAGCTGGAGTACAAGAAATCCATCCTGTGCTGGATCGGCTGTCATTGTTCACAAGATAGTCACTTAGAGATGTCCTGTAAATTGAATGATTGGAAAACAGGTTGGTGGTCAGGACTAGATTTAAACAAGAAACATCTGCACGTAATTAGCATCCATGATCATTGAAAAGTTTTGTTTGCACACCTACAATTGAGAGGAAAATGTCGTTCTTCCATTTCCAGAACAAACACGTGCCTGTAGGGGAAGCATCACTGAGTAGCTGCCTCATTTCTTTCCTTTCTGGTTCCTGTCTCTTCTCTCCGGGTCTTGGACCCTCCGGTGGGATCTGCCTTGCCTTCGTCACAGTCCAGTTTCCGTCGCCTGCCTGTGAGGTTGCCATGAGTGGTGCTACCTCCTGTTCCCTGCCTCCCTGGCGCACTCTCACTGTGGACACACCCCATCATCCCCCCGTGAATCATTATGTACATTTGGGAGACTATATGCAAAAGAGGAGCAAAGTTTCTTGCTCCTTCACTTCTCAAAAATACTTCATGTGTTTATGACTTTTTATAGGTTGTTCTGTTGTCCCCGGTTCCAGAACTAAGGGATTCTTCGAAACTCCATGATTCTCTGTATAATGAGGATTGTACTTTCCAACAACTTGGAACTTACATTCATTCCATAAGGGACCCTGTCCGTAACAGGGTGACTCTGGTAAGTGTATTTACCTTTAATTAGGTGGCTGCCCAAGAAATACGGCTGTCTTTTCAGATTTGTCAGAATGCAGAATTTTGTCTGAAAAATGAAAGAGAACATTTCCCGTGACTTAAAATCTCTTGTAATGCCTTCAATTTTGCGTTTACTTGACTTTGATACAAATTTGCTTAACTTTTTAAGTTTCTATGTCATTAAAAATTTATTGAAAACGAAGCTTATTTAATCAGTTGAATTTTATATTGACATGATTTTTGTCTTTTCATTAAAAGTTAGTCTTCTTTTTTGGTGATGGTGATTGAGGTGTGAAGATTAGGCACTTTATTAGAAACAAGAATTGTGAGTGTTTCGTAAATACACACATTTACAGTTCCTGAAATTGGGAAGTATTCAGTGCTGTTTGAAAAATACTGTTTGTTATTTCATTGAGTTTGCTCATCAGGCAGAAGGTCCTGAGAGGGAAGCATCTGCTACCTTTAAGGCACTCAGAGGCTTCGGCGTCCGGACTGCTAACGTGCTCTCTGTTTCTGCTCTTTTCTTAGGAGCTGAGTCATGGCTCCATGGTCCGGATCACTCTTCCTGAAATGGCCACCTCAGAATTAGGTATGGTTGAGGAGCACACCTCACTTCCGTGTGTTCTTAGTTTGATGTGTAAGATTTGGAGTCGGTGCTGATTTACATTAATAATTGGGATTTTTAAAGTTTGCTCTTTTAAAGCCACAGGGTGGAGGTGTTTTACTTTTCAGAGAAGTTGTAAGAACTCTGTGACATCCCTGCCACCTGTGCTGCTAGTGGGGCGCGCACCTGCAGGATGAGCTCCTTCTGCGTCACTGATTTGTCTGGTGGGGAGGGGACCATGCCGGGAGATTACAACATATGGACACGCCTCTTCCAGGCGAATCTAGAAACAAGGAAGCCTAAGCAGCTAAAATTGTTTTGGCGTATTTGATGCTTTTAATCCTAAAATAAATCTCTCATTTGTTAGATCAATTGAGAAATGAACAGACTTGTCTCAATTGAATAAAAATATTATAGTAGAAGTACAGTCAGAAGTGTTTTAATAAATTGGAGTCTGCTTGAATTATTATGGAAAATACTAGGAGAATATTTCTGAACATAGACGAGGAAAGAAAACTAGAATTGAAAGGATTTGCCAACAAAGGTAAGTTAAGAAAAGCATCCCTGTGTGATGTAAGAAAATGCACGACATCTATTATTTTCAAACCCTAGCTCCCAAAGAAAAGCACTGGCAGATGGTATTTCTGGAATTTGTAAGTAGGCTAGCATGACTTTTTCATTGGTGGGGTAAATGATATTCTCAGTTGGTATAGAGACAACCTTGCTTTTCTACAAGGTATTTAGCCAGTAGTGGCAAGGCCACGTACCTAGAAGTATAAGCCTAAACAAAATATGTAAAAACTAATAATAGATTATGTAAAATAAACAAAAACAAACTGTTAGTCTCTCACAGCCAGAATGAAGTGCCGTGGTCCAGGCACGTGAGTTTGGTACTTTATTTATAAAGTGCCCCTCGCGCCCTCAGGGCAGTGTCTGGTTTACACTATTGGATTCAACCAGTATAGACTTGGGATTTGGTTTTGTAACATCTGTTCCATTTGAGTCCTATTCTCACTGTGTGCGCTCACAGAGCAAATAGATGAGAAAAAGGATGTGCAGCTGGCCTGGTGACAGTGACAGTGTGAAGGGAAGAAGACTCCTAAGGAGAAGGTGGGAAATAGAGAACATTGCATTTGGGGCCATTTACTACTAAAAGCAGACCAGGCTCTTCACAGCAGCAGCCCTCGCCTCCCGGAGGGCTCACTGTGACATGTGGCACTATCGCTGAGCCTCACACTAATGACACCGGTATTGGCTGGTCTAAGAGAAACGTGCTATTGGCTGGTCTGAGACACAGAGCATGGAAAACATCCTGTCAGGAGTCCTTAGAAGTTGTGACGCTTTGGTTACCAGGAATGTTCCCTTGTGTGGAAACTGCCATGCTATTGGAAGGTGGAGACATGGACTGTTATATATGTACCGAAGTGTTTAAGCAGCTCATCTGAAGTTACTCATGTGGAAATGGTGTGTTGACAGAATGACCTCTGATTTATCACCCAAACTAGGACATTTTTGAGACTGAAATGGGGAGCTATTATGATTGCTGGAGCAGTGGGTGACAATCAGTTCTGTCTCGGATTAAATGTTGTATTTGGTTACCTTGTTTCTCATCCAAAATTAGTGTCAGAAACTGTCCTGTGGACTTCAGGAGTTAGTTTAAGTTTCCAGTGATGGGCTAGGTGATGTGGCATTTCACTGACTCTTTCGTGACAGTTCTCTTTTCACAGTAATTGGTCCTTACATGGTTGTACTTTAAAAACTTGCATATGAAAAGGGGAAGAGAAAGGCATGCATAGGAAATACACTAAAATCAACCTTTGCTTCTAACAGTGCAAACATGTTTGCGAGCGATTAAGTTTATCCTGCCGAAAGAAGTAGCTGTTCAGATGCTTGTCAAGTGGTACAGTGTCCGCAGCGCTCCGGGCGGGCCCAGCTATCACTCAGAGTGGAATTTATTTGTGATCTGTCTCATGAACTTGATGGGTTATAACACAGACCGCTTAGCGTGGACAAGAAATGTAAGTACATACAGTTTTTCTTCCTGCGTTATTCTTTGTTATCAATGTAATGTTTGCATAATGGGTGATCCAACATTCGGAGTATACAGCAGATCAATTTACTAATAGGCGTGGCTTCTTCAACAAAATGGAATAGCAGGCGGGCATCTTGTATCTGTGTATTGTCAACTGAACATCAGTTCATATTTAATAACATTTCACTAGTAATTGTAATTACTGTATTTTTATAGCATGACAAAGCATGTTTGACCATTAGTTCTCATTTCATCTCTGTATAATGACTGTAGGCCATGCTTGGCTTAGTTGTGATAGATGAAGGAACTAACTGAGTCACAGTGACCACACATTGGAGCTTTGCTCAAATACGGGCCCAGACGGTGACCCTGCCTCAAGGCTCCGTCCGTGCTCCTTTCTGTAGCCGACTCTTACAGTGCTTGGTCTCGGAGGGACCGAAAGTGCTTCAGCCTGAGTATCTACTCTGTTAATGATGGAGAGCGGCGTCCCTCACCTCCTGCCCCAGACACTTCCTTACAGGCCCTTTCTAGTTATTTCTAGCATCAGCAGTGGGTGCCTTCATACTGCTGATCTCCTCTTGGCCCTGGAGCTCACTCCCAGGACAGCCTTGTAGGGTCCCTGTGTGGAAGTCCCTCCGGTGTGCAGGTAACTGTACCTGTCTGTGCATGTCAGTTTTGTAGTAGCACATCCATTGGGAAAATCATTTGGCTTCTTTCACTATGAAAGAAGATGTGCTCACTGAGGAACATTTTGAAAATGGAGAATTCAGAAGAGGAATTAAAGTCAGAGATGAACACTCTTAACATTTTCGGTAGTGCCTCTTAGATCTACACCATATCAATGAAAGTTTCCCATGCCTTTCAAAATTCCTCAAATAAAACCCCTCATTTCATCATCCTCGTGAAAGGCTACCATGTGGTTTTATTGTAACTAACCGGTAACTAATAATTGAACATTGTTGACTTCGTTATTTTTCTTACTAATAATTTGCAAACATTCTTTTACACAGAAATCTTTATAACTTTAGTCATTTCCAAAGACTTGAATCTTAAAAGAGCGATTAGTAGGTCAAATCACATTCAAAAAGTGTTGTACAGTCGATACTCAGCAGCATCATTTCAAAGTGCCCGTTTCACCCCGTTGATGAGTGGTGCAGTGGGGGACCTTTGCCAGCTTAGTGAGAAGGTTCATCTTATTTCTGTGTGACTGAATGGGAATGGTTTTTCCAGTTCTCATTGGTCATTTATGTAGAATCAACTTTTAGGGGAGATTAATTGATCAATGTATGTAAGTTTTTATATAGCTCAGGAAAATTGCTGTGGTCATTTTTAGAGTGACGGTTGATGAGTTGGCCTGGAGAAGTAGCAGAGGTGACAAAGGTTATGTCAGAGGGAGGTGAATGAGAGGGAACTTTCCTCAGATCGCCCTTCTGTAACTGTATTGGTGAGGATAGGCTGTTCTAACACAAAGTCCTCAAAAGATGAGTTGGCTCCCACACAATCCAAATGTACGTCTTGCTCCCGTGATAGTACCTAGCAGGGCCAGAGGCCACACGGAGATTAGGGTCCCAGGTTGATGGGCCACTGGCCACCTTCAAGTGGAGGCTTCAAAGACTGCCTTCAGGGTTGACTCCCTCTAGTCAGGTGCGAGGGAAGAGCACCTGGAGGGCCCTGCCTACTGGTTGTATCCATGACGTGGGCCTGGAAGTGGTGACATCCATTTTCATTCAGAGTCACACTGTCAGAGGGCCACCCCCGACTCTGAGGGAGGCAGGGATATGTAGCCTGGCTGTGGGTCCAGGAGAAAGAGGAGAACAGAGATTGTGGAGAGCAGCTACCTGTCTCTGCCATAGAATTGTTAGACTGTCCCCTCTGGGCACACTCTAAATAACATCTCCTTTCTGACATTTGCTAACATTGGGTTGATTCTTTGAGACGTGGTATATTTGGATGTGGCTCATAGTCCTTGTTCTTCTAAAGGGGTGAAGATGTATGTTATCAGAAAAGTAGGCAGGAAAGGAAAGTGCCACTGCAGTGCCCGTGAGCCTGGCACTGCTGGGTGCTTCACGTCCGTGATTTCACTTAACCCTCACAGTGATCTTGTAGAAGAAAGGTATTCGTGCCATGTTTTCCAGGTGAAAAGGAGTTTTGATCATTTTCCTTAGTTTCCATGATTGGTGGAGCTGATTTCTGAATCCTTTAAGCTAGTCATTCGACATGATAAAGTGATAAGACTTTGTCTTTTGGGGTTATCTTCCAGTTTGACTTTGAAGGATCACTTTCCCCAGTCATTGCACCCAAAAAGGCAAGGCCTTCTGAGACGGGAACTGATGAGGTAAGCATTACTGTTTCCTGTTAATATAAGCTGATTTGTAGGTACTCTTACTGGTCTCCCGTTTCTGTGGCATTCCTGTCAATTTGTGTGTACAGGCACACCTTGTTTCATTGTGTGTCACAGAACCGCGTTTTTTAAGAATTGAAGGTTTGTGGCATCCCTGCATCCAGCAAGTCTGTTTCCCCTCTGTCACATTTTGGTAAATCTTGCAGTATTTCAAACGTTTTCATTATTATTACCTTTGTCACAGTGACCTTTGACCAGTCATTTTTAATGTTACTATTGTAATTGTTTTGGGGCACCACGAACCATGCCCCTATTAGATGGCACACGTGATCGATAAATGCGTGTGTGCTGACTGCTCCCTGCACCGGCCATCCCCACGTCTCTCCCTCGGGCCTCCCTTGTTCCTTAGTCCCTGAGACACAGCCATGTTGACATCAGGTCACCTATTGACCGACAGTGGCCCCTAAGTTTCCAAAGGAAAGGGAGAGTCGCACGTCTGTTCCTGGCGAAGATGCTGTGAAGACTGTTGACGTGACAAAAAAGGACTGAGAATGTCACATAAACTCAGTTGACAAAGCGGTGGCAGGTTTCAGAGGACTGGCTCCAATTCTGAAAGCAGTCCTCCTGTGTGTCAAATGCTGTCAAACAGCTTTGCACGCTATAGAAAAAAATCAGTCATGAAAGGGAGAGTCGATCCGTGTGGCAAAGCCCATCGTTGTTTCATTTGAAGAAATTTCCAGGGCCGCCCAGCCTTCAGCAACCACCCCTGACCAGTGGGTGGCCATCGACACGCAGGCAGACCCTCTACCAGCACCAAGATGGCGACTCGCTGTTGGCTCAGACGTGGCTAGTGTTTTTAGCAATAAAGTATTTTTTAATGAAGGTACATACATAGTTCTGTTAGACATCATGCTGTTGCATTGTCTAGACTGAATAGACTACAGTAGAGTGTAAACATTACGTTTACGTGCACTGGAAAAGCAAACATTATGCTACTTGCTTCACCGTGGCGGCCTGGGCCGAGGTCGCAGTGTCTCCCAGATCTTCCTGTGTTTCTAACACCCTTTGCTTCATTTTGATACTGAGTAACAGTTGTTCTGACGGATAGTACTGTTATGTTGTTGTGGTAATTTATTCACTTTTGCCTTTACTGATCATCTGAAAATTACTAAGCATACATAAATGCATAATTTAAGTTTGGATTTATCATTCATTGTTTGATTGCCAATTGACCACCTAATGTGACAGCATTTTCCTTTTTATAAAACTTCTCTAATTCAGCTTCTCAAATGTATCAGATCCCATGGGTGTGTATTTTTAAGAGGTTCAAAACAATTTTTTAACTGAGATACAATTTACATAGACGGGAAATACTCAGATCTTAAGTTTATAGTTCGGTCAATTTTGACAAATGCACACTCATGTAACCCACACCCCTGTGCAGACACAGAACATTTCATCATTCCATAAAGTTCCCTTGTACCATTTTTAATCATTTCTTTCCTCTGTTTGTGAAGCAAGCAGTGAAGTGAATTCTCCCACTGGTGGTATGCTCGTTTTGCCTACGTAGGTGTACCTAGCACTTGATATAAATGAATTCTATAGTGTGGAATCTCGGGGGTAAGCGTCCTTTCATTCCGCACAATGGTTTTGCGATCCAGCCAGGCTGTTGCCATACCAGTAGTTTGTGCCTTTTATTGCTGCGTGGTATGAACACACCACAGTGCCCATGGGTACGTAGGCTCTTTCTGTTATTTGACTGTCATGATAAAGCTGCTGCTGACATTCGGTAACAAGTGTTTGTGGACACGTGTCATTTCTCCTGGATGAGTACCTGGCAGTGACCTTGTTGGGCCACTGCTGGTCCCAGGCTGGTTGTACCATGTTTCGCTCTGACCAGTCATATACGCGAGTCCTGTGTTCTGACTCTGCCAGTACTGCTGCTGTCAGTCTTTTTCATTTTAGCCATCGAGGGCATGTGAGGTTGTTTTTCCTAGTGGTTTTAACTTGCCTTTTCCTAAAGACTAAGGGTGTTAAGCACCTTTTCGTGTGCTTGTTAGTGACCTGCATATCTTTTTGGAAGGTTTCTGTTAGTCTTTTACCTGTTTTTAAATTGGATTTTGAAAATATTTATTGAGCTGTAGAAATCCTTTATGTATTTTGGATATGAGTTTTCTGTCTTTCACGTTTTGGGAACCATTTCCCCCAGTATGTAGCTTAGCAGTGTCTGTTGATGAGCAGAACTTTTTACATTGGTTGTCCACTTTATCAATTTTTCAGTTTTCTGGTTAGTTCTGTATCTGTTGTAAGAAGGACAACAGATGAGCCTCACAAAACACCAGTAAATTCCAAGATCTGAAAATAGCATAGACTACATTCTGTCAACACAATGCAATAAATCACAAGTAGGAACCAGAACAGACTCAATACGTGTAAAATGTAGAACAATAAGTGTGACTCTAAAATTCGGTTGATTACGAGGTTGGATTATTAGCCCCAACCTCTTACAAGCACAGGAAGATAGATGTACCGACTGGACACAAGCAGACTGCCCCTCTTACGTAGACACAGGTCAGCATGGTGGTGGCCGGGCCTGCCTGCCCTCACCTCCCATCTTCTCTTCCTCACTTTGGCTTCACAGACGTGGCCTAAGATGATCGTAAATGCTCTCTGTCTCGGCCTCAGTGATAGGGTTCTTCCCCCACAGTCTCTCCCCTAAAGGGCATGACTCTGTTTTCAAATGGGTTTAAAGGAGGCTCATCGTAGTATTGTTGCTGCATCCAGAAATCACTTAGCTGTTTGCATTGTTCCCAGCCTTGTTCACTTACCTATTGCAGTTTTCAGCGTTGTGATTTTTTTTCCGTGTTCTTAGATCAGCCTAATGTGAGAGTGGAATTTGAATTGTTTGCGGTGAATTTGGCCTCCTTTTTGCATGACGATGTTAGAAGGAGGCATTGTTTAAAAGTTAGTGTCCTTACTGTCCTCTTCTTGTCAGGACTGGGAGTACCTGCTGAGCTCAGACTATCACCAGGATGTGGAGTGTCACCTTTTGAACAGATCTCTATGTCTGAGCCCTTTGGAGGTTCCTCAAGTGAAGGATGAGGACTTGTCACAGAGTCTCAGCCTGGATTCTTCCACGCTTCTCTTCTCTCACATACCGGCGATGTTTTTTGTTCTTCACCTTGTCTATGAGGAGCTCAAGCTGAACACTCTGATGGCGGGAGGAATTCGTTCCCTTGCTGAGCTGCTCGTTCAGTTGGCAAGGTAAGCTGTGTGGAGTGGGGACCTCCAGGAGGCCTTTGGTGACTCGATCTGAGCCATGACTGTCATCGAGAAACCCAGTCAATACACTTCTGAAGTCGACCTTCTCAATCCCAGAGCATTTTCTATAAACCACAGACCTGTTTGCCGATATCAGCTGTGGAGGGCCTATGGGTCGTGTGGGGGGGCTGCTGGTTTTAACCTGAGTTCAGTGGGAAGTCACGAAGGTGTTGAACAGTGGGGATGTGCTGCCGAGCATTTCCTGTTGACAACGGGCTGCGCTGTGTGGAAGTTCTAGAAGAGTGCCTGCAGCTCTGTCATGATACCTGCATTCACGTAGTGCTGTGGTTCACACTCTTACAGAAATTGTCAAACGAAGTAGGGTCTGGATCCCCACGTAGTGACGCGGAGACCTGCCCGCGCGTTGTCGCCCAGCTGGGCTGTCTCTGGGGCTTTGTGGTGCCATCTCGTTGCCCTGTCTTTAGATGGCCGGGGCCAATGATGGAAGCTAAAACTCAGCTTGCTCGTGGTGGGCTTTGTGGGCCCACAGTAACACTGTTCTGTGTGCTCTTACATTCTTAGGGACTTAAGATTGGAGCCTTACTTGGATCATTATTATAGAGATTACCCAACACTTGTCAGAGCCTCTGGACAAGTGTGCACAGTTGATCCAGGTAAGCACTCGTGCCGGTACAGGTTTTCTGAACAGTGCAGTGACATTTGCTTATCCTTTTCTTACTGGTAGCCTCTGGGTCAGGGGCATGTCTTTCCACCAGGCAGACTGCAGCTTGGGCTTGATCTCTGACTGGCAGTAAGCCAGGACTTACCCAGTGTGTAGGAAAATGAATCAGCCCGAAGCTTCTGCTGGGCAGAAGCTTAGAGAGAGTGTCCAGTGCCAAGGCCACTTTGCCCCAGACCTGTCCAGTCCATCTAGCAGCTACCAGCCCTGTCACTCAAGGTGGTTGCTCATTTGCACTGGCCACATGTCAAGTGCTCAGGAGCCGCGTGGGGGCTCATATTGCCACATGGGAACCTCTCCATGGCCACTGTACTGTCCTAGACCCCGAGCTCAAGGGACTTGGCATCGGGGCCTGTTTGCTGGAACGGCAGAGTCCTACTGTTGTCTCTTGTTTTCTCACCTTTAGGGTCAGGCAGAACAGAACGCTTGGTTTGGTTCTTTGTGTGCCTTGAGCACAAAACTTTGCTAAATTTCTGTCCAGGATGGGATAAAATAGTAGTCGTTTAAGTCCTACGTATTATAATACAGTCAGTTTATTTACTGTGGACGAAAACGTGGAGCATTTTGGAATGTATGGAGCAATGTTATTCTGACTGATGAACGGTACCTGATTTGAAAACCTTGTTTCCTTTAGAATAACACAGCACTGTCCTCTTGTGTTCTTGTATTTATAAACATTTCTCTGGTGCCAAAGGTCAGACCGGATTCATGCATCAGCCATCATTTTTCACTTCTGAACCCCCAAGCATATACCAGTGGGTGAGCGCCTGTCTGAGGGGTGAGGGAATGCCACCCTACCCCTACCTCCCTGGCATCTGTGAACGAAGCCGGCTCGTCGTCTCGGTACGTACGTAGTGTTGCCTAACTCCTTTCTTCCTTTTCAATGTAATTTTAAGAATTACACAGTAAAATCAACTTCTTAAAAATTCTGTGTACAGTTGTGTGATTTTCAGCAAAGGTATAAATTTGTGTAATCACTCCCATAGTTGGAATACAGGATGGTTCCAGCACCCTCCACCCACAAACTTCCCTTCCGCTTTGGAGGTTCATCAAGTGTTGCGTGTGTCAGCAGTCGGTCCACCCTGTTGGGAACTTTATGTCCATTCCGTGGGTGTCACTTGGTTCTTGCATTCACCTGCTGAACATCTGCGGTGGCTCCAGTGGTTAGCAGTTACAAGCACGGGTACCGAGAAAACTCAGGTCCACTTTGTGTGAACGTGGTTTCATCCCTCGGGTAGATAGCCAGAGCTGGGATTGCTAGGTGTAATAGTACACGTACATTTTGTTTCTAAGAAACTCAGCTATTTTCAGAGGGGTTGTGGCGTTTTACCCCCCATGAAGGAGCTAGCCAGTGAGCTGGTTCCCCTGCGTCCTTGGCAGTGTTTGGTGCTGGTATGATTTTTCATTTTGCCATTGTAATGCAAATGGTTTTGCAAATGGTACGTCACTGGTTTTCGTTTGCATTTCCTTAATGTCTAGAGAGATTTTGGGAGTTCTAGATAATGAGGTTTTGTCAGATACGTGGATTGCAAATATTTCCTCCTGGTTTGTAGCTTGTCATGTCTCATCATTCACTTGATGTTTCCTTTGCAGAGCAGAAGTGTTTAATTTTGATGAATCCAGTGTATCCAGTTTTTTATTTTATGGATAGTGGTTTTGGTGTCATATCTAAGAATTCACTGTTTCACTTCCTGTCAAAATATTTTCTCCTGTGTTTCCTTGTAGAAATTGTACAGTTGTTTTTGTGTGTGTTTTACATTCAGATCTATAATCCGTTTTGTTACTTTGTTGTGAGATGTGAGGTTTAGGTTGAGGTTATTACTCCATCTGGGTGCCCCAAGCTTCTAACGCCATTTGTTGAAAAGACTGTTCTTTCCGTGTTGCTTTTGCACTTTTGTCAAAAATCAATGAATCACATTTTTGTGGGTTTATTTCTGGACTTTTTATCCTTGTTGCTGTCCACGCAGTCTTGATTCTGCGGTTTTGTAGTAAAATTGGTTAGGTTCTTTATGTGCCTTGAGCACAAAAATTTGCTAAATTTCCATCCAGGTTGGGATAAAATAGTAGTAACTTAAATCCTACATATTATAATACCGTCAGTCTACTTACTGTGACTCCTTTCATTCGCTCTTCTTTTTCAAAATTGGTTTAACTATTTTAGTTCCTTTGCCTTTTTATTGAAATTTCATAATCAGTTTGTAGCTATCAAAAATCCTACTTGAATGTTTTTCCTCCAGAGAAACGCATCTTTACATATTTGAAAAAATTAGTTCATGTTGAATAGTGAATACATGTCTGAGATCAAACTTTCAAATAGGACCGGAGGGTACTGGTAAAGGTGACTTCTTTTAGCCCTTGTCGCTCGGTTCGCCACACTGGAGTAGCCTGTTCACAGGTCCTTTGTGGACAGTTCCAGAGAGGGGCCTTCCCAGGCTTACAGGATAACTGTGTGCTTTTGTCCCTTCTCCCACAGGTCAGTGGGCCTCACCCGTGTCTCCTTTACTTTGCCTTTTGCTTTGCTTCGTGTTCAGAAAGGCTTCAGAGCCCCGTGCCTCTGACAGACATGCAGAATGGTGATTCTGTTTTCAGAAAAGTGACGATAAGATAATCTAACACAATAGTTACTATTAGAACTATTCCTCAGTGTGCAGTTCAGGCATTCGATACATTCATGAGATTAAGAGCAGCTTAATCCCAGAACATTGCATTCCGTGCTGCTTGTGTGGAGACGTAAGTAAGAGCTCCACATATATTGGTCCTGCCCAGCTCTGCCGAATGGTGTCATTGCGGTGTGTATCTAGCCAAAGAGGGGAGCCAGAGAATTGGGTATGCTAGCGTCCAACCTCTAACTAAATTCTATCAGCCAACTTATAGGCATTGCTGTTATAACTGTCCTTTGTCAGGCGTGATGTTGGCTAGATTCAGGAGTATGTCATTTGTTGTGCTTGTATGGGTTCGGAATAGAATTTTAATGTCCTCCAGCATTGTACTAAAAGTCAATAAAATCATGCTACTTTCCAAAAAAAAAAAAAAATAAGCTGCAGCAGGTGCAGATCTTGGTGGTGGCAGCAAACATTCAAATGAGAACCTTGAAGGCCAAAGTGGACAAGGGTCAGGGTCAGGGTCCGAGGTCAGAAGGGTGGGGTATCCGCTACCCGGAAATGACCAAAATGTCCATCATGGGCTCATGAGCAAATGAACAGTTGGGTACATCTGTGCAGCAGAACTCTGGGCAGTAGGAAGAAACAAACTTGTCGGAGGGGCGGTGACGTGGCTGCATTGCAGAGGCATACTCATGAAGCAGGACACCAGCTAACACTGTGGCTCCATCCACACGGCACTAGAGGCAAACTTCAGGGCAGGGCTTGTCTCCGGTGCTGGTGTAGGAGGAGCACGCGGGAACTCTGTGGGGTGCGGAGAGTGTTGTGTGTCCTGACTATGGGAGTGGTTATACGAGTGTGTAAATTTGTCACAACTCAGATCTGCACACCTGGAGTTGATGGGCTTGCCTGTCGGGGTTGACACCTCCATCACTTAAAACTGACATGTTAACTTTCTCCTTATGCAGAGTATTGCACTCTACATTCTTGGTGATGAAAGCTCTGTTTCTGAGGAGTGCTCCCAGTATTTATCCAGAATAACTCCAGGTAAGTCAGTATAGTGACAGGCTTCCCAAAATGAATTTTATAAATGTCGATAGAGTTGACATTAAAAAATTTAAAATTTCCTAAGTGTTTGCTTTAGAGGCCACGTCCAACCTCTTTTAGAGGTGACGTCCTGCCTCATTTAGAGGTGACGTCCTGCCTCATTTAGAGGTGACGTCCTGCGGTGTTCTAGTATATAGTCCACAACTGGTTTTCAGAGACAGGGTTACTTGAAAGCTAACACACTATATTTTTGAGGTTCCCTCAGGGAAATTATACTTTTCAGCCTGCCAGAGGATTGCTTGTTTTATTATTTTTTAGGAGTTGTTTGTTAACGAATTTTTATTTCCAAATGTCTTCTCTGTTATGTGTTTTCCTTACCAGAAAGACAATCAAAATAAAGTTTCATTTTGTTATCTTTTAGTGCTCCAAAAGTCACAAGCAGAACAAGAGGAAAACAGGTGACTTTTATTCAGATTGTGCTTTTATATTAAAAATATAAAACACTGGTGTGTTACTCTTCTGTTTAATAACTTTGTGTTTTGTTCTGTAGGTTTAATTTCAGGCATTCTACGTCAGTTTCTAATCTAGCTGAAAGATTAGTTGTCTGGATGACGAATGTAGGTAAGAGTGTCTTTATTACTTTTATGTGTCCTTAAAATGCCCGAGAACCCCACTTTTCCTGGACGCCCCCTCCTCATTTATCCCAGTGTCCTCAGCGCGAGCTGGGGGCATGAGGAGAGAGGGCTCTCGGTCCTGAGAGGGCCTTGCAGGATTGGTGGCCTAGCAAGCCGTACTTCCTTTGCCTGACAGTTTCACTACTTTTATATAGTAACATCTGTGTTAGCAGCTTTTTAATCTCTTGGCCTCCGAATGGTGAGCACTAGTCACCTCACATCAAACCTGAAGCCACTGCAGATTCAGATGTCAGAAGGGAGTGTTTCTGGCAAAACCAAAATGTAATTATATAAACATTACACGTGTGCTTGGGGAAAGGTATAGGCACCAAGATGGGGGGCCCGGGGCTTCTCTGTCCTCTAATCCCAACGCTGTGCTCCTAGGTTTCAAATTGAGTAAAACACTAATGAAATTTTTTACAAAAATGAGGAACGAAAATTAAATGACTGATATGAAGATATAAAAAAATGAGGCTGTTTCTTTGTTCGAAAAAGTAATGCTCTAATGAATATTACAAGATGTTTCTGAATTCTTATTTAAAGTATGTTCTATATGAGTTAGCTTTTCACTGTTCATTTTTTGTATGCCCCTCTTGAAAATGACAATAATTGTCATACAGTATTACAGATAGTATTAGTATTATAATATTACCTCTGCTGAAAAATAGTGGATGAGTTCTATCCATTTGAATATTACATAATGTTTAATAAAAGTGTTATTCTCATGCAATGAAACATTTTTACCCTAATCAACTTTCTATATTAATAATTAATATATAATTTATAAAATTTAGAAAATCATTACAGGAAAAATACATTTTTAATTAACCTGAAGACTTGAAAAACTTAAAAAAGGAAATGTGGCATACATACAAAAAAATGTATGAAATGTTTCGAAAATAATAAAGTGACTACGAGTGTGCTGGTCACGCACCATTAGAGTGACACGTGCTGGTGTGGCAGAGGCTCTTGTGTGTTTACTCCCGCATGGTGTCTTCCCACACGCCCACCTCTGCAGGGAACCGCTGCCCACCTCAATTTGGGTTCCGTCCCTCAGTTTTTTTTGTAGTTTTTTATTATCTTGATATTCTGTTACTGTTTTATGTTTTGAACTTCATATAAACAGATATAAGTATGTTTCTACTGTCTTTTTTTCTTCACTCAATATTATTATTTAAAGATTCATCCATGTTGATTCAGGTAGCAATAGCTCATTTGTTTTCATTGACATATAATTCACTGTTTGAATATATCACAACTTACGATATTCCACTGATGCCAGCAACTGAGCCATTCCCTCCTTCCCGTTTTGTACCATGATGAAACCACACTGCTGGTGACTATTTAAGCCTGTGTCCTGTTGCACACATGCACAAGCTTTTGCATGGCTGTCCTCGGACCGTGTGTGTGGACCTGTCTATACACGCCAGATGTCTTCCAGTGTGGTTGTACCATACACCCGCCACCAGCCGTGGGTGACAGTCACTGGTGCTATGCATGGTTGCCAACACTTGGTATTAATTAACTTTAATATTATGGTCAAATGAGCGTGAACGTCTGTTTCCTATTGTTTTTCGTTTGCATTTCCCTGGTCCCTCATTGGACAGACCATCTTTTCATATATTTGTTTACCGTTTGTGTTTTTTCTTATGGAATTATTTTTTAGTTCTTTGTGTTTTTCCTATTGGATTGTTTGTCTTATCTTAAGGTTTTTAAGAGTTTTGTAAAGAGACCTTTTCTACTGTTCCCTGACGTGTTTCTTCACTTCCCTGACGTGAAGACACTAGCCTTAGTAGTAAGATAAATAAAATGAAATTTCTTTCTTCGTCAGGATAGATGTTTACTAACTTCGGTCAGAGGGTAGTTAGAACAGGGGCAAGTGTAAATGAAAACTTTTCTCCTTTCCTTTCACCGTCAGGTTTCACATTAAGAGACTTGGAAACTCTTCCCTTTGGAATTGCTCTTCCCATCAGAGATGCAATTTATCACTGTCGCGAGCAGCCTGCTTCCGACTGGCCAGAGGCTGTCTGTCTCTTGATCGGACGTCAGGACCTTTCCAAACAGGCCTGTGAAGGAAACCTACCCAAAGGGAAATCTGTGAGTGTCAACACAGAAAGTTCAAGGTTCACCTTTAGCCTCAGCAAAATCAAAGTGGGCGTGGTCTTCATTTTCCTTTATGTCTTTCTGCAAGTGTATGCATCAGATTCATTTTTATGTTATGTGCCAGGTAGGGCTTATGATTGGCCAGATCTTAGTAACTGTAAGCTGAACACGGGAGTAGGTCTTATGAATGCACCTTTCTTCGCCTTGAGTCAGGACAAGTGCCAGTTGCAGGGCAGCCACTGTGACTGACCCCTTGTCCCGTACTGGGAGCTGACTGCTGTGTGGTCCTGAATTTGGATAGTTAGTGTGTAACTATTTTCTCCTTCATATGTTTCTGATTGGTTGAATTTCTTGAATTTAACCTTTTAAACAGCTGTAAATACATCCGTTCAATCACATAAAACTGAAGCCCCAGGAAGAGGATTTTTTTTGGGGGGGAAAGGGGTACTAAAATTGTTTAGGCGATGACTTAATGTTACCCCTTCTGAATACTCTCCTTCGTCAGTCTCCAAGTCTGTTTTTTAAAGAAGAGTTCTAAGAAGCTACAAATGGAAGTGGAGTACATCATTACTCTCCAGTTACTTCTCTTTTAAAACTTAATTATGGAGTATTTCAGACTTATTCTAGAACTCTACTTAACTTTAAAAACTACATGACAGCACTGCATTGGCACGAGGGCCAGGAAGACTCCGGGATGTTAATTCACTGGTGGCAGAGCAAGCCAGGCCACGTGTCATTAGCCTTGGAGCCAGCAGGTGGTAATCAGTGCATTGTCACTGTTATAATCTCCATGAGGGCTTCGGCACTGGTGCCTGTTCAGAACCTGGGCCTAGTGTGTTCCTCACGTCAGTGCTGCCTCGTGGATCTTGGCACACGCAGTCTCCGTGGGGATGCGGGTTCCAGAAGGGTCGTACCGCATACCTCGCTTTCACTCTGCACTTACGTGACCGCTCTTAGTTGAACTAGTGTTTCTCTTGTTTTAAACAGAAAACCATTTATTTTTTCTTTTTGCTAATAATATGATTACCCTTTCCTTCACCAAGATAATTTTTAGCATTTAGACCTCTTTCACTTACTATGAGTGAGAGCAGTGTAACATCATTAGCACTAAAACAAAATGGTATTAATAATCAGTCATCTGTATTTAATTGTCATTTTAAGTAATTCTGTGTAAATTCAGTTCAATTATTTGAAGCTCTATTTTATGAGTTATCTAAATTCAATTTATCAACTCTTTAGTTCTGTATTTGATAGCTAACTCATCCATTAGAATATAGTTTCTTTTGAAATTAGATACTCTGTAGGAAGCACGGTGAATTTTTAGGAACAAGAGTGATGATGTAGTCATACCTGCCATTATTTTTTTTTCATGCTAATGTTGTTTCACGTTAAACGTTGCAAAACCCCCGTGTTTCATCTGGGAGCTCGTCTGTTGAAGGCGCGGAAATGTTAGGAGGGTGAGCGTTCGTGCTGTTCACTTCTGTTGAGGTCTGACTCCTGTGGGCAGGCAAGGCTCTCGTTAAAGCAGACGCTGAGCTCTGGGGACAGTGAGAATCAAGGAACAGAGTCTTCTCGTTTGCTTTGCTGCAGTCAGTCCCTTCCCTTTTAAGACATTTTTATCTGGAACCTACTCATAACAACAGTGGAAACCTGCCGCCTCGATCCATTGTATAATTTAAATTACTAGAGGAAGAAAGTATTGTCGGCTTTCGCCACCCTCAGGCTGTTCTCTTCTGCTTGTATTAATCAGAGATAGTATTTAAATTTTTGTGCGAGGGTGTCATATTCCACTTACAGTTGTTTGTTTCCTTTTTGGGATGTTTAGCATATAGTTAGATTTTTACAGTTTGTTCAGACTGTTTCTGTCAGAGGAATCAGCCTCCTGACTATTGTCCTAAATTTAAACTTTTCTCTTGGCTCTGTGAGGGCTTTTCCAAGTGGGTAATCCAGTTGAACTTGACAGGAGAGTTGTAGCTTGGCGGCCCAGGCCAGCTGCTGTGGAGGTGGCAGTCTGGGTCGGTAGGCATGTCCGGTCATCACAGCCTCTCGCTCAGTTGGCGCGCGGCACCTGCTTTGTGAACTGTCACCACAATCCAGTCTGTTACTCAGGTGCTCTCATCAGATGTTCCTTCAGGAACAGAGACTGAGGAGGAGGACGACGGCATGAATGACATGAACCAGGAGGTCATGTCACTCATATGGAGCGAGGACCTGCGGGTGCAGGATGTGCGGCGTCTTCTGCAGAGCGCGCACCCCGTCCGCGTCAACGTGGCACAGTACCCGGAGCTCAGCGACCACGAGTTCATCGAGGAGAAGGAGAACAGGTAGGAGCAGCTCTCCGCCGCCCGGGGAGGTGTGAGTGCCACCCAGCCCTGCCGCCTGCCTTCCCAGTGTGTTGGCATTGGGTGACGTCAGTGTCGTGTTTTAGACCCTCCTCTGGACATACAGCCTCTGCTCTCCAGAAAAGGTGCATCTAAAACCATTTTGCTGCCAGTTCCCTTTGAGCAGGGCTGTCCAAACTTTTTTCAACGGTTTTCACCAAGGGCCATATGTGGTAAAATACACACACAGCCGGGCCACTCACTCGAGGTGAAGTACGTATTGCCTCACCTGGTTTATTTAAGGAAACTAAATATATTTTTGGAATTTGCTGCGGGCCAATTAACAATGGATTGTGGGCCGCAGTTTTGACACCCCTGCCTTAGAGTTTACAAACAAAGCAAAACTCTGAACTCATTCTTCTGAATCTTGATCAGGAACATATTTTGAGAGTTTTTTGTTATTGTTTTGTTTTGAGTATGGGTACACTTACACCAACCTTTTTTTTCTCCCATCAGAAACCAGTAGTGACAGGTAATATTCATTAGCGTTCTCTCTTGCCACTTTCTAACACTTACTATATCCCTTCTTACATCTCTAACACTTACCTATCCCTGGACAAATTGTAAGACTCAGTAGTAACCAATGTCACATGTCTGTGACATTCCAGTCATGGTTGCCTTGGGACAATTCAACTTACTATTTAAAATTCTCTGCTGTCCTTTTATCTCCCTGGTCTCTATCACTTGTCAACTCTGCCCCTGTTTTCTCCTCCTTTCTTTACTTGTTGTGATCCTGCTGAAGGGCAGGTGCATTCACACTCAGCCTCAGGCCGCTGAGGGTCTCAGTCAGTCCTCATCCCCCTCACTCTGTTCCCTGCCCTTATGGACCCGGCATTAGTCACCGTAACAGAGGCCATGGAGTGACAGAAAGGTTGAGTGAGACCATGGTAGTTAGCATGGGCTCTGGAGCCATGCTTGGCTTTATCTGCTGGGTGACTCTGGGTAAGTTACTCACCGTCTTGCTGCCAGAGTTGCCTCCTCTGTAAGCACAGTCGTGACTGCAGCTCCCAGACTTCGCAGGGCCGCTTTTGTATCAAATGAGTGGTTTCTGCGCAGTGCTTAGGGCCCTGCCCCGGACATGGTGAAGCTCGATGCGCCTGTCCTCTTTGTGAACGTGCTTCCTTCATTCTGTGATGCCGATTTTTTTTTTACCTTTTAATATCTCCAAACAGAGTATGCCTTTCAGTCTGTAGGTGTTTAATTGGCAGTGATTTTTCTTTCCTAGTACCTCATGGAACAGTGATGCATCTTATCAGTGACATTGTAATTCAATGAAGGGACACAGTATTACTGTTTTCAATACAGTAATGTTGTGGATTATATGTAAGGTTTCTGCTAAAAAATTCTGTGGGATGTTGGCTCCTGGCCTTGAGTGTCCCTGATTGTAAATGAATGTGGGACAGTGTTCCCAAAGAATCTCAGGACAGCAGTTTTCTTCCTCACCAATAAACTCAAAAAGCAGCTATGAGTGTGTGCAGTTAAAGAGAGAGCGTGCTTGTACGTAGCTTTGTCTGCAGAGAAAATGTTAGCTTCTGAAGGGCGTTTCTGTGTCTTCAGGTATCACTTGTGTTAAGCGTTTTCTGGTTCTAATGCCCCTGCTTTCACAGTTTCTGTTCAATTTTGTTTTGTTTTAAGGGGCTCTATGGAAGGTGGTTTATTTTAATATAGAAACAAATAGCCCATAGAAGCCACTTTAACCTTGAACGTCACTGATCCAGTCAGTCCTATAAATCCCAGCTGTCACGTAAGTGAAACAGATTCTGTGTTTTCCCTGCAGATACCATGGAATCCACTGACCTTCAGTGTAGGGACTTTCTTTCTGTCCTCGTGCAAGGCCACAGAGGTGGCACTTCTGAGGCTGTCTTGGCAAAATGATGGAGAAGGACCCAGGGGTACTGAGGGCAGCTAGACTGCAGACAACACAGGGAGGAAACACAAGCGGACAGTAGTTTCCTTTGAGAGCGTTAGGTCCAGTTGGAGTAGAAGTTCAGGCTTCCCTTATTCTGACACTTAGAGAGTTGGCTTGGTTTGTAGACCCGCTGGTTTTCACTCAAAGCAAATATGAAAGAAAAGAAGGAAAATGCATCTCCCCTTAGAGTTCCCAGTGGGAGTGAGGGTACAACCTGAGAACGGACGCATTGGGCTGACTCAGCACACTTTCCTGTGGGTTCATGGGATGTGACTTCATCTTACACGACATGCCTTCTTTTCAAATACTTACCTGCAAATTGCATTCCAGTTATTTTTCTTAAAAATGTTTCACATGTTGGTTTCAATTTTCATTATAGGTTGCTGCAGCTGTGCCAGCGAACGATGGCCCTTCCGGTGGGACGAGGGATGTTCACCTTGTTTTCGTACCATCCGGTTCCAACGGAGCCATTGCCTGTTCCCAAGCTCAACTTGACTGGTATGTTAAGTGCGAGGAAGG
Organism: Rhinolophus ferrumequinum; assembly: GCF_004115265.2. Taxonomy (NCBI): domain Eukaryota; kingdom Metazoa; phylum Chordata; class Mammalia; order Chiroptera; family Rhinolophidae; genus Rhinolophus; species Rhinolophus ferrumequinum. Next base: position 627,596 of record NW_022680356.1, read on the forward strand.
AACGTGGCTGAGTACATGTTCATTGGAGTTCTGAATTAGCCAAGTAAAAGTGGAGACAGGCTCTTGCTACCCCAAGTCTTTCCCGTCTTCTTTAGAGCTACCCTAGTGGCTGTCACAGAGCAGATAACAAACCAGACTAAACACAGGGCATAGAGTAGCCCAGTGCTGATTCCTGCATTTAATGAGACCATGGGAGACACGAAAAGGCTCTTGGCGAAGTTTAGAAACATTATCGGTAATGGTGAGATTATTGAGCTTTAAAGAATCTTAAAGTGTAAAAGGTAAAAGTATTTAGTGTGAAAATGTCTTCCTTTTTATTATGAATACATGATCCTTGTACAAAAACGAGAAGATATACTCACGGTCGTCCCATTTGCTACTGGACTTCTCTAGTGTTAACCTTTTGGTGCATACATTTCTGAATTTCATTTCTGCATTTTATGATTTTATATTTGCTTAGTTATCAGAAAATTGAAATCTGTTTTATAAATTATTTTAAAAATGTACTGTACAGTGGGCATCCTTGCATATCTAGCATACATATTGTACAGTTGTGTGTTATGTAGTATTGTGTAATCATTTGTTACCAACGCTTCATTTTTATTTGCTCAAGTTTTTCAATGGAATATAGTTTATATGAACAACCTCATATTGTTAGAAATTATCGATGGGGTGTGTTCATCTTACTTATGTAGGATAATTGCTTAGAAGTATGACTCCCAGGACAGCGAGATTTTCAGGCTCTGAAGCGGCATCCTGTCAGGGAGCTTCTGCCTGGCCACACCCGTTTTCACTTCCGCCGGCTATGACAGGGCTCCTTGCCAGCATCTGGATTACAGGGCATTTTGCAGCACAAGTTCATCTGGTGCTGGTGTGAGTGTTCTACAGGCGACAGTGGCGTGTAGTGGAAATTACCATTGAAAATCCTTTAGAGCACATGAGGTTTTAGAGACCCGTACAAAATGCATGCATAATGGGTAGCATGTAAGATACATAAATATAATTCCATAGTATTTCAAGTTTGTGTCATTTTAAAAGTCCAGGGTCCCTCTCAGCTGTGCTGTCAGCAGCATGTGAGTCATGCGGCCCGCTGAGTGAAGAACCTGCTCCCTTCTCCAGCGTCACCTTGTCAGGCCTCATCTCCACCGTGACCCGCACTGTTGTGATTGTTCTCTCAGAGAGATAGAGTAACTATGGCAAAATCTGAACAATTGTTGACTCTTGATGGAGGGCCAGGTATTAGGTGTTCATTTCATTAGTCTTTCAACTCTTTGAAGGTTTTCATAGAAAAAGTTGAGTTAGAAAAGAACCTCATGCAAAATTGGCAAATGCTAAACCATATTAAACCTGATGCTTGAGTGCATGTTAAAAGTAAGTATATGAATCATTGTCTTCTTTTTTCTGAACACATTTAGGTCATTTGTATGATTTAAAATGTGTTTATGACGTTAATCCCAAGTTTATTCTTTTAGTCATTCTGGTAGCCCCCCGCTCCCCCTCCCCTAAAATTATCTTGATTTAATAATAATTTAGGAAAAAACACTTTCTTAATATACTTCTTTAACTCACACTGATATGACCTGTTGTATTTTTATATGTTGTTAGTCTTGTTGGAGTCAATTTGCTTCACCCGTTGCTTTCATTTTCTTTTGTATGCAAATATGTGTTATGTATTTGATGAATTGTTGTGTTTAGAAAGTTTACTTATTTATTTTTAAATTATTAATCTGTGCCTTTTTTGAGAAAGTAAAAATGTAACTCATGAACTTGTCAGCCTGTGTGGTGTTGTCATATACCAGCATTTGAGTTAGCTCTTAAGAAAAGCAAATGGTAATGACACACATACTTTACTTCATGTGTGCACGCGTCTATATGTACGTGTGTCTACACAACTGCACGTAAGACACTGTGCTTCCATCTAAAATTGATTTTACGTGACTCTCATAGCTCCTTTAAAACCACATTTTGAAACCTCTAGTGAACTGTGTAACTTTATGCATTATTTAGAATATTTTAAATATTTATCTGTGCTTGAGCTAATACAGAATATTAAAAATATAAAAAGAATTCAGTATTTACTTGTACACAGTGTAGATCAAAACCTCAAGACTCAAGAAAAGGAATTCAAAGAGAACATGGTATCATGACATTTAATTTACATCCTCTTAAATAAATTGACCATCATGTTAAATTTAGTGAGTGCTCTTAAGGTTCACTGTGTAACTCAGGTCTATAAAATGATGTTTTTTATAGAGCTGTCTCTGAGTGAGTTTGGTGTTTTTAACAGAAGCATATTAATTAGATATCTGTCTTCATAGAGAGAGATAGACATAGATAGGGATAGAGCGAATTTATAAAGGTCTTTGTCTCTTTTAAAATGTCATTTCCCCTTAATGTCTCAAGAAAAATATGAGATGGCATATTTAAAATTAACATCAATGTCACCATTGCCATATTGGGCTTTACTATTCATGTAGTATAACAGTGGCTAGTCTTCTTTTACTTTTTTAATAAGCTTCCTGTTGCTTGAAAGAAAGATTTTAAAGCAGTGGGTATAATCAGAGCTGTACAAAGTTAAATTGACATCAGTTACCTTATAGCCCTGTGTTATTTTAGCAAAAAAGACAATGAGTTACTTTAAACAATTGAGGTTTTTTTTCCACCTGCATCAAGTTTGACTCACATGTATAAAATCTTAATACTCATAGTAACCTAATATTCCCAGTGTTACAAATGTAGAAAAAGTTATCTCTGTTCTCAAGAATCTGAATGTAAGTGTTTTAGTTTTGTGAACTTCTGTTCTCTGAATTGTGAATTTGTTTGCCTGAATAGGGCGTGCCCCTCCCCGGAACACAACGGTGGACCTCAACACCGGGAACATCGACGTGCCTCCCAACATGACCAGCTGGGCCAGCTTCCACAACGGCGTGGCTGCCGGCCTCAAGATAGCCCCCGCCTCGCAGATCGACTCGGCCTGGATTGCATACAATAAGCCCAAGCACGCCGAGTTGGCCAATGAGTACGCGGGCTTCCTCATGGCCCTGGGCCTGAACGGGCACCTCACCAAGCTGGCCACTCTCAACATCCATGACTACTTGACCAAGGTGAGGACTTATCTCCTAGCTCTTGGCACTGTGCCTCACCTGGGCTGTTGGGACAGCTCCTAATTGTTCCATCCATTTTCCTCATAATGGGCAGACTGATCTTTCTAAAGTGTCATCAGAATAGGTCACCTCCTGATCAAAACTGTAGTGGCCTTCCATCACTCCGAATAAGTCACTTCCTGTAGTGGCCTTCTATGGCTCCGAATAGGTCACTTCCCGTAGTGACCTTCCATCGCCCTGAATAGGTCACTTCCTGTAGTGGCCTTCCATTGCCCCGAACAGGTCACTTCCCGTAGTGGCCTTCCATCGCCCCGAACAGGTCACTTCCCGTAGTGGCCTTCCATCGCCCCGAATAGGTCACTTCCCGTAGTGGCCTTCCATCGCCCCCAATAGGTCACTTCCTGTAGTGGCCTTCCATCGCCCCGAACAGGTCACTTCCAGTTGTGGCCTTCCATCGCCCCGAATAGGTCACTTCCCGTAGTGGCCTTCCATCGCCCCGAATAGGTCACTTCCCGTAGTGGCCTTCCATCGCCCCGAATAGGTCACTTCCCGTAGTGGCCTTCCATCGCCCCGAACAGGTCACTTCCAGTTGTGGCCTTCCATCGCCCCGAACAGGTCACTTCCCGTAGTGGCCTTCCATCGCCCCGAATAGGTCACTTCCCGTAGTGGCCTTCCATCGCCCCCAATAGGTCACTTCCCGTAGTGGCCTTCCATCGCCCCGAACAGGTCACTTCCAGTTGTGGCCTTCCATCGCCCCGAATAGGTCACTTCCCGTAGTGGCCTTCCATCGCCCCGAACAGGTCACTTCCAGTTGTGGCCTTCCATCGCCCCGAACAGGTCACTTCCCGTAGTGGCCTTCCATCGCCCCGAATAGGTCACTTCCCATAGTGGCCTTCCATCGCCCCCAATAGGTCACTTCCCGTAGTGGCCTTCCATCGCCCCGAACAGGTCACTTCCAGTTGTGGCCTTCCATCGCCCCGAACAGGTCACTTCCCGTAGTGGCCTTCCATCGCCCCGAATAGGTCACTTCCCGTAGTGGCCTTCCATCGCCCCGAACAGGTCACTTCCCGTAGTGGCCTTCCATCGCCCCGAACAGGTCACTTCCCGTAGTGGCCTTCCATCGCCCAGAATAGGTCACTTCCCGTAGTGGCCTTCCATCGCCCCGAATAGGTCACTTCCTGTAGTGGCCTTCCATCGCCCCCAATAGGTCACTTCCCGTAGTGGCCTTCCATCGCCCCAAATAGGTCACTTCCCGTAGTGGCCTTCCATCGCCCCCAATAGGTCACTTCCCGTAGTGGCCTTCCATCGCCCCGAATAGGTCACTTCCCGTAGTGGCCTTCCATCGCCCCGAACAGGTCACTTCCCATAGTGGCCTTCCATCGCCCAGAATAGGTCACTTCCCGTAGTGGCCTTCCATCGCCCCGAATAGGTCACTTCCCGTAGTGGCCTTCCATCGCCCCCAATAGGTCACTTCCCGTAGTGGCCTTCCATCGCCCCAAATAGGTCACTTCCTGTAGTGGCCTTCCATCGCCCCCAATAGGTCACTTCCCGTAGTGGCCTTCCATCGCCCCGAACAGGTCACTTCCCGTAGTGGCCTTCCATCGCCCAGAATAGGTCACTTCCCGTAGTGGCCTTCCATCGCCCCGAATAGGTCACTTCCTGTAGTGGCCTTCCATCGCCCCCAATAGGTCACTTCCCGTAGTGGCCTTCCATCGCCCCAAATAGGTCACTTCCTGTAGTGGCCTTCCATCGCCCCGAATAGGTCACTTCCTGTAGTGACCTTCTATGGCTCCGAATGTGCGTCTCGGATCCAGTGTGCCCCTGCTCATGCCCCAGCCTTACTGCGTGCCGCTCTTCCTCTTGCTACCCACATGCCCACCATGCTGCCCGGCCGCTTTAGCTCCTTGACATACCAAACTCTTTGTCTTGGCATAAGCTCTTTCGCTTTTATGCCATACAAACCCACCCACAAAGTATACAGTTCAGTGGATTTTAGTATATTTGTGGAATTTGAGAACATGTCCATTACCTTTTGAAGAAACCTCATATCTAGGAGCAGTTGCTCTCTGGTCCACTCTCCCTCCAGCCCCTGGCAACCATGGATCTGCTTCCTGTCTCTATGGATTTGCTGACTCTGGACCTTTCATAGAAATGGGGTCATACAATCTGTGGCCTTTTGTGACCAGCTTCTTTCCCTTAGCATAATATTTTCAAGGTTTGATCATGTTATATCTTGTATCAGCACTTCATTTCTTTATATTGCTGAATAGATACTCCATTGTATGGATAGACTGTATTTTATTTATCCATTCATCAGTTGATGGATATTTGGGTTATTTCTACTTTTTGGCTATTATGAATAATGCTGTTATAAAAATGTATGTGTCTCTGGACGTATGTTTTCATTTCTCTTGGGTATATTGCTAGGAGTGGAACTGCTGGGTTGTGTGGTAACCCTTTGTTTAAATTCTTGGGGAACCGCCAAACTGTTTTCCAGAGTGGCTGCCCCATTTTACAATGGCACCAGCAGTACCTAAGGCTTCCAATTTCTCCATATTCTTGCCAACACTTGTTATTGTCTGTCTTTTTCATTATAGTCAGCCTCGTAGGTGTCAAGAAATATCTCACTGTGGTTTTGGTTTGCATTTCCTTGATGGCTAATGATGTTGAGCATCTTCTCATGTGCTCATAGGCCATTTGTAAGTTTACTTTGGAGGGATTATTTAAACCCTTTGCTTATATTTTAATTGGGTTGTCTTATTGAGTGTATCCTTTATGTATTCTAGATACAGGTCCATTAACAGAAAAGGGATTTACAGAATTTTTCTCCCATTCTTTGGGTTGTCTTTTCACTTTCTGATGGTATCTTTGAGACATAAAAGTTGTTAATTTTGATGGAGTCTAATTCATCTGTTTTTCTTTGTTGCTGTACTTTGGTGTCATATCGAAGTCACTAACTAAGACAAAGTCACGAAGATTTCCACCTGTGTTTTTTCCTAAGCATTTTATAATTTTAGCACCTACATGTAGTTCTGTGATCCGTTTACAGATAATTTTGTATGGAATATAAGGAAGGGGCCTGCCTCACTGCAGCCATCACAGCACTATTTTGAAAAGATGATTCTTTCCCCATTGGCTGCTCTTGGCATCAGTGTGAGGGCTCGTTTCTGCATCACCTCGGGATTACCTGTTCGTCTCTCACTTGACATCATTCTCTCACTTTCTAAAGTTGAGTGCCTCCTTTTCTGCCACTTTCCTGGCTACTTTGTACTCATCCTTCAGGTCCTACTGTAAATTTTACTTTTTCAGTGATTCCTAATAATTCTCCCGCCCCTCCTAATCTAGATTAGGTCCACTGAGCGCTTTTCACCAGCTTCATGAGGGCAAGGACCATGGCTGTTTAGTTTGCTGTTGTATTCTTGGTGCCTGTCGCATCAAATGCTTCGTGAAGGTACTGTCAGGCAGTATTTTATTTAAACCACTTATCTGCTTTGGAAGTGACTCGGTTTTCATTTCCTGTCTGTCACAGGGTCATGAAATGACGAGCATCGGACTGCTGCTCGGCGTGTCTGCCGCGAAGCTGGGCACCATGGACATGTCGGTCACTCGGCTGCTCAGCATCCACGTCCCTGCGCTCTTACCCCCAACGTCCACGGAGCTGGATGTCCCGCACAACGTCCAGGTGGCCGCGGTAGTGGGCATCGGCCTTGTGTACCAAGGGACAGCCCACAGGCACACGGCGGAGGTGCTGCTGGCTGAGATAGGTATGGTGTCAGCAGTGCTGTGTCTTATGGGCTTGCGTTTCCCTCCCCACAGCAACCAGAGCAGAAATGATGGGAAAATTGTTACAATCAAGGAGAAACCAGTAGCTCTGGTGAGGCTAGAGTGATTTGGTACGAATAGCACTACAAGTGCTATTCCCCAAGCTGGTGTCTTTCCCTGGCCTCGCTGAGGCAGCCTCTCCATCACAGGCGGGCAGTGTCCGCTGTGTCGCCACCAGGCGAGGTCTCGCGGGGTCTGCACTCAAAACAGTCCTCAACACGGTGTTATCCTGTGGGACAACAGCACTTCCGGGAGGATGGAAGGGGGCCTCCTGCTTGCCTCCATACATGCTGGTCGGCATGTTGGTGAGGAAATGCATCTTCTGGGTTTTCAGTTGAGTCAGAGCTTTTGGGAAGTCTGTCTTACGTGTTGTCACCTTTTGCTGACCAGTGGCGATGCTGTGGGCGTTAGTTTGTTGAGGAGTTGAGAGGCTCACTCACTGGCCTCTTCCTGTCCTCGTCAGGATCTTTCCTCCCGATGTTCAGGATATGTTGATGAAGGTACCTTGCTCTCGTGAGTGACTGCAGCAGGCAGCGATTGCACCAGACGGCTGCACAGCACACGCTTGGCCTGGGCCAGTGCCTCTGGCTGCAGGGTTGCGGGCTGCTTCCCTGGCTCTGTTCCAGGGGCCCCATTCTGGGGCCCAGGCGGGAGGGTGTGCTGCTCCTAGGGTGACGACAGAGGGCCAGAGGGAGAACGAGACGAGGGAAGCGCAGTCAGACCTTTGCGGACTTTGTGCTCGCTGAGATCCCAGGCCAAAGCTAGTCACCTGCTCAGGTTCCCTGCGAGGCTCTGTCAGGACTGGGTGTGACAGCACTGGCACCGCGGGGCCCTGAAGAATCGGGACCAACAGTGTAGCCTACTACAGTGATGAAATGAAGTATCCTCAAAACTGAGACGTTCCGGTGCCCACAATGTGCAGTAACATAAGTTGTTGGTTTGTGACACTTACTCAGAAGCTCCTCCCGACTGGCTTCGGAAGCTTGCTCCCCTACAGGGTGACATCACATCTTTGTCTGGTCCATAGTGGCCTCTGGTGATGTCGTCATACATCCCTCAGCCCAGCACACTTTCGTGTTGTATGTCAAGGGTTTCAACTGGATTCACACGAGAATGCTTATGCTCTTGTGTGTAATTGCAGACGGAATAGCCGTACTGCCCTTTTCATATGTCACTGCCATAAATGTTTTGAAAATGAATTTTATATTGTTTAATATCACTGAATTGGTGTTCTGTAAATTACCTAATTGTTTTCTTGTTTTTAGGATTCAAGTTGTTTCTAATTCTTCACCATTATGCGTAAACATTACGCTGATCACTTTTGTACAGTATTTCTTTCTTTAAAAAAAAAAATTGCGTTTTTTTTCCTGGAGATAAAATCTCAGGAGTGTGAACTTTTTTTTGGAGGGAGAGGTCTTTCCATATGATACGTTGTGGAGGGAGAGGTCTTTTACATATGATACATTTTAGAGAGAGAGGTCTTCAGATATGATACATTTTGCTGCCTTGAAAGGTAGAATTAGAGTTATGGGGTGCTTTTTAAAAGTTTTTATTTTGCACTGGCCACACTTAGGATCACTGCACAGAAATTCTGCCATAGTAGGGCAGCTCAGTAGCATATAGAGTCAAAATAAGTGTCTGGAAACACAATATTTAACGTGCTTAGACACTTAACCTGTCCATTATCAGTATTTCAACACCACATCGAATGAATGGTTTTGAAAACAATAAAGCAGAAACAAAATGTAAGAGATTAAAAATTAAAACTGTTTTGAGCATCCCTCCCTTTAAAAATATTTTTCCTCCATCTTGGTAAATTTTTTTTTTAAGTAAAACCCAGGTTTTCACAGTGTTTTAAAGTCATTGCTTTCAAGTTGGCATATTAAAAGAAGCATTTGATGGCTTTTTTGGTAGTATAGTGACAGTCGTGGACACCATTTGTGATGTCGTGTCTTTCTGAGTGGGCTTGTATGGCACACACAGTTCTTACGCACCCCACTAGAAAGTTCCCTGTAAGGCCTTTGTGAGTGAGGAGCTTAGAGGCCCACATGAACTGTGCTGTTTCCTGTTTCACAGGGCGGCCCCCGGGCCCGGAGATGGAGTACTGCACCGACAGGGAGTCCTACTCTTTGGCGGCTGGCTTGGCCCTGGGCATGGTCTGCTTGGGGGTAAGCAGTCTGCCGTTGCCGGCTGTGTGACCACACGTGCATGTGGGCGTGAGTCTCGGGACCCTGGAGGCTGAGCGCCGCTCTGCCTTACCCTGACTGCACTTAACCTGATCCTCTGCTCTTTCTTCTTCCTGGATGTTTTGCAAAGTGCTAGATCCGGAAATGGAGAGAAAGTGTAGTAAAGAGTGGGGCTTTAAGCTTTCTCTCCCCGGGCTTAGATATACGTATTCATGAATGAACTAAGGTAATGAAATTTCTCAAAAAGATTTTAAGACATAAGATGAAGAAGTGACAGCTCACTGAGACAGGACGCAGAAAATAGTGAAAACGTGTGGATGACGAGGACCTGTAAGAGTCTGTCGTAGTTGCTAGAGAGAGAAACCAGAGCCTACTTTTGGCACCCTGGCGTTCCCAGGCCTCACACAGAATGTGCCACAATACCTAGCATCTGCTCTGTGACGGGAGGCAGTGTCATGTTGACACATCTCCAACCCCATCGTGAGACGTGGTCCAGAACTATCAAACCCCTTTCATTCAGTGAGTACAGCAGGAATGTGGGGTCCTTGGAGAGCTATCCACACGTCGTCACACTGAAACTAGGTCATACAAAGCAAGGTGACTGTCAGGAGTTTGACTCTTCACGTTTATACATGAACTAAAGAGGAGATGGTCCAATGGAAAAGCTTCATCCTGGTCCTGACCAGGGAGTCAGGTCATTTAAACACAGTATCATCCAGTGGTTAAGCAACCCCATGCATTGTGGTGCCAAGCTGCCTGTGTCATATCCAGCCCTGCCACTTGGTCACTGTGTCTCCCCGGGCTTCTCTCTTTGTGCCTCACTCTCCTCACCTATAAAAATAGTAGCTATTTGATAGAATCGTCATCTTAACTAAGTTAATCTATGTTAAACACACAGAATAATATCTGAAACAGAGTAAGGATGCAAGAAGTTGTTTTTACTGTTACAATAAGTGGTGTCCGAAGGTTCACAGGCTTAATAATGAAATGACTCAGACGTTCCTAGTGCAAGTTCATTTTGCATACCTAATATTTTCTTTGGCTATCAGTGCAACTTCCTGTGCTTTGAAGCCTTTATGTATTTTGTGAAATCAAAGTATGAACTTGACCATATCAATAGTGTAATTTTAATGTGAATTATTAATAGCTTGAGTACAGTGTAGTTCATTTGATTGGAGAAGAGCGCCCGTGCACTGTGCTCTGGTTGTATGTGCTGTGGACCCTCCTGCATAATCCCCTCTGTGTCTGCTGCCTCGGCCCCAGCACGGCAGCAATCTGATAGGCATGTGCGACCTGAACGTGCCCGAGCAGCTCTATCAGTACACGGTCGGCGGCCACCGGCGCTGCCCGGCGGGGACGCACAGGGAGAAGCGCAAGTCTCCAAGCTACCAGATCAAAGTAAGTCCCGGTCGAGCGCTGGCTCGCAGCCGTGTCATTTTATAATAATTCACACACAAGTCTTTTACACGAGTAAACGTCTCTTGACAGGAAGGAGACACCATAAACGTGGATGTGACGTGTCCAGGTGCCACTCTGGCTCTGGCTATGATCTACTTAAAAACCAACAACAGGTATTGTATCCCCCCCACCCCTCGCTCCCATGACAGCGTGACTTCCTTTCTGACCTCAGTAGTAAAACTAAAGTATCTTAATGTGTTTATTTCCCCTCTGCTAGATAACCCTGATTTTAACTCTGAAATACTTCAGATTATATACATTTTTATCTAAAAACGATGTATTTTGCTATTTTAATATTTGACAATATAATCACCAGTTGTACTCATTGCTGTTTTGTAGTTGATGTCACTGACAATCGCAAAATGCCCAATTCCTTTTTATTAAATGTGCATATCGTTGTGAGGACTGGGGAAGCCAGAACTACTTAGCGTTATTCTTCTCCTGGTTCCTATTTACAAAAGTGGTTTCCGCTTTCCTTCTGACCCCACCATCTACCTTCCCATCCCCAACGATTAGTGCTGACGCTTGAAAGCAGACCTTTGGCTTTTATTTTACATTTTGCAAAAGAGTAAGTTGGGGAGGAGACATTAACCTTGTTTTAGGTCTTTTAACTTAAAAAATATTCTAAGGTTCCAGAAATGTTTCAATGTTGTAATTCTTCCTCTTAGAAAAAGGGAATATATGCAAAATTAACAAAGTGGGTAAAAACAGATACTTTTTCATCTATTTGGATGAGTGTGTATGTTAGTGCTTTCTTGGCAAACAAAATGAAACTAAGTATATCCGTCCTCGTGGAGCTTACGTCATAGTAAGGCATAACCCACACACACAGTAAATGGTACGTTAGAGGGTGGAAAGTACTACGCAAGACAATGGGGCAGCGGCTGGAGTGCAGACGAGGCAGTCTGTCTGGGCTTTCGATTCTTTGCCTCTTCTGAGTGATGATGGCCTTCATCAACAGGTCCATTGCCGATTGGCTGCGAGCTCCTGACACCATGTACTTGCTGGACTTTGTGAAACCAGAGTTCCTCCTGCTTAGGGTATGTACTTTGTGCTTCCCACTTCTGTTCACATGGGTCTGTCTGGTTCTCAGATTGGTTTGCAAATCCAAGTGTTTCTGCAAGGGAACCTTTTACTCTAAATGCGTCATATACCTGTAATTGGTGGTGTTCTTTTGAGATTTCCCACATTTAGCTGTAAGAATGCAGGAAAAGCAACCACATTGACCTGTAATACCTGAAGTTGATGTTTCAGCTTCTCACATTATCATTCGAAGATTTCCTCTCAAGCAGCATATGACTGGGGCTTCGCTGCTGTTTTCCTTATTAGTAAGGAGGCAGTCTTACTCTTAAGGATTGTTAACGGCAGCAGCTGCTTGCCTAGGTTATTCCCTCTGTACTGTTTAAACTTCTATGTTTTTGGCATAGGAAAGCCTTGAAATTATGTAGCCAGAGCTGTGTCTCTTTTCTTGTTTTCTTTTATGGAACAAGTTTTGAAACGTACTCTCCAGCTTCTCCAAACTTTGATGATAACTCAATTTTAGTTTTCTGTGTTAAAATCTAAATGTTCATTTTATTTTAACGAGTAGCTTAGGTTGATCCTATATGCTTACTTTATTTTTCAAAATTGCCATCAGTTGGAAACTGATTCTTAAATTATTCTGTTTAACAATATCCTTTTTACAAAATCTGTGAACTTTGCCTGCTCTAATTAATTTTATCTGTATTATGTTTTTCAGACACTTGCTCGATGCCTGATTTTGTGGGATGATATTTTACCAAATTCCAAGTGGGTTGACAGCAATGTCCCTCAGGTAAGACACGATAGATATTGGTTATCTTTAATAGCATAAAATTATGTGTTTTTGTGTGTGGAATTTTCCAAAACCCTATTAGATGCTTCTTTTTAGGAAGGCAGTTTTGATGATTACGATATCTCCTGAAAGCATAGGAACTTTCATTTTAAGTTCGTGTGCTGACCACAGACCAGCCTTCCTTTTTGGTCCCAGATCCCAAGAAATTGTAGCTTTTAAAAATTAAATATACCAGGGTACCCTAAAAAAGCATTTTTGACATTTTTATCCTAATTAGGTACACATTATCTAAGATGCTACTTTACTTTGTGACAAGTTAAATCTCCTGTGTTATCACTCGCTGTAACTACTTTATGGCATATTTATCCAATAAGCCAAATAGTTAAAAATAAGCAGACCCCTTCGTAAAAACTCCAGACCAGATATTGTAAATGAACATAGCCCTTTGATCAACTGTCCATGTGCGGTGGTCTCATTTCCTTTTTGCTTATAAAATAAATCTGTTTATCCCTGAGAGTGCTAGTGTTTCCCAGGCCCAGTGCGTGGCCCTGCTGGGGTTCAAACCTTGGCCTTCAAGTTTCTTTTGAAGACAAAAAAATAGAGCTTATAAATACCTGCTGTCAAAATAGAAGCATGTCACGATGATGTTATAGCTAAGCACCTTACATGGATATTATAATCACGTGACCCGTGTGTGTGTATATATATATATATACATATATATATATATATACACACACATATATATATATATATATAAAAATTACTCACTTTGGCGTTATATCAGTTTTTTAGAATGCCACTCAATTTCTGAGTAAATAGAGTCCAAAATTTAAAATAAATACTGGAGAGGAAGAAAGATAGAAGTAGCATCAGCCAACATAATTATTTACCTCATAGAGATTATATAAGAGAAACAGTATTTCGAGTTTTTGATTTGGTGATATTTAGTACATAAGATTCTGTCAAAAGTGGCTTCTGAATATTTTATTGGTTTATCATAGAAAACATCTTGAAATGTTATTCTCCTGAGCAGTTTTTTAAAAAGAACAATAAGAATAAATCTTCAGAGTTCTGTGTACTTGCGTTCATATATTTAGAAAATATATAGCTTTTTCTTTTTAATTTGTATTTTTTCAGTGAAGCAGATTAAATCTGTTCTTAGTTGGTAAAGCTAGACACTTTTTTTTTAAGATAACTTCTCGTTCACTGCCTGTAGCAAAAGGAAAGGGACGTGTTTCTGCATAGTAGTTGCAGATTAACACATGGACATTTCAGTTCAGTTTGGGGAATTCATCTAGTGACTAACCTCACCTCTGGTAGGCTCAATGCTAGAAACGTCCCACAGCTAAGAAGGGTGCGTCTGAGTGGGGTTCCCTCCATCCCCAGCTCATCCCCACAGCCCGCCCCGCTCCCTTCTGCAGCTGCCATCTTGCGTTTCGGCTCCCTGGTAGGAAATACCATCACTCTGCCATTGAGTCAGAATGTACGTAAGTCCTCCAGCTTACATTTGTTCAGTCCTGTTCAGTTACTGTGCTTACTTGGCTCATCTTAGGTTGGAACTTGGGTTGCGTGCATGTGGTTAAAACATAGGCATTTGAATGAAATGGTTTGGTAAAGCTTTTTTTTATATAAATACAGCCATGATAAGCAGTGTGTTATTTTTCAGATCATCAAATATTTGTAACTTGAATATTAATGTTCAAGTATTCTTGATTTCTGTCTCTTGGCAGATTATACGAGAAAATAGTATCTCACTCAGTGAGATTGAACTGCCTTGCTCCGAGGACTTGAATCTGGAGACTCTGTCGTAAGTTATGAAGTGTGGTGCGCGTGCGCACCCAGCCTCTGTCAGGGGACGAACGGGAATGCACTGTAGAGGCGCAGCCCTGCCCTTGACTCGGGGAAGCCTGGGTCCCTGTTTCTAACCAGTGCCGAGCGCACGTTAACAAAGATGATGCCTGTTTGCTGCTTTTGTTCAGGTCTGAAGTGTAGCTCTCTTGCCCTCAGAAACCAATGTTGGAGATTTAACTTGTACCTTTTTCTCTTTTATCCTTTCCATTGAACAAATGGCAGTGAGTTTTAAAAGTAACCTTCTTTTGCTGCCTATGCGACATGCAGGCAGGAGGCGTCCTTTCTGAGCAGGGGCCAGTGGAGCAACTGCTGAGGGAGGCGCAGCCCTGCCCTCCCAGACAGTAAAGAGGACAGGAATAGGCACTGTTTTACTCCAAGCTGATGCAGTCGTCAATTTTAAGGCAGAATAACGGCAGCAGGGCATTTCTTGTAATCTGTCTCCAGGCAAGCACATGTCTACATAATTGCAGGAGCCTGTCTGTCTCTGGGTTTTCGATTTGCTGGTTCAGAAAACTTATCAGCATTTAACTGTTTGGTAAGAAGTGATCTTAGTTTACTCTGTTGCATTTTCTTTTTTCACGAAATCTTAATATGCTTCTCTTAACTTTAGATACTTTCTTTTGTTTTTCCAGCATAAATTTGCAAAAGATTTCATGACTTACTTGTCTGCACCTAATGCTTCTGTGGTAAGTCTTTTATGATGAGTCAGTCTCCTTGGGAATAAAATTCGACTCGAAGGAAGTTCACTGATAATTCAGTTACTCATGTGTTGTCACATATCTCTGCAGTTTGTTCAGATTTAGAATGGGAGGTTTGAAGTGTTGGCTCATCTTTGTATTTTTGTTCTGGGCTATTAATTAGGTAAGAATATGGTTACCCTTGAAGGGTGCACAGGTCTCCAATTCTTGTGACGAGAGAATAAATAAGAAAAGCCATATCCTTCATGGATTGTCATACCATCTGCCATTCTGTCTCAGTACTGAATATTGGTAATTGTTTTTTTAAAAAAATTGGTGTTTGGTAAAAATGCAAATGTGATTGAGACATTGCTGCTCTGATGACAGGAAGACTGAAAGATTTTATTTCCTGGTAAAAGCCACACAGATTTATGCAACATTATTTATAATATGAGAAAACTGGAAACATCAAAAAGTCTAAAAGTAGTTAAGTAAGTTTGATTATGGTGTATCTGTACATTGACATACAATGGAGCTATCAATATCGTGTTCTATAAGGATTTTTTTATGAGTGAAGTTTGCTTATAATGTAATAGATTAAAAAATTTTACAATGTGTATAGTAATATCTCAGTTTCAGTTGAGAAAAAACATAAATGCAGGAAAAGATTTGGAGAAAAAGAAAGGCAGAATGTTTATAGCAGTTTTCTTTGGTTGTTATTTCCTTTTTGGTACTTTATTTTTTGAATTTTCTACATTGAACTTAGATTTCATAATCAGAGAACATACTTGTTTTTACAGATTTTTAAAATTTCATAAACATTTGTAGTCTAATGACGCCCAGTCTAGTTTAATGGTAAAGAATGTAACACGACAGCCCTCCTTCGCACTCCAGACAGGCCCCCACAACCTGGAGACGTGCCTGAGTGTCGTGCTGCTGTCCCTGGCCATGGTCATGGCTGGCTCGGGGAACCTGAAGGTGCTGCAGCTGTGTCGCTTCTTGCACATGAAAACAGGCGGTGAAATGAACTATGGTTTCCACTTAGCCCATCACATGGCCCTCGGACTTCTGTTTCTGGGAGGAGGAAGGTAAATGAGTATGTATTTCTTTCCTCGATGACAAGATATCGTGAGCAAGATCTTTAAGAGAGGCTTATTTTGAATCTGAGCACGCCCGAAAATGTTTGTTTCTGGAGGCCGTTAGCTTATCTGGAGGCATTAGTACACTTTGCAAGGGCCTTTTTATGGTTTGACCGTCACTGTATGCCCTACTTAGAGTTACCATCCTCTCTCTAAGACACTTAGCAACGCTGCATTTCTCAGGAGAGTCTGCTCAGCACTTCACTGCCAAGTCTGTAGTCCCCACTGCTTAAGTACTTGACTTCTGCTGAGCCGCTTTCTCATGAAGGTCACGAGCACGGTCAGCCAACAAATCCTGTGACATTTGCTTAGTTTTCAACTTCCTTGTTCTCTCTCCAGCATCCGTCATTCCTGACCACCTCATTCTTTTGTAAGACTTGCCTGACTTTTCATGATGTGTATTGAATAAAAGTACACCTACACGCGTGTGCAGACCATAGCAGCACAGCTCAGTGGCACGGCGGGACCAGGGTGTAGCCAGAACGCCCGTCTGCACCCTGCCAGGCACCTCCCAGTCGCTGGTGCTTCACTTCTGCCCGGAGAGAACCACTAGTTACTCCTCTGACACCTTAGACTGCTTTTGCCTGTTTTTGAAATTCACACGCATCATACACTGTGCGTCCTTTTGTTTCTTGTTGCTTTTGCTCGGCGTGCTGTTTGTGAGATCCATCTGTGTTGTGTGTCGCGCTGGTTTAGTCGTGTTTCAATGCTCTTGAAGCCACTGTGTAACTGGGGTCAGTAACTGCAGTTACTGGACTGTGTGTTTTCTAGTTTGGGCCATTATGGAGACTACTGTCATGCATGTTCTTGTCACGTCTTTGATTTGTCGTGTGCAGATCGACGAGTGGAAGTGGCCACCGTGTGTCTGTGTGTTCGTCTCTGTAGTCAGGCTGTCAGTGCGCCAAAGTGGTCGTACCTTGTTACCTGCCATATGAAGGTCCAGGCACTCGCACCCCTTGTCAACATTTGTTATTGTTAGTCGTCTTAATTTTAGCCATCTCATGGTAGTATCTCGTTGTAGTTTTGATTTCCATTTCCCTGACTAATGATACTTAGCACTTTTTCGTATCTTTAATGACCAACTGGAAATCTCTTTTGTGATATCCAAAGTTCTTGCTACCCATTTTCATACTGGTTTGTTTATTTTTCAATTTTTATTTATGGTAAAATACACATAAAATTTACCACCTTAAACATTGTTAAATGTACAGTTCAGTGGTATTAAGTATTTTCAGATTTTCCTCTTGCAAAACTGAAATTCTGTACCCTTTAAATAATAACTCCTCTATTTCTCCTTCTCCCAGCTTCTGGCAGCCACTGTTCTCCTTTCTGTTTCTATTAATTTGTCTATTCCATATTGGTTCATTGTTGTGACCTGAGGCCTTTGTCACTTTTGTATGTTGTAGTATCTTCTCCTCTGTGGCTTGCCTTTTAACTCTCTTAATAGTGTCTTTTGATGAACAGAATTATGAGTGTTTTCATTTTATGGTTAGTACTTTTCTGTCCTTCTGATGAAGTATTTTTTACCCCCGTACCCAGCAAGAAGATATTCTTCTATTGGTCTTCCAGAAGTTTTTTAGCTTTTCCATTCTTTTTGGATTTAAAATCTCCCTGGAACTGATTTTTCTGAATGTTTTTTCCCCATCGATGGCCCATGGTTATTGAAAAGTTTATCTTTTCTCCACTGTTCTACAGAACCACCTTTGTTGTAACTTCGGTGTCTGTGTCTGTGTGTTTATTTCTGGGCTAGTAGGTTCAGTTGGTCCGTGTTTCTATACGTGCACCAAAACCAGTGTCTAAACTATTGTGGTTTATAGTGAGTGAGGCACCCTGGGAGGAAACACTCCCAAAGTGTGTTTTTCTGTTCTTGGCACTCTGCACTCCACAGCAGCATTGGAATTCCTTGTGAGTTTCACACTAAAGAACCCGGTAAAATGTTGATCAGACTCGCACTGAGTCTGCACATGTGTTTGGAAGGAACTGGTGCGTCTTCTGGTTGGGGAGCGTGGGGTGTCCTGCACTCATTTGCTCTCGTGTCTGTGACCTTGGTCCACTGACACAATTCCTGCAAGTCACGCAAGTTCTTGTCCCCTTTTCTTTAAAACTGAACTGTACATTGGAACTTGCCTTTCCAGAACACAGAAACTAAAGGTTGTCAGAAAGGTGGCATGCCCTTTAAGCAGGTTTTGTAGAATTGTTCTTTAATTATTTAGAATGAAGAATGGCTAAAGAAATATTTCTGTACAAATTCTTCTTATGATTTTTTAAAATTCTCTTTTCCTTTCAAAATAAGCCCCTCTCGAGTTTCGTTCTCTTCCTCAGCCGCTGTCCGTGGCCCCACACTGTGTGAGCCTCTCTCCCCTTCAGGCCGAGGCTCTGTCCCAGTTGCTGCTATGTTCCGTGTGCCTTCTGATCCAGAAACGTACTGTGTGCCCTGTGGCAGCATCCACGTTCTCACAGAGTAGCCTCATCCTGCTGTTTACTCTCAGTTCCTGACGTTAATTCTAATGTTTGTCTTTGGGTTTTGGTTTTATCAAAATGGTAGAGAGAAAATGGCCTATTCTATGTACGTGTCAAAACAGTTCTTTATTCAGGTTTCGAAATCTCTTCTTCCTAATTGGTTAAAATGTGTGTGTGATGAATGCTAAGTTCTTACTTGATACCCTCATTATTAGAAAGGACAGACAGGCCAAGAGAGTTGGGATGTGCGTGTGTAACAGAACATACGTGTATACTGAGGAGCTGCAGTAGTGTCCCCACAGCAGTGATGTCCTGTACCATCTGTTTCCAAGTATTCATAAGACAAATGCTGGAACTTGAGATTGAGTTTGCCAGACTGCATTTGAGCAACACTGAAAAAATAGTTTAAGGAAAATTTCAAGGCATTTGACTTAACTAAGAGTATGTCGCCTTTATAAGTTTATCATATTGATAAGAAAAAGAACTTTTGAGGAATAGTTGTTTGTACATTCATTACAACTTTTTAATGATAACTTTTGCCTTTTTTCACTTAGTTCATCATTTAAAGGAAATGATCCTGCCTTATAGATATGAAAGAATTTTTGAGATACTCAGTACAAAACCCTGAATATTTAAGAGAATTTTGTCAACAGGCGTATATAAAACTGGGGGAGAAGGTGGTGTCCTTCATCCGGGACTTTTTAGTGTAATGTCAGGATTGTATTCGTGGTCCTCAGTATGGTGCCCTTGTACGTTAAAGTTTTGCTTGTTATTGATTCAAGTTTTGTAATTTAATATCTGTGCCTTAAGGTGCAGATGACCTTGCAGTAGCTTGTGGACTAACTGCAAGGTGACATGTACTCGTCACTGACACTTGTATTTCCAAGGCCTCGCCGCAGTCCCCCAGTTGCCGGGTTCTCGAAAGGTGGGCGGTCTCGCTAACGTGCCTTTCCCCGGCTTTGCCTCACAGGTACTCCCTGAGCACCTCCAACCCCTCCATCGCTGCCCTGCTGTGCGCGCTGTACCCACACTTCCCCGCTCACAGCACTGATAACAGGTAAGCACAGCTCTGCCCTCCGTGTGGCCTTTCCCAAGCTCCTGAGGGGATGATTCGGTTGCATTTCGGTTCCATGGACTCATTTCCAGGCTAGCTTTATTCTGCTCTTGAACCTAGAGCAGAGTATCTTTCGGGCTGAATCCCTTTAAAAGTCGCTCTCAGCCAGGAGTTAGAGTAAAAGAGAGCTTTGGACACCCGATGGCTGCTCAGTCTTCCACCGCACTCCAGCCAGCAGAACCGCCCTAACCCAGAAGTAGCCAGCAAGGTTGTCTTTAGGGAAAAAGTCATCAGGACCAGGGTGCAGACAAGAAAAGCTGAAGACGACATGTTTCCCAGAGAGAAATGTGTCTGATTTAGTGGCAGTGTCTGTATGAATCGTTTTATCCTTCTTTTACATGAATGCCGAAAAGTTTTGTATAAATGACATAGAAGGGACAGGAAAAGCAGGATGCAGCAGAAAAGCAGAGTCCGTCTAGGAGTGGCAGTGGGTGCTAGAAGCTCAGACACGTATAAGCTGCTGATGGTGCAGAGGCCCTGCCCTCAGCACAAAGGTCCCCTGGTCGTTCAGGTGCAGCAGGTCTGTACGTGGAGGGAGGGCACGACATGGCTGCTTACATTCCAGTGACTCCAGTGACGTTTGCGATGACCAGTGTGCCCCACTGTAGGCACCCCAGTAAGTGCCCAGGGCCATAGTCTCACTGTGCTCAGGAGGCATCGTCTGCACGGCACCCCACAGCGGATGGAGACTCTTTCCCCAAAGTGTCCTGGTCTGAAGTCCACACATTACTGACAGGTGGCACCTAAGAACGTCATTGTTGAATTAATATGACTGACGTGTGGCCTCACTGTCCATTTAGGAGGGAGCTTTGAGTTGTTAAGGTTAGCTGTTGGCGAGGGTATCAGAGAGACTCACGTGTCTCTTTCTGGTCCTAGTAGTATGGGAAGCAGAGCACATTGGTGCTCTCGGTTCTTGTCAGCACCGAGAACCTGATGTAACAACAATACCAGTTGTGTGGTAGCCATGACTGATTTCATTTCCAGTATATTTATAGGGGTGGTAGTTGGGGGTGGGAAGGAAGGGTGTGGCTGGAAATTAAGAAAAGGGGAGTCTTATTTTATCCTCTAATGGGATGCCTTAAAATGTAAAAACTTACTGTGTTTAAATTGTAAAATATAAATTTTAAAGTTTAAAAGAAATTTTTGAAGACTCAGAAAGTACGTAGAGAAAGAAAAATCTTGTTATGATCTCACCCATTAGTTTTTGGTGCGTTACACTCTGTGTGTGTGCACGTGTGCTCACGTGTGTACATCTTGCAGAAGGACTTTTCCTATCTGAGGGAAACTGGCACTCTTTCTTCCCCCTTCTTCCTACCAACGCTTAAGAAAAATAAAACTAGAAGTAAATCTTTTAGGAGGTGGAAAGAGATGCCCCGTGTTAATCAGAGGAGGATATTGGAGAACTGATTTCATAAGTGATCAATTTATTACTACATGTTTTCACATTAAGATCATTTTTGCCTCCCTATAAAACCTTGTAACTGAAAACTCAAGAATTCTTGGGTAAAGACCAAATGTCTAGAACTTTCTAAAGGGAATTTCTCCCAGACTTTTTAAGTGGAACCCCTCATCTTCCTTGTCAGGATTGCTGTCATTGGAAGGTGGCACTCTCGCGTCTGTGTTGGCCACAGTGGCTTGTAGAGCTGTGCCATTGTCACCTGTTGGATACTTGCTGTCTGTTTTCTGTGAACAGGTATCATCTCCAGGCCCTGAGGCACCTGTACGTACTGGCCGCAGAGCCACGTCTGCTGGTGCCTGTGGACGTGGACACCAACACACCCTGCTATGCCCTCTTGGAAGTCACCTACAAGGTAAGGCTTCCCCGCTCACCTTTGTGATTTTATTACCACTCATCCATTGTGGCAGGTCAGGACATTTCAAAAGCGTTGTCCCTTAGAAGATGACAGTAGTGAGTTGAACCCTCATCACAAGAGAAGCCTCCAGAGTTCCTGCACGTCCTGCGGCTGGTTGTGCTCATTCAGAGTGGGGCGCAGACCTCAGCGAGCGGCAGCTGCTCTCATCCTTAGAGCTAGATTGGAAGTGTCCCTGGTGACTTTATGTGGCTGGTGGTAGTGCTGCAAGCAGTGAACTGGATTAGGACTGTTGAGCGATGAATTCGCTGGGGCTTAAAGCCCACGGTCCTGTTTGACGAGGGAACTTCGATTTAGGTACATAGGTAGCTTACACGTGACATAGCCTTCATTCATCAGCAATGATTAAGTACCTCTTGTGTATCACAGTTGTGCTAGGCTTTGGGACACGAAGTTGACGTTGTCCTATTCCTGACCTGTGTGTTGGGGAGCCAGGTGTGGGTGCCATAAGAACAGGTATTGGCGGGAGCAGCGATGCACTCCATCAGTTGTGGGAGGCTGCGAGGCAGGCTTTGGGCCCCGGCGTGTTCTGCCAGCTGCGGGGGTGCGTTTCCTGCAGGCAAGGGCCTGAGGCTTGCCAGTGCGGGTCTGTGCCGGCGTGCAGGGCCGGACGTGATCGGAGGTGGTGCCGGCCCACGGAGGGTGGTAGGTGTGAGCCCTCGGAAACCTGAGTATCAGAAAGGATTCGGGGCCATCTGACAGTCTGTGCTGGCCTCGGGGAGTGGAAATGGACAGTGGAGCTGTTGCTCCTTGCAGTTCCCCTAACTGCACGTGAACGGCTGTTCTCTTACCTGTGTGAAGGGCACTCAGTGGTACGAGCAGACCAGAGAGGAGCTGATGGCCCCCACCCTGCTTCCGGAGCTGCACCTTTTAAAGCAGGTACATGGCACGTGACTTAGGGAGACGTCCACGGGACGGGTCCAGCCAGGACAGTGTGTGGTAGGGACAGCTGAGCAAAAGCCTGTCCTGCTTCAGCAGCTGCAGTAGTTAGGGAAGTGCCCCTAGGAGCTGCCGTGGGTGCGAAGGGAGGGCTTCCTGTGCAGGTTAGATGGCCTCGCGCGTGACTCGCATCCTGGTCCGGAAACAGGGCTCCTTCACCTCCCCAGGTCTTTCCCACCCAGTTACCCTTACTTCCTCTGAGGAGCAGGGGTTTCGTTTTGTCAGAGCAGCTCTTTGTCAGCACTGGGCTGACTGTGTTTCTGTGTGTGTTGGCAGATTAAAGTTAAAGGCCCACGATACTGGGAACTGCTCATCGATTTAAGCAAGGGAACACAGCACTTGAAGTAAGTACACTGACCTTCTCAGATGACCTGTGAGGTGGACGGAGGTACCTGGGGAGGTGTCAGTTGTCACCCTCCCCTCTCACCCACGACAGGCTGTAGAGTACGTATTGAGTACAGCGGTCTATCTCTTTGAAACACATTTGTGTTAGAAAATGAAAATTTGAACTTAGAAATAAAATCCTAAACATTTGTTTATTCATTGAGAAACTTGAAGTGACTTAAACTGGGACAGTAATGGAATTGTCTGTCGAGGCAATAATGAACGAATGGGTGTAAGAAAATAAGGCTGATGTGTATGTCCACAAAGGGCCTTTGTAACAGTCGGTGTTTGTCAGTCTGTTGCATGTCTTTCCCATTCTCTTGTTAGATTGTTCTCGTAAAATTAAGATTATGGTAGGTTGGCTTTGGGTAGAAATAGTCATATACAAGTAATTACTTTAACGAACAGAGAGCATTAATAATTTTATACCTGTGGTGATGTGTAAATTGTCTTTAAATTTCCAGAAAATGTAACAAGCTTGCAAAAGTTCTAAATGTTTAGTCCCAATTTCCATTTCCCTCAAACTGTCTATGTAATACCTATATTCTGTATTGTTCTGTGTTTACATTTGCAGCCTCATTTTCTTTCTGTTGTGCACTAGTCAGTAGCTATTCAGCACCTCTTTGTCCCCCACATAGCTCCCAGAGGACAGGGGACATAAAGGCACGTCAAGTAAAATACTGCCTGTGAAGCTTACATGTGAACAGTCGGAAATTATTGTTTAACAAGTTCCATGAATCTAGATGCCAAAGAAAAATGGAAGTTTGTTTTGGCTTTCTTGGGGGCGACTGATTTAATTTTGGACACAGTAAATAATCTTACACCTTAGTGGAAAATGTAGAAGACTTCGTGTCTTGTGAACGTGGTATTGGGAAATGCAGCATTTCCGGTCAAGAACCACCAGTATCCGTACCTCAGGTTAAACTCACTCTTGATTTTTTACAGGTCAATCCTTTCCAAGGATGGGGTTTTATATGTGAAGCTCAGAGCAGGCCAACTCTCCTACAAGGAAGATCCAATGGGATGGCAGAGTTTGTTGGCCCAAACCGTCGCTAACAGGAACTCTGAAGCCCGGGCGTTCAAGGTAGCACACCTTGGTGGAAATGGAAGGACGAGGGGAGAGCCCCACCCCCAGCCCACCCAGAGCACGGACTTTGCGGTAGCATTTATGGTACCGTGAGATGGCTCTGCCTGCCCCCTCTCATCGCTGCAGATGGCACAGACGAGTGACGCGGGGTCTATTTGCCGCTATTAAGTGGCAGCCATAATAAAAGACAGCCACCTGCCAGGACTCTGACGCTGATTGACATTTGGTGGCAGGGACAGTCATAATATAGCTTAACACTGTAAATATTTCAGTTTAGTAATTTTACTCATGAATCCTTAAATCTATCCAGATGTACTTAATTCCTGGCAAGAACAGAGAAAGGTTTTTGCAAGGTAGCACTTAGTTCCATTTTTAAACCTTTTGTTGCTTAAACCCTGGTGAGGATAAAATGATGACAGCGTTAGCCTTATTTTATTAGTTGACCTTATTCGCCTAGCACCTGACTGCTAATAGAGCAGTGTTTGGATGAGTGAAGCATGCTCAAAGCACTGTCATCCCGGGGGTCGGGTGGGGCTGGGGGGATAGGACATAGTTTGCTCTACGTTCTAGAATAAGCTTCCGGCACTGGAAATGTGGCCCATGGTCTGCCATCAAATTTCTGTATTGAACACCAGTTTTCAGGAATCCCGTGAGCACATGTGCTCCTCCTGGAGGTACATTGAGAAGCAGGGGAGCAGTCAGGGCCCTTAAGGGTAGCCCACACAGCACGCACACGGCAGGCGGGCGGGCTCGGCGGTGCCAGCTTTTGTTTACCCAAGTGAGGAGGTAGCAGCTTATTTTAATTGAAGTCACATTTGATTTTAAGTCAGTTACTTAGGACGGAGGCTTGATGACAGTCCCCAGGCTTTAAATAGGTGCAGTTGACATCAGTAAGTTTTGTTTGGCAACACTTGCTATGGTGTCTGGGGTACTTTGAAGGGTTTTTGGACAAAGTTTAGCTTAAATTAGCACTATTGCTTCTTACACAAATTAGAGTCCATTTCAAAGACCCTAATCCAATTTGTAAAGAAAATATGTAATATTAGGCTTGAGTTTGAATGGGGAAAGTGTTTAAAAATTAAAAGACATCTTTATTTCCTGCCTGCTGGGGATTCAGAAGTAAAATATAAACCTCAGTGGAAAATGGTAATACCTCCATGTTCCATTTTCAGTGTTGAACCTTGAGTGATATCTCCTTTTTTTACTAATTTTTTTCTATTGTGGTAGAATACACATAATGTGAAATTTACTGTCTTACCCCTTTTTAAGTGTACAGGTCGGTGGTATTAAGAGCATTGATACTGTACAACCTTCACCGACATCCAGCCACAGAATTTTTTTCTCTTGGAAAGCTAAAACCCTGTACCTGTTAAACACTAACTCCCCACCCCACAGCCCTTGGCAACCTCCATTCTCCTTCCTGTCTCTTTGATTTTGAGAACTTAGGTACCCCGTGTTAAGTGGAAACACGTTATGTGTCTTTTTGTGAGTGGCTATTTGAGCAATATTTTGTTTTCCTTTTTAGTAACAATCTAATTTGTTTTTTAGTTAATGAAGGAAAGGGAAAGGCTTCTTTTAGGTGAGTTTAGTATTGGCCTTTTGCTAAGTCGGGAGCTCGTGCCAGCTTGTGTGGAAAGCTTCCCGTAACTGCTGAGCAGAACACGTTGAGGGAGCTCTGGCAAGTTGGTACAGCCTTGGGTTTTCAGGGTCCATTGTGTGAAAAAAGCAAGGTAGAGTCCTTACAACAGCATACATTGCAATTTGAAAAACAAAGAAAGTAATAATCATTTTACTTATATTTGTTGTGTGTTTATTTTTTAGCCTGAAACGATTTCAGCATTCACTTCTGACCCAGCACTTCTGTCATTTGCTGAGTATTTCTGCAAACCCACCGTGAGCATGGGTCAGGTAAGTGTGTGGTATGCTTCGCTCAGCCCAAGAGTAGAATTCGTTGTGATATCTACCTGTGGACACCACCAAAAAAATCTGTAGTACCCATCTTTGAGGTTGATGACATACCTCAGGCACACTGGTTGATGTTTTTGCTTGGAAAATACAGATTTTTTCATAGTTTAAAACTAATAAATTCAGAACTTCCTACTTTGATAGAAGAAACAACTTAAAATTTCTAAGACACTAGTTTTGATGGGTGATAACTTTCTTGTGTCTATTCTTGTACTGATTTATATTTTCAGTGTTTACTGTCCTTCTCTTGTTTTTACGTAATTTTGTTAATTTTATTTCCTCTATTTTATAACCCTTCTTCCTGTTGGTTGTAAAATTGCTCTTTAGGAGTCGCTGATTGCCTGGGAGATCACTGATTTTAGTTCATCGTTGCAGACGGTGAAGATTGGATGTGGGAATGAGGTGGCCTGGGATTGATGGCTCCTTGCCTACAAGTGTGTGTGTGGCCTTGGGAAAATTTTTCAACCTCTCCAAGGCAGTTTCCTCATTTCTAAAAGTGGGATTATAATGGAACTTACCTTCCATTCCTGTTTTGAGGATAAAGTGAAATAACCTTTCCCCCTCTTATTTATTGAATCTTTACTATGTTCATTCACACCTCAGGAACATGGCTGTTTCATTCCCAGACCACAGCAGCAAAGCGAGGGTCACTGTAAAGCGGATCATAATCTTTTTGCTGGTGGAAGGTCTTGCCTTCAATTTGAAAAACACCACATCTGTGAAGTGCAATAAAACGAGGGCTGTCTGTATTGGACCCTTTGCTCAGTGCTGTACGCAATTTTCTCATTTAGTTCTCACTGGAGGGTAGGCTTTATCGTTCCAGGTTTGCAGATGAGGAAACTGCCACTCAGAGATGTTATTTGCCCAAGATCACAGCTAGTAAGAGCAGGGCATGTGCTCAAGACAGCAGGTCTCTGTGAAGGCCCGTGCCTGCCCTCAGCCCCAGCTGGGCAGCCTGGCAGCCTCCCCGAGCCTTGTCCTGCTCAGTGTTTCTGTTGCCTCTTAGGGTGCTGGGCCCCTCTCTGGGTCCTGCCTTTGCCAGCACAACCCAAGGCACGTCTCTGACATCCTGCCCCCTCGTGTTTGCCCCAGCTAACCCAGTTCTCCCCACCACAGCACTTGCACCCTTACCTGTCCCTCAGGACTCAAGTCTGGTTGCACGTTGTGGAGGTTCAGTGTGGCACGTGCTATGACACGTGCAGAGTGGCGGCTGGTCCTTTTCTGTCACTCACTGCAGAGCTTAACATGGGCCATAGTGGCTGCTGCGCAGCTGTTTCTCAAATTGATTTTGGGATATACATTGATGTGCTAAAAATAGCTTCTGATTTTTCACAGAAACAGGAAATTCTGGATCTCTTTTCTTCAGTACTCTACGAGTGTGTCACTCAGGAGACCCCGGAGATGTTGCCTGCGTACGTGGCAATGGACCAGGTATGGTTCCAAAAACCTATTCTAGTCCTGAGAGGTGTATCCTGTATTTCAGTAACAGCCTCAACAGCCAGGTAAGGTTCCCAAGGGTCCCATCTTTTTAGTTTCTCATCTGTGTTTAGAAATTCGAAATAGGAAGCCCGAGCAAAGGTGAAAACTGTGCATATCAAAAAGCGTGGCATTCATGGTGACAGCCGTGCCCCTTGCTGGGCTCTGTCACTCTCGGGTTCCCGTTCTCTCTGTCTCTCCCCGGGTGGCCTCTTGCCTCCCTCCTGAGAGCCTGTCTGTGGGCACACTGTGTGAATGGGCCGTGAGTGGTGGCATGAGAGCTCCCAGGACTGTGTGTGCTGGCTCAGGGCGCTGGGCCCCATTTTGAAACTGTTTTGTGTGCCTGCTGTTGCAAGCGTCTGAAAGGGTTGAGTGTCTGATGGCTTTCCTAAAGGCGCGGACCGATTTTCTCGCTCTGGCATATTGGGAACACACATGGCGTTTTAATACTATGTCGTTCAGACCCAGATTTGCAGTTAAGCTAAGCTAGTAGTTTTCCAACTTGGCTAAAATTTATCTGGGTAATCTCAAGAATACAGATCCTCAGAGCCCATTCTGTGTCTGCTGAGTCAGGGTTTCTGGGATGAGGTCCAGGATGTAGTTTTAAATGGCTGTTGAGGAGAATATGATACAGCGAGTTCACACATGAGCATTTGGGACACCATCTAACCGCATAGTTATCCCTACTGCACAGCTGAGTGGGAGCTACACTGTGGCCGGGGACACTCCCCCAAGCCTGAAGGTCATTGCATTAAGTAACATCCTTAGCTAAAGGCAGCGTCCATCATAACCCCGTAGGCGCAGAGCGCCTTCAGTGTCTGCTTGGAAAGTGCGAGGGTGGTCCACGCTGGTACCACCCGCTTCAGCATCCCCGCAGCGGCCAGCTCTGCACCTGCCCTCGGTGGCCCGCACGGGCAGGTGTCGATAGAGGACTGCCCCTCTGGTTGCCACGTGGTGACTGCAGGTGGGTCCTAAGAGCAGTCTTATCAGGACTCCAGGCACGTCCTGACACCCCCGGGGTCCCCAGGAGGCACTAGACCTGTTTGGTTTTCACTTTGCAGAGCCCTTGAGCCAAAAGTGGGCTCGTGTGCCCTTGCTGCCTTTACCCGAGAGCTGTCCCCATGGGGCCCACACTCGAGTGCCCAGTAGGGCTGTGCGGCCAGACTATGCAAACAGAACGGTCTCATGGGCACATCTGCTAACACCACCGTGTCCAGCTCTGAACGAGCTGGCCGGGGCGGCTTCACCCTCACTGAGTGCCGCTGCCCTCCTCCCCTAGGCAGTCAGAAGACTGGGAAGGGCAGAAATGTCCGAGACGTCGGAACTCTGGCAGATAAAGCTGGTGCTGGAGTTTTTCAGCTCCAGGAGCCACCAGGAGCGGCTGCAGAAGCACCCGAGGCGAGGGCTGTTCATGAGCTCCGAGTTCCTGCCCGTGGTGAAGTGTGCCATCGATAACGCCCTGGACCGCTGGCTGCAAGGTGAGTGGCCCGCCCGTGCAGCCTCAGCTTTCCCGTGCAGCCTGTTCTCACAGGGGCAAGACAGAGCCGGGGGTCAGCAGCGTGGCTGGGGGTGCGGGTTTCCAGTCAGCTGCCTGAGACTGAGTGTCTGCCTTCGCTTCTTTAAAGGTGCATTTGTAAACCACAGGACAACATGCATAGCGTTTTAAATACCGCTTGACACTTAAGAGCCCTTCCGCCTTCTCTCGAGTCAAATCCTCTTTCTTTTCTGGTCTCTCGCTTGTGTTTCTATGGGTGTGTCACCTCCCAGAGGCCGGCAGCCGTCTTCTTCCCCTGCTGTATCCCACACACCCCACCACCCCATGCACTGAAGACACTATGTGCTTACTGAGCGCGTGAAAGCTGTTTTCCCAGCTGTCCGTGGGAACCTGGCTGTGACAGCAGGGGAAGTGTGAAGGTATTTATAAGTGCCTCACCTGAGACAGGTGGTGGACAGCCGTCTGACGTGTGACAGGATTGGCTTGTGGCAGTCACACAAGGGCTCCTTGCCCCTGTTCATCTTACAGTCCATTCAGGGGCTTCCATGCCTGGCAGCAGCCTTCTCTGGGCACACACTAACCCCGGTTCCAGCAGTAGTGACAGTTCTCGATTCTTTAACGTGCTGGTAGTCAAGAACCTAAGGGTTTGAATACAGTTCAAAACCATCTACCTGTAATACTATGAAAAAATGAAATCATGAACCAGATTTGAGTGATACTCATGGAAAACAGCGCTTTCCAACCCCCCAGTCTGCTGTCTCCCATCTGTCATGTCCTCAGGTGGTTTCAAAGGTCATGCAGTTAAAAAATTTTTTTTAATACTATTTTGTCCTCACTTTGGGGAAATATACAAGTTATTTTATAGCTTCTGGTGAATTGTTTTTACTGAGTTTAGCACGTCGTCATGTCCTGCAGACCTTTGCTGTTGATCAGACGTGTGCCATCGATAGTCTGTGACTCACAGATGTCATGACGCAGTGACGCCGGCAGTGGCTAGAGCAGTCTGTCAAGGGCGCCGGGAACTGCTCCCAGCGCAATTGCTCGGAGCCTCTGCCAATCTGACCGCCGCCCTCAGTGCCAGAAACGTGCACTCATTTCCAGTGAGGGCCATCACGTTTTAAAAGTCCTAGCTCTGCTTTCTCTGCTCTCACGAGTTCTAGCCAAGCTGTGGGCTGGAGTACAGTCATCCAGAGAGAGGTGGGGCCAACATGCAGCCTCAGAAATGTCATTCGTGTTTGTGTCTCAAACACAAATGCAATGTGGACTTCAGGGTCGCTCAGGGTCGCTTACCAGGAGCCCAGACCGCAGCCATTAAGTCTGAACAGGCATTCGGTGTCCTGTGTGTGTGTCTCCTCAGTTAGATTTTAATCTTGAGCGAAGAAAATGGCTTTTTCAGTTAAGAACTTAAAGAGTTTTATTAACTTTCAACTGTTTTATTATTGACGATTTAAAGCATAAGACAAAGTAAACAGAATAGGTTCATAAGCCCATCACCCGGGGAGTTCAGCAGTCACCTGCCTTCTGCATCCATCGCCCCACGCCGGTTTCCGCTGGCGCCATTTTACGTCCTCACCCACAGAAGGTGCCCACAGGTTTGGGCGTTGTAACCGCTTTCATTTCAGACAGGCTGGTGAGTATGTAGCGGAATCATCTAGTTTTAATTTGCATTACACTGGTGACATGGTGTTGACCCCTCTTTTTCATGCCTTTTTGTTATTCACGTACCTGTGGCGTGTCTGTTGAAACCTTTACTCAGTTTTAAATTGGCCGTCTTGGTTAGTGAGGGTCGGAGTTTCTACAGATCTGGCTACGTCTCTGAGATGCTTGGCAGATTTTTTCCTTCCACTCTGCCTGTTCATTGTCTTAAGGGTGATTTTGATGAACAGAACTTTTAGGTCTAATTTATCAATTTGTTTTATGGCTATTGCTTTCTGGGTGCTGTCCAGGTCATAAAGATTTCTTAAAGTTTTCCGTTAAAAGCTTTACAGTTTTAGCTTTTATATTTGAGTCTGTGATTCATCTCACATCAATCTTTTACGTGGTGTGAGGTGGGAGTTCAGGCGTGGGGCTTTTTAATACAGATGCCCAGTTGTTCCAGGACCACTTGTGCAGCTTTTCTTTCTGACTGGCTTGCCTTGGGCTCTTGTTGAAAATCAGTTGACTGAATAAGTGTGAGTGTGTTTCTGAACTCAGGTTTGTACCATTGGTCTGCTTGTCTGTCTTGACGCCAGTACTGCAGTGTCTTCATTACTGCACATTCGGAGTAAATTCTGAAATCTGGTAGTGGAAGTCGTCTTGTTGATTTATAATACACTAAATGCTTACAGGATGGAGGAGGGAAGGTCTCAGCTCACTAATCCAAGCTCTTGCTTCAAGAAACTAGGAAACGGAAAGCAGAACAAACCCGGGCAAGTTTTCCTTGTCCTGGTTTCTTGCAGCGGGGACTTGGGTTAGGGACTGGAACTCCTCCTTGCCTCACACTCAGCGTTTGGCCCAGAGCACGACCAGAATGGCTCCTGGTTGCTTCCTGGGGAATGAGGACATTGGTGTGTCAGCACGTGTCTGCCTCTCCTCCGGCTTCCACTGCACGTCCTCAGCCGGTGCCGGTGGAAGACAAAGCATGTCTGTCACCGAGTGGCTCAGGCCTGCCTGTTCCTGAGCCTGTTGCTGTCCCGACCAGCCGGCCTCAGTTGGTCCTTTGGGCAACAGCAGTGTCACCTGGAAACTTAGAGATGGGTGTTTTCTGGCCCTACCCACGAAATCCTGGGGGTGGGGCCCACCGTGTGCATTTTACTCAGCCCTCCAGGTTAGCGTTTGAGAAGCTCTGACAGGGTAGTCCCCGGGGCTGGGTCGGTCCCCTCCGGTGTGACACAGGAGGGCCTGGGGAGTATCCGACTGCTTTCACAGCCCTCATCACAGTTTGCGACTGTGCATTTGCGTGTCCCCCACCATGCTAAGCTCTGCAATCAAAGGCACTCTCTCTGGTCCACCACCGTGGCCTGAGCACCGAGCACAGCCCCTGCCCAGCACAGGTTAGAGCTCACTGAGTTCTTGGTGAAGAAGGAAGGAGGCGCCGACCCTCACGGCCTCAGGTGTGCAGTCCCTTGTGTCTCTCTCACAGCTGGGGGCGACGCGTGTGTGCACGCCTACCTCAGCGGGCAGCCCTGGGACGAGTCTCAGCTGAGCATGCTGGCCTGCTTCCTTGTGTATCACTCGGTCCCCGCTCCACGCCACCTGCCGCCGCTCGGACTGGAAGGTAACTGCTCCTCTCCGGGGGAGGCGCTCCCAGGGATGTGTCTTATCTACCTACTTTCTGTCTTTGTTCATGTGTGGATGCTACTTTTTGGAACCTTTTTTCTGGAAAAACAAACTCTCTGAACTTGACACATGCGTGAACTTTTATCTACATTCAGAAAAGGATGTGTTCTTCTCCACAGAGCCTAAAATGCTCACATTGTTCTTCTGTCTTGATTTTTATTAAGATTATGTTTAGTTTTTTTTATCAATTATATTTAAATAATATTTTAGTTTATTGTATTTAAGCAATATGTATAATTAAATAAGAATAGTTTCACATATAACTAGAGGTCACTTTCTGAAGTACAGAATTAGATGCATTTAAATTTTTATATTAAACTATACAGTGCATTGGGGAAAGTCATAATTTAAACATTGCCTTTGGGTAACTGTTCAAAGGGCAGAATGCCAGCTTTAACGTGATTGTCTGGACTGCCCCTGGGGACGGCTGACCAGTCTGTCCAGATCTGTCCAGATGTGTGACCCCCCCAACCCCCCCTTTGCATCTCTTCAGGGAGCACAAGCTTCGCCGAGCTCCTCTTCAGAGTGAAACAGCTGAAGATGCCTGTGCGGGCCCTGCTGAGACTGGCTCCTTTGCTTCTGGGAAATCCACAGCCAATGGTCATGTGACCCTGTCTCCTGGGCAGCCTGCCCTAAAACGTGACTTCTGCCCAAACACGTGACCACATGGCAAAGCGAAAGAAGCCTTTGTAAGTTTTATAATGTGACTGCGGGGAGTGAGCTGCTCAGACGTTGTCTTGTACAGTCCCAGTGTTTTAAATATTCCAGGGACTCTGTTGCTGTCAGCACTGACATAGATCTGCAAGTGAGTTAACATTTACTTTTGTAAATAAAGGTTTTTGCTTTGTTTTCAAAACTCTTGATTGTTAGTTTGGGTTTTCAGGGAACAGCAGGAGGGGTTGGGGAGGATATTGGTTTTTAAAGTCTTACAACTATGGTGACTTTATGCTCAACAAAGCAAAGTTTTTAAAAAAGCTCTTAAAACTTTGTGCATCAACACAAGGGCTTTCAGCATTCTGTAAGATGTCCTGATTGTCCCGTCTAAAAGGAGTGTGTACTCCTGTGCCAGCGCCAGCCACCCTCAGTGTGTCAGTCCCCTTAAACGGGAGGATATGTATACGTGAATGAAGACTTGCCACATGCAGCCTGCTGTACATGGAGGAAACAGGGAACTTCCACCACAGACTGGGCTTCAGAAGTTGTCCATCCCACCCAGGATGGAGGGGCTGCATGTCTGTACCCCCCTGGACGGAGTGGCTACACGTGTGTACCCACCCAGGACGGAGGGGCTGCACATCTGTACCCACCCAGGATGGAGGGGCTGCACATCTGTACCCACCCAGGATGGATGGGCTGCATGTCTGCACCCACCCGGGATGGAGGGGCTGCACGTCTGCACCCACCCGGGATGGAGGGGCTGCACGTCTGCACCCACCCTGGATAGAGGGTCTGCACATCTGCTGTACCCACCCGGGACGGAGGGGCTGCACGTCTGCTGTACCCACCCGGGATGGAGGGGCTGCACGTCTGCTGTACCCACCCGGGATGGAGGGGCTGCACGTCTGCACCCACCCAGGATGGAGGGGCTGCACGTCTGCACCCACCCAGGACGGAGGGTCTGCACGTCTGCTGTACCCACCCAGGACGGAGGGGCTGCACGTCTGCTGTACCCACCCGGGATGGAGGGGCTGCACGTCTGCACCCACCCAGGATGGAGGGGCTGCACGTCTGCACCCACCCAGGATGGAGGGTCTGCACGTCTGCTGTACCCACCCAGGACGGAGGGGCTGCACGTCTGCTGTACCCACCCGGGATGGAGGGGCTGCACGTCTGCTGTACCCACTCAGGACGGAGGGGCTGCACATCTGCTGTACCCACCCAGGATGGAAGGGCTGCACGTCTGCTGTACCCACCCGGGATGGAGGGGCTGCACGTCTGCTGTACCCACCCGGGATGGAGGGGCTGCACGTCTGCTGTACCCACCCGGGATGGAGGGGCTGCACGTCTGCTGTACCCACCCGGGATGGAGGGGCTGCACGTTTTTACCCACCCGGGATGGAGGGGTGCATGTCTGTACCCACCCGGCATGGAAGGGCTGCACGTCTGTACCTACCCGGGACGGAGGGGCTGCACATCTGTACCCATCCGGGACGGAGGGGCTGCACGTCTGTATCCGGGGTTTCTGGACTGGATGATGAATGGTAATCATCCAAAGGTGCCCCAGCCTCCGGTTTCTAGTACAGGAAGAAGAAAGCTCCCTGCCATACTGATTGTGACGTGTGCCCTGTGCTTCCTGAATGGCCACTGCGACCATAAACGGGTAGAAGCTTAGCACCCATCCAGTGATATCACATGTCCACATCCTGATTGTGGTGTTTAACTTTAAAAGTAAAAATTAGAGCAAATAGGAATGTTTTTGTTGTGATTTTGGCAAAACCCGTGTGGCCTTTGCTCCTGCAGAGGGGCTGGCATTTCCCCGGCCATGCATCTGGAGGCAGAGCCATCGTCTAGATGCCCAGTGCTCCTCCGTCTGCCCCAGGACATGATCCTGGGGAAAGCATGGCAGGTGTGCTGGCAGGAGGGCGGTACACTTAATTTTTCATCTCCGAGTAAAAGTAAAAGAAAAATGAAAATGGTAGATGACAGAAACCCCATTTGAATCAGGATTGACAAGACTCAGTATCTAGGCAGCAGTGGCTGTGTCTTCACTCTCAGTTGCTTTTCTCTGAAGACTGACTTGAGAGACCATTCTTCGCGCTCATGTGGACTCTCATGTGTGAGGGAGAAGTCACTAGAAGGTTGTCAACACAGGCAAACACCAGGCTTTTGAAGAGGGAGCAGGGTGAAAGAGGCAGACCGCCTGGGGGTAGCAGCGTCATTGGTGCTCAGCTACCAGGGGGCAGAGAGGATATTCTGGCAGTCATGCTGGGGCATCAGCGAGTTCCAGCTACCTAGGGTAGCCCTTACCATCCAGAATGTTTAAGCCTCCTCGGAGCCGTGGCAGGGGTAGAGCTGGGGACATGCCCGGCCCTTGGGCGTCTTGGCCCAGAAGTGGTCACTGCTGGTTACAGCCCGTTGGCAGAAAGTAGCCCGTCGCTCCAGCTCATGTGACTCCTTCCCTGTGTCCACGAAGGGGAGGAGGACCGTATGCTGGTGAGTGCTGGTAATGTCTGTCACATCCCATCTCTGTTCCGTGCACACATGGAAATGCAGGTAATGGCCTGCAAAACATCACACACGCGCATGCATGCACACACAGATTGGCCGACATCTGTGTGGAGGCACGCACCTGTGGGTCCGAGGGGGCGCGCGCCGGAGGGTCCGAGGGGGCTGAGGTAGACCCAGGCCCGGCATGAAGAGACCCTGGGTCCAGCCCATTGCTCCCTGTGCTGCTGCCCAGCCTTTCTTGAATAGGCCACTTCATAGCTTCTGGTGAGGGTACGTCCCAGATCACGTGCCTGTCACACCTGCACATGACCAAGTGGATCAAGCTGCAGTGACCTGCCCAGGCCCCTGGGTCACCTTTCACACTGGCCACCAATCCCCAGGCCCCTCCCCCACCTGGTGTCCCTCCCAGTCTCTCTGGAGGACTTTGAGCCTGAGTGTTCCTTCCTTGGTGTCAAGATCACAATTCCCCCTCTGGGGTGAGGGCATCTGCTCTGTGGCCCCCATTTTCACCTCTGAACGATTTAAGGATAATCTCATAAACCCCATACGGCTGGGTTTTGCTTTGCGAGTCAATTTGAGAACCTTCAGTAGCAAGTTCAGATTTATCGATACAAATAATATGACTGATCTCAGCTGTGTGTCAGTCTTATGGTTAGTGTATTTTTTATATTTACTGTGTCTGTTTCATCTGTTTCTTCTGCTTTTTAAAAATCGGTTGTATTCATTACACTTTGCAGTCAGGCTGCCTCCTGTTTTTGTGAATACATTTAACACCAGCATCTTCGTAGGCCCCGCGAGCCCCTGTCTTCTTTACCTCGGCTCCCACTGTCTTGCTCCTAGCTTTGATGGCTCCCCGGGACCGCCTCAGCTGACCGCCTCACTCTTGAGTCCCCTTTTCTCTGTCTTCTGTCACTTTGAAGGTTGGGTTATTTTTGCCCTGGAGCGTGCAGTGCACACACACTCCCTTTTCTTGCCACTCTGTCAGCCTCGGACGGACACAGCAGTGCGTGCAGGCCTGCATTCGTCCTGTGCTGTGGCTGACGTGTCCGTCGTCTCCCCACTGGACAGGGCTGCGGTGCAGGTGGTCAGCAGGGGCTCCCAGCACAGCTGTCCCCAGGTGCTGTCTGTCTAGAATGGGTGGTCTCCTCTCTCCGCTTCTGTCTCCTCTTTTCTTCACCACCTTCCGGTCGCTTCTCTGGCCTCTCCCTTCAGGCTGCCCTTGGTGGCCTGGGCTCCTTCCCAGACTTTCCATCCCATCTCCCTCTGCCTGTCTGCAGTCTCCGTAGAGTCTCCTGCATCTCATAGGTCTCTTGGTTACCTGGGGTGCCCCCTCCACATTACTACTAGGCGCTCCAGGACATCCCAGGCCCGGGGCCGTTGTTGGCTGACACCTCCTGGAAGGCTGGGGGCCACTGTGCCATGGGCTCTCCCTGCACTGTCCATCCGGCCTGCAGGTGTGAGGAGGCTGGGTCCCCATGCTGGTGCTGCCTGGAGCGGGGGTGGGGGCAGCTGCAAGAACAGAAAATGGGATCAGAGTGGAGGGCAAGGCAGGCTGCTACATGGTACACATTGGGAAGTTGCTCAGGGAAGTCAGCTGTCACCCTCATGCCCTGGACCACCTGTAGCCCCCACTCCCGCACTCACCTGAGCACCTGCAGCCCCCACTCCCGCACTCACCTGAGCACCTGCAGCCCCCACTCCCGCACTCACCTGAGCACCTGTAGCCCCCACTCCCGCACTCACCTGAGCACCTGCAGCCCCCACTCCCGCACTCACCTGAGCACCTGCAGCCCCACCCACCCCCCCGCACTCACAGGAGACCTGCAGCCCCGCTTGCTCTCTGGGAGCCTGGGTGGGGGCAAGGGCACACTGGCACACCTGACTCCAGACCCAGTGATGTGGGTTGTGGGCATGGATCTGCGGGAAGCGGGTGAAGGGCCCGGCCTCAGGCCCCCAGCCCCAGGGGCCCGGCCTCCCCAGCACCCCAGCACCTGGCACAACTCGGGTGACCCAGGCTCGGTGCCCCATCGACTGGAAGAACTGCTCCTCCAGCTTGCGGAAGTCCTTATGGGTCTGTGCCAGGGCTACCATCCCAGCAGGAACGGGAGATGCTGTGCTTGAAGGCAGGTTATCCTCCACGGCAGCTGAGGCAGCCGCCACAGGGACAGAGGACTCTGTCCTGGCCCCAGCGACGATTCCCAGCCTCGGACAGTTGGTGTCTGGGGCAGTGTGTTCAGGAGACAGGGTTGTGGGGAGCCCTGTTTGCAGGGGTCCTGGGACCAGGGCTGGCAGGACTGTCCTCGGTGTGAGCCTGTGGTTGTGCTGTACCCAGGCCAGGCTCCGGGCATTTCCCTGGTGTCCTCCGTCAGTCCCTTGTCTCTGGGCAGCAAGGGGGCTTTCCGGGGTATTTCCCTCATCTCAGGCCCTTACTCTTGGCCCCTCTCCCCATGGCTGTGTGACTGCTGATGACCGGGTCTGCTCTGTGGTCAAGGGGTGCCCCCGCTGGGACCCTCAGGTCATGGCCTCTGGTATTGGGCAGAACTGGGGGCAGGTCCTGAGGGGGGCCAAGAAAAAGCGGACCCTGTTGTAGAGGCGTCCAGGCAGCCCCACGGGGCCAAAGTGCTCCACTACCATGGACAGCAGGTACCGTGGACAGGGCACGGGGGTTAGGGCCTACACAGGCGGGGAGGGGGTCTCAGGGTGCAGGGGGTCAGGGCCTGGATGGGCGCGGAGGCCCAAGCCAAGACCCCAAGGAAGGCAGGGAGCAAAGGCCTGAGCAGGTCTTCTAAGGCTGCTGCTGCCCCGACAGCAGGAGTCTGCCTGCCCCCATGGGGCCCTGACCCCAGTCCCTTCTGTCCCCCCTCATTTGTGCTGTAGGTATCTTGTCGGACACTGAGGAAGATGTCACCTTCCAGGAAGCTCTGGATAATGGGGTCCTCTGTAAAGGAAGGTAGAGGGATGAGAGTTTGGAGCAGCCCTGCTTGGGGAAGTGAGCGGGCTGTGGGCATTTCAGAGGGAGGGGATGGGAAAGTTCTCTAGGCCCTGTCTCCCGGCAGTGGAGGACAGGGAGCCTTCACAGTAGGGACAGCTGCTGTCCCTCCCACTGACACACAGAGGGACTGTCTGCTGTGGGCAGGCACTTGCTGTGTTTAGTTGTCACACGTGGGAGATGGCCTGTGCTTGCTACAGAGGTGTGGCCCATTGCCAAAGTTCAAGAAATTTGCTTCAAGTGGTTGTGCCTGGACGTCTGTGACACCACATCCTTGTCACTTGCTCTGTGACTGTAAGGCCTCCCTGCCCCAGGTGAGAGTTCCAGCCTGGGGCACAGACATCCCACCCTCCCAGACACCTCACTCCCAGACAGTGGCCTGCCCCGCCCCCACAGTTTCGTCTGGGATCGGAGTTGTCCCCTGGAGGTGCTTGTCTGTTAGAGGACAGGGAGAAGCGGCTGTCCTGTTCCTGTTGGCATGGGTGACACCGCTGTGGAGATGGGTGACATTCTCTAGTCATAGATGTCTATTAAACCAACACCTCCCTGCGTCACCCACACTCAGGAGAGTCAGGTGATTCGAGGCAGGGGACAGAGGGCGAGTGGCCGTGCCTGCCTGCCCTTCCACGCACACCCTTCTCTTTCGGTCTTTGCTCGGAGTCTGGGACAGCGGCTGTGGTGTTCAGTGGGGTCCTGGCCTCTCTGTTACCCAAACATGGAAGGGAGCCCGCCTGACTATGACCAGGCCATTCCTTCCTGCTTAAGCTGCTTCCTGTGAAACCTAATCATGATTAAAATGGCAATGACAGTAGCTAACAGTTATTGATTGCTTACTGAACTTCAGCTATTGACTGGTGTGCTCAAACGTCGTGATGGGCTGTGAGGTAAGATGCATGACACCTGATCGCAGGTGAGGGCCATGATTTGTCTTGGCTCCTTGACGGTGGTGAGGGCCCTTTGCATTTGGGATTAGAACTCAAGTGTGAACGGTGATTAAGGGAAGAACGGCTAGTGGCAGGGGCAGCTGAGCCTCAGTCACATTTCCACTAGGGTCAGGCGGGGTGACCTTCCCTCATCAGGTGAGCGTCCCTGGGAATCGCCAAATCAAGGGTGATTGAACCCAACAAAAATACGACCGAGTGGCCACATGTTGCAAAGGCCCTGGGGCTGACCGTGGCCCTGCCTCCTGCCCCTTCAGGAAGGCCAGTGTCACTACCCCCACAGGACGGTGTCCCTCCTGACTGGCAGCGTTCCCTGCCCTCGTGGCTCCGTGTCCTCTAGGCAGCCCCTGAGGGAGTGTCTGCTTTGCTCTCTTCTCCTCCCCCATTTCCCCTCCCCTTTGCCCACCTCTCCTCCTATTCCCCCATCTGCAGACCTGTTGTCATTCCTACTGAGCCCCAGTCCTCATCAGGAGGCTCATGGGTGACCCCATCACCTCCCCCTGGGACTCCTTGGAGGAGCTAGGACCCACCTGGCCCAGTGCAGGATCCATGTGAGCACGTGGCTGCCGCTCAGTCACCAGAGCACAGCTTCAGAACAGGTGACAGGAGGTCTGGCACAGATGACAGAAGGGCTGGCATAGCCAAGCCTCCAGGTCACATGGCTCCTAGGATTCTGGAGCCTTGCCAGAAATGGTGGCACAGCATTTCACCATCACCCAAGGAACTGGCCTGGGGGCGGAAGTCAGTGTCCCAGCCTGAGCACCTGGGTTACCCGCCCCCGCCATCGTCCCAACATTACCTCTGCTTAATGAAAGTGACACATCCCCGTGTCATACACTGAGAAAATACAGAATTAAAAGGTGGTTGATTCCTTACCCATAACATGCAGTTGTGAGAAATAATGCAGAGATCCCATCACACAATTTCCCCAGTGGCGCAGACGTGCCCAGCCATAGCACAGTGTCACAGCAGGACACTGCCGCTGCAGTCCACTCACCTGGTTCAGATGTCACCAGTGTTATAGCACTCGCTTGTGTGTATTTAGTTCTATGCAAGGTTATCACGTGTGTACGTGTGTGACCAGCACCGAGATGCATAACCGTGATGACAGAACAAGGGCCCCTCCTGCTACCCTTTCACAGTGTCCCCCACCCCTGGCAGCCAATAGTCTCTTCTCCGTCTCTGTAATTTGTAATTTGAAAAATATTATATAAATGGACTTAGCATAATTCCCTTGAGAATCATTCCAGTTGTTCATAAGTCAGTAGTTCACTTTTTATTGTTTGGCCGTACCTCAGGGTCCTGTGGCAAAGTGTGTGTTTACTTTTGTAAGAATCGCCACACTCTTGTAAGAGTGGCCCTGTCATTTTATAGCTCCTCCGGTCACAATGAGCGGTCCAGCTCCTCCACATCTCTACCAGCCTTGGGTGTTATCACTAGTTCTTATTTTCCCGTTATCTTACTGTCGTTTTAGTTGGCATTTCCCTGATAGGCAATGATGTCGAACACCGTTTCATGGCTTCTCTTGCCTTCTGTATGTCCTCTGTCAGTTCATACCTTTTCCACCTGAGTCGTTCCCTTCTTTACTTTTGGGCTTCGAGAACTTTCTGTGCATTCTAGATGCCGGTCCTGTGTAAGACACGTGAGGAGCACATTGCCCCACCCGTCGGTAGTGTGTCTTTTTCACCCTCTTACCAGGCGTCTCACAGAGCAAACGTAAGTTTTGACGGGATGCAATTCACCGTGTTTTCCTCTTTTGGAGAGTGCTTCTGGTGTCAGTCTAAGAGCTCTTCTCCAAGCTCTAGATTCCCAAGTTTTGTCCCATGCTTGTTCTCTAGCATTCCACGTTGAGTTAACTTTCCTCCAGTGAATTGTTTTTGGTCCTTGTCCAAAGTCACATTTCTATTTCTGGGTCCCCTACGACGTCCCATGGACCTGCCTGTGTCCTCACACCGGCCACGCTGTCCCCACATCTGTAGCTATAGCCGAGCCTTGATGCAGGCCAGCTCGTCCTCTCACAGTGTCCCTTTTCACAACCGGGAAGCTCCGGCAGGCCCTGCGCCTTTCCCTGTGAGTTGAACCGTGAGCTTATCCCTGTCTACAGAAAGATTTTCTTGGGTTCTGAAAGGAATTGCATTAAGTCTTCAGATTAACTTGGGGAGTGTAGTGACTTGTGCTCCTGAAATATATTTAGCCTAGAAAAGACAAGACCTTATGGAAGAAGTACTTCAGAACTATTTGAGGCCAGCCCTGTGAGTAGGAGCCAGAACTGAACCTGTTGGGGAGATGGTAGAAGGCTCTGATTCTCTGAGAAATTAAAAATAATATTTTTCCTATCTTATAAAAACTTCCAAATATCCAGCAGAGTTGAAATAATTGTACAGTAAGCACCTGGATACACGTGACCTAGACCCTCCAACGAGCACGTCAGGATTAACGCTGTGTCACCTGTCTGCTCAGCTGGCCATCCCGCTCCATTCTTCAGCCCATCTATTTTCAAGTAGCTGCATTGTGTGTAACTTGTATGGCCTACAATGCACTCACTTGAAATACACAATGCAGTGAATCTGAGTGTATTTGCAACGACTTGAATAATTGTCACCATGTCTATCTTTACAGCTTTCTGTCTCCCCAGAGGACCTTGCTCATTTGCCGGCACCCCCATTCCCAGCTCCAGCCCCAGACAGCCACGAATCCCTCATTTCCCTACTGATTTGCCTTCTTTGGAAATTCCATGTAAATACAACCATGCACACACTCTCTGGCTTCTGCTGTCCTCCACCAAACTTGTCTGGACGGGTCCGCCCGCGGTGCAGCTCGTTAGTGCCAGGTGATAACTCACCGTGTAAACTGAATCTGTCCACGTGTTCAGCGGCCGATGGATGTTTGGCTTCTCTCCCTTCCTGTTACTGTTAGGAATATTAGTGCTCACGTCTGTGTGGGGACACGTTTTCGTTTTTCTTGCCGTGGAATTGCCAGTCACATGCTGGAAACTGTGTATTTGACCTTTTGAAAATACTGTCTTGCAACGTGAACGCCCCATTTTTCATCCCACACATAGTGTGTGAGAGTTCCAGTTTCTGCACCTTCTGTGTTTTATTACCTTTTGTTGTTGCTGTAATACCTGTATTTTTCATTCCAGCCAGTCTCGTGGGCATGACGTGGTAGTCCCGTAGCGTGGATTGGCATTTCCCTGATGGCTCCTGGTGGAGTGCTTATAGGTCGTTTGTATGTCTTTTTCGGAGAAATGTCTGGTCGGATCCTTTGACCATGTTTAAATTGGATAATTTGTCTTTTTATGATTGAGTCATAATTGTGCTTTATGTATTCTAATATAATTCTTTTATCAGATAACTAATTTGGAAATATTTTCTCCTATGTTTGGTCTTTTCAATTTCCTGGTGGTATCTTTTTGAGGCATCAAAAGTCTTAAATATCAATGATGTCCAATTTATCTTTTATTCCCCTTTGATTGCTTGAGGTTTTGGTGTCATATTTAAGAACTGACTACCTAATCCTGAGTTTTGAAGATCTACGCCTGTGCTTTCTTCTAAGAGCTTAGCAGCTTTAGCTCTTACATTTAGGTCTTCGATTCACTTGGAGTCGATGTGTGTGTGGTGTGTGTAGGGGCCCCCGTCACTCTTTTCCATGTGCTTGTCCAGTTGCCTCAGCGCCATTTGTCGAAGAGACTATTCTTTGCCCATTGAATGGTCTTGGCACCCTTGTCAAATATAGTAGGAAAGTTTGTAAACAAACAGACTGGTCATGAGTGGGACGAGCTGCCTGGTGAGGTGTGGGTGCCTTGTCTGAAGCTTATTAGCGTCAGTGGCAGCACTCGGGGACATGGAGAGGACATGGTTATGGGGAAGGAGGTGCTGCAGATTCCTCTCTCCGCCCCCCTTTCCCCTTCCTTCTCTTCCTTCCCCTCCTTTCCTCTCTCTCCCTCGCCCTCCCCCCAGGTTCTTGCCGCTGACATTCTCTGGACTTCACAACAGACACATTTTCTCCTTTTGAGATATGACACTTGGAGGGCACTCGTCAGTGTCCCTACCTCCCACTGCTGACCCCCAAAACATCTCATGCACAGCCTTCCTTGCTTTTGAGGCGCACACATGTGACTTAGGGTCGCGTAGCCACTCACGGCTCTGAATCAGAGCAGAGCAGCTACCCTTTGCTGATGTGGACGGCGGGCATGGGGCCAGGGAGGGGCTGCCCACTGTGCTGGTGGTCTCCTGACTCCCGGGGGGCCAGCGCAGCTCCCCTTGCCTCTGCTGGGCGCGCCCACTCGGGGGCCCGGTTGGCCTCCTTCCCCAGCACTCAGGGATTCTGTCTGCTCTGTATCCCGTCGTAAGCAGATGAGCCTTTAAACAGCCAGAAGGGGGTTCTGGCGCCTAGAAGAGGAACCAGCCGGGGCATTGTCTCTTAGCTCCAGTTCCGAGCAGCTCAGGCCCCGAGCAGCTGGCCCCACTGGGGACGCAGCGGTTCAGCGGCCGCGGTGTGAAGAAGCCAGTTCCCTCCACCTGTCACTCGTGTCCCACCCCATCTTCTCATTTGCAATCTGCAACTCCAGAGCCTCGTCCCTAGTGTGCTGGCATCTCCTGTCCCGGGGGTGCCCAGCGGGTCAGCCAGGGCAGCTCCGACATCGGCCGGGAGTGGCTCCTTGGAAGGGCCATCTCAGGAGCAGCCAGAAGAATTAGAATGGGGTTCTCCCATTCTGTCATGCCAGTTTCCCCACCTCCACTGCAGCAGCCCAGTCTTCTTCCTCGTCAGTGCACTGGACACGACTCAGGCTGCTTTGGCTGTCACCTCCTTGGCGCGCTTTGCAGCTACAGACCATAGCGGGGTGCAGTCTCCTCACTTCTAAGTCAGAACCCGTGTAGAATAATGCCACGATGCAAGGTACCCTGTCCCGAAGTGCCCTCTTCTGGGAGCTGGAGACCCAGGGGGCTGTTTCCTTGGATAATAGCTCAGGGGACAAGCACAGGTCTGGAAACTGGGTCCAGTGTGAGGCAGACGCTTGGGGCCATTTCCCAGTCACCTCCTGCCCTGCAGGGTGGGCTGGCTGGTGGTTTGGGCAGGTCACGGGCTGGTTGGGGGTGGCCGAGCCCGGCTGCCCTTTTGGCGTGGGGCATGTGATTCCGTCAGTGGCCAGCAGATGGCACCCGCCACACACCCTGTGTGTAGCCTCCAGGCTTTCTGGCGGGAAGATCTCAGCTCAGCAGCCCGGCCCCCGCTTAATCACATGGAAGGGACACGCAGGAACTACTGGCACTTGTGTAAACACGCGTGCTCGGAGCAGCTGCCAGTGGGGACGAGCACAGAGGGAACACAGCGAGAGGTCTCCTGAGGACAGGCTATAAAAGGAACACCCTGCGGGTTTCAGTCTAAGAGCCTGCAGTTAACCTTTGTGACTCATCCAAAGAAACATTTAGAACCCGGAAGGACGACGATAATGCACGTTGTGGACTGCAGCCGGGTCCTCGGGGTGCCCCCCACTCGCACTCCCATGGCACATTTTAGGGGCGACCATGTCTCCTGCCGGAGCGCAGGGCCACCTCCCAGCCTGGCCTGGCTGCACCTCCTGGAATGGCCTTGGCTCATGGCTGTGGTCTTTGTGCCTGGCAAATTGCCAGCTCCTGGGAAAAAAGCAGGAAAGTCTACTTGACTCTCATTCTGCCATTAATAAAACGGGCACCAGCTGAATATGGAGCTGAAGGGACACATC
Organism: Rhinolophus ferrumequinum; assembly: GCF_004115265.2. Lineage (NCBI taxonomy): Eukaryota > Metazoa > Chordata > Mammalia > Chiroptera > Rhinolophidae > Rhinolophus > Rhinolophus ferrumequinum. Next base: position 672,581 of record NW_022680356.1, read on the forward strand.
GCAGCAAACAAGCAGTGGGATGTGGTCAGCAGTGGGGCAGTGAGAACCGGGGGCTTTCAATTTTATTATGTGGGGGCACAAAAATCCGGGGTACACTCTACATGACACTGAGCATCTTACCATGTTCAAGTGCAAGGGCCTGAGGCACAGTGACGTGCCGTGCAGCTGTCACCATCATCTCAACAACTTTTCCTTGTGTAAAACAGAAACTCTGCCCCCATTGGACACTCACTCCCCTCCCCTCCCCCAGGCCTGGCACCACCATCTACTTTCTGTCTCTGGGAATCTATTTTAAGCACCTCACATAAGAGGAATCATACAATATTTGTCCTTTTGTGGCTGGCTTATGTCGCTTAGTATGATGTCCTCAGGGTCCATTCGTGCAGTAGCAGGTGTCAACTTCCTTTTTAAGGCTGAGTAATGTTCCACTGTGTGGACGGACCCCATTTTATTTATCCGTCCATTGTCGATGGACACTTGTGTTGTTTTCATGTGTTAGCTGTTGTGGGTAATGCTACAGTGACGTGGGAGTGCAGATGTCTCTCTGAGACCCTGCTTTCAATTCTTTTGGGTAAATACCGGAACTAGCATCACTGGGTCACAAGGAAGTTCTATTTTTAAGTTTTTGAGGAACCTCTGTACTGTTTTCCATAGTAGCTGCACCAATTTGGATTCCCACCAACAGTGCACGAGGGTTCCCTTTTCTCCAAGCCGGCACTAGTTACTGTCTGTTCTTTTTTCTTGTTTGTTTTTGATGCTAGCCCTCCCGATCAGTGTGTGGGGCTGTGTGGATACTAAGTCTGTTTCTTCTAGGAGTTTCTCCCGAGTGGGCGAGGCTCCTGATGTCCTCTCACGATGGCGGTGTGACAATAAAGAGACGTCTGCCAAGCTGTCTCCAAACCTCTGCCCACAGGCCGTGTGTGTGGGCACATCTAGGCCTGGCACCTCCGCCCCAGGGATATACTTGTGTGTGGGCACATCTAGGCCTGGCACCTTCACCCCAGGGACGTACTTTGTGGGAACATCTAGGCCTGGCACCTTCACCCCAGGGACGTACTTGTGTGTGGGCACATCTAGGCCTGGCACCTCCGCCCCAGGGGCGCACTTGTGTGTGGGCACATCTAGGCCTGGCACCTCCGCCCCAGGGGCGCACTTGTGTGTGGGCACATCTAGGCCTGGCACCTGCGCCCCAGTTACACGTGTGTGGGCACATCTAGGCCTGGCACCTCTGCCCCAGGGGTGCACTTGTGTGTGGGCACATCTAGGCCTGGCACCTGCGCCCCAGTTACACACTTGTGTGTGGGCACATCTGGGCCTGGCACCTCCCTTCCATTTACACACTTGTGTGTGGGCACATCTAGGCCTGGCACCTCCGCCCCAGGGGCGCACTTGTGTGTGGGCACATCTAGGCCTGGCACCTGCGCCCCAGTTACACATGTGTGTGGGCACATCTAGGCCTGGCACCTCTGCCCCAGGGGTGCACTTGTGTGTGGGCACATCTAGGCCTGGCACCTGCGCCCCAGTTACACACTTGTGTGTGGGCACATCTGGGCCTGGCACCTCCCTTCCATTTACACACTTGTGTGTGGACACATCTGGGCCTGGCACCTGCCTTCCATTTACACATTTGTGTATGGGCACATCTAGGCCTGGCACCTCTGCCCCAGGGGTGCACTTGAGGGCAGCTCTGTTTGGACCAATCTTAGATCACCAGCATTTCCTGAGGTGTCACCAGGCTGCTGCTTTGAAGAGGACGCAGCGTTAGGTCCTCTGAGGATGGGAGAAGGTAGGCTGCTCTGAGGCCCAAGAGTCCCCTCCCTGGCCTGGAGCAGCTCAGGTCTCTTGGTACCACCTGCCATTACTGTTGTGGGTCGGCCTCTTATTTCTAGATTCATTTACTGAAAACGTTCCTGTGCCTCTCTGGGGCATATGCTCGGGGCAGGCACAGGCCAGTCGAGGCCGTCTGTCCCCACAGAGCTGAGACTGCCTGGGGGGTGCAGAGTCTCCCAGGGAGTGGCTGAATGCTGGGGCGCCCTCAGCAAGCTCTTCCGGTCTCTGTGTCAGCTCCAGCATCTGCACCATGAGGGGAACTGGACGACTGGAGGTGCAGGAGGTTTCATTGTGCCAGTAGCTACATGGCAGTGTCCGGAACAGCATAGGTGCTCTTTGTCCTCCAGACCTCTGCTCAGCACAAGACGGGAGAAGCATGTGGGGCCCAAGTGGGGCAGAGAGGAGAGAGGTCAAGTGTGAGAGTCTTTCTCACCCACCTGCATTCAGGTGACAGCTGACAGTGACAGCGGCTGGCAGATAGACAGGCAGATGTGCTTCCTGCAGTGTGTGTGGTGGGGATGGCAGACCCGCGGTGCCAGGCAGGGTGGCTAGGGACAGGTCCCAAACAGGAGTTGCCCCTTCCTAGCTAATGTGGGGTGACACTTGGGAAGGCCTCAGGTGTCCAAGTGAGGGTTCTGCCCGAGCCCTGCTTCCTCCTGCGCTGGCCCAGCCGCCCGGGGCGGGAACAAGACTTTCAAGGTCAGGAGGATTCCAGTCTTACTGTAAAACGCACGACAGTTGTCAGCGCTGCCGTGGTCGTTAGCTGCTGACGATGGACCAGTTGTGCTCACGGCTTCATCAGGGGAAGGCAGCCAGGCTGCTCCAGTGCCCACCTTGGTCGACAGTTCACTTTGCATCTCTCCCCACCACCCCATCTCATTCTTTCTTGACGATGTGCCCATTTGACAGCAGGGTGTCCCGCTTTACAGCTGGGGAAACTGAGGCTGGGAATGAGGGCCAGGAGGGCTTGGGCAGGCCTAGGGTCTCGAGACCTGCAGGGCACCCCATCCCGACCCCGGGTACATGGCCTCCGTGTTTGGCTGGTGTGTGAGAGTCTTTCCAGGAGACAAGCAGAGTGTGTGTCAGCGTTAGTGCAGAGACTGAAAACATAGCCTGCTCTGTTGACAGAAGTGACACGCAGGGTCCCACGGGTCACTCACAAGCTACGTGATGCACATTCCGCTTCTGGGAGCCCGCTCCCCTCTCACAGCTCCTCTGTTACCTAGCCAGGGCAGGCACCATGGGCCACACCTTCTCCCGGGAGGGCACAGGTGCTGGGAGCAAGGCCTGGGGTGGGGTGGGGGGCGAGCAGCAGGAAGCCACCGGCTCCCTGACAGGAGCCCTGGGTATGGCCAAGCTGGGTGTTCTTTGCTCAGTCAGCATTTTTTGCAGATTCACTGGAGTTTGACTGCAAAGCACCCTGCACCTTCCTGTGGCTTTGAAATCGGGACTGTGGGTGGTGTTCAACAGGGTGTGGGGTCACGGCTGGGGGGCCCCATGGTCCTCCATGCCTGGCAGTGACAGCCTTCATTTGGGGACTGTCGTGGTTTCATGGTGTTCGACATCTGGGTTTCTGTGTGATTTCACAGAAGCGGGGATCGGTGGTTGGCGTAGAATGTGGCAGTGTAGGGACTCCTGTGTTGGCTCAACAGCGAGCGTCCCAGGCGGGTGAGCCTGGAGGTGGTGGGCAGTTTGCTGAGCTGCAGACACCAACCGCGGGCACCTCAGATCTCTGCTCAGGTGTAAGTTTGCAGCAAGAACACAGCCGACCTCCATCGTTGTCCCCTAAGTAAGAAGGAGCCTCTTGCTCCGCTTCCTAACGAGGAAGAAAGAGGATTCTGGTTTCTAGAACCCGGCACGTGTGTCAGTCCTCGTGCTCGCTGTGTCCCCATCCCTCTGACACCCACACACTCTCCCTGTCCCTTTGAAAGGCAGGTGCTCCTGCTTACCCTCCCCACGTCCTTCATGTTAGTTCCAGCGGATTTCTGAAGGCCACGCTGGCCTGTCTGTCCTGGTCTAGGAACACACAGGTTCATCACTGAGGCCGCTGTCCCCCGCTGGGCACCTGCCAGGCCTGTTCTTGCCTCTGCCCGCCCTCCAGGGGCTGCTGCCCGAGTGGCCACCGGGACACCCCCCTTCTGTGGGAGATGGAACGCGTCATGTCCGTTTGCTGCTCCTGGGGCCCACTGGTGGCCAGGCTGTGGTCCCTTTTGTGCCTTTCTGAAGGTGTGTCATTGTCCTGGTGGAGACGCCCTGTTCTAGATGGGACAGACCGCCAGGGTTCCCTCCCAGCCTCTGTGGGGGCTTCCCTACAGCAAGTACCTTAAAGGATGGTGGGGACAGTTTATAGACAGATTTTTTGGACAACAGAGGTGGGACCCTTAAAAAACACTGAGATGTAATTTACATCAAGTACAACGGACCCATTTTAAATGTAGCCTGAAAGAATTCTGACATTTATGTGTAGTCGTGTAACTGGCACCACAATTAAGACACGTAATACTCGTCACCCCAGGAAATACCCTTTCGCCTCTTTGGACGCACACCTCCCCTGGGCCCCAGCAGCCGGTGCCCTGTTTCCCATCAACATATCTTTGATTTTCCTAGAATTTCTTATATGTGCAATCGAATGGTATGAGGCCTGTGCATCCGCCTTCTCTCAAACAGTCTGATTTATTCGAGATTTGTCCGCGTCATCACGTGTCAGCGTCAGTCCCTTTCCCTTGTTGAGGGGTTCGCTTTGTGGGGATGCACCACCATCTGGCTTCCCGTTCACCCACTGATGGACATTCGAGCTGTTTCTGGTGTTTGGTGACAAGGATGGAGCTGCTGGGAGCCTTCCCGGACCATCCCAGTGTGAACTTCTGTCTTCATTTCTCCTGGGCCAGTACCGGGAGCGGCTTGCTGGGTGACAGGGTGACGTGTGTGGACTTGGTAAGATACGGCCCACCTGTCCCCAAAATGGGCATCTGGTCCAGGACACGCAATTGGCCTTCCCGACGTTCACGGTGTCTCTCTGGAATGGTTTACAGGAAGTTTTGTTGGATTCCATCTGTAGTTAAGGAATGTGGCTTTAGGCAAAAGATGATCACCTGTCTCTGGATGAGAGGGCCGTGGTTTTTAACTCTGGGTGCTGACATGGTTTGTGTCATCCTCCTGAGGAATCCACGCACCTCCCACCACAGCACACGTGTGAGCCAGGTCCCCGAGTGTCCTTGCAGCCCTCAGGTGGCAATTTCAGGTTCATCCTGTGTTGGGCAGAGGAAAGAACATGGTGGTCAAAGTGACTCGTCATGGAGAGTGTCATGGCACGCCAGCCTGTCCCCTGCCCTTTATTCCACGTGTGGAGGCACAGGTAGGGTCAAGTTTAAATCCAACATGATGAGTGAGTACCTGGGGTCAAAAAATGTTGCTGTCAAATTCTGGGCTTGGGGTCAGTGGCTCCGTGTTTCACACCTGGTGACACTGACTCCCCATTATGAAAAGAGTTCTCGGGGTGAAAGCACTTGCTTTGGGCTCGAACTTCCTGCACAGTTTTTGGAACCCACAGTACTTTGGAGGTGGTGGCACGGGCCCCTGTGTGTCCCTGGGAAGACTCGCGCTCACTGAGCCTCGGCACATTCGCAAGGGCGGCCTGGGTGCTCGTCCTGGAGCCCTTCACCTTTCTGCCTACGGGGTGATTTGTCAGCATCATGGCAGGCATGTGCCATGTCCCCAGATCATGAGACTTGTGGCATTTAGACCCTGTCGCTTATTTATCACTAAGTAATATTTGGCCTGTGAAGAGAAGACTCTCTCACATTGTCCTAGGTTCTCAGCCGCAGCCTCACTCGGTTTTGCCAGTTTCTGAGGCTGCGGGGGCTGTGGGACCCCTCTTTTATTTATGGCTCGGTGGTCAGAGTCTGCACCTGGAGGTGAAGGCCCCAGGTCAGGTGTAGGTGACCATCTGAAACCTGTTTAGAGTTGTCTCTGTCTTTTCACTGAGAGCAGGGACTGGACACTGGCAATGTCACACCAGGAACTTCTGGGTGACAGCTCCATCTCTGCAAAGGTTTGGGGGTCTTGTCCCAGTGACGGGCCACCTGAGAAGCCCTCCTGGTGGTGGCCCCCAGAACACAGCTCCCGACATGCAGGTGCCATGTCTTTCCTGGGCTCAGCTTCTCTTGTCACATCTGTGGCTCTCAGTGACAAGGTCCCCCTACCTTGGTGTCATGCCAGTGTGCCCCCATCTCCTTTCAAAGCTATCTTCAAAATCTCCCTGAAAGACAGCAGCAGGCAATGTCAGCTAATTTGTCTTGAATCCAGTAGTCCCAGGGGTCCCGGGGAGAATGATGGCCTCCCGCACACACCCCACTATTCAACCGAGAATGTGTGGGAAACAGCAGGACTTTTCCATTTCAAAATGAGCAGGTTTGGTTGGAGCTGGAAACCGCAGGGTTTAGTCACAGACCGGCTATAATTATGGGAAAAGCATTTCCTTTCAGTTTTGAAGCACATCACGCAGGATACGCAATTCAGAAGGATTTATGTTCAGAGGAGGCTCTTTCATGGGGGGACACTCCTCCTGGTTGGAAGGTGGTCCCTGGCTGGGGAGGTGGCCTGGGGACCCCATCTTGTCCTCTTCCATCTTCCATCCAGCCAAATGGAGCAGAAATGACAGAAAGTGCCAGTGCCAGGGGAAGAGGCCGTGTGTTCTCCTTGCATACACGGGCCGAGAGAGGGAACTGGAAGACAGCTCTCCCGCCTGCGATGGCTGCCAGCCGACTGCACGTGGAAGGCTGGTCGTGGGCCTCACGGGGCAGCAGGGGTGCCAGTTACCTCGGGTGCCACGTTGCTGGCCCTTCTCTGCCGACCCGTTGTCATAAACACTCTGAACACATGTTTCCCGGATGCCCACCCTCTGCCAAGCACTGGGGATGTGAAGAGCCCCACCAAGGACAGCATGTGATGGGTCTGGTTCATGGTGCAGGCCAGGAGCCCAGGCCTGGCCACGGGAGGGGACATCACCGGGACCCCGTGGGGCAGGGTCACAGCTGCGCTTCTGGGAAGGATGGGGCTTGGACAGTCTCTGTGGGCATAGCAGAAGTGGGTCACGTGGAATGGAGGGCTGGGGCATCCCTACAGAGGCAGACGGGCTGACCCAGGTGCTCAGAGGGGTTGGCCCTGCTTGAGTCTTGGGCAGTAGGAATGGACTCCACCCCACGTGTCTCAGCCCAAAGCGTTGGGACAGTGGGCGCGGGGGTGCTTCTGGAGGGTGACCGTGTGAAACCTTGCCCTGGACAGGCTTGTTGCATAGCCCAGGGCCTTCCCTTCCTGTCCCCACTGTCTGAGCGCTGAACTGCATCTGGCTGCAGGCTCCTTCTGAGCACCGTCAGCGTCCATCCAGCTTCCCACAGACATCTGTGTCCTGCCCACCCTCTGAGAGTCAAACACAAACACCGCACACTGCTGTTGTCTGTGTGCGCGCAGGTGCATGTGCATGTTTTGTGCATGCATGCATGATGCAGGCATGTGCCCATATGTGTGCATGTGTGTGCATGCATGAGTGTGTGTGTGCATATGTGCACTCACGTGCAAATATGGAAACAGCAGCTCTGTGCTCCCCACCACTCTGAAGCCTGCAGCCTGGAATCCGCCCTGAGCTGCAGACACATGTAGCCAGTCGCCCACTCCATGTCCCCACCTGGACCTCTCTCAGGCGTCTTGAACCTAACGCATCCTACACAGAACCCTTTATCCGCACTCCTTTCCCCTTTCTTCCTCCAGACCGCACCCTCCCAATCTCAGAGAAAGTCCACTCCATCTCCCAGCTCTCCATGGTGAAAATCCTGCATCATCATTGGCTTCATTTTCTCTCACACCTGACCCTTGACCCATCAGACTGGCACTCCCTTTGAAGCACCTGGCACCCACCGCTTCCCCACCAGCACTCAGAGCCACCATCACACCCACCCCCTGGACCACAGCACTCCTTGCTTCTCCCTGTGCCCCCCGCAGGCTGCTCTCTGTATCTTCTAAAAACAAATCAGGTTGTTTCACTCCCTGCTCAAAATGCTCAAATGGCTCCCCGTTTCCCTCAGAATAACATTCCAAGTCTTTCCACAGTCCACAGGGATCTGTGTGATCTGGTCTCTGGGGCCTCTGGACCCTCACCTCCAACTGTCTTCACTCCATCCCATATTCCTCCTCTGTCAGACTCCTGGACATTCCTTAATAAGCCAGCACATACCTGCCCCAGGGCCTTTGCACAGGTTGCCTTCTCTACCTGGAGCACTTCTGAGAGAAGCATGGCCCGTTCTTCCATTCCCTCTGGGTCCCTTATCACACAGGTTTTGCTGGGCCCTCTGTACAAAATATTAGGTCCTCCCCTTCATCCTTCTTCTTTTTTTTTAATAACCAAGAAATAAGCCTCATATCATGTTGTCTTTCTTAAAATACCAAAATACAGGAAAACTTTTAACTAAACATTTCTATTTCAGGGACTTGCCCAAGCATTTGAAAAAACTCCTAGTTCGCTTGACTTTCTGGAAGGATTTCTTCTGCTTTTTCAGATTCACTGGTGGTGATGAGGACTCTAAGAGGCCAATTGTTACCCAAGACATTTTGCGAGATTTGCAACAAAGTAACCCTCCGTCATTCTGTTATCCCTTAACTGCCACTGCCTGTTTCTTTGTTACTTGTCATCACTGTGAAGTTACTTTTGTTACTTGTCTGTCTCCTTGCTTTCCAGGAAATACTGAGAGCAAGGAACTTTGTCTTACTTTTTAGAAGCTGTTTAATACGAAGTCGAACAATTAAGTTCACAAACTCATCATAGAAAAAGTGCTACATACTTCATTGCTGAGTATCACTATGAGCATCTTCGAAGTACTCCCCTGGGGAAGCTATGCACTGATGTCAACCCTTCAAAGCAATAGTGGAACTCTTTTTCTGGAATGACCATCAGAGCTGTCCTCGTATTACCCTTGATGTCCTGAATGTCATCAAAATGTCTTCCTTTCAATATTTCCTTTATCTTCGGGTAAAGAAAGAAGTCACTGAGGGCCAGATCAGGTGAGCAGGGAGGGTGTTCCAATACAGTTATTTGTTTACTGGCTAAAAACTCCCTCACAGACAGTGCTGTGTGAGCTGGTGCATTGTCGTGATGCAAGAGCCATGAATTATTGGCAAAAAGTTCAGGTAGTCTAACTTTTTCACACAGCGTTTTCAGCACTTCCAAATGGTAAACTTGGTTAACTCTCTGTCCAGTTGGTGCAAACTCATAATGAATAATCCCTCTGATATAAAAAATGGTCAGCAACATTGCTGCAACAGGTTCGCAAACTTAATTGTCAGACCTTGTAAGTACTTGCTGAATGAACTGAATGAATGAATCTGTCAGTGGCGTGGGGGCAACTGGCCTGGGCAGACTCTGGGTACTAAGAGTCTGGCACAATAAAGGTACGGGTGAGAGGGTGGCCTCAGTGATGTGAGGGTAGGGGGTGGACGTTAGATTGGACATTGTGGGACAAGGATGCTGGATGATGCCAGGCTGTGGACAACTCTCCGTAAGGGCTGTATTTCAGATGCAATGCATGGCTCACCTGTGGGCTTCCCGATGTCTCCCGCTGTCTGGTCCACTCCGTGTGTCCCGTGACCTCAGGCCCTGCCCCACATACTCAGCTCTCACTGTGGCCTCATCCCAAGTGGCTAGCCTGAAATTGCAGATGGACTGTTAGAGACAAGTTAGAGTCTCTTTAAGGCTAAGTGGGAAAGACCAACTAAATTTGAACTGGGATGTGATAAAATGTAAAGATGTGTAAAGGTACCAGGTTGTACCTGGGTGTTTGAATTTCTTTAAATTTTCCTTTCAGTTGTATACAGTCATTTGAAATTAGTGATTTAATATTACGGTTTTTTTGGTTTGCTTTTTGGTCATGAAGCTGTAACTCGGCCATCACTTTGGCTTCCTGGAAGTTGCCCAAATTGCCAGCAGGGAACCTAGGGGATGTTAACAAAAATTATCCAAAACTTAGAAATAAGGTAAAGGATGACTACATGTCCTTTCAATGTCATATCGGAAAAAACTGCTCTGTATGCTACCATGTTTCCCCGAAAATAAGACCTAGCCAGATGATCAGCTTTAATTTTGGAGCAAAAATTAATATAAGACCCAGTCTTATTTTACTATAATATAAGACTGGGTCTTTATAATGTAATGTAATGTAATATAATATAATGCTGGGCCTTATATTAATTTTTGCTCCAAAAGACATATTAGAGCTGATTGTCCGGCCAGGTCTTATTTTCATGGAAACACGGTACCATCCTTCTGGATAGGGAAACCCCTGGACACTTCCTTCAGTCGTGGGGTCCACACCACTAGGACCATCCTTTTATCTTTGAGTTGGGTGTGAGGGGGGCATCAGGGCCACACCATTCCAGAAATTACCTCGATTGCATTTCCTTGGGTCCAAAGTTGAAACAGCTTTCTGTACAAAGAACCAAATGTAACCAAACATTTACAAAAACAAATCACCTGTAAGAAAAATGGAACCAAGGGTGCTGGGCTCTCCTCTTACGTTGCTGTGGCTGTCACGTGCGGCCAGGCCTGGGGTTGGTGTGGGGCTGCAGCACAAGCTGGGGCCACAAGTGAAGTTCATTCCAGGAGGAGTGGGTGGCTTTCCCGGTAGGGAGGCCGGCGCTGAGCCAGATGGGCTGGGCTGGCCTGTCCTGGAATTCGGGGGAATGGGGGACGTGCCACTTTGTGCAGATGTCTTCTCTTTCCCCATTTTGCCTCCTGGGTCTCACTGAATAGGCTCCTTCCTCCGACGTGCCTTTCCCAGGGAGCATCTTCCAGGGTGCTGTGTCTGTCACCCACTGTGCTGTTTATCTCATGGCAGGATGGGCTCGCTTTCTGCTGTTAACTCCGCTTGGTGGGGAACACTACCCTGGAGGGGTGGGGTGGGCTGCATTTTGAAATAACTATGTGGGTTCACCTGTTCAGGTAGAGCACAGCTTCTCATAGGAGCCACCGTGGATTTTGAAAACGTACAGATAGCGGGATAGATGAAGGGGGATCACGTCCTCCCTTTCCGCTCTCCTTCCTGGGGCGGGCGTGCACGTCACACACACACACACACACACACACACACACACACACACACACACACACGAACGGTGTTTTTCAAATACGACTCAACAGTATGAAGAGGCCATTTAGCATAAGCGCACGCAGGAACTCTGCTCTGGTGATTGAATTTTGGTGGCCAATTGGCTTGTGGTTACTCTACTCTGAGGCCAGACCGTGGTGAGGCGCCCCCTCCCCAGTGACCACAGCGAAGTGGGGGAAGGGGCGAGGGGCACAAAGGAAGCGCGTTGGGCTCCTACACAGGAGGGGGCCAAGGGGCCTGAGTTTGGGTGGGGTGATGGCGGGTCCCAAGCCCCCACCCCTATGGATCCTGTTGGGGCTGGAATACAGTGTGAAGGACTGGATACTTCCTTCCAGGGTGCCGGACTGACAGTGAACCATCTGGGAATGGACTGCACCCCCACCCCTCCAGCACTGAAGGTGGGGTGCTGGGTGAGCTTGTGGGTGACGGGCACATTCCCACCAAATAGCACTGTGACGAGCAGCGTTTCTGTGACCTTACTCCAGCATGGACACCCAGTGTCCTATCAGCTATCAGGATACACATTTGAGACGTGAGCCCCCTGAGGCCCTGTGTCGGGGGCTTGTGGATCCAGGAAACAGCAGTGCCCTCACTTTCATTGTCTTCTTTCTCATTATTCAGGAGTGACATGACCCGCAGGTGGACAAGGGCTCGCTGGGTGTTGCAGGTTCCGTGGTTGGAAGGGTGGCTTTTAGGGAGGCCCTCTGGCCACACCACTGAGTGCCAGGCTTGGACGTCAGGCAGCTGTGGCTGGGCTCCGGGGCTTCCTCTGGATGATGGAAATGATGATGTGCGCCTCCCAGTAAGTCACTGCTGCTCCTGTGTGGGGATGTGCTGCAGCGGTGACTTCACACGGGCTGCCTCTTCTGGGGTGGCTGTGGGGCCTGGCTGACCCTGTGCCATCCTGGACAGCCGGGCTGGTGGCGATGAGCCCAGCCAGCAGGCGCGGGCCCTGGCTTGTGCTTGGCGTGTGGCATGCCCAAGGCTCACAGGCGGCGACAGGGCCTCTGACCAGTGGGGGCCCGCTGACCCGGTTTCCGGAGCTCTGCATGTGCTGTACCCATCCTGGGGTCCCGGGGTCCCGGAGATCCTTTAAAGACAAAGAGGCTGCCTCCGTCAGGGGGTAGGTGAGTCTTCACAGCCATCCCCAGGGCCTGGAAGAGCCAGCATTTGTGGTGTTTTCTCAAGGTTTCTTAAAGGAAATCTCTCAAGTTCTTTGGGGTGTGGCGCTCGGCTGCTGGGAACAGACACAGTTTATCTTACAGAGAAAATTGTTTTGCAAGAGGTTTCCCACAATTATGGTCTGAGGGAGGGTCCCTGCCAGCTTTTCTTAGTCACTGGGCTTCAGGGGGAGGTGGTTTTTCTGTTGCTGTTCTTTTTTTTTTTTTTTTTTCAATCTGAAGGCCAGCCATCTGGGAGCAGGCACACTGAGTAATTACCCAGGGAGGGGACAAAAGGGGTGCCCATCAGCAGTTTCAGGTGCTGCAGGTGGCTGATGGCTTTTGGTGGAATGTCACAAAGTGCCCGGGTGGAGGGTGAGTCAGAAATCCTTAGGTCACTTGTGGTTTTCTTTCATGGTTTTGCTGTGACTATTAACTTGTTTTTACTTAACAAGAAAAACAGGTGTTTGGGTGTCTGTTGGAAACACTGCTGCCGGCTCTGAGCTGCGCACTGTCTGCCTGGCGCTAAGTGCAGGACTGAAATAGGGGGGCAGCCAGCAGACCCCTCTGCCAGGCACCTGGGCACCAAACCGAGCCTGAAACCCGGATCCTGGTGATTTTGTGAACAAGGAAAGTGGTTGGAGTGACCACTCTCTTGATGAATTGGAACGGGTCACTTGCTGGGCCTCACAGACCCTAGAGAGGCGAGTATGTGCATGTCTGTGTGTGTGTGTGCATGTGTGTGTATGCACATGTGTGCACACGTGTGCCCGTGTACACATGTGTGCGTGTGTGTGTGCCTGCTCCGACCTTGCCTGCAATGTTCTCCGCGTGATCTGCAGGGGCTGACAGCGCTCACCTTGGTTTCCGCTTTTGGGATGGAAATGAAACCAGTGTGTTTGTCCCAACATGACTTTAGGCTTTCTCTCTACCTGGCCCCGCGGCTTTTCCAGTCCCGCAAAGGTCAGCATCCCAGTACGAGGACTAAGGAGCCCCAGCTGCAGGTGTCCGGCTCCCTCCATCCTCAGCCTGAAGAAATGAGTCTCAGACACTCCTGCAAAGACCTTTAGAAATGACGAGAGTTGGCTCCCATCACAGCTTCTATGTTCACAGGGAAGGAGGAGACACCAGCACGGTGGCCTTGGGACTGGAAGTGGCTGTGATCTGCTGGGTGACAGACCAGCAGCCTTTTTACCAGGAGTCAGAGGTGCCCCAAACAGGCCCTCACTGTACTGCTGTGTAACTGGCCTCAAACCCAAGCTCTGCAGGGCTGGGGGAAGCTGATTGACCAGTGCCTACCTTCCTAGTCCTCTGCCACCATCCACACCCAAGGCTGTGAGCCCCTGGAAGTTGTGGGGTGCTTGGACTCCGCTTCTCGGCTGGGAACTCCAAGATTGGCTGCCCCCTTACTGCAGCTGGCAGGAAGCGTCAGGGTGGCTGGTGAGTCAGATGCTCCGTGTTGTTAGAAGTGAATGTCACAGAGGTCATGTCCGAGGGAGATGGCCTGCACAGCTCTCCAGAAGGTGCCAGTGGTGCAGCCGGGGACAGCAACTGCCATCAGTGGTATTCTGTCCCTGCTGCATCCGTCCTTGAACACGCCTGGCACACAGCAGTCAGGTCGTCGGCCTTTTGTCGTCCTTTGGGGAGGTCAGAGGTGGTACAGTATGGGATACTTGTCAGCGCACCACTGGTCACTTCCAGGGCCATCCTTTGCCTTCCTGTGCCACATGCAATCGTTGGAGAGACAGGGGTGGTGTAAATGAGAAGGCGAGTAGGACTCGGCTGCTGGGAGTGACCAGCCCCCGGCGTGGCCTCTGCACCTCTGCCTGTCGGGCTGGTGACACAGCCCCTGCCAGCCACTCTTCAAGGGCAGAGATGGCTCTGTCAGCCTTCTGGCCACCAGGAGGCGTCTGTCCTGCTGGCGGGGACCCTGACAACCCTGAGACCTGGAGGCTTGGGCTCAGAGGTGGACAAAGGTCTTTGTCCCCCTTGATTTGACTGGCATGGACTGAGCACCTGCTCTGTGTGGTGACTGGTACTAGACTTAAAGCACGCCGCTGTGGTGGTCACACTGGAACCAGGGCTGCTGTCATGTCCCCGAATCTCGCAGGTGTTTGTGGGGAAATGGGGAGCAGCAGTCCTGAGAGACAGACAACATGAGAGGATAGTTTCTTCTTCTCCATGAACAAGCCGCTCCCCGGTTCTTGTTTTCTGTCTGGCAGGAGTTCCAGGAACATTGTCACCCGACATGCTTGCTCGCCGGGACCTTCCTTCCCACCCAAGACCAGGTGTGGACACGGCCATGGAGGGTTTATGCCCAGAAGAGGGGCCAGGAAGAGCGCAGACCCCCCCAAACAGCCACGCCCCCCCGACCCCGTCTCACTGGCTTCCATGGAATCACGGTGTGTCTGGCTGAGCTTGGCTGCATGTGCCCTCGTTCCTCTCCTGCTGGTGATGGCAGTGTCTTCCTGTCACTGTCCCATCGTGCCCAGTGAGCACGACCTTTCCTTCTTCCACACCCGGTACTCCACCAGACGAGTTCTCACTTTGTGCACAGCAGCATGTGGCCTGGGGACAGATGAGTCAGGCCTGGCCCGTCCTCCAACAATCTTCCTTCAGGAGAGAAAGGAGCCCAGGGGTCTTGTGTGGACCATCTGGGCACTGGAGCCTGGTGTCGTGGGCATGGGGAGCGTTTGTCCTCATCTGGGCCTGCGAGTCATGAGGTCACTTTGGGGGAACAGGGGGCTGTGAAAACAGCTCAGCAGGAGTGCTTTGGAGGGGACAGGACCGGGGCACAAAACCATGAACGTGATGTCTGGATGGGGTTTCTTCCTCTGTTCTCAAGGTCCCTTTGAGGGGAGGGAACAGCCTCCCATCCCTTGGAAGGGCGTTTTGAGGAGAGCACTTTAATTTCCTCCACCCGGCTCGCCGACCTGCGCAGGGAGAAGCTGCGTGCCATCTGATGGTGCCTGCTGACCTGCGGTTCTTTGGCACCTCGCACCACCACGAGTCTCGCCCATCGGGGACAAAGACGAGCCAAGGCTCGCCTTTGCTTTCTCTGGAGGCCAAGCATGTCTAGGTAGAACCAGTGACTTCGACAGCCCGGGTCTTTCCTGCCATCCCCAGGCACATGGGCCTGGGCACAGCCTTCCAAACCATCAGCAGCCCCGTGGCCTAGACCTGGGTGGTGATGGTAAGAGCCAACAGGTCGGCCTCTGGGACCGACCAAGTTTTCCAACCCAGCTTTTACACGGAACTGTGAACTTAGCAAGTTTTGGGACATTTAGTCCTTATTTCAAGTTTCTTCCATATATGAGCTGTGAGATTTCAGGGAAATTCAAGTTTTCTTG
The DNA here is from genome assembly GCF_004115265.2 of Rhinolophus ferrumequinum. Taxonomy (NCBI): domain Eukaryota; kingdom Metazoa; phylum Chordata; class Mammalia; order Chiroptera; family Rhinolophidae; genus Rhinolophus; species Rhinolophus ferrumequinum. The sequence goes on from NW_022680356.1 coordinate 688,073, forward strand.
ATCACCAGCTAACCACAAATACTCTTAGCGGTGGCAATACTCACTAATAAGCTTGTAGTAACGTCTTACAAGCGGCACTGGCCTTGCTGGCCAGCCTTTGCTTCACGGACTCTGGGCCTCAGTCACCATACAGAGGCTGGTGGTGACTCAGGCTGAGCCTGCAATCATCCGAAGGCCTGTGTTTGTGGCAGAAGTGCTGGCCACCAGTGGGACTTCAGCTGGGGCTTTAGCCAGAGCACCTCCAGGTGGCCTGCGCGTTCCCTCAGCCTGGGGCCTCCACGGGGCTCAGCATCGCAGCCACAGGTGGACACTGTGTGGCCTTCTGTGACCCAGCTTGAGAAGCAAGTGTGACAGTGTGCTATGTGCTTTTGCTGGTGAGCAAGTCCCAAGCCTGCCCAGAGGAAGGAGAAAGGAATTAGGCCCAGCCCTGGAGGGAGGGACGCAGGCTCCGGGAAAGTGTGTGGGGTGGCAGGTGTTCCGGGGGCCACCTGTGGAAGCCATCTGCCACAGGGCTGTCAGCCAGAGGGAGCTGCATGGCCTGTTCTGTCTGCCTCGTTTGGCTGCTGGCACAGGGTCCAGAAGAGCCAAAGCTGGTGGGACAGCCAGGAAGGCAGAGGGGGTGGGTTCGTCTTGCATTTGACCAGGAAATACCCGCTTGGAGGGCAGGGCTTGGGGACCCTCGCTGGGAAACGGGAACACTGTCGCTGGCTACACACGCTATTCTGGACTCAGACTGAACTCTCACACTCTCGCATTTGCCATTTTGAGCCAAAACTACTGCCAGGAAGGGGTGCTGATAGTTTTTCATATGAGTGCCCAGTGCTGGGCCTGCAGCCAGCATGGGCTTAACAAATAGGGCTACTGCTGCCATCGTCTGACTTTGTCACAATTGTCATCACGCCACACGGGAGCAGCATGTCCCTGGTCTTCTTTAGACCTGAAGACGGGATGCTTTCAGCTTCACCACTGCTATGAGGCACTAAGAATCGCCTTTCACTTGCCCGGCTCAGACTCCTAGAGCTGAGTGATTTTGTGATAATAATTGTAAGATTAGAGCATCTATTCAGATGGACAGAAAACCACCTTACTTTAAATAATTTGTATTTTAAGTGCTTTTTTATTATGTTGTTCTGAACTTCTGGTGTGTACATCCATTTTCTGCATGCTAAACATAATTATTTAAAAATGTCTGCGACTCAGGGATCCGTTTCTGTCGTCCTCTTGGTCTGCGTCCACTGGCGGTGTCTTCTCCTCTCCCAGTGCCACAAACACTTGGTCACTGTAGCTGTGAGATAAGTCTCAGCGTGGGGTGAGGGCTCCTCCCAGTTTAGTCTGCTTTTTGAAATTGTCTTAGCTGTTCTAATTCCTTTGTTCTCTGTGAAGACGTTGGAATAATCTTGCTTATATTCACAAACATCTTGCTGAGATTGTGATCGAAATTACATTAAACCTGTACATCAATTCAGGAAGAATCGACATCTTTATGCCGTTGAGTATTCTAATCCATGAATGTAGTGTGTCTCTGTTTGTTTAAATTTTTTTATTTCTTTCATCAGCAATGTTTAGATCTTAGCATACAGGTTCTGTACATGTTTTATTAGGTTTATACCTGAGTATTTCATTAATTAAAGAGATTGCAAATGATACTGTATGTTTAGTTTTGGCTTTCACATATTCATGCTAGGATAGGCTATAGAAATACAACTGATTTTTGTATGTTGATCTTTTACTGTGTAACCTCAATGAACTCTCTTACTACTTGTTTCCCCGAAAATAAGACCTAGCCGGACAATAAGCTCTAATGCATCTTTTGGAGCTAAAATTAATATAAGACCCAGTCTTATTATATTATATTATTATATTATATTATATTATATTATATTATATTATATTATATTATATTATATTATATTAATTTTTGCTCCAAAAGACACATTAGAGCTGATTGTCAGGTTAGGTCTTATTTTCAGGGAAATAGGGTCATTGTAGGAGGTTTTTTTGTTTTGTTTTGTTTTTGTAGGTTCTATAGAGTTTTCCATGAAGAATATCATGTCCTCCTCAAAGAGCAACACTTTACGTTCTTCCTTTCTGATCTGTAAGCCTTTTATGTACTTTCCTTGTCTCATTGCCTTAGCTAGAACTTCCAGAAGTATGTTGATAATAGTGGCTAGAGTAGACGTCTTTACCTGTACTTGATGCTAGGTGGAAAGCATTCACTTTTTCATTATTAGGGTTGATGTTAGCTGTAGTTTTTGGTAGACGTTGTTTATCACGTTGAGGAAATGCCCGTCTATTCCTACTTTTCTGAGAGTTTTTATTTATTTATTTATTTTGGTCAGGAATGGATGTTGAAATTTGTCAAATGTTTTTTTTTCTGCATTAATTGATATGATAATGTGATTTGTCTTCTTTCATCTGTCTTTGTTCAAGTATTGAACCATACTTGCATCTCTGAAATAAACCCCATTGGTCACGTTGTATTCTTTTTTTTCTTTTTTCTTTGTTAAGATTTTTTTGGGGAAGGGGAACAGGACCCCATTGGGGAACAGTGTGCACCTCCAGTGAACTTGACCCCTTCCAAGTCAATCTGCTGTCCTTCCAATCCCAGCTGAGGAGGGCGCAGCCCAGCTCCAGGTCCAGTTGCCGTTGCAGGGGGCGCAGCCCACCATCCCTTGTGGACTCGAGGAGTTGAACTGGCAACCTTGTGGTTGAGAGCCCACTGGCCCATGTGGGAATCGAACTGGCAGCCTTCAGAGTTAGGAGCACGGAGCTCCAACCACCTGAGCCACTGGGCTGGCCCCCGGTATTCTTTTTATATGCTGCTAAATTTCATTTATTAATAGTTTGTTAAGGATTTTAGCATATATATTCATGAAATATATTGGTCTGTAGTTTTATTTTCTTGTACTATCTTTGTCTGGTTTGATATCAAGTAATACAAAGTTCATAAAATAAATTGAGAGGTGGTCCCCTTTATTCTGTTTCCTGGAAGAAATTATGTTAAATTTGTGTTAAACATTTTAAAAACATTTGTTAAAATTCTTTTCAATGAAATCATTGAGCCTGGAGATTCTTTTCAGGGAGTTTTACAATTATGAGTTAAATTTATTTATTATTATAGGGTTATTAATAATATCTATTTCATGTTGGGTGACTTGTGGTCGTTGGTAATTTTCAGCTAAGTTGTCAAATTTCTGCATGTAATATTGTTTGTCGTATTTCTTTATTATCCACATGATGCCTGCATATCTGTAATTCTGTCCCATTTTATTTGTGATCTTGATAATTTGTGTCTTCTCTCTCTCTCTCTCTCTCTCTCTCTCTCTCTCTCTCTCTTTCTTTCTCTCTTCAGTTTTGCTAGAAGTTTGTCAATTTTATTAATCTTTCAATGAACCAGCTTTTTGTTTCATTGATTTTCTGTTTTCAGTTTTAATGATTTCTGATTTCTGCTGCTTCCCGTCCCTCCCAAGCAGAGAGGATTGAATTGGGTTGTGGAAAGTGGGGGGCGGGGGGGCACACTGGCGCAGCACACACAGCCATCCTCACCTCTGGAGGGTGGCTGAATTGAGGAGTGTGGGGGCGCAGGGAACAGCCCAAGTGATGGGGAAGGGATGTTCCAGCAGATCCTGCATCTTCACTCTCTTCCTGACTCCAGGCTGCATTGTGGAGTGAGCTGGAGGTGGTGAGGAGGGCAGACCCATCAGATTCGCTGGGGGACACAGACACAATCCCATTTAGGTCTCATCACCCAGGCAGGAGGAAATGGAGGAGGAAGCGGAGGCTCTGTCAGCCTCCATGTCTCAGAAGGCATCCCTCCTTCTTCCAGCACCAAGATGGAGAGCTCTGCAGATTCTTCATTTGCATTTAAGGAGGAGTTTTCTGAAAATATTTGCATTTGGGGATTCAAATCTCTACGTGGCTCCGAGTTCCTTCCTGATTGTGGCGGTGAAGTGGCCTGGATGGTGCCCAGCCTGACCTTCTACCCAGAAATGGCCTGGGATTTGTCTGCTGGTAAGCCTGCCAGGTTTGGGGGTGGGGTGGGGGCACACTGGCTCAGCACACACAGCAGGGCACTTCACTAAATAGCAAGACTTGGCTGCCTTTCACATGTAAATATGTGAGGGGAAGGCTTCCCAGACCTTTCAGAGTTCAAACAGCTCTTATAAAATGGTGTTTTGATGAGCTGAGCATAAATGAATTGGAAACATTCAGATAACATTTCCCCAGGGTTAAAAAGCCGGGGGGAGAAAAGTGCTTGGCAAAGGGTCTGAGGGGCTGAGCCAAGAGTTTGAGAAATGATTTGAAATGTTGTGATGAACACAAACTACTACCAGCTTCTACAGTCTCAGCTGCTGCAGAGAGTCTGGGAGAGAGGCCCTCAGGCAGGAGAGCAGTGCCCCTTTCTCTCCTGGGCAGTAGAGATGGCTACTGTGAAACCATGGGCCTCTGCATGTGCCTCCCACCTGGGCTGAGTCTGCTGTCAGATCTGTCCATCCATCATCTGTCTCTCTGTCCATCCACCTATCCTTCCACCCATCTACCTAGCCATCCATCCATCCATCCATCCATCCATCCATCCATCCATCCATCCATCTGTCCGTCCAATATCCAACATCCATCCATCCATCATCCGTCCACCCATCCATCCATCCATCTACTCATCTGTCCATCCATCCATCCATCCATCCATCCATCCATCCATCCATCCATGCATCACCCTACCCATCTGTCCATCCATCATCCATCCTTCCATCCATCCATCCACCCATCCAACCAGTTAGCACTTAATAAGCTCCCACTGTGTGCATGGCTCTGGGAGGGCAGAGGTAAGAAGGCTCAGCCTTGCCTTTGTAGAGCTCAGTGTCATGGTGGGAGACCTTGTAACAAAGCCTGAGAACAGGCTGGGGCTACAGGTGTCCCAGGAAGAGTGGTGCCCCTTTGAGTCTATGAAGGGGGCAAGCTTGCCAAAGTTTCCAGTGACACTCTGGTGGGGAGTTCGGATGCCTCTAGGTTGAACCAGGGATCCCAAGATGAGATGTCACTTGGGATGGAAAGTGAAGGAAGGGGTGCACCCTACACTTGAGCCCAAAGCTGCACCATACGTGCAGCTCTGGGAGAGTGGAACATTGAAATCCAGCAGTGGGAGGGTCATCGTTGCTAAGGGAGAAGCCTGCCCTCTGAACACCACCCTAGGACCATGGCTTGTTACCCCATGTGGCCCCGCCACAGCTCTGTGAGGTAGATACTCCAAGGTTGCCTGGCTAGGAAGAGGGGGGCATTGGTCTCTGCACTAGGTGGTGAGCTTCTGTTCAGCAGGTGAGAGCAGACCCAGGGCACCAGCTGCTACAAGATCCAGGCTCTGTCCTCAGCCTGGGGATGGAATGTCTGACCTTCACCTGGAAGAGATATGGCGGCTGTAACCTGCAAGGACATGCCACCCAGGAGGCCTCTCAGTGAACCTGAATCTTTCTTGGTGCAGAAGGCAGACTCTTGGAAGAGATTTGGGGGCCAGAGGACCTACTTCTGATTACACTGATCCATCCTGTCCCCAAAGGGAACTTTTAATACGTGGATGTTCTTTCTGTCTTGGGCACAGTTATGCTTTTGGGTCAGTGCTGGGGAAACTACGGTCAATATTTCAGCCTTCTTTTCCTTGCCACCCAAGAACCCCCTTGCCAATGTGCCCTGCTGGACGAGGGGAGCCTCTGAGTGATGCCTGCACTCTGGCCTGCTTCTAAACAGAGAGTCACCATGAATGGGACAGCTACACGTGTGCAGGAGAGCTGGGGCACGGCACTGCCCCTGAAACGCCAGGAGAGCCTCGGTGCTGGTGCCCTGGTTCCAGGCTGGAGCGTGGCTCTTGGAAAAGTTTCCAACAAATCACAGCACAGTCTTCTCTCAGTGTGGGCTGTGGCTGCTTTCTGGGCGATTCTGGGCATTTAAACCATGTCAGAAACCACACAATGTTTACATGGCAAATGGGGTTCACTTCAGGCTCGGATAATAGTGAATGGGTTTTCATACTCACGGAGTCAAAGAGGATTTTGAAAGTCACGTGGGGCGTGGCGTGATCCTTTGTTGTGAAGGACTGTCCTAGAGATACTGATTTGCATCTAACTGCTGTCAATGTCCCTCCTCATCATGGTGATAACAAGGTCCGACCATTTTTTAAGTGTCCCCAAGGTGGCCTTGCTCCCCATCGATGAAACCCACCCATGAATGAGACACTTTGGAAAGGTGGCCTGCAGCAGTAACAGCCTCTGTTTGGTGAATGGGTGCTTCTCTTTTTCGCTGTGAGGACACATGACCATTCTAGAAATCTGCAGACTTCTGAGGCCCATCCAAAATTGAAACATATCACGGTATGACGGTTTTCCTGCACAGGTGATGTTTTATTGTGCTGTTCAAAACAAGAGAATGGGTGTCATACTCCCAAACACAACCAATAAAAATGCCTTCTAAAAGCACTGGTGTCTTAGCCAGCCAGCTGCTCTGAGCTCCAGCCTTTGCATGTTGGTGCCATCCCCTCTGTGGGGGGTGTTACATGCCATATGCATGTGAGCCCAGCCACCAGGTGGATAAGGGCCAAATCCTGCCGTCAGTACCCGCTGTTGTTAAGGAGCCCTGCACGAGGTCTGCTTGGGGATGTGGGCCCACGTCCTGCAGGCAGCATGCCTGGCGAGGCCGTGCCATTGCTAGGTGGGGTCTGAGTGCCCCCCAGCAGGGACTGGGGACAAAGCCGGGAGACATCCAGCAAGCACCGTCCAAACTCAGCTCCATCCATGGAAGGGGCGCAGTCACGAATGCAGACTGCGGTGGGAGCAGACCTCTTTAGTGAACGTGCACAGACCCTCTTGTACATGGCATGGTCACAGGGCCCAGGATTGTGAGTAAGAGATGGGACTGGTTCCTCAAGGGAAAAAAGTTGACAGTGACCTGCAAGTCCTCCCCGATTGTCCGCCCGTCATGGCTGTGGTCTGAGGTCTGCCTGGGAGCGACAGCTCAAGAGCGCGGGCCACGGCACTCAGGTACATGGGCGGCCCTATGAGGCAATGGGGCAGGCAGTGCGGGCTGGATGGAAGTGACGCCAGCTGTGTGTCCGAGTCCTTCCACGCCCTGGGCTGTGACGGCAGCACTCAGAATGAGTTTGGGCTGTGGAGCGGCACACTGAGTCCCCATAACCCTTAACCTCTGACCTTTTAATCCACATCCCCCACCACAGTCCTGTGTGTGAGAAACTGAGGCCCAGGAAGCTTAAGTGACGTCGCGCTGAGAGTCGCCCGCTGCTAAGAACAGCGCCAAGAGCAGGACGCGGCCGCCAGCTCCAAAGCCTGCAGTGGCACTGTTCTTTCCGGGCCTTGCAGAGCCAGCGTTGTTCTGATGATGACATAGCTGAAGACCCAGGTTCTGGGCCCACAGGCCTTCCCGGGCCACAGGTCTGAGTCCCTGCCAGGAGGTGCGTCTCCCTGCTGCACAGAGAAGAAACTGTGGGCAGCATGGGACGGGCAACGTGCCCAGGGTGGAGCCAGTGGGCACCCTCATTGTCAGGAAGTCTGCCGCTGGGGAAGGGGCCCCGGGGCTCCCGAATCCTGTCCTGCTGCGGTGGCCAAGGGGTCTGGGGCCTTTAGAGCAACCGCCTTTCCCGGGGCTGGCTCGTCATGATGGTGCTGGGCGAGCAGGTGCAGCCCACTTCCTGGGGTGGCCGGCAGACTCAGAACCAGCTCTGGCCAATGGGTTGTGAGGCACAGTGACACTTTGACCTGGGTGCTGGGGCGAGTACCATCCCCCTCAATGCTGGGGCGAGTGCGGCCCCCTCAATGCTGGGGCGAGTGCGGCCCCCTCAAGCAGAGGTGGGCAGGACTCAACATGGAGGTTCTGCCATTTGGGGAGACCCCAAGTGATCCCGTGGCTCCTTAGGTGGGGGCCACAGTTCCCAACCCCGGGGAACTGTGGGGTGCCTGGCAGGCAAAGCCAGACCAGGCAGACTGGGCGTCGGAGAAAAATGTTACTCTGACAAGTCAAGCACTGTGCTGCATTTGTGACATGGCTAGAAAGTGGGGAGTTGGGCTTGCAACCCCGAAGTTTCCAGTGTCCAGGCGTCCTGCCTCCCAATGACTGTCCTGTGGTCCCTGCTGCTGACAGTGGTGCATGTGATTGGGGGGGTCGAGGTGGCCGTGGCCGAGGGGCTTCCCAGGGCACCGGTTCTCTGCACACACGGTGGGGCTATCGCTCCCTGGGGCAGGAGATGGTGTGAAAGACAGTGCCCTTTCTGGGGCACTGAGGCCAGATGCTTCCCTTCTGACCCTGTGCAGGCAGCACTTGCTGTCCCATGTCACCGAGAAGGCCTGTGGGTGGACAGGACGACCTCCCCAGCTCACTGACCTGGGCCAGCCCCGTGTCACCGCCCCACAATGACTGGCTTCAGCAGCAGGAAGTGGGAGTGAATTTAGGGAACCACTGAGGCAGTTAGGAGAGCCCTCTGGGATGGCCAGACACCATGTGGGTCTAACCCATTATCAGGGCTGGGCCTGGTAGGGACCAGGGTTGCTGTACCAGCGAGGGCGTGGCGTTCCCATCCCCACCGTGTGTTTGGGGTGTTTGGCTTTACCCTGGTGCTCCTCAGACTCCAACAAGCACATGACTTATCTGGAATCTTGTTGAAAGGCAGCTTCTGGCTCAGCAGGTCCAGGGTGGGGCCTGAGAGTCGGCATTTCCTCCCAGCTCCCAGGTGGTGCAGACGCTGCTGTCAGGACCACACGTGGAGGAGGGACGGGTTCGGGAATCAGAGCAGTGAGTGCTGGTGAGGTTAGAGCTGGGACCGCTGTGCACACCCTCAGTGTCCCCGAGCACCACGTGGGGTCTCCACGCCTGAGGTATCCTGATGACAGTGACACTGGTAAGAGATGTCAGCGCGAACTTGGCACAGACCGTTTTCACAATAGGCTGGATCTTAGGTTGGTCTCTGAAATTTGGCCAATTTGGCCACAGAATAGATTGTCAGTTCCAAAGTAAGTTTCATTTTCTGGCATATTGAAATAATTAGAAATAAGGGACCTTCTCTTGCCCTTTTTGAATACTGTAGACACTGCGACAGGCGAGCCAAGGTTAAGGCCTTCAGCAGGCAGAGCCGTCAGATGGCCACCCAGTTCCCGTCCCAGGGCACACACACCTCCTAGTCATTCAGATAAATGCTAATTTTTATACTGGGTGAGTCTGGCCTAATCAGGGAGCCCTTAGAAGGCACTGGGCTGTTCCAGGGCAGAGAGGTTTGAAGTATGAGAGGGACTCCATGTGAGGGAGATGGAGGAGGTCATGTGGCCAGGAATGCGAGTGGCCTCAAGGAACTGACAGTAGCCCTAGCTGACAGCCGGCAAAGAAACAGGGACCTCAGGCCTACAACTCGTTTGTCCATAAACCTGAATGAGCTTTCAGGCAAAATCTGCCCCAGAACCTCTAGGAAGGAATGAGGCATCTGATACTTGGATTTCAGTGTCATGAGGCCCTGGGCAGAGAACCTGGCCAGCCGGCCACACCTGCCCTGGGCTTCTCACCTAAGGAGCTGTGAGCTCACAGGTGGGTGTTGCTTTAAGCTCTTAAGTTTGGGCTCATTTGGTATACTGTCATAGAAAACCAATGCCGAGGAGACCTTATGATCTTAGGCACACGTGAGGCATAGCCCTTGCACACGGGGGAGCGTTTGTTTTTACTGACGCCATGGGTCAGAGTTGTCACAAGTCAGGTGTTTGAAATCTGAAAGGCATAGGTTTCCTACCTTAAAGCTAATTTGTGTGCAAAATTGGCTTCTTCCCTTTTTCTTGTACGAAAAAGCTTAAGATGGTACATTAAGGGAAGAAGGACTGATTCCTTCAAATGGTTGTGCCTGAGAAAGACAATTGTAGTATTTGAAGTACAATATTTGTTTTTCTGTTCAGTCTAGTAGGAAAAATATAGTTTGAAAATATTTGGTTAACCACTTACACTCACAGGGAGGGGGTGGGTGCTGAGTGGGTCTCGGTGTTGTCAGAGGCAGCATGCTGACTTTTCTGGTTAAGTGTTATTCGAGTTTCTAAAGGAGATCTCAGTTGCTTTCTTAGTCAGCTCAGGCTACTGTAACAAAGTGCTGTGGACCGGGCGGCTTAAACAACACACATTTGTTTCTCACAGTTCTGAGGCTGAGAGGTCCAAGGTCAAGGTGGCAGCAGATTTGGTTCTTGGTAAGAGCCTGGCTGAGAGATGGTCGCCTTCTTCTGTGTCCTCACATGGCCTATCCTTGGTGTGAGGGGGGAGGGAGGGGCAGGGAGGGAAGGGGGAAGGGAGTGAGGGAGTGAGGGAGTGAGGGAACGGGGTAGGGGGAAGGAAGGGGGAGGAGAAGAGGGGAGGGAGGGGTAAGAGAGAGGGGGAAGAGGGGAGGGGGAGGGAGGGAAAGAGGGAAAAGGGAGGGGGAGGGGGAGGGGAGGGGGAGGGTGGAGTGAGAAAGGAAGGAGAGAGGGAGAGAAAGACAGAGAGAGTGAAGAGCTAGAGAGAGGGAGAGAGAGATACACAGGCAGGGCCCCCCGTCTCCTCCTTTTCTTATAAGGGCTCTGGTTCCATCATATGGGTACCCTGCCATGACCTCATCTAACCTTAATCACCCCCCAAAGGCCCCACCTCCAAATACTACCACATTTGGGGGTGGGACTTCAACATCTGCATTTGCGGGGACACGAACACCCTGCCTGTGACAGTTGCTTAGGTAAGAGGAGCACAGCAGGCAGTTTGCCCAGGCATGTTGGGGTACCATTTGCACAGGGCATCTGAAGAAAGACTCCGCGGAGGCAACCCCAGTGCCGTCACAGGGTGCTCTGACCTGGTGGACAGAGACTTTAGCCTCGGTGCCCGCCTCCGTCCTCACAGGGTGCTCCCACTGCTATACCGGAGGCTGGAAGTCCAAGGTCAGAGAGCCAGCTGCAGACTTCTCGCTGAGTCCTCACATGGAGGACAGGACCCGGGGTCCTGTGGGGACTTTCCTACGGTCACCAGTCCCATTCAGGAGGCTCCATCCCCTTGGCTTAACCACCCAAAAACCCCACCTCCTAAGACCATCACCTTGGATGTTAGGTTTTCAGTATATAAATTTGGGGGACTCAACATTCAGCCTGTGGCAAATCTGATCGTCCACTGTTTTCCCACCAATGGAAGTTCACCCACAGGCTGGTGTGGAGGGAGAGTCAGCCTGTTGGCAAGATCTCTTTGTAGGTGGAGAAGTTTTCTATTTGTTTTTACCTCATCGTATTGTGTGTGTCTTTCTGGAGCTTGATCTCGCTGTTCCTTCTGACGCTGAACAAGTCCCGCTGACTTCTGCGCTGGGCTATCAGTGGGCATTGTGTGGCGCCAGCGCGGTGTCTGCAGAGCCGCAGAGCTCCCCCCCCCCCCCCAGTGCCCTCGCTTACGCCTCGTGTAGGCGGCTCTCTGCGCATCTGCCCAGGTGAGTGACCACTGTGAATAATCTCTGTCGTCAAAACCACTCAGTGCTCGTGGTAAATGCCTGAGTCCACAGCGCCACAAGAATCCAAACCAGTATGTTTTTCAAACAACGGATCATTTTTATTTCGCTTCTAGGTGATACATGCTGGTAACAAAAATAACCAACCAATAGCTCAATTTATCAACTAAAATTACCCTAAAACCTAGTCGTGTTGTAACTATGGTTCATAATTTGTTGACTGTCCACATTTCTTTTTCTATTCACGCACAAATACATAAGCATCCCATTTAACACAGGTGGGACCTCATATGCATAGTTTTCTACAGCTCGGTTCCTTTTTTTAATTTAGTGTCTCATGGATATCTTTTCTACAGCACTATGCTCAAATCTACATACTTTCTTTTAACAGCCAGGCAGCATTCTATTGCCCAGGGATGGTCCGACGGCTAATTTTACGTGTCACCTTGACTGGCCACGGGGCAGCCCCGTAATACACTATTTCTAGTGTGTCTGTGAGGAGTTTCTGGTTGAGCTAAGCATCACTGGCCTCAGGTGTGGGCTTTGGAGGCCGGCGCCGGTGTCCTTGGTGCTTAACAAGCTAAGGAAGGTTTGAATGGTGTTCTTGGTTCCTCTGGCTAAGGTCACATTTAACTGTGCCGGTGGCTGGGGACCCATAGGGCACTGAGGGTCAGTCACCTCCAAATGTGAAGCTCTCTTCCACACCCAGGCCTGTGCTTGCTCCTGTGCATTGAATTAAAAAGTAAATTAAGAATGACAATCTCAGCTTCACTTAAATTGTTAACATGTACAGTTTTCTAAGAGGGCTTCTGGGCACGCCGCCTCTGGCTGATGGGTGGGGTGGTACTGAAATGAGTATTTACTTTGTGGGAGATAAAAAGGTGTGGTACAGAGGCTGTTAAATCTGATTCCTTTGACATATACTTTGTTCTCTGCATGTGCTGGCCTCAGTGTCAGCTCAGGACATGAAGTCGGTGTCACAGCTCCACTGTTAGTATTCGTACCCGCCTCTCTGAAGCCCATTTCTGGGGAGAAAATGTCAGAATTGGGGTTGCCTTTAAGGCCCAGGGCACTCAGTCAGCTGTAAGTGTATCTCCTGGTGGCTGTGTGTTCCGGATGTCACGTGCCCTCCCACCATAAGGTGCTCCCAAGGGACAGCTCAGGGGTCTTCTGGACTGGAGCAGACACGGACGCAAGGCCTGCGGCAGCCTCGTGGTGACTGTCTGTCCTGGGGAGGACCACAGCCCGAGCCTTTGCCTCCAGCCATGGCTCCTGAGCAGGTGGTACTTCTGAGGGGCTTCTGGTTGTTTTACGGTTGACGGATTGATTGGCTGACTCGCAAGCTAGTTTGGTGACATCTCAGACCATCCCCAGTTATTCCATGATGGCATCTTAAAACGACCTTGCATGTCCTCCTAACTGAATACACTTATGTGTAAATCTGTGTTCACTCTCAAACCAAGTCAGCATGGCACATGGGGTGTGTGCAATGCCCCCAGAGGAAAGCCTGGCACCGGTAGGGACAGAATCAGCGACCTGCTGTGAGCATGACGCCCCTTATGTCCAGCTGTCCGCCTCCTCACATCCCCACTTAACCGTCCCTTGACCTTATGGTGAGAGTGACCCACCTTCTCCACTAGGTGTGAGGTGGGGCGTCCTCTGTGCTGCTCGCCCCGTGGCCCCAGCCTGTGCCTGACTCCTGGTAAGTGCCCGATAAAAAGTTGCCAGAAGAATAAACAAGAGGATGCTATTTTACATTGAATGGCTCCATAACATGCTTGTGATTTAATTTTCAATTAAACAAAAGATACACAATTGTCTTACTGAGCTTGTTTCTCTAAAAAGAAACAAAACAAAACAACAAGACTGAGCCTGTTTCTGTTAAAAAGAAATCCCAAGTCCCTAACTCATGCGTGAGCCATGCTGTGATAGTGGGACACCAAATGTCAGTTGTGTGCCCACTCATGGTAAGGCCGGGGATAACCGTTTTCCCCTATTTTTAAGACATTTTCAATATTTTCCAAATCATTGTCAATAAGTATGTTTTGGTCTTATCACATGACAAATCAAGTTAAAGGAAACAAAAGAATCAAATATTTCACATTTTCTTTTCTTTTTTTTTTTTTAAAGCCTTTCTTTCCTTGTTTCACAAATAAAGCTGGCTGAGTTGGCTTCTTTTTGGGGATTAGTCAGAGACCAAATCCCAATATATTTTCTTTTCTGTACAGAACAGAGTCAGAATAGTCACATAAGTGGTGGCAAAGAGCTGGTCCCTCAGAGATCGGGAGTCCTGGCCCCGGTTGTAAGGGTATGTGACTTAGTGGTCTAAGGGGACCGAGGGGAAGAATAGAGATATTTATTTCTATTTTGCCAACACCAAGAGCAGGCACAGGGGCCTTCACGAGCGTTGCCTGGTCCTGTTGGCATACACGACTCATACAAGTTTGTTTCCTTATCATCTCATCCCAGATTTGTAGTGGAACACACCCAGCTACACCCTGGACGTGTGAGCCACAATCCATTCAGAGTGAGACACTAAGGCGACATCAAACTGGGCCATGAAGTTTATAAAAACCAAGGGAAAGCAGCCCCGTCAGGCATACTCATGCGTGGCAGCCGCATGACCTCCCTGACACAGCCCTTGGTGCTTAACAAGCTCAGAAAGGTTTGAATGAAATTCTTGGTTCCTCTGGCTAACTTCAAACGTTTGTTTAAGAACTGGAGTGGAGATCAAATACAGGGTAATGGAAGGAGAACTGACTTTGGGTGGTAGGCACAAAATCGGATTTACAGATGATGTAATACAGAATTGTACACCTGAAACCTATATAACTTTAGTAACAATTGTCACCCCAATAAACTTTAATTAAAAAAAAAGAATCTTTAAGAGACGTCAACCACATTAGAAGAAGGAATAAAAATCAGCCACAGCAGCTCAAGGACTGTATCAGGAAAAGAAAAAGAAACACAGCAGATATCTAGATAGCATTCAGTCATCAACTCACGAGACTATTGAGGAGTGAACAGATTTAGTACCATTCTTATCAATATGGAACCACGTATCAAACAGGTTTACCAATGAAAAATGGCACAACACACTTCACAAGCATAATTTAGAAGCCGACAATGGCAGAAACTTGTCATCAGGAACTGGTAAGCAAAGGAAGGCCAACAAGATCTTTGTACTTGGTGTTTATAACACTCAAAAGCCTAAAAATCATCCAGAGGCAGCCTGCTCTCAGACCCAGCCATCAGCAGAGTTACTGAATTAATGGTTGCCATTGCTGCCTTTTCTTCCCACCAGACTTCTCAAAAAATGCTATGACAGTTTTTCTGGTGCCAGAGGATGTCAGTATGACTGCAAAGGATGTACTTACATTCAAATATTTGGGGTCTGATTATCAACATAAGAAACATTTTTTGAAAAGAAGAAACAAACATGTTGACACATTGGTTATTACCAAACTCACTGGATTCTGCCATAAAAACAGAGTTGCAAAGAAAAAAAAAAAGAACTGTAGTGAAGAGAGCCAGGCAGGCTGGATTCTGCCTTTGGCCCTCGGGCTGTGACGTTGGCAGTGCCATTGTCTAGGTGGGAGCCTATGGTCTCCCTGCAGAATGTGGGGTCACTATGCCTACCTTGCAGGGACTAACATGATGGCATCCTGGGTGGGGTCAGTGTGTACCTCCCTAATTTTGAGGGGTTTCTTCATATTCTGCTTCTCTGCTGTTTTTTCCTTTGTATTGAAATACCTTTATCCCCTTATCATAAAAAAATTTTCCTTCTCCTCCTAACGTGTCCTTTCCAGTTTAAGGACATCCTAACAAAATGTTTTAGATCAGCTGTTTCCTTTAAGACATGAAGCTCTCAAACTCAGTTACATCTATCGGGTGCCCCCATGTACCTTTGTCTGTAATATGTATCCCACTGAGAATCAGACGATGGTGCTCCTCAAAGAGGGGTTCACCGTCTTATTTTCCCTACCATAGTGCCTGAAATTAATATCATTTCAATAAACTCTTTATTCTAATGCAACCTTGTCTGTAACTCCTGCTACTGTCTCCACCATTACCACCACCACCACCGTCCCTACAACTCATACTGCTGTCACCATCACTATCAGCTCCACCACAGCCACTGCACACACAATCATCACCACCTTTATCATAATGCTACCACTACTACCACGATAACTCCAGTCCCCACCAGCCATACGAACACCTCCATCACCATCACCACCATCCCCCCACCTGCATACCCGCTTCTACCACCATTGCAATTACACCACCATTCCAATGATCACCACCACCAAGACTATCACCATACTACCATGATCACCATCACCATCATCAGCATCACCTGCACTCTGCCATGAACACAACTGTCCCCAATATTCTTATGCCAACCACCAATATCACCATCACCCCCTGCAGCACCTCCGTTACAATGACACCATCATCACCACAGGCATCATTACTGCTGCTGTTGCCATCACTACGACTACCAACACCACCAATACCACCAGCAACACTGTCGCCACCTTTACTCACATATGGACAAAACTACATGGCAGAGGTTTCAGATGACACCTGTGAAACCCTCAGACTCTGATGAACCTCTGAGGTGGAGTAGAAATGGGGACTCAAAGGCCACCAAGCAAACGGGACCCCGGGCCCATCCTCTTCCACTCAGTCTCCAATCAAAGGTACCCCTCATTATTTGCTTTTCATATTGGAGTTCCTCAGAAAATCCCACCTGAAGAAAGGGTTCCAGATATTAAAAACTATTTTAAACCACGGCATACATAGTGCTACATCATACAAGTGAATTTTTGTCACACCAGTGAATTTTTTCCAGGAAGCACTTATGAAAATGTCAATCACAGGAGAAGCATAGTGTGTCTGCTCATCATGAGATCGCTAGGTCACCTTTGGTGCTACTGGGCTGGCATTAGAGAAGGAAGAAGTCAAACGGGAGAAGACAACTTGAAGGCAGCAAAGCCAAATGCTGTGTTTGTTTCCAAGGTACCTTCGGGACCAGAGGACAATCTAAGTTCAGGAAGAACAGCTGGGAGGCTGCTATTGGAGGCTTGGAGGTTTTCCCGTGGGACCTTGTGATGACAAGCTTTCTCTTTCCGCTCAATACCTGGTTGCCCTGCTCCGATGCCAGGGCCAGGCAGGCTTTTCTGCACATGTTATCAATGCCGTGAGTCTTATCTCTTTTGCATAATAAGTGTTGGAGACGCTTGTTTCCCCTGACATTTTACTCTCGAGAAAAATGCATGCTCTCATTCGATATGAAACACATCCTGTTTCGCTGAAATCCACACAGACACGGGTCTGAAGCATCGCAGCAGGCTCAGTTTATTTACAACCATTGCTTCTTTGCATGGCTGTGTAGACATGGGAGTGCTGGGAGGGCAGGGTGGCGTTTCCCACGTTCCACATGCTTGCTGAAGTTTTCTTTCTGATTTGCTCTGAGGCGCAACTGAGGCAAGAGAGGAGTGTGCAGGGAGAGGACCAGGCATCAAGGCCCACTTCTGGGGTCCATGTTTGCCTGCCTCCAGGATGGGCAGGTGGTAGCAGTGAGCACAGAGGGATGACTGCAAGGCAGAGGGGACTAGGGGTGGTGGGCACCGTGGGGCTCGTGTCCTATCTCAGTGGAACAAAGCCACTCAGCTCCAGGCTGTCTTTTCCATGGGAAAACGAGAACCCAATGTTGCCAAATTTTCTGATTCCCGCCCCCCACCCCTGCACACAAAAGAAGCTAGAATTCAATTTTTTCAATGCAAAAATGTCTGATTTTTAAATGTTGACCACTTAACACTTTTTAAAAACTCATGATAGCAGGCAGGCGAGATGGACGCATTGGGAAGTGTGTGTGCCTCCAGTGTCCGGTGTGCTTTTTCCATGTAGCCAGCTACGGACTTCAGGTCTCCGAGTGAGGCACAGAAAACATGCAGGACCCAGGTAGGAGCATGTGGCTGGTGAAGGCCCACCCTCCCCACTGCCAGCCTCTAAGAACCTGTTCAGAGGAGCCGGTCTGAGCCGGTCCCAGTGGGCAGGGACGCTCAAGGCCCCTCTCCCAGGGGCATAGGGCAGTTTGGGTCCAGACCACTGGTCGTGGGGTCGGGGATTTGTATTTGAACTCTCACCAAAGCTAATCGCCCCTGCCCCAGTCATTTGTACGAGAGGACCGGAGTGGGTGTGGGGGTTTCAAAATGTGTGTGTGTGTTTAACACTGTCACTCAAACCTCGAAGCCTGGCGACTGGGGCTGAGAAAGGAGCTTCTGCCGCTCAGGCAGGGAGAGGGCGGCAGCCTCAGACCCCTCCCTGCAGGCCAACCCCTCACCTGTCTCTTCCAGAATCTTCACTCAGAGTTTGTTTTTCCTCATGCTCATCTAAGAGCCAAGCTTTAGGGGACATACATCTGGGCAAATGCCTTTAAAGAGGAGACTTGGCCAGAGCGGGTTTTCACTGAAAAAGTGGAAAATGCAAACCCGAGGAAGACCCTGCCCATAGGTGAGGCATGTCTGGTGAGTTACAGCTCCACTTCCACTAAGCGAAGAAATCTAGCTAAAGACAAGGTCAGGAGCAGGAGACCTGGTCTGAGGAGGATGGGTCCAGGTACTGTCGTCATTCGTCAGTGGGTGATTACAAGTTCAGTCCTGAGGAATGAGACGGGTTTTGTCCTGCCCGGCAAACGGGGCCCTGGGGGTGCCAGTTGTGTCTGTCTCGTCCTGCTGTGCCTTTGGCTGTCACAGAAGCAGCCACCACTCATGTTGAGGGTACACATGGTAGAACTGGCAGAGGGACACAGCATCTGGAGTGAATTCCATGTTCTCACTGGAGCCCTGCTTGTCACCAGTGAACGTGCACATCCGTGGAATTAAAATGAGAACAAAGAACCTCTGAGCCACGCTAATAGCACCAGTGGTGACAGCCTGCTAAACGCCGTGAGTGGGGGGCTCACTGTGTCCTCACGGTCACCCTCTGAGCAAATGCCCAGGATGATGGGAGCAGAGGTGGGGAGACGATGGAGCCTCACCGGCCTGTGGCCCAGCTGCTCCTGGAAAGCCGGCTCCTGTGTGTGCTGCTGGCACACAGCACTTGTGCCTCCAGAAGCATCCCTCCTCAGGGACAGGTACGGAGATGCGACCTGGCAGCTGGCTCCCAGGTGGCTGCAGGCACAGTGCCCTCCATGTGTGCAGTGTGGCTTCTCCAGGTGCCAAAACCTACAGGAAAGAGAAGGAAGTGCTGGGTGAGAGAGCCTGAGTCCTCCTCGGGGCTCCTCCACAGGCTGGCTGGGAGCTCAGGAAGAAGCAGGCAGGGCAGGAGGAGCTGAGCAAGGGGCCCGAGGGAGTAGGCCGGGGCTCAGGGCCTCAGCCTCGCCTGGGTGTGGGGCTGGGGGACACTGCAAGAGCCTTCCAGCAGCTCGTCTTCAGTTCAGAGCTGTCCTAGTTTAAAAATCAGATGTGGCTCTCAGGCCAACAACACATAACATTTTCATAAATGAAGTAAAGCGAGGCTTAGAAATGACCATCCCGAGAAAGAGGTCTGTCCTTCTGCTTTCCATCTCCCCAGCCACAGTGGACACGGCCGCCATCCAGAGTTTGCATGGACATGCAGTGGGTCTCATCCACCCACATGACCTGAGGCTCCTGCTCTGTGACTGTCTTTGGCAGAACGCATGTCACAAAGGGGAGAGCTCCAAAGGAGCCCTCAGCACGTTCTTGTTCAGACGGGCTTTGGGGACCACCTCCTTTAATCCTTTACCTTATAGAAGAGGCTGAGGACTGGCGGGTGGGCGAGGGCACTGACCAAGGCCATACGGGGAGTAACTGGGCGCAGGAGCTGGGACTGAGGTCCATCCTGGTTATGGGCTCGCGGAAGCTTGGCCTCTCCCAGCCGCAATGTGGAAACAACAACAGCATGTACCTAGCGTGTGCTGAGAATCAAGTATAACTGGTAAAAGCATATGCAGTGTTTAGCACGCTGCCTGGAACACTAGTAGTTCTCACTCTGCTGTTGCTTAGGACGTTAGTTATACCTATTTATGGGTTTATGATACAATTAAACCAATATTTATTGGGGCCATAACTTGTCCAAACATGGGACAAATCAAAGGCCTTACCCTGATGCCCGGGGACCTGTGGTTTCTACCTGCAGGTGAGCAGTGGTTGAAGAGATGGCAGTGGGTGACTAGGTGGGTCGATGGAGGAAGAGGAGGTACCAGTGAACAAGGCTGGGAAGGGTGTCCTGGCAGCAGGAGAGTCGGGGAGGGAGCGAGCAAGTAGGCTGGAGAGAGCTCAGAGGCGGGGGCAACCAGGGGTCTGAGGATTGGCTAGAATCACGGTCTGCTGGCTGTGACCTCGACTCCATCAGCTTCAAGAGGAAGAATGTTAGTAGGAAGAGCTGGGGCAGGGAAGAAGCTGTCAGAGGCAAGGAAGGTGTGTCCCTGTCATCGAGTACAAATCTGGTGCTGTCCAAGGGAAGAAGAGAGGTGGGCTGTGCCCTGAAGGCTTACGTTCTGTACAGGTGCCCATGGAGGTGGCTTTATGCACTCGGGGTGAAGCCTGGCTCTGCCACTCACTCACTATGTGGCCCTGAGTAATCCCCTTGAGCCTCAGTTTTCTCATCTGTAAAGTGGGTCACTAAGAGCACTGTTGTCATAGGGTATTGACAGGACCAAAGGAGAACTACATGGAGATGACAGGCCCACACAGAATAAATGTTTAATACGTGCTTGCTATCATGTTGGAGGCTTAGGTTCTCTCATATATAAAAAGGAAAATTGCAGTAGCCTTGCTGTTCTGTACAGAAAGCGGAAAGGACCATGTGTGTGAAAGTCATTGGAAATGTAAATTTGCACCATAGTGTTATTGTTGGAGGAACCTTCTGTACCATTTTGTTGGGGAGACAGAGGGAACATTAGGGACGTGGGGAGTTTTATGTGTTGAGTTAAAACAAGACAGAGATTCTCATGCTGGGTTTCAAAAGAAAAAAAAAAGTCTTAAATAAAGCTGAGTGTTTCCTCAACAGATTTGTGAAAAGAACATACAGTCCCCCATCGCTGGCCTTCAGTTCGATGAGAGAAAGGAAGACTTGATTTGGAGGGCCTGCCGGCCCGGGCGACATCGTGGGCTCTGGGGGGCTTGGCCAGGGCCCACTAAAATTGCAGTGTGGGAGCAGGCTCCTTGTGTCCCTGGCCTGTCACCAGTGTATGCTGATCCTGACGGCAACCCATGAAACACCTGTGGAACAATGACACTGGCAGTGACAGCCGGGCGCACCCGTGGTTAGACGGAGGTTCAGTGTGTTCTCATCATATCACCAAGTCTTTCAGGATTGTGCTTCAGGTTTGGGGAGCTTCGTGCCAGCCCTGAGACCTCTCTGTTTGAGGACAGGGGAGGCGGCTGCTTCTTGAGTCTCTCACTGTGAATTTCAACCTGCAGCCAGCTCAGTGATGGCCCCTCAGTGATGAAAGTACCCCCAAACCCCCTTCTTGGTGCTGTCTTCACAATCTGGTACCATGTGGACACCAGCAGGAAGAGCTTGAGTGGGACAAGGTGTGTGGCAGGTGTGACTGCCTCTAAAAGCAGGCACGTGATCAAAGAGAAGTGTCGGAGGACAGAGGCTGAGGGACGGGATGGGATGCTTCATCTCGGGGCCGGAGGTGTCCTACGTCCCATCCAATTCCGACATTACCCAGGCGAGGTGCAGACCCATCAGCCTCAGGGCTCAGTTCTCTCTCAGATGCCAGCAACCGGTTCCCGGTCCCCAGGCTACTCACACTTCTGTCCAACTTGGATACAGTTTAGGGGTTCCCATGATCCCCCTTTCAGGTTCTGTCATTTGCCAGCATGACTCATGCTGCTCAGGAAAGTGCTGTAGGTACTATTATTTTATTATAAAAGACAAATGCGCAGCCAGGTAGAGACATACCCCGGCAGCTCATTCTGAAGCGGGCAGGGGTGGCAGGAGCAGAGGTTTCTGTCCCTTTGGGGTCAGGGTGCAGTGCCCTCCCCAGTATGTCAGTGCGTTCACAACCCAGGAAGCCACCAGCCTTGTTCCAGATCGCGTCCGGGGCTTTGTGGCACAGGCAGTGGGCCACATGACTGCACTTACGCTAGCCCTCCACAGAGACCGGCTGGTGTGAAAGTCTTTCCCCTGCCCAAGCCCCAGGTGCTGGCCAAAGCTCTGGTGGTCCCTGTCAGTAAGACGAGGACCTGCCTTTGAGGGCTGCCATCCCAGTTCAGTAGATGAGGCCGGTAAAGGCATGATGTGGCCCCTGGCTTGGCAGGCTTTGGAGCGGTGGTGTGAGGGCAAAGGGTAGGACAGCACGGACACCATACTGGTGACATGTCCGACAGTCCTTAACGCTCCAAACGCATAGTCAGGACAAATAACTTGGTCAACACTTAGAATCTGTTGTCTTAAAGGCTGTTTTGGTTGAAAACCTGAACCATTTGGAGACTGACGAGGCTAATGGTCACAGCAAGAGCCCGAGCGCTCAGGTGGCTCCTAGGGAAACGGCATCGCAGGGGCCACATCCCTAAGCTTTGGGTCTGAGCGGGAAGGCCAGGTCCTCCCATCACACCTCATGTCCAGGACCCTGAGTGTCACAGGCGTGGGCTTGACCTTGAAGGCCTTCCTTTAATTACTGTAATTGTCTTTATTATACTCATTGCTTCTCAGTAGGAGGAGTGAGCTCTGAAGACACCCTTCGCCACATTTCATTCTTAGAAAGTCGACCTGCTGGTTGTGATCAGAAGCACGTCTTGGGAATAAAATGTGCGTCAAGTCAAAACAGCTTTTCCCTTCCCCCTCCTGCTGCCCTCAGGCAATTTCAGTGCTGGGACCTTTGTCCCAGAGCCCCAGGCTGGCCTAGGCGAAGCAGAGCTCCAGGCCTGGTCCCCGGGGACAGCTAGGTGTAGGACGTGTGACTCCTGACCCATACGTACCTGCGTGTCCTTGGAAAATGAATTTCCCATTTCTGGGCCTTGGATCCTCATTGTAAACAGAGAGGATTCGCCCAGATGGCATTTATTCTTTCTTTTTCCCATTCTCCCGCCCAGGAAATGGATGATCCTGTCATCACCAGTGATGTTTTTACTGAGTATTTGCTTTGTACCAGACCCTGTGCAGCACTTCCCACCCTCAGCCCCATTTGTCCCTGGAAACAACTCAAGGACGAAGCCCCTTTATCATCCTTGTTTGCCACATGAGGAGACAGGCTCAGAAGCTGAGTGACATGTCTGGGGTCTCTCAGCCCCTCCCCCGGAGCTGCATGGGACTCCAGCTTTGCTTTAGTTCAGGGAACCAAAGAGAACAGCCAAGGGGAAAGCAGCTCCTCGACAATTGTCCCAACAGAAAGGCAGGGTAGGTGTGGCAGAAGATACCTGGAAAGCTGAAAAGGGGGGAGAGTAAGAGGGACCCCAATCTCCTGGCTCAGGGCCTGCCACAGGCATTCTGGGCATTCTCTGCCAAGGACTAAGGGATGGTCCCCTGGAAACATGGCCGGTGCTGTGGTGACAGCCATCTGTGAAGAAACCAGTTAGACCTGTGCACTGTGGTTGATAATAAAACGAAGAAACAGTCAACTGAGGTGGTACAGAACGGAGGTGAGAGCCACGGGCAGTAAGGCAATGCGAAGGAAAACAGCAGGTTTGTCTGAGGGCCGTGGGAGGACCGAGTGCCGATGTGTCTAACCTGGTCTCCGGCTGCAGAGCCCGTCTATCCACAGTTATCTGGAAGGCAGGAGGGAGACAGTGGGTAGGGAATGGAAACCATTTGGTCTCGGGGGTGAGATTGTGCTTTGCGGGTTTGGCAAAGAAATTTTCAGTCATGACTTTTGTTAACCCTTCTTTGGAAAACAAAGGGCAAACCCGTATATGTGCACTGTCCCTTTCCTGCTGTGGCAACAGAGGGGGCAGGCCAGGAGCAGACACTCCCCCCGGGGGGCCTCACAGAACTCCCTCTTAAGGCGGCCCATAAGTTTCCTTGTCTTTTTAGTAGTTGACAATATTGTGTCACCTTGGCTGCAAGTCCCACTAAAATGGTTGCAAAGTGAGAGATTTTTCTTTCCCATTGAGGCCCTCTTGGTGGCTTATGTTCTCCTTCCCATCTTACCATCTCTTTGCTGACAATGAACAGCAACCCAAGTGAAAATGGCAGTGCTTTCAGGCTCCATGTGAAGGTTTGGGTTGGAACTGGCCTACTCCTTAAAGAATTCTGAGTGTGGTAACCCCAGTAGCACATGCTGCCTGTGGTTTAAAAAAACAAGACAATACAGTCATGTGTCTCTCAGCGGGGGCTCCATCCTGAGGAGTGCGTCGTTAGGCGATTCCATCATCGTGCAAACATCACAGGGTGACTTACAGAAAGTATTTGTGTATCTAAACACATCTAAACATACACAAGGTACAGAAAGATGCAGTATAACAGATACAAATAACACACCCTTAACTGCGATTAGAGCAACACTCTGAGGAGAATGGTTTATCCACAGCATTACAAACAAGCATTTATAGAAGGAGGAGAAAGAATCAGGTGTTGCTATTTTAAAGAAACATGATCTTTAATAAAATTTGTAAACCTGTGCACCAACTGAAGACCCTCAGGGCGGGGGCTGAGGAGCATGAAAACTCTTTCAATAGTTTTGTCAGTTATACTTTTAGGTTTTGTTTATTCTCTTCTGGTAGAAAGCCTCAGCAATCTTTATGTTTTGCAGCACATATTGATTGGATTTGATTAAGCAAGCAAGCAAACAAACAAACCCTCAAAACTACTCCTTCAGGTTGATTGACTTCTTCTTTTCTAAAAAAAGTGGAATTTTGCTTACCAAAGTTGGGGCAAACTAGATTCAAAGAAGAGCGATGGCATTTTTGAGAGAAAGTCAAGGACAAAGGACAGGTCTAAGGTTGACAGCCATGCCCACTTAGGAGGGAGCGAGGGGCACGGCAGACAGCCCTCCCCTGTGTGCTCTGGGCGTTCTTTCCTTCTCACTCAGCTGAAGACCTAGCTACGCTGTTATTGACAAGCAGTCACTGAAACATCATTTTTGAACAGAAATAAACACCAGAGTGCAGGTTTCCCTCTTTGGAGACTGGGTGCGTGGGGGCAGGGGTGTTGGTGCGGGGCTCTCGGTGCCCAGAAGCAGCCCAGCAGGTCCCTCTCTCCCAGGCCGGAGCCCTCTGAGCCACAGTTCTCAGCTCTGGGGACTAACACTAAGCGTGGTGCATGTTTGTCACCCAGCCGTGGCTCAGTATGCTCGTTTATTCAAATGTCATAGCAACCCAGGCAACAGCGAACCAGCCAGGTTTGTGGGTGACAAAAGTGAGATCTGGAAAGGCTGAGCAGCCTCTCTGAGGTCACTCGCCAGGAACAGTGAGGCTGAATTAGGCTCAGGTCAGCCCTCTGCCCCGCTCCCAGTGCTGGTCAGCCTGCCCAGAGCTCCCCGCACCCCACTTCCTGGCCTTAGGGCCTTTAGTGTGAGCTGGCTGGAGGCAGGCAGCCAAGATGTCTAGCCCCGGGGACCATGTCTCCACTGTGGCCCCATGGAACGATGCATGTTTGGGCCACGAACACCAGAACAGGGGTGGGAGCAAAGTTCAGAGGTGAGAGTGATTTGCCTTCCTTCTCAAGGCTCAGGTTGGGCCAGCTGGTTTCCTGGGCAGGAGATGGGTATCAGGCTCTGACTAGATCATCAAGAGCCAGAGACTGTGGCAGCATGTGCGTCAGGACAAAAACTGGGATTAATAGAACACTTAGAAATCAGAACAAATGTTGTTTTGTGCCTTGCAAGGTTTTGGACAGCGTTTTTCTTTTACACAGAACTTTGCATTGTAATGGTTGAGAAGTGAAATTTTGTAGAAATGATCAGGAAGAAACGACGGGAAGCTGTGCAGCAGCAATGAAGACCCACCTTCTCTCCGGGGAACCAGGCTCCCCTGAAGGTCACACCTGTAGCCCCCACAACGTCCTTTCTTATCTCCTTTGTCCAAACGGAGGACTTCTAGATTTGGCATAAAAGGAATGCTTTTCTTTGGGGTCACGCTTTGGGAAGGAGCTGGTTCCCTCGTTGCACACAGACAAGGGTGGTGGTGCGTGACTTGGGCTGGCGTTGATAGTGTGGAAAGCAATGGGCCGACTGGCCACGGCTCAACTGACCTGTAACACTGGCCAGATTGTGCCCTCATTTTTCACATCACTGAAAGCTGGGACCTTAGAAATCCCCATAATGATAAAAACAAGTTTCTTTTTGGAAAAGAAGCAGCTATACCCCGATTCAGACCTTCCCAATTTAAGACATTTATGAGGGGGGTGGTCCTTGGTTCTCCTGCCCCATCGTGATCTGCCCTGGGAAAGTCCTCAGAAACGGGGTACCCTTTCCTAGGGCTGGTGCTGATTCCATTTTATCGAACAGAGAGCGGGATTTGAAGCTGGGACTGAATAAAACTTTCCTAAGCAAATGTCACCCTCTTGAAAAGAACATCCTTTCTAGCGGCTGAAATGTTGTGTTCATGGTCGTTTCCATAAAAACTTTGCCATTCATCTTTTTACTAACCGTGTGATGTCTCTAGGGCAAATTGGACTTAGAAGTTAGCATTTGACCCTCTGTGTGTTGGGTTACATGTGCTGGATTTGAAGTCCGTGAGAACATTCCTCCAGAAATGGTCCCAGTCTTGCAGAAGCTGGCCACGGCCACCTGTGGAGGTGACCTGCACTTGTGTTGTCAGCAGGGGCCGCAGTGTAGATGCAAAGTGTGTGGGTCAAATCCACTGCTAGTTAGCGCTGGGAACTGGGCAAGGCGCCTACATTTTGGTACCTTCACATTCTCGTCTGTACATGGGGGACAGTGGTGGTAAAAATGCTTCATCGGTTTATTGGGGAGACTAAGCAAGTTAATGACACACAGGGTGTGTGAGGAACACTGCCTAAAGCGTGGCGCACACTCAGTTGTGCCAGTGGCTGTGACAGTCTGGGGCAGGAGAGCTGTGTGCTGGAGCTTAGTGTTGCACATTTGCCTTCCAGAAGCTGCCTGGTGTTCCCGCCATCACCTTCAGAGACATGTTTTAATTAATTGCATGTGCGCACATTCCTTCCTTTAGTGCTATCAGAAAGCAAGGGGGTGGGTTGGGTGCAAAGCTACAGGGAGGAAGCAATTGAGATAAAGTGGCCGTGTGGTTGGGGTCAGCTCTTCTAAGTGCTCTGTCTCTGACACACAGAGAAGCAGCTGCTTCATCTCAGCAAAAGCCGCCCTTGACCTCTTGGCAATGCTGACGAGACGGGGATCCTGGTCCTGCCTTCTGACTCTGCTCCTGAGTCCTGCCCACCCTCCCTGTCACCCACGCTGTCTCACTCCTCTGGGCACTTTCCGGATGGCCTTTCCAAAGCTTTTTTTCGTAAACTCTTTTAATTTAAGTGTGACATCAATCGTGCTGCATTATTAGCGTCACAGCCCCACCTGGATACAGACGCTGAGCAGCCCTGCACCAAGGATACTTGAAAGGATCCCACCAGCCTGACGTCCCCCATAGGCTGATTTTGCCTATTTTTAAAAACTGGATGAATGGAGCCACACAGTATGTAGTCTTCTGAGCTTGGCTTCCTTGACTCAATATTCTGTCTGTGAATTACCCCCACGTTGTTGACAGTGTTGGTTCTTTTTCTTTGATGCCCCCTTGTATAAATTTATTCATGCATTGTACTTTTGCGTCCAGTCTCCCTTCATGAAAGTTGGGGTTGCTTTCAGTTTTGAGCTATTCATGAATAATGGTGCCACGAACACGTCTTTAGGCAAATACACGTAGGCATTTCTGTGAGTCCATCTGGGAGCGGAAGTGATGGCCATAATGTTTGTTCACGTTCAGCGTCAGTGAATGTCGCCTAACAGTTATCCAAAGCAGGTGAAACATCTTATGTCCCCGCCAGCAGTACAGGAGTACCCCTTTGCTGAACGTAGTCACCAGCACTTTGTCCTGTTAATTTCTTTTCTGGAGTGTCTCCTGTGGCTTCCATTTGCATTTGTCTGAGGCTTAAGAATACTGTGCACCTTTTTAGATGTTTCTGGCCATTTGGGTATCTCCTTTTGTGGAGTGCCAGTTTTCATCGTTTGCTCAGTCTTTAAACTGGGTGGTCAGTCTTTTATTTGACTTGGAGAGGCTCTGTATATGTCCTGGATATGAGGTCTCTGTTGGGTATCCAGTGTGTTTGCTGTAGTTACCTTTTCCTAGCATGCGGTTTGCTTTTCCACCTTCTGAAGGGTGACTCTTTCTCAACAGATATTCTTAATTTTAATGAAGTTCGATATAGCAATTTTAAAAAATAATTGTTAGTGATTTTTATGTCTTATTTGAGAAATCTTTGCCTATCTCAAGGTCATAAAATCATTCTTCTATGGAATCCTGTAGGAACTTCATTGTTCTACCTTTCCCATTTAAGTTTACAATACTATTGGAATTTATTTTTGTGGGTGGTGTCAGGTGGTCATTAAGGTTCATCTTTTCCACATGACCTGAAAATGTCTACTGGAACAAAAAAGACCCTCCCCCTCCTATTACACTGCTGTGGGACGACTGCTGTGATACAAGTGAGCACGTATGTAATGGTCTGCTTTTTTATTCCTTATTCTGTACCATTTGCCTAGTTGTCCATTTGTTCATGCAAAACCATGTGGTCTTCACTACTGTAGTTTAATAAGGAGATTTGATACCTGTGGTATAAACTCTTCAAGTTATCTTGGCTATTTGTTGGGCTTTGTATTTCTACATATTTTAGAATCAGTTTGTCACATCACTCACACACAGACACACACACACACACACACACACACACACACACATCCATGCCGGGATTCCAATTAGAATTTCATTACATCTACAGATGAATGAGGGGAGACTTCATTCCTTCACAATATGAAATCTTCTGTTCCATGAACATGGTACTTCCTTCCATTAATTCATGCCTTGTTTAATTTTTTCTCAGTTATGTTTTAGAGCTTTCTATGTAAAGGTCTTGCATTGTAATTAAAGTTTTAATTGTTAACAGCTTTATTGAGATACTTCACACACCAAATAATTTACCTCTTTAAAGTATACAACTCAATGTTTTTGGTATATTACATTATTGATTTTTTAAAAAAAATTGTGGTGATATATAATATAAAATTAGTCATTTTAATCATTTTCAGCATTAACTATATTCATGGTAATTTGCAATCATTACTGCTTCTATTTCCAAAGCTTTTTTGTATCAGTCCTAATAGAAACTCTGTAAGCATTAAGCAATAATTCCCCATTGGTAGCCTCTAATAGACCTTCTGTCTATGATTTTGCCTCTTCTAGGCCTACCTGTAGATAACCTATCCACGTTGTATGAGTCGGTCACACAACGTTTGTCCTGTTGTGTCTGGTTTGTTTCACTCAGTTTAATGTCTTCCGGGTTCATCCCTGTCATAGCAGGTGTTGCAACTTCATTCTTTTCTTGACTGAATGACATTCCAGTGTATGTGTAGACCCCATTTTGTTTATCCATAGTATTTGTTGATGGACACTGGGTTGTTTCCACCTCTTGGCTCTTGTAACTAAGGCTGCAGTGAGCATTCACATACAAGCGACTGAGTCCCTGTTTTTCATCACTGGATCATATGGTAGTTCTATGTTTAGTTTTCTGATGAACTGCCACACTGTTTTCCATAGCAGTTGTGGTGTTGTAAATTCCTACCAGCAATGTACAGGGTTCTGATTTCTCCTCATCCTCACAGATACTTGTTTTCTTTTTATTTTTTGATCAAAGTGAACCTAAAGATTGTGAAGTGGTATCTCTGTATGGCTTTAATTTGCATTTCCCTGATGACTAGTGACGTTGAGCATCTTTTCATATGCTTGTCATCCATTTGTATGTTGTCATTGGGGAAATTTCTAGCCAAATTATTTTTCATGTTTTAATTGGGTTATTTGTCTCTTTATTGTTGTAAGTGTTCTTTATATATTCTGGATAATAGATTCTTATCAGATATAAGATTTGCAAATATGTTCTCCTATCTGTGGGTTATCTTATCACATTCTTTTAAAAAACATCTTTAAATTTTTTCAATTAGCGTTGACATATAATATTACATTAGTTTCAGGTGTACAGCATAGTGGTTACACATTTATATAATTTACCAAGAGGTCACCCTGATAATTCTAGTACCCACCTGACACTGCATATAGTTACTAGTTATTACCATATTATTGATTATATTTCCTATGCTGTACTTTACATCCCCATGACTATTTTGTAACTACCAATTTGTACTTCTTTTTAAATAAACACAATCTATGAGTTCATTATGAAAAGATATCACACTAAAGGGATTTTAAAAGTGAGCTAGCTGTTTCCAATTTGTACTTCTTGATCCCTTCACCTTTCCACCCAGCTCCCCAGCACCCCCACAGCTGACAATCATCAGTTTGTCCTCTGTATTTATGAGTCTGTTTCTGTTTTGTTTGTTTGTTTGTTTATTTTATTCTTTAGATTCCACATATAAGTGAGATCACATAGTATTTGTCTTTCTCTGACTTATTTCTTTTTTGTTTTGTTTTTTGTTTTTAATAGTTTATTTCTGTTGGGTCTTATTAATTTTAAATTATAAATATTAAAAATTAATTTAATTTTTTAAATTAAAGTTTATTGAGGTGACAATTGTTAGTAAAGTTATATAGATTTCACGTGTACCATACACGTGATACACTGTAATACATCATCTATAAATCCCATTGTGTGTTCACCACTCAGTCAGTTCTCCTTCCATCACCATATATTTGATCCCCTTTACCCTCATCGTGTCTGACTTATTTCAATCAGCATAATACCTTCTAGGTCCATCCTCCATGTTGTTGCAAATGGTAAAATTTCATTTTTTATGGCTGAGTAGTATTCCATTGTATACATGTACCACATCTTCTTTATACAATTGTCTATCAATGCACACTTGGGTCTTGTTTTCTTATTCTTCAGCCACCTATGTCTTTTGTTTGGAGCATTTAATCCATTTACATTTAGAGTAATTATTGATAGCCATGTAGTTATTGCCATGTTATTATTCATTTTTTAAATCTTTTTTTCTTCTTTTTAAAGAAGTGCCTTTAACATTTCTTATAATAATGGTTTGGTGATGAAAACTCCTTTACCTTTTTCTTCTCTGGGAAGCTCTTTATCTCTCCTTTGACTTTAAATGATAACCTTGCTGGGTAGAGTAATCTTGGTTGTAGGTCCCTGCTTTTTATCACTTTGAATATTTCATGCCAATCCCTTCTGGCCTGAAAATTTTCTGTAGAGAAATCAGATGACAGTCTTATGGGAGCTCCCTTGCAGGTAACTGATTGCTTTTCTCTTGCTGCTTTTAAGATTCTCTCTTTGTCTTTAACCTTTGGCATTTTAACTATGACGTGTCTTGGTGTGGGCCTGTTTGGGTTCACCTTGTATGGAACTCTCTGCACTTCCTAGGCTTGTATGTCTATTTCCTTCTCCAGGTGAGGGAAGTTTTCTATCATTATTTCTTCAAATAGGGTTTTAATTCCTTGCTCTCTTTCTTCTTCTGGTACTCCTATGATGCAAATATTGCTGTGCTTGATGTTGTCCCAGAGGTCTCTAAAACTGTCCTCATTTTTTTGGATTCTTTTTTCTTTTTTGCTGTTTTGTTTGGGTGTTTTCTGCTAACTTATCTTCTAAATCTCTGCTTCAACCCTCTGCTTCCTCTAATCTACTGTTAATTCCCTGTAATATATTCTTCATTTCCATTGTTGTATCCTTTATTTCTGACTACCGTGTTTCCACAAAAATAAGACCAGAAAATAAGCCCTAGCATGATTTTTTCGGATGACATCCCCTGAACATAAGCCCTAATGCATCTTTTGGAGCAAAAATTAATATAAGACCCAGTCTTATTTTCAGGGAAACATGGTAGTTCTTTTTTGTTTTCTATCTCCATTTTTATGTTTCCTATTTCTTCTTTGTTGAAGTTCTCCCTGAGATCATTAAGCATCCTTATAATCAGTGCTTGGACCTCTGCATCTGATAGATTGCTTGTCTCCATTTCATTCACTTCTTTTTTTTCTGGAGTTTTGTCCTGTTCTTTTCAAAGAAACAAAGGGACATGTTTCTTTGTCTCCTTATTTTGGCAGCCTCTCTGTGTTTGTTTCTATGTATTAGGTAGGGCTGTTATGTCTCCCAATTTAGGCAGAGTGGTCTTATGTACTAGGTGTCCTGGGGGCTCAGTGGTGCAGTCTCCCTTGTCACTTGAGCCAGGTGCTCCAGGGTGTCCCTTGTGTGGCTCCTGTGTGCCCTCCTGTTGTAGCTGAGCCTTGACTGTTGTCGGCACTTCAGTGGGTAAAATTGATTCTCAAGCTGATTTGCTGTGAGGACTGGCTGTGACTATAGAAGATGAACTGTTGTGTGGTGGCTGGCTGCATGGAGGGGGATTTGCTTTAATGGGGCTCTTGTACCTGTCAGTCCACCCTTTGGATGTGTCATTTGTGCTGCTAATTGGGTGTTACTCTGCTGTGGTCTGAAGCCAAGCACCAACATTATTGGTTCTGGTGTCTCTTGTGAGGGGTTCTGCTGTAGGCCAAGGTCAGCTGCTGCCTGTGTCTTGTCTGGGTCCAACTGGTAGGAACTACAAAGTGATAAGTAGTTGGTAGCTGCCTGTGCTGGCTTTGGAGGTGCCTGGGAGAGGCTATGCTGCGAACCAAGGCTGGCTACCACTAGTGTCCAGCTGGGGGCCACTTAGCAGGAGGTACAGGGCATGCCTAGGCTGCTTGTTTGGGGTTTGTGGACCTTTCAGAGATTTTAGGAAACTCCACGGCACAGGCCAAGGCCAGCACTTGTGAATATCAGCTGCTGAAAGAAGTTGAGGCCTGTGTGAGTTGGGTGGGGTAGGTTCTCAGGGAATCACCAGGGAGGGACGAGTTTGATGGAGACTCAGATTTGGTGCCTGCACTTGTAAGCTGTGGGGGGAACGCTCAGCAAAGGAACAATAGAACTTACCTGCTGACTCTGTGGGTGGAGAGCTCAACAAAGGAACAAAATGGCGGTGAGAACTACCCCTCCAGACATTGCCCTGAAGCCAGACAACTTGGTTCCTCCCTATATGTCCTTGACACCTTTTGAGCCACTGCCCCAGTGCTGGAGCTCAGAGTGAGTTTGTCATCAGCAAGTAAGTCCATCCATGAGCCCTTTAGTAGGATGCCTGGGTTTCGAGCAGCCCTCTGTCTCACCCAGAGGGAATTCCCCAATAAGTTAAGTGGGGTAGAGTCTCAGGGAGTCACCAGGTTGGAGTGAGGAGTGTTTACTCAGTTAATATAGAATCAGATTTTGTGCCCACCTGTGCTTGCAAGCTATGTGTGGGGAGGGCTCAACACAGGGACAATGGTGGCCTTTGTCCTGAAGCTACACAGTTCAGTTTCTCTCTGAATGTCCCTGGTGCCTTTTGAGCGGCTGTTCCTTTGCTGGAGCTCAGGGCAAGTATTTGTGAGCAAGTGAGTCTGTGCCTAGGCCCTTTAAGACCTGCAGTGCCTAAGTCTCCAGCAGTCCTCCATCTCACTCAGCCACAATCCCCACTGGTTTTCACAGCCAGAAGTTATGGGGACTTCTCTTCTCAGCACTGCTCCAGGCTGGGGAGCCTGGTGTGGGGCTGGGACCCTTTGCTACTTAGGGGGGACCTCTGTAGCTGAGATATCCCTCCTGATTTTTAACCACCACACGTAGGTGTGGGACCAGCCTCTCAGCATCTCCATCTCTCCTACCAGTCCTGACATGGCTTTTTCTGTATGTCCTTAGTTATAGAACTTCTTTTCAGCTAGAACTACTTCAGGTGGTTCTCAATGATAGTGGTTCTGTAGTTTAGTTGTAATTTTGAAGTGGTTGTGGGAAGAGGCCAGCACAGCATTTTCTTTTCACTTTCTTTTTGTTTCCCCATCCACTATCCCTCTGACATCTCACACAGCCATTGCATTTCCACTGTCTCTATTCCTAATGCTGTACTCAGCTTTGTGTGTGTGTGTGTGTGTGTGTGTGTGTATATATATATATATATATATATATATATATATATATACATAAAATTGTAGTTGACATTCATTATTATTCAGCTTCAGCTTCAGGTGTACAGAGCAGTGATCAGGCATCTACATCTTCCCTGAGGTGTTCTCCCTAACGAGACAAGTGTCCATTGGCTACCCTACAAAATCTTTACAACATTATTGAGTACATTCCCCAAATTGACTTTTGTAACCCTGTGGCAATCTTGTGGTTACTGACTGTGCTTTCTAATCCCCTCACCTTCTCCCTTATCCCCACACCCCCAACAATCTAGCAACCGTCAGTTTTTCCTCTATGTCTCTGAGACTGTTTCTGATTAGTTCATTCATTTATTCTTTTCTTTAGATTCCACATATAAGTGAGATCACATTGTATTTGTCTTTCTCTGTCTGACTTATTTCACTTAACATAATGTTCCCTAGGTCCATCCATGTTGTTGCAAATGGTAAGATTTCTTTCTTCTTTATGGCTGCGTAGTACTCCATTGCATAAATGTACCACAGTTTCTCAATCCAGTCGTCTACCGATGGGCATTTCGGTTGTTTCCATGTCTTGGCTATTGTGTATAGTGTTGCAATAAACATAGGGATGCATAAATTTTTTTGGATTAGAGTTTTGGATTTATCCGGATAGATACCTAGGAGTGGAATTACTGGATCATAGGGTAGTTCCATTTTCAGATTTCTGAGATACCTCCATACAGTTTTCCATAGTGGCTACACCACTCTGCAATCCCACCAACAGTGCACAAGGGTTCCCTTTTCTCCACATCCTTGCCAGCACTTGTTGTTTGTTGATTTATTGATGATAGCCATTTTGACTGGGGTGAGGTGGTATTTCATTGTGGTTTTTATTTGCATTTCTCTAATGGTTAGTGAGGTTGAGCATTTTTTCATATGTCTGTTTGCCATCTGTATATCCTTTTTAGAAAAATGTCTCTTCATGTTCTCTGCCCATTTTTTGATTGGGTTGTTTGTTTTTTTGGAGTTGAGTTGAATGAGTTTTTTTAATAAATTTGGTATATGAACCCCTTATTGGATACATCATTGGCAAATATCTTTTCCCATTCAGTAGGATCTCTTTTTGTATGTCTGTAAAGTTTCTTCCTATATTTTCTTCTAGGAATTTTATGGTTTCAGATCTTACATTTAAGTCTTTAAGCCATTTTGAATTTATTCTTGTATATAGTGTAAGGAGGTGGTCCAGCTTCATTTTTTTGCATGTATCTGTCCAGGTTTCCCAGTACCATTTATTGAATAGACTGTCTTTACCCCAACATAAATTCTTGCTTCCATTGTCATAGATTAAATGACCATATAGGCATGGATTTATTTCTGGGCTTTCTGTTCTGTTCCATTGATCTATGTGTCTGTTTTTATGCTAGTACCATGCTGTTTAGATTACTGTAACCTTGTAGTATAATTTGATGTCAGGTATTATGATACCTCCCACTTTTTTTTTTTTGAAGATTTTATTGGGGAAGGGGAACAGGACTTTATTGGGGAACAGTGTGTACTTCCAGGATTTTTTTCCAAGACAAGTTGTTGTCCTTTTCAATCTTAGTTGTGGAGGGTGCCATTCAGCTTCAAGTTGTTGTCCTTTCAGTCTTAGTTGTGGAGGGGGCAGCTCAGCTCCAGGTCCAGTTGCCATTGCTAGTTGCAGGGGGCGCAGCCCACCATCCCTTGCGGGAGTTGAGGAATTGAACTGGCAATCTTGTGGTTGAGAGGATGCGCTCCAACCAACTGAGCCATTTGGGAGCTCAGCGGCAGCTCAGCTCAAGGTGCTGTGTTCAATCTTAGTTGCAGGGGGTGCTGCCCACCATCCCTTGCGGGACTTGAGGAATTGAACTGACAACCTTGTGATTGAGAGCCCACTGGCCCATGTGGGAATCGAACCGGCAGCCTTTGGAGTTAGGAGCATGGAACTCTAACCGCCTGAGCCACCGGGCTGGCCCCCCACTTTGTTCTTATTGTTCAAGATTGCCATGGCTACCTGGGGTCTTTTATGGTTCCATATAAATTTTAGGATTATGTGTTCTATTTCTGTGAAAAACGTCCTTGGTAGTTTGATGGGAATTGTGTTGAATATGTATATTGCCTTAGGCAGTATGGACATTTTAACTATATTAATTCTTCTTATCCATGAACATGGTATGTGTTTCCATCTATTTGTATCTTCTTTAATTTCTCTCTTCAGTGTCTTATAATTTTCTGAGTACAGATCTTTTACTTCTTTGGTTAAATTTATTCCCAGGTATTTTATAGTCTTTGAAGCAATTGTAAATGGGATTGTTTTCTTAATTTCTCCTTCTGATATTTTATTATTAGTATATACAAATGCAAATGATCTCTGAATATTAATTTTGTATCATGCTATTTTACTAAATTCATTTATCAGCTCTAATAGTTTCTTGGTGGAGTCTTTAGTGTTCTCTATATATAGTTTCATGTCATCTTCATATAATGACAATTTTACTTCCTCCTTACCAATTTGGATGCCTTTTATTTCTTTTTCTTGTCTGATTGCTGTGGCTAGAACTTCCAGCACTATGGTGAATAGAAGTGGTGAAAGTGGGCAACCTTGCCTTGTTCCTGATCTTTGGGGGAATGGTTTTAGCTTTTCCCCATTGAGTATGATGTTAGCTGTGGGTTTATCATATATGGCCTTTATTATGTTGAGATATGATCCCTCTATTCCCACTTTCTTAAGGGTTTTTATCATAAATGGCTGCTGGATTTTATCAAATGCTTTTTCTGCATCTATTGATAAGATCATGTGATTTTTATTTTTCATTTTGTTAATGTGGTGTATCACATTAATTGATTTGCAGATGTTGAACCACCCTTGCATACCAGGGATGAATCCCACTTGATCATGGTGTATGATCTTTTTAATGTATTGCTGAATTCTGTTCGTTAATATTTTGTTGAGGATTTTTGCATCTATGTTCATTAGAGATATCGGCCCGTAGTTTTCTTTTTTGTAGTCTTTGTCTGATTTTGGGATCAGGGTGATAGTGGCTTTGTAAAAAGTGTTTGGGAGTCTTCTCTCCTTCTGGATTTTTTGGAAGAGCTTGAGGAGAATAGGTGATACTTCTTTTTTGAATGTTTTGTAAAATTCACCTGTAAAGCCTTCTGGTCCAGGGCTTTTGTTTGTTGGGAGATTGTTGATTACTGATTCAATTTCCCTGGTGGTAATCAGTCTATTCAGGTTTTCCTTTCTTCTTGAGTTAGACTTGGAAGGTTGTATGCTTTTAGAAAATTGTCCATTTCTTCCAGATTGTCTAATTTGTTGGCATATAGTTGCTCATAGCAATTTCTTAAAAGTTTTTGTATTTCTGTGGTGTCTGTTGTCACTTCTCCTCTTTTTCATTTCTGATTTTATTAATTCTTTTCACTTTCTTGATTGTGTCCTTTGACACAAAGATATTTTTAATTGTGATGAAGTCCAATTAAACTCTTTTTTTTTTCTATAGTTGCTTGTGTTTTTGGTGTCATATTCAAGAAACCATTGACTAATTCAAAGTCATGAAGATTTACACCTATGATTTCATCTAGGAGTTTTATAGTTTAGTTCTTACATATGATTAGGTTGTTGATCTACTTTGAATCAATTTTTGTATATGGTGTATGGTAAATGTTCACCTTCATTCATTTTTATGTGGATTTCCTGTTGTCCCAGCACCATTTGTTGAAAAGAGTATTCTTTTCCCACTGAATAATCTTGGTAAACTTGTTTAAAATCAATTGATTTTAGATGTTTTAGTTTATTTCTGGACTCTCAATTCTATTTCATTGATCATTAGGACTACATTTCTAACCTTATACTAGTGCCACATTGTCTTGTCCTACTGTAGCTTTTTTTGTAGGATTTTGTGGATTTTGAAATGCGAAAGTGTGAGTCTTCTAAACTTGTTCTTCTTTTTCAAGATTGTTTTGGCTGCTTTGAGTCTCTTGTATTAGTAATTTCATATGAATTTTGGGATCACTTTATTTCTGTAAAAAAGCACTTGGAATTTTGAGAGGATTACATTAAATATGTAGATAAATTTGTAGATGAACATTGCCATCTTAACAATATTAAGTCTTCCTATCCACAAACATGGGATGTCTTTCCATTATTTAGATCTTTAATTTTTCAACAAAGTATTATAGTTTCAATGTTCAATTTCTGTACTTCTTTGCTTAAGTATTTTTGTATTTTTCTTTTTAATATTATTGTAAATGGAGTTGTTTTCTTAATTTTTTTTGAATTGTTCATTGCTATCATATAGAAATTCAAGTAATTTTTAAATATTGTGTATCCTCTAACCTTGCTGAACTACTTCATTAGTTTTAATAATTTTTGTTGTTCTGTTATTGTCATTGTTGATTCTTTAGCGTTATATACATATATATACACATATACATATACATATACATATACATGTATATATATATATATATATATATATATATATATATATATATATATACACAAGCTCATGTTACCTGCAAATAAAAAATACTTTTACCTTCCCAAGAGGATGTCTTTTATTTTTTTTCTTCATGAAATTTAGCTGATTTTCTTGACTAACTGCTTCCCGTGTTGCTGTGATTTTCAGATTTCTATATTCAAAGTTCGTTTTGAGAAATTGTTACCAATTCTTAAACTGCTTTTATGGAGGGGGAAACTTTTGAAAGTCCTTCCTTCTCCATTTTACGATGTCAATCTTTTAATTGGGGCAGTTATTTTATTTATATTTTATATAATTATGTCTCCTTATCATTTGTTTTTTATTTGTGTCCTCTGTTTTATGTTTCTTTTTTTCTCCTTTTGTTTAAATAAAATAGTTTTGTTATTCAATTTCCCCTTTTCCATTAGCTTATTAGTTTTATTTCTTGGCCTATTGCCCTTGAATATTAATGAATATTGTTACCATTTCTCAGACAGTTTTATGATCTTAGAATACTTGAACTCTATTTACCCCTCTTATGCCTTTCGTGCTATTATAGTAATCATGAATTTTAATTCCACATATATCTTATTTTCCTTAAGCCATCATTGTTTTGTATAATCAATATATTTGTTTACATTTACCCATTATATGCCATTTTCCTTGCTCTTCCTGTTTCTGTGTTTTTCTTTTCTTTCTTTCCTTCTTTTTGTGGGGCGGGGGTGGGATAATTTTTGTTTTGTTAAAGAATTTCCTTTAGTATTTCACTCAGTGTGGGTTTTATTTTGATGAATGCTCTTAAGTTTTTGTTGGAGGGACTTGAGATTGAAAGTCTCATTTATTTTGCCTTCAGTTATGAAAGGTATTTCACTGGGTATAGAATTCTAGGTTGTAAGTTATTTTCTTTCATCACTTAAAAAATCACTCCATTGTTTCTATTAGAAAGGGAACTCTCATTGTTACTCCTTTGAAGGTAATGTGTCTTCCCCACTCTGTCTGCTTTCACGATTGTTTTTGCCTTTGGTTTTCCATCATTTTACTGTGGTGTATCATAGAACATAATGCAATGATCCACAATGTGTTCCCTTGGATACTGTCACCAGTAGGTGGTTAGTTTGAGATCAAACAGGAAAACACCAAATGACAAAACTAGTTGCAGCACTTCTAATGATTAACTTGACATAGTGGTAATGAAGATTATTTCTGCATGGATCTTAGTTCCTTTTGTTCTAGAGATGAAGAGCCAAGTCCACTTCTAGGCATACAATTAATGTTCTGTAAATGTTTCAATAAATGAGTGAGTGAATGAGTCAGGTCAAATGATGATCAGGCCAAAATGAAGATAAATGGGCTTCAGCTTTTGATTTGACACTCATCTAGTTCTCTTGAGCAGGTCCCTGAGACTTTTGCGACCACTTTCTTCAAGACATCGTCTTTAATGTAACAGGAGAGCTTTGATGTCGAATATCTGAGATCATCCTCCAGTTTGACAGGTCAGTGAGATGTCTTGAAACAGAGCTCTGAAGTCAATCAACCATCTTGGGAACCCCTCGGCTTGTCTCAGGGCTTCCAGATAGACTGTATTTCTCTAATTTGTAAGATTTTCTCCATGATTTCCTCACCTCCTGGAGTAAGGAGATGATGTGGGTTGCCCTGCTCCACCCCAGGCCAGAATTTCCTTGCTCCCACAGCGCTAAGTCAACATCTCACCTTGCTGCAAAGCTCGATAGCTGTGAAGCTTGCTGTGTGGTGTCTTTTTCAGCTCTGCATGGCTCCCAAGTGCCTGATGTGACACCTAATACAGGGTTGGCACCTTGTGAGTTGTGAATGAAAGACTGATGTTCTTATGTCATATCAAGGGCAGTAGGAGCTCCATGGCAGTCTTCTCATCAAGTGAAAATTTCTTTCTCTCCTCAAGGGACATATGTGGTGGTGGGAAAGAGATTGTTTTAAAAAAGAAGGTAACAAGTACCACTTAGAAGCTTTCCCTTGAGTGTCAGCTTCTTACTTATGGTGAAAGAAGGGGGAAGGGAAGAGGTGCTTGGCTCAGCTTCCCTCCTCTGTCACCCTTCTCCCCATGCCTCTGTGCTCTGCATTCCTGGTTCTGGATGCCAGGTCTCTCCTACTCAGAGAACAAGTAGGTCCCCATGCAGGAGGAAGGACTGCCTGTCTGAGAGCATGTTGTGTACAGGTGTGATTGGGGCCTTCTGGAGCTCTGGTCAGTCCCTTATCTGTAGCCCTCAGCAGCAGCAATTTCTTTTTTCACTTCTTGCATTTTCCTTGTTCTGTCCACTGGAAAGCCTGTGAGACTGAATGCCCAACTCGTCAGCCTCCTGTGGGGTAAACCCATGGCTGTCCATGGCTTCCTTCCCAAGTAGGAAGTCCTTTCAATGGCTGCCTTTCCCCACCTCCAATCCACTGTTCTTAAACCTGTTTCACTTGGGTGAACGACAATGTGGTTTTCAACCTTGTCTCCACCCATTCTGGTTGGGCAACTCTGGGGGGACTCTTTGGTAAACCAGTGACAAGGATTCCTCATCTGTAACAATTCCAGCTATGGATATGTGTCAAAGCTTCTTGCCCCCGGATTAAAATCTGAGCTTTCTGGTCCACTAGCTGAGGCACCTCAGGACAGAAGGGTCTCTGGACCTTTGTGTCTCCATCGGTGTATTAGGGACTTGTGTCATTGTAGGGACTTGTGGTATTGTGACTAACAAATGAGATGATACATGTAGTGGGCACAGCAGAGTACCTAACTCAATACATGCTCACGGCTGCTACTTTCACAGCCTCTGAGATAAAGTAAGCACTCATTGTCCATTTCCTCCTTTCTTCTTTGTCGACAGGCGTTTGTGTAGCCAGTCAAATTGTGCTTCTCTCTTCACTTCAGGGATGATAGGAAAGATATAAATGGACAAGCTGTGTCTTCTGACACCCTCCTTGTTTGTGGCTGAGGTTGCCGGCGTGGTCCTCGTGGAAAACCCTTACACTCTCTCAAGCACACTTTCTAATTTGTTATTTGCTGAACTGAAAGGCTCTTCATTTTGGGGATTGTGTACATTCCTCAAAATTGCAGATTTTGTTCTTCTAAATAAACAGAGGAAATTCCTTTGGGCACCCCAGCAAAACCCTGTGGGAGGACCGTGGGTGATGTGGCTGGACTGACGTGGTTCTTCATAGAAAGTGGAGGCCCTTCCCTGGGTCAGGGCTGCTGTGTCATGCTGCCCTTTGCAAGGTGAAAGCAGAGTCACTGAGAGTTACTGCTGGGTGAAACCGCTTTGTGTTTCAGGAGGTCACAGGCTGCAAGACGTGGTTGATTAAGATGACTGTCACTCCATTTTAGAATTCTGAGTATTAATGACAAAGAAATGGTAAAGATTGTGCTTCCTGCATGTCAATTCACAACTTGTGTGATGTTTTTCATCTTGATTTTCATCAGACAGTGAAAGAAACCACAGTACTCATTAAGGAACCTTTTTTGCCCCTCCATTAACCAAAGGCTCATAATTCTAGATTTATATATGGTTCCCTTGACTTAAAAAAAAAAAAGATTCTTAAGATGATTCTTAAGAAGTTTTGTTGGAGCCAATGGGTTTGACTTCCCACTAGGGAGTGTAGGGTAGGGGTCAACTTTGGCTGTAACTCTTTCTTTTGTGGCAACAACCTTCCATGTGGCACTTTTTCCTATTGGAGCAGCTGCTGAACTTGGAAACCTTTTTTTCCTTAGTTTATGTTAAGTGTTACCAGAACCTAGAAAACCACAAAATTTTGAGTGATCTCATAACCAAACAACACGAGCAGACATTCCCATAAAAAGGTGCTCAGGGTCAGCACAACAGTGGAGCAGCACAAGTGGCCAGGATGTTGCTACTCTGTGCGTGTGTATGTGCCTAAGTGTGTATGTGTGCATGTGTGCTTTAGGGGACCAACAGTTATTT
The DNA here is from genome assembly GCF_004115265.2 of Rhinolophus ferrumequinum. Taxonomy (NCBI): domain Eukaryota; kingdom Metazoa; phylum Chordata; class Mammalia; order Chiroptera; family Rhinolophidae; genus Rhinolophus; species Rhinolophus ferrumequinum. The sequence goes on from NW_022680356.1 coordinate 730,014, forward strand.
AGTGGCTCTGTGCTGGGTCCTGAGACCTGGGGAGGCACAATGGCATAGTGGCTTATGGATTACCTCTGAATCTGCCCAACTCCCTACTTAGTTGCTGTGTGACCTTGGGAAGCGGACATGGCTTCTCTCTGCCATTGTCTCCCACTCTGTAAAATGGAAGTTATGACAGCAGCTGTTACCTACCAGGCCCGTAGTTAAGGTCAATCATGATCCTACCTATGAAACACTCAGCACGGCCTGACACACTCAGGCGTTATTATCACTTGCATTTGTTTCTCTTGCTGCCATTACTTAAAGGGACACAAAGCTATGGCCTTACAGTTGCAGGTCAGAGGGCCGGTATGAGTCTCGCCATGTGACAGTCAACGTGTGTGCAGGGCTGTGCTCCTCTCTGCAGGCTGTAGGGGAGAATCTGCTTCCCTGCTCATGTCAGTTGTTGGTGGAACTCAGTTCCTTGTTGGGTGGCTGTGGGGCTGAACGCCTTGTTCTGTCAACAGAGGGCCCCACCCAGCTCCCAGAGGCTGCTGCAATGCCTTGGCTTGTGACCCACTTTCCCCATCTTCAAAGCCAGCAATGGTGGGTTCAGTCCTTCTCACACCACGTGTCTAACCAACTCTTCAGCTTCCTGCTTTTTTTAAATACCTACTGGCTGTGTTTTATTAGTATCACCTCACTTTCTTTTTAAAAAAGTACAGTAGACCTACAATATTACATTAGTTTCAGGTATACAACATAGAGATTCGACATTTACATACCTTATGATGTGATCACCCCGAGAAGTCTAGTGCTCATCTGTCACCGTGCTAATAAGCTATGGCGATATTATTGACTCTGCTCCCTGTGCTTACACTACATCCCTGTGACTTGTTTATTTTATAACTGGAAGTGCACGCCTCTCACTGCTGCAGTGAATACTGGGGTGCGTATGTCTTTTTGTATTGTGTTTTTGTTTTCTTTGGATAAAGACCCAGGAGTGGAATTGCTGGGCCATAAGGTAGTTCTATTTTTCATTTTTGAGGAACTGCCACACTATTTTCCATAGTGGCCACACCAATTTACAATCTTACCCGCAGTGTATGAGGGTTTCCTTTTCTCCACACGCTCACCAACCATGTGACAGGTGTGAGGTGGTATCTCATGGTGGTTTGATTTGCATTTCCTTAATGATTAGTGACATTGAGTGCATTTCATGTGTCTGGTGGCCGTTCGTATGAGAGTCCTTCTCCTGATCTTAGGGGGAAAGCCGTCAGCTTTTCACCATCAAGTATGATGTTAGCTGTGGCTTGTCATAATGGCCTTTATTATGTTATGCTCACTTTGTTGAAAGTTTTTATCATAGATGCTGAATTTTGTCAGATGCTTTTCCTGCATCTATTGAGATGATCATATGATTTTTATCTTTTTTTTTAATGTGGTGTATCATATTTGCAGATTTGCAGATATTGAATCATCCTTCCATCCCTGCAATAAATCCCCCTTGATCGTGGTGTATGATCCTTTTAATGTGTTGTTCAACTTACTTTGCTACCATTTTGCTGAGAAGTTTGGTTATCTATGTTCATCAGGGATATTGGTCTGTAATTTTCTTTTTCATGTGTGTCTCTGGGTTTGGTATGAGGGTAATGCTGTCCTCGTAGAATGAGTTTGGAAGTCTTCTCTCGTCTTCAATTTTTTGCAATAGTTTGAAAAGGATTGGTATTAATTCTTTATAAGTTTGGTAGAATTCACCAGTCAAGCCATCTGATCCTGGACTTTTTTTTTTTTTTTAAATTACTGGTTCAATTTTGTTACTAGCAATTGGTCTGTTCAGATTTTCTGTTTCTTCCTGATTCAATCTTGGAAGATGGCATGCTTTCAGGAATTCATGCATATGTTCTAGATTATCCAATTTGTTAATGTATAATTGTTCTTTGTGTCATGACACTTGGTATTTCTGTGGTGTTAGTTGTAACTTCTCTTTCATTTCTGATTCTATTTATCTGGGCCCCCCTTTTCTTTCCTTGATGAGTCTGATTAAAGTTTTGTCAATTTTGTTTATCTTTTCAAAAAACCAGCTCTTAGTTTCATTGATCCTTTCCATTCTTTTTTGGTGTTTATTTCATTTATTTCTGCTCTAATCTTTATTATTTCCTACCTTCTACTAACTCTGGGCTTCGTTTGCTCCTTTTCTCATTCCTTTAAGTGTCAGGTTAGATTTTGTGTTTGAGATTTTTCTTCTTTCTTGTGGTAGGCCTGCATTTCCCTTTTAGAACAACTTTCGCTGTGTCCCATAGGTTTTGGAAGGCTGTTTCCATTTTCATTCATCTCAGGCATTTACACGTTTCTCTTTTATTTTGTCATCATCCCACTGATTGTTCAGTAGCATGTTGTTGAACCTCCATGTGTTTGTGTTTTTCCCAGTTTTCTTCCTACGGTTGATTTTTAGTTTCATATTGCTGTGGTCAGAAAAGATGCTTGATATGATTTCAATCTTAAATTTAGTGAGACTTGTTTTGTGGCCTCACGTGTGGGCGGGCCTGGAGAATGTTCCATGTGCATGTGAAAATAACACATATTCTGCTGTTCCTGGATGAAATGTTTTGGTAACATCTACTAAGTGTACCGGGACTAATGTGCCAGTTAAGGCCTATGTGAAAAAGGGGGTCTGCCACTGGCTGTTCACTATATTTTGAGGGTGGTGGGTTAGGCCTTTTCCCCCAGGTTTTCTCAGCTATGGCCAGGGGACAGAGTCACAGAGCCTCCAACCCCTTTGGGAAGTGTTGTGAGCAGGGAAACACCTTAATAATGTCCACCCTACAGCTAGTAAGTGGAGAAGCTAAAATACAAGCAGAGGTTTGCCCCCGCAGTTCAACCTCTTCCGTGATTCCATTCCCCAGGGGAAAGTCAGTCCGACAGGACACTGTTTCCCTGTTGGCTTGCCTCCTTGTCCTTCCCGCTTGAAGCAAGGTGGGGTTCCTGGCACTTGGCTGCTGGGTGGGGGAGCTACTGCAAAAAGCTACACCTGGTTTGTTGTTGCAGTAGGTGAGCCATGTCACCCTTCCCTACAGGAAGGTCCTGGAGGAGGAGGTAAGGTCCTGACTGTGAGGCAAAAGAGGTCGCTGGTGGACAGTGGCCTGCTGCTGCCCCCAACACAAGGTTTGGCAAATCTGGGCACTCACTGTGTGACTGTTGATTGAATACAGGAACAAATTTGCCAGAGATGGGATTACACAGGTTATTCTCGGCTGAGAGGAGATAGTATTTTTTGCTTGCTTGTTAATTTAACTGCAAAAAGAGGCAAACATAGCCAGAAATGGGGGCAGTTTAGGAGAGGGCCATCTAATGGAGCGTCGGAAATCTGGTGCTAGCTGAGATGACCTTGAGTTCAAGAGCCCCCTTGTTCTGTGGAAAGCCTTGTCCCAAAGGGGCTGGGGGATTGTTGGCTTAGTCCCTTTCCTTCAGGGCTAGCCAAGGTGTTTCTGAATGCTGGGTGGTGAGACGGACATAGAGGTGGGTCTAGAACCAAGCCCATAGGTGGCTAAAATGATGTGTGCTGAGACTGGCTCTCATTGCAGGGCCCCTACTTTTCAGACATTCTGTGGAAGGATGTGTGGATTGCTAAGCTGGCAAGTCTGTGTAAAGGTTGACAAGTTGACTCAGTGGACACACACACACACACACATACACACTCGCGCACACACACACACACACACACACACTCACTCTACTTGTTTAGAAAATATGTCATGTAGAGGCATGAAAAGAACCGAGACAGTACAGAAGACTGACAATTTTTAAATCTTCAAAGTGTGCTTTTTTCAGTGTGAAACCAGCATTGCACTGCAACTGTGTCAGCTTGGGGCCAGGTAGTCTGTGCAGTAGCTCACTTACCACTCCCCTTACCAACGGGAGAACCGAGGTGTAGAAAGGTAAAAGGTGAAGGGTGTCGCTCAAAGTCCTACAGCTTGTAAGTGGAGGGGCTGAGGCAGAGTGGTCACTATGCACGAGGAAGAGGTGACCACAGATGTAACATGACACTTTTAGAATAGACATGAGACCACTTTTGGGAAAACAAAGCTTATTGAAAGTCTTTGCAGTAGGTTACTATGAGCTTGTGGAATCTTCTTGGTGGTTTTCAAAACACATCAGATACTGTTTGCAACAGCCAAAAGGTGGAAACAGCCCAAGTGTCCACTGATGGATAAATGGATAAACAAAGTGTGGTATTTACACAGGATGGAATATTACTCAGCCTTAGAAAGGAAGAACACTCTGACACAGGCTACAACGTGGATGGACCTTGAGGACATTATGCTCAGTGACATAAGCCAGTCACAAAAGGACAAATCTGCATGACTCCGCTCAGATGTGGCCTTAGGGTAGTGAGATTCACACAGACAGAAGTAGAACGTGGATCCAAAGGGCTGGGGACCGGGAGTGTAGGTAGTTACTATTTCAATGGGTGTGGAGTTTCAACTGGGATGATGAAAAGAGTTCTGCGGATGGTGGTACAACAGTGTGAATGGACTTATGCCACTGAACAGTACACACAAAAGTGATCAACCCGGTAAATTCTATGTTATTTGTATTTTACTACAATTAAAAACAAATAGGATGGTTAAATGCTGTTTCCTGAGGATGAGGGGTGGTCTCCAGGACATGCTGTTGTGCCCTGAGACGTTGTGTGACATACCCTGGGAATACTGATGTAACTATTCTGTCCCCTTCTGCCCCCCGCCTGGCCCATGTCCTCTGATGCCCTTAGTTGGCTGTCTGAATTGTGCATCTTATGCTTAGCCCTCAGCATCTCACACACTGGCTCAGTGACTGGGCCCTGGGAGTGGTGCCCGTGTGGGCAAGCCTGGGTCTGTGGTTTCTAAGACATTGACTCCATTTCATGTTGCAACCCTGGGAGGAAGGACTGGGTTTTTTGGTGTGGACAAAAATGTTGTGGTGTGATTTACACATGGGTGAGTTTTCAAGAGTAATTACACATAAGACTCACTGCAGAATGTGGGATCCCATTTATGAAGCAGATGGAAACAAAAGAGTTTGTGCTGCTCTCAAATTTCCAAAACTTCTGAGGCAGAACTTGTGGTGGATCCCAGGGGCCCTTTCGGTACAATTCAGAGTTTGGTGGGAGACATCCTCGGATAAGGCCTCCTTGTAGCGCACCCAAGTTCTTTTTCTCCATCGCCACTTTGCAGACCTCCCAGAAGTGTTCCAGCGTGACTGTGTGCTTTTTTTTTGCCCTCTCTCTTCCCAGCCAGGTGTAGGTGGCAGTCCTGAAAGCAGAGATGAGGGAGGCTGGCACCCTTTCTTAAGCTTAGTGCCCATTTGTATTTCTCTTTGTGTAAATTTCCTGTCCACGTCCTCCTGCTTATAAAAAGAGGTTGTTACTTTTTAAAAATTTAATTATTTATAATTCTGTGTGCACCTTCTTTCACCGTTATGCATATTGCAAATATTTTGTTCTACTATGTTGCTTATAAACTGTATTTTTGTTGTTGCTGTATACAATTGAAAACGTATGTAGTCCTTTTCCCTATCGCCTTTGCATTTTATTTCTATTCTGCCCTAAATTTACGAAAATGTTTTCGTATGTTTTTGTGATGACTTTATAGTATGTGTTTAATGTTTGTTCTTTGATTCCTTTGTAATTCATTTTTGTGTATATGGTGTGAGGTAGGATCTCAACTTAATTTTTCCCAGTAAACTTTATTGATTATCTCAATAGAATTCATTTAATTTCCCACGGATTTGCAATCCCATCAATTTCATATTCACTTGCTTACACCCCTCCCCCAACTAAATTCTAAGAGTTTTTAAGAGTTATTTATCTAGCTATTGATCTAGTTTTCAAGAAAAGCATCCTGGGTACATTACGCAACTCATTTATTTATGCTGTTGTATTTATTATTCTGTACTTCTTTCTTTGCTCTGCTATTTTTTTGTTTTTTGCTTCTTGAGTTGAACACTTAGTGCATCCATTTTTATTTAAGTTTTTTCTAACATTTGCATTCAAGACTGTAATCTTTTTCAGAATACTCTCTAACTGCAGTGTACAGGTTTTGATGTCTTAGCACGGTTTGCTTTAAAATAGTTTACAATTCTGCTTGAGTTTTACTGTTGTTTTATAGTTCTCAGATGAATTGGGGTTTTGTCTCTTCTTTTGCTATATTTTATAGTTTATGGAATTGTACTCAATAAAGATCCCCTGTGAGATTTCTGTTCTGAGAAGCCTGTGGAGGTTTTCTTTGAAGCCTTATAGTAGTCAATTTCTTTGTGGGTTTTGTGTGTTTGAAATGAATGTGTATTTTCTGGGTACAAAGTTCTCTATTAAATCATTCCAATTGATTCTATGATTCAAACCGTCTTGATCCTCACTGTTGGGAGCTCCATTGATCTGTTGTGTTTTGGAAGTGGTGTGTGGAGCTATCCATTATCAGGTGGACTTGCCCATTTCTTGACTTTCTATCAGTTTCTGTATTTAATATTTTGGTGCATCGAGCTTAATGATTGTTACATAGATTTTTTTTATTAATTAAACATAGTTTTTCTTTGTCCTTTTTGATGCTTTTATCTTTGAATTCTATTGTGTGGAAGTAATGTTGGCCCGGTACCATGTTTCCTCGAAAATAAGACCTACGATCATAAGACCTACAAAAATAAGCTATACAATCAACTCTAATGCGTCTTTTGGAGCAAAAATTAATATAAGACCCAGTCTTATTTTACTATAATATAAGACCGGGTCTTATCTAACACAATATAATATAAGACCAGGTCTTATATTAATTTTTGCTCCAAAAGACGCATTAGAGCTGATTGTCTGACTAGGTCTTATTTTTGGGGAAACACGGTATCTATTTGTTAGTGTTTGCCTGCAATGCTTTTTTCTTTTCAATTTAAAAAAAAAAAAATCATTATGCATTATATTGTTTCAGGAGTGTCCCGTAATCCCAGAATGTCTGCCTTTGGAGAAGGATTTAACCTTGAATTGTTAGCAATTACTACTGTTTGAATTTATTTCTGTCAGGTTATTCTGTTTTAGTTCCAAAATGCTGCCTGTTCCTCTCCTTTTTAATTAAAAAAAAAAAAATCTTTCTTGCCTTCTCTTTGATTGATTGTCTTCTTAATTTTCTTGCTTTTTTTATTCTACTGGGTTGAAAATAATACATCTCAATTCTAGAATTATCTAGTGGTTGCCCTTAAAACTTTAATTTGCACATTGACACATTTTCCCCTATCGATGTTGACTTAATTACATTTACACTCCTCATCCCCACTGTCCCATCTGAACAGGACAAGAATCTTAACTTTCCTTTCTCTGCCCTCACCACTTGTCATTTTGAGGTCCTCTGGAATGACCATCAAGATGATTGTTATTTTTTTCTTATAATCAGTACCTACCTAGATGTAACTATGTATTTTATTCTTTTCTTACCACTTTATAAAATTCCCCACCTGTCTCGGATTGCACTGCATTTGCTGAAGGCTTTTCTTCAGTAATTCTGTCAGAGGGGGGCCTGAGCAGCAAACCTTTTGTGTTTCTGTTGATCAGATGTTGCTGCATTAATGCTATATAACAATGAATTCACGGTCCTATGATTTATAATGACAAACCTATGTTTTGCTTGCTTGTGGGTCTGTTGGTCAGCTGGGGTTTGGCTGCTCCTGGACAGGCTTGGCAGGGCCCGGGTTCAGCTGTCAGTCAGACTTGGCTCTGCTCCGTGCATCTCATTCTGGGAGGAGTGGCTCCCTGGGGCACAGTCTTCTCCTGGCAAATCACAGGCGTTCAAGAGCTGGGCCAAACCACGCAATGACGACAGCATAGGTTTTGCTCACATGTTATTGGCTAAAGCAAGTCACAAGGCCAAGGCCCAAACCAATAGGGTGGGGGTGTGTACTCCTCCTTTGTTGGGAGGCACTTCAGGTCCCATAGCCTAGGGAGGGAGTGAAAAATGGGGAACAATAATCCAATTTGCTGTGACTTAATGGAATTTATTTTCTCTTACAGTGAAATGATGGTTTGGTTGGGTATAGAATATTCTGTTCTTTCTTTTCTCTCCCCCTCCCCCTTTTCCTCCTTTCCTGCTCCTTTTTCTCCTTCTTCTCCTCCTTCATAAAGCCTATGGTCTCTTACACCTAGAAAAGGGGGAGGTTTTTCCAGGTGTAAGAAAAACCTGGAATAAAGGACACGTTAAAAAGAAAAGGTTTTTCTGGGTACTTTTTACTTAAAAAAATTTAAATTGCTCTTTTGAACGGTATAAAATTAATTGTGTGTTTTTCTTAAATTAAAGTTTATTGGGGTGACAACGGTTAGTAAAGCTACATAGGTTTCAGGGGTACAATTCTGTAATACATCATCTATATATCACATTGTGTGCTCACCACCCAGAGTTAATTCTCTTTCCATCACCATATATTTGATCCCCTTTACCTTCATGTACCAAATTAATTGTGTTTATTTTTAGGTTTTCTTCTGTTTCCTCTTAATTCTTTTTCTTTTTCTGTTTCCTCTTAATTTATTTTTCTGTGTATGAATTTTCTGTGATGCTTTTTTCTTGATGATCGTTTTCTTTAAATACTAGTCCTTTTGTGGATGTTTCCCAGTTTTGTGTTGGAGATTGTAGAAATGCGTTTCTCCTTTACTGCAGTCTAGAGATGGGGTGTGAGGGGCAGGAAGTCAGTCTCTGGATGTGGGCTCTGCATCCGTCTGCTCTCATTTCCAATGGGGTCCTGGAAGTTTCTGGTCCTCTCAGTATGCTTTCCTGGTTATGAACCCCAGTTAGGGACGTTTTAATTTATAAAGCGTAATTTATTATCATCTCTAGAGATTTGGGGTGAGAGAAAAGGAAGGCGTGTGTCACGCAGGGTGGCCGGTGGGGTCTCTGGTCCCACTCCCCACATAAGAATGCAGGACATGGTGAGGCCAAAAAGGAACACCCACAGAGCCATAGGTAGGGGAGTCACACCACTATACTCTGGCTGGCGGCTGGGTTGGAGACACAGGAAACAGGAGCCACACAATTCTCACTCCTCACTGTGCCGCTTGCAGGCTCAGCCACCACCTTCTTGCTGGCCCCCATTTTCTGCTAGCGTAGCCACAGCAGTTATATTAGTGGCCAATGGCTCACTGGTTACAGCTGACGGCCAACTAGCCACAGCTGATGGCCATCCAGCCACAATTGATGGCCATTTACTACCTGAGCCAGCACCTTTCCACGTGAGGCTGAGAGCCTGGAAACTGCACTCCTGGCTCTGTCCCCACAGCATGTGTGCTCTGGCTAGTCTCTTCTCAGATCCTCTCCTGGAGTAAGTTGGAAAAGGGAAGTGAGAGCCTTGGAACCCTGGAGAGTGGGAGCAGGAAAGGGAGCCAGCTATTAAAATCCTCTCTGTGTGTCCCCTTCTGTAGTACAGGCCTGGTTCAGGCTCTGGGGATCATCCCTGGGCAGGGGAGCAGATAGTCTGCTGTTCTCCTCCTCTTCTGCCTGCCTCTGTTAGCCCCTCACGCCCTGTGCCAGGGCAGATTGGGGAGCAGCTGGCCATGGTTCTGGACCCTCTCACCTGGTCTTTGGTTGCTGTAAGCACCCTCTGCATGGTTGGCCCTCACGTGATGGGCCTTTTGGTAAGCACATCCGTGCATTCTTTGGGGGATGCAGCAGGTCCCCTACTGCACATGTTCCCTGATATGGGAGAGCCCCTTGTGTTCCAACTTTTCTTTTTAACGTGTCCTGTATTCCAGAAATTTCTTGCCAGCTGAAAGACACATTTATTCAGTTGTCAAAACATCTGTTGAGTGCTGTTGTGTGCTAGGTACTTAGGTGCAAAGCTGGGTTTGCAAAATAGTTTGCAGAGGTCCTGCTCCCTAGGGCTTTCATCCAATAGGGAGTTGCCTTCGTGTAGGGTTGCAGTACCTGTGGAATACACAATATGATGTCGCATCTGCTTGCAGAGATGGGGAGACAGATGAACTGATTGGCAAAGGTTTTATAGAGGATCAGAGTCTTAACTGAATCTTGAAAGGTGAGTGGGCATTTTCTGAGCAGTGTAAAGGGGGAGAAGACTGCAAGAAGTCAGGTTTTGAGATAAACGGTGGGTCTAGTCCCCCCTTTCCACACAGTGAGACCCCAAAATGTTCTGAACAGGGGACGTGCGTCTGCCTTCATTTTGGGTTTGAGAAAGTCCTACTGGGCAGGTGTGCGGAGGAGGGCTTGAGTAGGAGATTGAGACGGGGCGGGGGTGCGCTGCTAGAGGCTGTTTGGGGTCCGGGTCAAGAAAAAAGTGTCCACGAGGGTGTTCCTGTTTGTGAACCTCTGTGTACACTCATGTATGCACGTGTACATGCACACACTCATGCACACACACACTCATGCACTCACACACATACACTCATGTACACTCATGCATTCACACACATGCTCATGTGTGTGCATGCACACACTCACATGCACACACTCACAGTTATGCACACACATTCACATATGCACACGTACTCACATTCATGCACACAAACACACTCGTGCACAGCCAGATGCAGAAGCTGCTGGGCCAAAACTATTGCTCAGGCTGGCGCCAGGCCACATTGGAAGGGAGCCGCCCAGGGGCACAATGCCTCTTACGGCCAGTTTCCTTAAAAGCATTTTCTCAGGCCCTGGGAAGAGAGACACAGCTGAGCCTGAGAAGAGAAGCAGGGTCCCAAGATGATTCAATTGCTACATCGCATGGCAGCATGGTGGGAGCCGGAAGCCAGGATTAATGACCGTGTTTCCCTGAAAACAAGACCTAGCCGGACCATCAGCTCTAATGCATCTTTGGAACAAAAATTAATATAAGACCTGGTATTATATTATATTATATTATATATATTATATTATATTATATTATATTATATTATATTATATTATATTATTATACCAGGTCTTATAGTAAAATAAGACTGGGTCATATATTAATTTTTGCTCCAAAAGACGCATTAGAGCTGATGGTCTGGCTAGGTCTTATTTTCGGGGAAACACGGTAGTCAGAGTGTTCATAGGGGTGCTGTGCCATCCAAGTAACACTGGTCACTGTGTGTGAGAGGGAGACAGAAGCCAGACAAGGGGTGAGTCTAGAAGTATTTGGCAGTCTGCTATTTTTGTCCTGTTGCATCACACCTGTCCATTTACCAGCCGGGCCTAACTCCAGGGCTGGCATGTGGTCTCCCAGGTTTTCATCTCAGAGATTGAAGTTCCCTGGCACTGACCCTCCTCATTAAATCTGGGTCTGGGGTAGGATGTTCCACATTTTGGAAATGGCACTACCCAGTATGCAGTTAACACTAATTATAATTAGATTTGATTTCCAACAAATTTTTGAAAACCCCCTTTTGCCTTCATACTCTTTTCTTGTAGAAGAGCTGTGATGAAGTGATGTTGTCAGATTTTGTTTTGGGTTGAAATATCTCGTGTTGGATTTTGGCACAGAAACAATTTCTTTTGGAGAGAGTTGTAAAATATCCTTTCAGCTATTTTCTTGTAATAGAAAAGTAGAAAAAATGATCTTCACTTTTGTGTATTTTATCCAACAAGGACCTACTGGGCCTGTGTCATGAGCTTGCAACTTAGGTGTGGTATGGGGTGGCAGTGTTTACAAGCATTACAAAAATGCTTCATTTTTCTTGAAGCCACTTTTCGAGAAGGCTTGGTTTTCTGGAACATAGCCAACAATAAGAATGTAGTAAAAACAGCCACCAAACTGCCAAAATGTTATCAAAACTCCAAGTACCCATGCTCTTGCTCGTCACACACGTCTCTGAGGTCCTCCTTCACAGTCAATTTACTCTTAATTGACATGCAATAAAAACAATCTTGGCCACGGGATGTCCTCGACCCTCAGCAAATCAGAAGTAAGGATGGAAATGAGGAGCCTTCCCAATTAGGTCCCCTGAAGTCAGAGTGACAGCTGGCAGGTTGACAGTAAGGCAGGAGAGGGGAGATGTACAGAGCAGGTGGGAGACAAACCTGCCTGCTGAGCCAGACTGAGGGCAGGAGACTGAAGTGTGGCAAAGCGGGGAGAGCACCAACAGGAATGGAGATTTTGCTTTATTTCATGACAGTGCAATGCATTCAGAAAACTTTCTGTCCTGTATGATTAAAATAAAAGCAGCTTTGGAACTTTGCGTTAAAGGAGCATTCACTTTTGTGAAACTCTATCTTCCCCAAAGGCTTGCCCCAAGGCAGCTCATCCTCTTCACACAGGTGGTCAGCAGAGCCCATCAGGGTCTGCCTCTGGCTGGCTGGCTGTGGAAGGTGAGTAAGCACCACAAGCAAATGTTAGCTCTTGTGGGTGTAGAACAAGATGGCAGATACTCACTTTTCCCTGCTCCAGCCCTCCAAGTGTCACTAAACACCCTGGAAATTATTCAACAGACAATTATTTATTTTATTCTTTTTAAAATTTAGTGGGGTGACAATTGTTAGTAAAGTTACATAGGTTTCAGGTGTACAATTCTGTATTACATCATCTGTAAATCCCATTGTGTATTCACCACCCAGAGTCAGTTCTCCTTCCATCACCATATATTTGATCCCCCTTACCCTCATCTCCCACCCCCCACCCCCCTTACCCTCTGGTAACCACTAAACTATTGTCTGTGTCTATGAGTTTTTGTTTTTCATTTGTTTGTCTTGTTCTTTTGTTGCTTTTGGTTTATATACCACATATCAGTGAAATCATATGGTTCTCTGCTTTTTCAGTCTGACTTATTTCACTTAGCATTATACTCTCAAGATCCATCCATGTTGTCACAAATGGTCCTATATCATCTTTTCTTACCGCCGAATAACATTCCATTGTGTATATATACCACAACTTCTTTATCCATTCATCTATCGAAGGACATTTTGGTTGTTTCCATGTCTTGGCCACGTAAATAAAGCTGCAATGAACATTGGAGCACATGTGTCTTTATGGATAAATGTTTTCAGATTTTTTGGGTAGATACCTAGGAGTGGGATTGCTGGATCATACAATAATTCTATTTTTAATTTTTTGAGGAACCTCCACACTGCCTTCCATAGGGGCTGCACCAGTCTGCATTCCCACCAACAGTGTATGAGGGTTCCTTTTTCTCCACAGCCTCTCCAACACTTGTTACTATTTCTCTTGTTGATGATAGCCATTCTGACTGGGGTGAGGTGATATCTCATTGTGGTTTTTATTTGCATTTCTCTGATGATTGATGTTGAGCATTTTTTCATATGTCTATTTGCCATTTGTATGTCCTCTTTGGAGAAATGTCTCTTCAGGTTGTCTGCCCATTTTTCAATTGGGATGTTTGTTTTTCTGTTGTTGAGTTGCATGAGTTCCTTGTATATTTTGGATATTAGCCCCTTATCGGAGGCACTGTTTGCAAAAATCTTCTCCCATTCAGTTGGTTGCCTCTTTATTTTGTCGATGGTTTCTTTTGCTGTGCAGAAGCTTTTAAGTTTGATATAGCCCCATTCATTTATTTTAGCTTTTACTTCCCTTGCCTTTGGAGTCAAATTCATAAAATGCTCTTTGAATCCAAGCCTCATAGGTTTAGTACCTATGTTTTCTTTTATGCAGTTTATTGTTTCAGGTCTTATGCTTAAGTCTTTGATCCATTTTGAATTAATTTTGGTACATGGTGACAGACAGCAGTCCAGTTTCATTCTTTTGCATGTGGCTATCCAATTCTCCCAGCACCATTTATTGAAGAGGCTGCCTTTTCTCCATTGTATGTTTTTTGCTTCTTTGTCAAAAATTATCTGTCCATATTTATGTGGTTTTATTTCTGGGTTCTCAATTCTATTCCATTGGTCTACGTGTCTGTTTTTCTGCCAATAACATGCTGTTTTGATTATTGTTGCCCTGTCGTACAAGCTAAAGTCAGGGAGTGTGATACCTCCAGCATTGTTCTTTTTTCTTAAGATTGCTTTGGCTATTCGGGGTCTTTTGTGGTTCCAAACAAATCTGATGATTTTTTGTTCTATTTAATTAAAAAATGCCATTGGGATTTTGATGGGGATTGCATTAATTCTGTATATTGCTTTGGGTAATATGGCCATTTTAACTACATTGATTCTTCCAATCCATGAGCACAGAATGTTTTTCTATTTCTTTATGTCTTCTTCAATTTCTTTTAAAAATGTCTTATAGGTTTCAGCATATAGGTCTTTCACATCCTTGGTTAAGTTTATTCCTAGGTATTTTATTCTTTTTGCTGCAATTGCAAAAGGATTGTTTTTTTAAATTTCTTTTTCTGAGATTTCATTGTTAGTATATAGGAATGCAATGGACTTTTGTACGTTGATTTTGTAGCCGGCCACATTACTGTATTCGTTGATTGTTTCTAATAGCTTTTTGGTGGAGTCTTTAGGGTTTTCTGTATACAGCATCATGTCATCTGCAAAGAGTGACAATTTAACTTCTTCATTCCCAATTTGGATGCCTTTTATTTCTTTCTCTTGCCTGATTGCTCTGGTGAGAATTTCCTACACTATGTTGAAAAGCAGAGGTGATAAGGGTCATCCCTGTCGTGATCCTGAACGTAGAGCAAAAGGCTTCAGGTTTTAACCATTAATTATGAGATTAGCTGAGGGTTTGTCATATATGGCCTTTATTATGTTAAGGTAGTTTCCTTCTATACCTACTTTATTAAATGTTTTAATGATAAATGGATGTTGTATCTTGTCAAATACTTTTTCTGCATCAATGATATAATCATATGATTTTTGTCCTTTATTTTGTTTATGTGATTTATCACATTGATGGATTTGCGTATGTTGAACCATCCTTGTGCCCCTGGGATGAACCCCACTTGGTCGTGATGAATGATATTTTTAATGCATTGTTGCATTCGATTTGCTAGAATTTTGTTTAGGATTTTTGCATCTGTATTCATCAGAGATATTGGTCTGTAGTTCTCTTTTTTTGTTTTGTCCCTTCCAGGTTTTGGTATTAAGGTAATGTTGGCCTCAGAAAATGAGTTAGGGAGTACTGTCTCTTTTTCAATTTTTTGGAAGAGTTTGAGCAGGATTGGTATTAGATCCTCTTTGAAGGTTTGGTAGAATTCACTAGTGAAGGCATCTGGTCCCGGACTTTTGCTTTTGGGAAGGTTTTGGATGACTGATTCAATTTCATTACTGGTGATCTGTCTGTTTAGATTTTCCAGTTCATCATGGTTCAGTCTAGGAAGGCTATATGTTTCTAAGAACTTGTCCATTTCTTCTAGGTTATTGAATTTGGTGGCATATAGTCCTTCATAGTATTCTTGGATGATCCTTTGTATTTCTGTGGCATCCATGATAACTTGCCCTTTTTCATTTCGGATTTTGTTTATTAGTGTCTTCTCTCTTTTTTTCTTAGTGAGCATAGCCAAGGGTTTGTCAATTTTGTTAATCTTTTCAAAGAACCAGCTCTTTGTCAGATTAATTTTTTTCTATTGTCTTTTTGTTCTCTATTTCATTTAGTTCTGCTCTGATTTTTATTATTTCCTTTCTTCTGCTGACCTTAGGTTTCATTTGTTCTTTTTCTAGTTCTTTAAAGTATAACATGAGGTTATTTATTTGGGATTTTTCTTGTTTCTTGAGATAGGCCTGAAATGATATAAATTTCCCTCTTAGAACTGCTTTTGCTGCATCCCAAAAATTTTGGTAGGATGTATTTTCATTGTCATTTGTTTCTATGTATCTTTTGATCTCTCCTCTAATTTCTCCTTTGACCCGGTTGTTCTTTAAAAGTATGTTGTTTAATCTCCATGTATTTGTGTTTTTCCCTGCTTTCGTTTTGCAGTTGATATCCAATTGCAAAGCCTTGTGATCAGAGAATATGCTCGGTATGATTTCAATCTTCTTAAATTTGCTGAGGTTAGTTTTATGTCCCAATATATGGTCTATCCTTGAGAATGTTCCATGTACACTAGGAAAAGATGCATAGTCTGATGTTTTAGGATGAAGTGCTCTATAAATGTCAGTTATGTCCATTTCATCTAATATGTCATTTAGAGCTGCTTATTCGTTATTTATTTTCTGTTTGGATAATCTATCCATAGCTATCAATGATGTACTTAGGTCCCCTAGTATAATTGTGTTTTGGTCAATTTCTCCCTTTAGTTCTGTTAGTAGTTGCTTGGTATATTTCGGTGCTCCCTGATTGGGGGCATAAACATTGATGACTGTTATGTCTTCTTGTTGTATAGTCCTCTTTACCATTATGAAATGTCCATCTTCGTCTCTTGTTATCTTTTTCA